>NC_139948.1:15266480-16011480 GCF_963454915.1 Gymnoscopelus microlampas
TATTGGCATGACAATGCTGCACAAGAAAGCTGTGCGCAGTAGAGTGCAAATCTCCACCAGGCTGGGTTGCCTACCCAGGGGCTGTCAGTCATGGGGTGGAGTCGTCAGAACGTGATGAAGCTGCGGTGGGCTGACAAGCTGACAGTCAGTTGTTCATCAAGGCAGTAGCCTAGGACTGAAACATTTCATACATTAACTGTAATGAATCTCTTTCTTACTCTGTCTCCCTCACTCGTTCTATCTCACACGCACTCAGACAAGAAAACTGTCAAAATTGATATAGTTGACAACACTGGTAGGTTGAGAGATCACATACAGTAGGTGGATAACTGATTGGCAGCAGTCTATACATTTCAAGAAATGATAGCTAAATAGCTATCATTCAGCTAAATCATTGCACAAGCACACACACACACACACACACACACACACACACACACACACACACACACACACACACACACACACACACACACACACACACACACACACACACACACACACACACACACGTACAGTACCCAAACTCACAAATATACAGTATATATCTTTGCTCTCCGGCAGGAACCAGCTTACTCCAAAATGTTCATTTTTCAGAAAATGAAAAAAAGTTAGGAGGTTTTGTTCATCATTGATAAGAACAGCTGAATGGACCTCCAAGCTCACAATGAGCTCAAAAGGGGGTGGAGCCTGGAGTTGGCTGGTTTAGCAGAAAGTTTGAGGATCCAATGGAGTTAGCTGGTTTTGCCGGAAGTGCTTTTTAATGCTTTTCATTGGTTCAATATTACTTTTACCAACACACAGACGTAAAGGGTGTTCTATGGCCCTGATTTATGGGAAAAAAATGCAAAAGCTTCAAAATGGAGTTAGCTGGTTTCAGCTGGACAACGACAACGATATGGTAAATGGTGCATTTATATAGCGCTTTTATCCAAAGCGCTTTACATAGATTGTGCATTGCATTCACACACACATTCATACACCGATGGCAGAGGAAACCATGCAAGGCACCAACCTGCTCATCGGGAGCAATTAGGGGTTCAGTGTCTTGCTCAAGGACACTTCGACACTAACTCTGGGGGAGTCCTGGGTTCGAACTGGGAACCTCACGGTTCCCATCCGGCCACTACCCCCTGAGCCACTGCCGCCCCCTGCACAACAAGACGTTGACATTGAATAACAGAGATTACAGTGAGAATCATCATCATGGGACTGGACAAACCAAAGGCTTTTGGGTGAAATGGCAAATTATCAGGGCTACAAAGGACAGTGGTGTTTCTCATTACAGAGAATATAGTTTTAAGAGGCTATTTATACAGGGACTTGGCACTGGAAGAAGAGCTTCTCTATAAAGAAACCATTGTGGTTCCCTTAGGGCAGGCCATGGAGAGGCAAGGGGAGAAATATATGGAGACATTGGTTGACAGTGGAAAGAATGGATCTTATAAAAGGAAAAGGAATATATTTCTTTCTTCAAGAATCAGTCAAGAAGCGAGAGTTTTTTTTTGTCACTCTCTCATACAGGTACAGTCTGCGAAATGTTGATGTTGTTTGTTTCCATTCCTCTTCTCTGTGTCTCTCTCTTGCTCTCTCTCTCTCTCTCAATTTGAATGAGGAATATTTAGATAGGATAGTGTAGAGTGACAGGATGCAGAGTGTATAGAGGGGAAATACAACGCAGGTCTCCAGACGGAATCAAACCTGGGATCTTGCAATTACGTGGTTGATGTGCTTTTGCAACTGACTGCTTACATCTAGAAATGGTTTTGAAATATTTCAGTCGGGTTTCAAAGCTTATCGCACACAAACTAGTTTGTTCCTTACTGTTGTAAAATGTATTCACTGGCTATTTCTCATTTACAATGTTCTGTAAATAATCTAATATTAGCGAGTGACACAGATCATGCTATCCTCTTAGATTGAGTTGTGGTTCCCAAACTTTTTTCTTTCGAGCCCCCCTTCTTACAAGGGGGATATTGGAAGCAGAGGCATGGGAACCCATACAGTAGCTCTGAAGGTTATCACCTTCAGAGCTAGAAATGGTCTCGCTCCCAATATATGATGACATTGTTTTTACTCGTACGGGCTGTTGCGCAGCCTATGACCCACAGGGAGAAATTCAGCGGTGATTCAGAAATACTCACTGAAACCCGAGTGCTTTTGCAGTCAGGGTGCGTACTGCGTGGGCTTTGGAATGACCTGCCTTGAGGAGTTCAGGCTTGCAGTTGCAACTTCGCTGTCTTCTTTTATATCATGTTTACAAAGTCACTTCTTTATCACTGCTTTATTAGCACAATATTGGATGAGTTGTATTTTATTATCTCTACACGTATTAATGGGTTCACGGTTACTCTTAATGCTGTTGGGTTTTTCTTCTTCAATAGGTGATACATTTATATTCAGCTCTTGTCTCCCTTTATCTTTTGATCTTGGATGCCTGCCAGTAAGCTCCTCCACACAGGGGATTCATCGTTCAGTAGATCTTCAACTGAATCCTGAAATAACCCACTGCCCAAAACCTTATCCACAAGATAATTAACCGAACTCCAGCCTCTCCTACTCTACCAACTAAAGACATACTAAATACAATACTAAATCCTAACAGTTTTCTGAAAAACGTATGTTTCTATATCAGTGGTTCTTAAACGTTTTCATGTCAAGGACCCCCAAAATTATAATGCATTTGGCTGTGGACAGTCTGGACACCCATCTCAAAATGTTTTGTTCCAGGGACCCCCAGAACCAAATTCGAGTTTTCACGATTTTTCAAAAATAGCAGATCTACAAGCTCAAAGCGCGGCACGAAGTGACACGCTGTCAGCTTGTATATCTGCTATTTTTGAATAGCCAACGCTAAAATCTAAAATGACACAGATGCTTTCCCGGTTTTAATGGGTTAACCACTTTGACCGTGCCCTCCCTATTCTAATGGGCATGCCATTATAGGCAGACAATTAAAAAAGTATCAGATCTACAAGCTCACAACGTATCACAATGTGAAGCATTGTGAACTTGTACCTCTGCGATTCCCGCTAATTTTGAAATAAGGGCATCAAATTGCCATTGACATCGTCCTCTCCCGTGTGTGTGTGTGTGTGTGTGTGTGTGTGTGTGTGTGTGTGTGTGTGTGTGTGTGTGTGTGTGTGTGTGTGTGTGTGTGTGTGTGTGTGTGTGTGTGTGTGTTCTCTCTCAGGCCTAAAGACCTACCTGATCTCAGGCAGAAAGACGGATCAGCATCCTCTGTGTAGTTGCTCCCAGC
This sequence comes from Gymnoscopelus microlampas, assembly GCF_963454915.1. Lineage (NCBI taxonomy): Eukaryota > Metazoa > Chordata > Actinopteri > Myctophiformes > Myctophidae > Gymnoscopelus > Gymnoscopelus microlampas. Next base: position 15,269,740 of record NC_139948.1, read on the forward strand.
TGGGCGTGTCTGGACCGGAACATGGAGACTCCAGCGGTCCGACGACGCCCAGAGCGCCCGATGGACCCCCCTCAGCCTACACTCTGCCCACAGACAGAGCCATGGTGAGTATAGGCTGCACAACACTAGGCCTGACACCATCAGGGTTGCCAGATCTGCTTATTATAATTTCCCCCGCAAGATTTTATTTGAAAATAGCCGATCTACAAGCTCACAGCGTGTCGCATCGCTCGATATGGAGAGATTGCTTTTGGTGTTTCTGATATTCGAGCCTTTTGTTGTTTTTGAATGATTCACTTTCTTCAGTCAGATAACTCACAAATAGATTGAGACCAATAATAGCTTGAGAACATTTATTTGTAAAATGTATCAGAGGCTGGGTGAATAAGTAAAAATAGAGCCAAGAATCTTCCTAATTTGTTACACAGTAAAAACCTCAGTTCTGAGAGTGTAGCAAATGGACCTGAAAGGGTACATTTTATTTAGGTCAATTTTTACACTCCCACATTTAAATGAACGCTGAGGATTTTACTGTGTAACAAATTGGGAAGATTCTGGGCTCTATTTTGGGGAAACTGGCGAGTCAGCAAACAACGCATGAACTGTACAGCACCTCAAACAGTCCGCCAAGAGAAGATGATATAAAATGATCTTGGGAGGAAATAACAAATGCTTTCTCAGCCGAGTACTGTCCATCAGTCCAATCCACTCGGATAAATGAAGTGACTTATGCATGGTGGACGTCTGCTTAGGAGGTTTGGTCATTTGTTGTGTCTGTGCGTACGGTCTATAGATTGGGTTTGGTGCAAACCGAACCGAGTATGCTTGAACCACTTGAACCCCAGAATCCCTATTCTGGTTGGAGCGTTCGTCAAAAACAGCAGATCTACAAGATGGACGCGCTGTGAGCTTGTAGATCGGCTATTTTTGGCGAAGAGATTTGATGTAGACGGACAAAAGCGGTCCAAGTGCAGTTGTAACTTAGGTCCGTTTGACTGAAAATAGAGCATTTAAGACAAGTGGTTAAGTACTGGACTCTCCATTCATGTACATTTCTACTCACGGTTTTAAACACTACATACTTACTTTTTTAGATAATTTATTGATAACAAACAATATTAATAACTTTGTTGATAACAGTGGAGAGAGACAGGAAACCGGGACAGAGTTGGTAATTTGCCGCCGGGCTCGGGAATTGAACCCCGGACATGCTGTCATCAAAGTCTGTGGTAAGCGCCTTAAAGGAGTAGTTCACCCAAAACATTACTTGTTTTCTATCAATTACACTATCCATTTGCTGTTCAGTTAGCTGAATGATTTGCAGCTTAATTTATGAATAGTTATATTTTCAGCGCGCGACAACACACTTTTCACCAAGTGCGGCATTATACAGTGTGCAACAAAGTATACATCTAGCCTGAGAACTCCTCTCTGTACAGTATGTGTCGTATGCATCTTGAATCTTTGATGTGCATGTGCAAAATGCCTTATTTAATATGATAATTTGATAGGGACATGAGTAGCCTGGTAAACCATCTCGGTCGTGTGAGATACATGATAATGTGAATTCACGTCCGGGATGGTTTGCCAGGCTACGGACAGAGCACATTAATGAAAAATATAAGATGTAAACAAGCCGAGTTAGTAGGAATGCTAATTTACATATGTAGTCCCTCCCTAGGGATGTAACAAAAAAACATTATAAAAGTTAATATGCAATACAAATGTACAAATAGAGAGAAAACTACAAACAAAACAAAACTAGGTGCATTGCACTACATGTCAGGTTAAAAGATATCACAGTTCTGGTTTGCCATAAGCCGTTGTTTGAGATGGGTCTTCAAATTGGAATATGTAGGGCACTGCCTTAGTGCATTGGGTAGGCCATTCTAACACTTTCCAACCTTTAGTGACAGCACATTTTTGTCCAAATGTGGTGCATCTATTTGGTACCTCACAGTCCCCTCTAGTGGTAGTCCTAATGCCAATGTCACTACAATAGAGACACACGGGCGGAAACGGAAGGCCTACAAATTCACGCCCACTTTTGAGACAGCGCTGCTACTCGGGGTCCGTTAGAAAGATGAACTGCAGCTCTCAATGCAATCTTTATGAGAGGCATTGTAAAATACCGTCATTTCATTGGTTAACTACTGAGGCTGTAGCGACTTTTTTGGTGTTCTAATAAAGTGTCCCATTTGTTTGATTTGTCCTTTTTAATGTCCCATATCTGTCATCTCGATATACTACCCACAATATACTATAATATACTCCATCAGTATGTCAAAACCGCTAGCATCGGAGATCTAGACTTTAAGTGGTCGCATGGTATATACGTCACGGACGCATCCCTTGAGGTTTTCAATACCCAGAAAACTGCCGAAAGTGGACGTTTTCAATATGTTTTGGTCATTATCTCTGGAACAGAAGGTCCAATCTTCTCAGTTCAAAGCTTGTTGGGTGCGTGACTTTGAGGACACTAAGCACGCAATGACACATTTTCGGGTTATTATTATTTTTTTTAGGGGAGGTGAGATCTTAGTTGGGCAGGCGGCCGCCTGTCCTGCATCTACAGTGTGGGTACACCACTGGTCGGCGCTCGGCGCTCGTAAAGACAGTGATGTCACTGAAATGCGACAACTTCTCTGTCTGCCGTCTACCCTCTGCTGTGTTAACATTATGGGTAACTCGTTAAAGTGGCAAATTAAATGTGAAACACATCAACTATTAAGAAAACAAGAAGATATGTTGACAAAGACACTCCATACATTTGGAAACATATTTTTATTTAAATCAATATCGTCTCCAGTTAATGCAGGATAATTGTAAAAGTAGGCTAATTCTCATATCCTCTCATAGGGAATGCATTGAGAGCTGCAGTTCGTCGTTCTAACGGACCTCGAGTAGCGGCGCCATCTCAAAAGTGGGCGTGAATTTGTAGGCCTTCCGTTTCCGCCCGTGTGTCTCTATCCCTCTGTTTGATACATTTCCTTTAGAAGTGGTAGGGCGAGCCCATGTAAACAAAACAGGACCATCCGCACTCACTAAATAAGCTTCAAGTTCATTTTTATGCAGCAGCAGTCATTGAAGCAAACTTGTTTTGGCCCTTCTGGCCATAGTCAGTGTTTTCAGAAAAGCCAAACCTTTAAAACGTGTTCTATAACTGCTGCTGCATTAAAATGAAATTAAAATGTGAGTGTGGATGTTCCCTTTTTGATTTTGTACGTTTATTTTAAGAATCTGACCCAGCATTAATCTAAGTTGTATGTGTTGCAGTCCTTGGACTCCAAGCTCAAAGCAAGTCTATTTAAAATGTTTAAAATTCTCAAAACGTAATATGTGATATTCCAGATTGTGACTTTTTATTGTGGCTTCTTGAAGAGTAATTCTAATGTTTATGTGTCGCCCCACCTGTAAGTGCCCAGTTGCTAAAACAGTGCTCCATGTGTGAAATAAATAATTGATTGTACATTGATTAGGCCTACTGTACATCCTGGCAGCTTTAACAGTCAGAAAATGTTGTACATTACATTTTTAATGCGTTTGACACCTTTTTTCACATGACTTTTAAAAGGTTATTACCGAATCCAATGTGACCCCAAAGTAATTGAACTCTTGTTCCTCCTCTCTCAGGAGCGCATTAGCCTATTTCACCTCTGCTGGCAAAGTGGCCCAGTCCTCATTAAATCCTTTTTAATGTGAAACTGACATACAAATGGAGAAATCAGTTCCAGTATCCATTTTAATCCGGCAATGAAAGGCACAGTCTCTCTCCTGTGTTCCAGTGAGACCGTACTGCTCATTAAGCCATTTACTATCCATTATGGCCTCCTTACTCCCACCTCCGAGGTGAATTTCTCATCTGCTGCCACGGGGTGCCCCGCTGGGCCGCCTCCCAGCAAAGACGTGAAAAAAAGTAAAATCCTCAGCGTGATGATGGTAACTGTGAGAGAGTCCTTTTTTGTTTCCATTTGGTGCGCTCTGAGACTTAAAAGAAACGAGAGGCGGATAAGAGGGAACAGGAGAGGGGTGTGTGTGTGTGTGTGTGGGGTGGGGGGGTAGGGTGGGGGGGGCCTGTGGGTGAACAGCATGGTCCTTGGTGTGGTAATAAGGCAATTCACACTGGGTGATGGAAGACCCTTCACAGGCTCTCTCCCTAGAACTAGTGACTCAGCTTTGAAGCTTTTCATACACTGTGCACACACACACACACACACACACACACACACACACACACACACACACACACACACACACACACACACACAGACACACACACAGACACAGACACAGACACGCACATGCACACAGGCATATGGGTCACTGTCAGTCATCTTCAAAGAGGCGTAGTGACATTTGAGTAAGAAAGAAATATAGGACATAGGATATATATATATATATATATATATATATATATATATATATATATATATATATATATATATATATATATATATATATATATATATATATATATATATGTATATATATATATATACTAGAGTTTGGGGGGGCTACGCCCCCCTCAACCCCAGCCGCGCACGGGGCCCAGTGTGGCCGTGTGTATATTGGGGGACCCAAATCGCCGGAGTGAAACTGTGGAAAAGTTTTTTTGAAAAACGAAAAAATTTGAAGAAATAATATTTGTTATGTTTCAGGGGGTCCACAGGGGGTCCGCGGACCCCCTGATGGTCCACTGACCCCCTGTGGAGTGTTGGGACGCGCGGGGACACCCCTGGAACATTGCGGACCATTTCGGTGTTTTTTTTTTTTCATGAAGGTGGTTGCTTGTTTCTGGCGCAGGCTGTGCAAACCTGGCAACCCAGCGCATGCTGCCGCACGTTTAAGTGGCGTAGCGTCATGAGGGTCAGTGGGGCCGTGGCTCGGTCAGTGAAGACCCTGTAGTGCGGATGATATGTGGCATAGAGGGGCAGATTGTAAATCCACAGAGGAAACATCCGTGGGCTACCATTGGTTCAGCGATGTGTGCGGTCGCCCTGCGGCCCCTCCTCCTCCACCAATGTGCAGTATTGAGAGCCCTGACGTCACAACAATTGGAGCGATGGGCAATGCACTGTGGTTGGTTAGGGTACACCTAGGGCCCAGGTAGAACCCAGTTAAAGCCTGCATGGGCAAACCCAGTTAGGACCCGCCTTGGTCCCACATAAACATGGCTAGTTGGGGCCCACCTAAGGGCCAGGTAGAAGCTACTTATAGCCTGCATGGGCATCGCAGTTGGGACTGAAGTGGATGCCGCTGACATTGCTGACATGGGGTCCATATGGTTTAGCCCACCTTGAAACCATATGGGAACTACGCTGGCATGCTGGCTGTAATGCAAACGCTGCATCATACCTGCAGTGTGTAGTTTGATGTTGTGTGTGGAGCAGATATACCTGCAGTGTGTAGATCAATGTCCATAGGAAAGTCAATGCCCAGCAGTGTTTTTTTTCCCCAGCAGAGTTTCTAGTGTCTCTGTGTCTCTCTGGAAGAGGTTGCACATGAACTCTGCAGCCGCACTGAGGCGCTCCAACACAAACACTCTGACATTAAGCTGCTTCACACAACAAACATCAGCACCACGCTGCTGTTTGTCCAAAAGACACAATATCTCCTCTCCCAGCGACGTCATGTGTTCATGTATCGACAGCCGTACAGACTCCTTTTGACACATTTTACGTCGTTTATCCAGCTCTCACTGACTCTCCACATTGGGCTGTTATTTTGCTGCGATCAACTCAACGATGTGAGAGATTAGCTATCACAGACGGACGGACAGGGGGTGAAACATAGTCTTGCGCCATGCCTTTCGGCCTGGCGGAGACAATAAAAAACCGAAAGTAAAGGAAATGGCCATTTCTGCAACAGAAGTAGTCAATAAACTATGCTATGAAAACATGGGCCACATTGGCAAAGAATGTAAGAAAGAGGCAATCATGTAGAAAATAGCCGATCTCCAAGCTTAGAAAGCCTGTCAACGTGAGGCGTTTCGAGCTTGTAGATCGGCTATTTTCACAATATTTACTTGTGGAACGGAGTCAAACAGAATGGGGGGGTCCCAGATCAAGTACGTGTATTTGGGGGGGGGGGGGGGGGGGGGGCGGCGTGAAAGGGTTGAGAAACACTGCTGTAATCGGAGCGAAATTATGTGAAATTACTACATGACCATAATGCAGCCTAAAATGCGTTACACGGGGCGGTCCTGCCATTACGTTAGTTACTGTAGTTGCTGTGGAGCTACATAGTTCTCCAGAAGAGACACACAAACATACACCATCTACAATGGACGAACTGAGCAGCAATATAGACATTCACCACACGAACGTGCATTGTTGACAAAGTGATTGCACAGCCGCTGCAGGCATGACAACCAGGTTAGCGTTAGCGACATGGCAGCTATCACAGCGCCCTGTCCGTCATGCTGCAACTGCCTGTGATGGCTACAGCAGTAACAGCAAGCTGTCTGCGATGCCATTGTCTGGAGACTGCTCTTAGCGTGACACGACCAATGAGAGTGAGCGCTGTAGTTGTTGCTAAGATACGGTGGCGTCTCTGCCCCATAGCTTGTAGATCTCTCACACATGATTGGCGTAGGCTGCGTTGCCAGGTCTGACTTTGTGTCTAAGCAATGGTCGGCTTATTTTTGCGCGCCTTTGGGCTGGTTTGCATTGTGCGCACGGCAGCGCTTGTTTAGCGTACGTCAGCGCGACGTGGCAACGGACGTGGCAACGTGACAGGTGATTGGCTGGTGAAAAGAAACACCCGACGTTACACCAGAAATGGTGCCTGGAGAAAATGGTGACCAAAAAAAAAGTTTGGAAAAAAAGGAAAAAACCCCCGCAGCGGCTGCCTGCTGTTGTGGTGATGAGGCCGTGCGCACGGTAAACGGTACGAAGCTGCCTCCCCTTCCGTTTTGTCCGACATTTGGTGAGTAGAATTAATGATGTTGCGCGGTGGAAAAGGTGTAGTGAACAGTGAGATGTCCCCTACGCGAGGCGTAAATTCAGCGCGGCCGCCGTGGCGAGTCAGTTGGCGACATGTGGTCTGGCGGTGCGTTGTTTATTCGATAACAGAGCTGTGGGGTGTGGACACCGAGGGTGCGGAAGTCGGTCGGCATTTATATAGTTAGATATATATATATATATATATATATATATATACATATACATATACATATATTATATATATGTATATATTTATACATATTATTTTATGTGTGTGTATATTTTTGTTTATTTATATATATATATATATATATATATATATATATATATATATATATATATATATATATATATATATATATAAATAAACAAAAATATACACACACATAAAATAATATGTATAAATATATACATATATATAATATATGTATATGTATATGTATATATATATATATATATATATATATATATATATATATATATATATATATATATATATATATATATAAATAAACAAAAATATACACACACACACACACACATTTTTTTACTTGCTGCCCTAGAAAAAGTAATCTGTTCATTTATTTTCTTCCTTCTAGATTAATGCAACTCCTTATATTGTGACCTCCCTAACATAAAACACAGCAACCAGGCTTTTAACCACAGATAGAAGAACAGAGCACTTAACCCCAGGTTTAGCCTCCCTTTAAAAACAAACAATTGATTTCAAGATTTTATGAGTTGGTTATAGCCCCCTTCCTCTCACCTCAGAAAGTTGAATTCCTTAACACCTAATCACTGTGTAAAATAATAATTTATCCAAAGAGTGAGAAAATAAAAGGCTGCCTACAAATCGACGACAATTCTCAGGCTTGGAAACAACTATAGGCCTATCTACTACGCACCCCCCGCACATAAGCAGTGACACGTCGAGTTGCATTGGATTTTCTTTTTTTTCTAGGAGAGTCATTTTTCAGTTATTTCAACTATACAAAAACGGCAATCTCAGAATGTTTTTGATGTGATGTGCTTGCTTTAGTGGGGACAGTGATTTCCTGCCGGGTAGTGGAGTTTCCAGTGCAAAATCTTCATGATCCAGGCTGCATGGTTTTGAGGTCAGACGTCAGTGCTCTAGTCTATGGGCACTGCCATTGTTTCCATTGTCTGGTTTGTTCCAGATTACTGTAGGTCAAACGAATGAAAGATAGAAAATGACAGGAAGATGTCTGATTGCGGTTCCAGGTCAATCTAGTGATAAAGAGATGAGTTTCGTGTCCTGGCTGTCTAGTAGTGTCTAGGGTGCTTGGCCCAGAGGTTTTATTATTTCCAGTCTGTCTCTCTCCGTGCCAGCACTTCCAACACTGACCCCCTTTTGTTTAATTATTTATCTGTCACTTCTTGGCTCATTTGTCCTACTTAATCTCTATCTTTCTCCACCCTCTTTCACCTTCTCTCTCCCTCACCATATGGCCCCATCTCTCTCTCTCTCCGCGTGTCTGCGTCCAGTCTGTCTGTTCGTGCTGCAGCAGGGTGCTGAAGCCCGGAGAGAAGCAGACAGTGGAGGAGGTAGCGGTGCAGAACGGCTGCCATGACGACCTCAAGAACAACAGCAACAAGGTTGAAAACTAAAATATAATTTCATTTCATTCAAACAACGTTTTTAGGACAAAAATGTTCACACACATCACAAAAGGAGCGGGCATTTTCAGAAATTGTAAATGTGTACCAATATATTTGAATGGATTATGGAAGTGGGCTGCCTCTCTATCCTACTATAAATGCGCGAAACCTCTGTACGTGCGTGCGTTAGTGTGTGTGCGCAGCAGTGTCAGCATTGAGCGTAATGTTACAGAGCCCTGAAGCAAAGGAAAGTTGTGCCATCTTGGATTTTATGGCTCCGTTGGATCATGGATATGAATAGATTAAACTAGCCCACTTTTTGTCTATGTCAGTTTTTTTGTTGTTTCCGATACACCTCACATGGCCGCAATTTGGCATATGTTATCGCATATGTTCACATTTAGAAAAAAAAGAAAAAGGTATTGAGTTTATGAGTGCTCACGGCCTTTAAAGTCCTTCCAAAAAAATAGGAGCTGCATAGGACCCTATCCCTCATACAGTACAGTGCGGTTATGATTTGGCGCTATCTTCAGTATGCTGTATTTGATTGGTTTTATGTTTTGTGCTTGCCTGGAGGGATTCAATTGGTTAATATAGTAGTTTTTTACTGTTACTTTGTTTTTATTGCTACAGTATATGATTTTACTCTCACCTTATAACACTTGTTTTGAAATGGGTCCTTGACATGAACACCACTGATATAGCAACATAGGTTTTTCAGAAAACTGTGTTTTTTTTGTATTTTTAAGAAGACATTTGTAGAATGGGCCTCAGGTCTTAATGGGGTAAAGGGCGCATAGCGTAGCTTGCATCACAGCCACAGTGTAAGGTAGAATCATAGACATGGTAACCACCCTCGAGAGGAAGTAATCAATCCACTGGGGCCTCCGTCATGTGCTTATTTGATGCTCATTTGATGTCATTCTAAATGCCATGCTGTATCCATAGAGATGCATATCATTGGCAAAGTAGATGGCTGTTAACATGGAAGTAGGGCAATTATGTCCTATTAGTCTGCCATACGGATCGGTTCAAATTATGATGTTTTTCTCATTAAAATGTGTCCCAGATTGTAGCTTTAAACATTCATCAGCTTGAATAAATAATAAGACTTGACAGATATTATGTGGTACTACAAAAGACTAGGCAAGGCGAGCTGAGTATCTGTCTGTCTGTCTGTCTGTCTGTCTGTCTGTCTGTCTGTCTGTCTGTCTCTCTCTAGTCTTTTCTCTCGCTAGTCTTTTCTCTCTCTTGCTTTCTCTCTCTCTCCCTAGCTCTCTCTCTCTTGCTTTCCCGCTCTCTCTCTCTCTCTTTCCCTCTCTCCCTCTCTATCTCTCTCCTGCTCTCTTTGGGGGCCACGTTGGCTAACCGTGCCCTCCTCGTAGACAGAGCCGTTAGTTCAGTCTGGACGGCAGGGTGTGTGAATGACGATGTCCACGTTCCCCACCAGGACTCCTCCTCCCCCTCGTCTCAGAAGTGTCCCCCCCCCTCGGTGGTGTCGGTGAGGTGCGGCGGGAAGGCCCTGAACGGCCTGCTGAGCCCGCAGCAGCGGAAGGAGGCCCTGACCACCAGCCAGACGTCGCTGTGCGAGATGCTGCAGGAGAAGGAGAAGAAGTCGTGGGGCGGGGGAGCGCTCATGGGCATGGACCACTCGGCCCTCATCCCTCTGCGCTCCAAGAACTTCCGGGAGAGGAGCGACGCCCACTTTGTGGATGTCATCAAAGAGGACAGGTGGAGTGAGCCTTTAAGACCAGTTCTTCCCAAACGTTTTAGCTGGAGACTCAAAAGAGTCATTCGATGTCTCCCCAGGACCCAAACTAGTGGAAAATAGCCGATCTACAAGCTCACAACGGGTAGCGCCGTGACGCGTTGTGAGCTTGTAGATCTGTAGGCTTTTTAACAAGGTCACTTTCGACATGGTAGTAGTTTCCCTATTTTGGTCATGTCATTATAGGTGAAATGTAAATGTAAAAAAAGAGAGAAAAAAGAAAATGTAAACAATTAGGCAATCAACAATTACGAAAATAGCAGATCTACAAACTCACAATGCGTCGCATTGGCTATTTTCACTGGTGTTTATTTAATGACACTGGACAAAGCCATGTTGATTCTGCACATTTACCCATTAAAACCAGGAAAGAATCTGTGTCATTTTAGATTTTTGCATTGGCTATTAAAAAATAGCAGATATACAAGCTCACAGCGCCAGCTTGTACATCTGCTATTTTGGCCTAACGGGTTAAAATCCTCAGTGTTTGAGGACGGTTAGTTCTAGCCATGCTCTGGTTTAGCTGTATAGTTCATGTTTATAAATAAACCATTCCACCAGACCTGTGTTAGAACCTAATCTGTATTCTGTGCTGGCTCTGCTCTGTCCTCCTGACAGTCTGATGAAGGATTATTTCTACAAGCCGCCGATCAACATACTGAGCCACACCTTCCTGGAAAAGACTCTGGAGTCTGCCTATCGAACCAGCTACCAGGAGGAGGTGTGTGGCGGATGGCTGTACAGACGTGCATGTGTGTATGTTTCGTATATCTGTGTATGTTTTCGTATATCTTTGTGTGTGTGTGTGTAGGTGCGCGTGCATGCGTGTTTTCACCATGTGTGCCTGCCTGTGTGTGAGCATTTTAATCCTTCAGTCTGTCAGTTCACGTATCTTGATTCACACATCACAAACCCGACAAAATTGTCTGGGGTAAATCTGTTCACCTTAATGTTACCCTTCTCATCTCTTCTATTTCCATCTGTCTTTGTATGTCTGCTTTGTGCGTGCGTGCGTGCGTGCGTCCGTGCATCTCAACTACTCTTATGTGTTCAATTATTCATCTGCCAAGGCAGCGGCAGGCAGCAGAGTGTTTCTAGCGTTGTGTTCATTTATTAAAGTAGCAATCCAGTTTGGGACTGAGTTTTTAAATTGCTCCAGATGTCACACGGCGTATCCAAAATATTAATATCCAACGAAGAACACCGTAGATCACCGTAGTGATTCTCAAACCTTTTCATTTCAACGACGCTGAAAGTGTTCACATTTGTACACTCTCAGAGTTACAGACCTGTAAGGGTCCATTTGGAACCCACTCAAGGAACCCTGGACCCCACTTTGAGACCCACTGCCATAGATTAAAATGTGTGATCAGCTCTCTAGCAAATTCCAAATGTGTCTGCTTTTCTCATTTTGACCAAAACGAAAAAACGCTGACAGTAGGCCTCAGGCACAAGTTTATATGCTTTTAATACTGCAGACTTGACAGAAGAATATTACTTTCCTCTACACTGAGAGCAGAATACGCAAGTTGGGCTCCACTGGTAAACACACTGTAACATGAGCGCACGTATTGTCAGCATCTGGTCAGTTGTTCCTAGATTCAGCGACACACTCAAACCATGAGAAAAACACATATATTACATACCAGCTTTCTTTCACCAATAAGTCTCGTGTTGCAAATCCAGTTTTTTTCCAACCGCAACTTGTCTTTCGGCTTCTGTCTCTAATGTGTATCAACAACAGTTCCTTTCCCTGTTAGAATCAGACGCCAATGGAGAGGGTTTAAGTGATTCTGCTGGTGCAGCTGTGAACCGTGTCGGCATAGTCAAGATGCCGGTATCATACAGATTTGTTTTGAAAATAGCTAACATTTTCCTCGAGTCGCTCGAGGAAAATGTCGATATTTTACTGATTAGCACAACTGTTCTTTCCTATACTAACGCAAGCCCTCTATTGAGGGAGAACTGACATAATCATCAATTGATTCCATATCTAATACAAAAAAAAAACTAACACCATTCTTCTGTCCATGGCAATGGCAATTGTCACCCCCTATAGCGTTTACATTTAACCTCAAATTCAGTTCGCTTACTGCATCTGAATCCACACTCATTGATCTACATGTGACATCTGACGCACGTTACAGACACGTGATTTCTTGTCTGCAACTATACATTAATTAACCACTTTTACCCTAGTGTCCCTATTTAGGGCATAGGCAAATGTTTTCAAAAATGTTTTCATCTTTCACTTTTTTGGGTAGGGCTTAAGCTGTTTGCCACCCTAAAAAAAAATCTGACCTTACGCCTCTGTTCTACAGCACAGCGGCAGCCTTAAAAAACAAATCCTTACCAAGCCAAACAAGATAGATGACTAGACCATTATTGATCCCGTGGGGGAAATTCAGGCGTCAAGTCAACCTTCCATTTGTCAACCAAAGTACTTGGAAAATACTCAAGGCCCCATTTGCTACAACCAGGCTCAGTGGCAGTAACAATAAGGCAGACACAACCACTGAAAAGAGCCAACTCAAGGAATTGTAGTTACAAATAATCAAAGATTTAACCAACGTCGAGTGTGCCAGTCAGTTTAACACCGGTGTGTGTGAGTGGATGTAATGACATGTAGGACATAGAAGTGTTACAGGATGTAGAACCAAACAAACTATCTGCTGCCCAGGTCCAGCTTATAAGTGCCATGGAACGCCCCTGGACCAGGTGAATCCCATGAGCGCTGTCCATCCCAGCCTCCTACTGTACCTGCTAATAGACAAAACAGAACTAGCAACCAAGAGAGTGTGTGTGTGTGCGTGTGTGCATGTGTGTGTGTGGCGTGCCCACACGCTCGCTCGTCTGAGTGTGTGCACTGGGCTCGCGTGTCACTGGGTTGCCTGTAAACTGCGCCATGATCAGACCAGTCAGGACTGCGGCAAAGAGAAATCACTGCAGGACCTCTTCATATTCTCTCCTTAGATCCTACTGCCCTCTGCTGGCGTAGCCTCAATATTGCACTCTGCAGCTATGAAAATATAAAGACTAAAGTTGTCACCGAGAAATATTTGACAAGTTTCAGTGGAGAGTCATTTCATAATGTTTTGCAGAGGATGTATTAGGCAGTCATCATCATTTAAGTCGATTCCTCCAACAGCGTTTGCAGTCATGTCCTCAGATCTACAAGCAGATCTGCTATTTTTTTTTTATCGTGAAAAAAAATGCAAACCTTTGAATGTATTTGCTTCTGGGGGTCCCTGGAAGCAACATTTTTTACATGGGGGCCCACGGCCAAATACATATCATTTTGGGGGTCCTTGACATGAAAAGGTTTGAGAACCACTGCTATAGTAACATAATTTTATCAGAAAACTGACATTTTTAGAATCATCCTCATTAATGGGTTAAGGTCTTGCTCTGTCGAGTTCACCCATGAGCCCAAGTATTTGAGGTCACTGACTTGATTGATTGATTGATTGATTGATTGATTGATTGATTGATTGAATACTTTATAAGCAGTTTGCAAAAAAAAGCACAGGAAAGTACAGTTCAATACAAGGTCGGCTAAGAGGATTTTAAACCCAAGAAAGCTTATGGCTTGTTTCCATTGGGTAATAGTAAATGTTTCCATTTACTATGCAAAACATCATACAGTTAGAAATCAAATAGAAAAATATGTACAGTAAACAGTTCGAGGCTTTGACTTTTACAAGGGCCAGTTTCGAATTGCAGCCGGTTTTTAGAACGGTTTAGAACGGTTTTGAAGGAGAGTAGGGATTTACACTCCTTTGGTCAAATCTGGGTTGAACGTGATTAGTGGAGCTCCCTCTGGTGTTGTGATTGTGGACTTCATTGGCGTTTGTGAAGTAGTTTGACAGGTACATGGGTGTCTTTGTGGTGTAGCGTATGTTGTAGACCAAGCCCATTGCAAGTTGCTGTAATCTGTCCTGTACCCTGAGCCATCCCACCCTAGCAAAATGAGCAGGGGTTAAATGAGTTGTAGATGTAAGGCCAAGCAGTAGCCTGACCAGTTTGTTTTGGGATGTCTGGAGCCTTGTTTTTAATAGTCTGGATGGTCCAGGAGGATGTTGTAGGTGATGACCTCTGTTTTCTTGGCATTTAGCCCAAGACCAGCTTTGGCCCACTCTGTCTCAACTCTGGTCAATAGCCAGCCAAAGATTTATCCTCAGGTCATAACACTTCCCATAATTGTGATACTCCCAATACACCCTCACATAAACTATAGCAGACTCACCTGCTCACCTACATTATTCCATTACTATACTGCCTTGTTCACTTTACCACAATTTCTCCAGTCACTTTATCTGTCTGTCTATTTGCTGTATGTATATTTCCACACCTCAGATTACAAGATTCACACTGCCTGTGATGTTGCTACCAGCTGTATTGTACGTATGCGCATGTGACAAATAAACGATTTGAACCTTAAGGCCTTCTCGTCCTTATGGGCCCTATTTAGACGATTCATGGCGCGCGGTCTAAAACGCAGGGCGCAATAGCTTTGGGGCTGTGTCCACCTCGATTTCGCTAGTTAGATTATGCTTTACATTCAAGCTTGGTGTTAGGCAGACAGGGATAATAATATCCCTGTCTGCCTATAATATGCCTCTGAGTTAGTCATGGGTGTGTTTTGGGCGTAACATAAATTAGACCAATCAGAGTGTCTGATTTAAGTGTGCGGAACCATCTAGCAGTATTAATAATGTGAAACACATCCGTGATATATTGACATATCAATCGCTATCAACTTAATAATCACTCGCTCGGTCTCAGTTATGTTCTTCTTTATTTAAACCACCAATTGAAGCATGAGAGAGATAATGCGGTCTGTGCATCCCATGCATCCTTGTGTCAGAGCTCACTGCTGTCCATTGAGCAGAGACAGATAATGAAAGCCAGGACACAATAGGTTCACATCATTCTTACAGGATGAGAGGTATTTGATGGTATAGGTAGGGTATTTTTTCAGTATTATAGCATAGGATACCAATTTAAATAAATGTGTCTATTTATCTATTCCTTTCTCTCTCTCTCCATCTCTCCTCACTGTGCAAAAAAAGAACAAAGAAACGGGCACTTACCCAATGCCCAATCTGGCCCAGAATATTAATTCTTTTTTGAACCTCAATGCGGAGTCCCTCAGGAAGGAATGTTATCTACCATGTTGAACATGAGTGTTATTGTTTTGAATTCGGATGGATTTGATTGAAACAGGTAGACCAGGTGGTTGTGCTGCTGGTCATAATTCAAGCTTAATATCTCCTCATGTCCAAGAGACATCTGTGATATCTTGACATATTAACTTAATAATCATAAGCTCACTCTCATTGTCTCCGCCAGGCCGAAAGGCATCGCTAGAGAGTACATGTATGTTTTGCACCCTGTCCGTCCGTGTGGTCTGTCCGTCCGTTAGCAACTAATCTCCGGCACCGTTGGCCCGGTCGCTGCGAAACTGAAATTTTTCACATGGACCTGTTATAGCGCCACCAGGAGGCCGATTTGTGCAAAACCCATTTTTTGATATTACTCCTACAGATTTTATCCAAACGTCATGCAAATCGGTACACAGTATCTCTATAGTCATGTGATCAACCCGGATCTGTCCGATTTTCCAGATTCCATCCTCATTGGCTAAGGTTGGCTTCCAAAGTTTGCAGGATTGGTCCAAAATGCCTCAAATCATGAACGCAGCTTGCGATTTCCGTGACACACACGCACATTCCCACTAGGCCGAGGAAGAAATGCCACCCTTTTCACATTGGCCTGTTATAGCGCCACCAGCAGGTCTAATTTAGCAAAACAAATTTTTGGAACAAAATGCCTCAAATCATGAATGCAGTGTCCAATTGCCGTGAAAGCTCTCAGAAGAAATGGCACCCTTTTCACATTGGCCCACCAGGAGGCCACAATAACGTACCTGACCTGGCAGAGACCTGTGCTCCGAGGAGCACTTTTTCTCATTTAAGTTGTTTTAAAACCAATTATTAAAGCATGATGGACGGCTGAGTGCTCTGTGCGTCGGAAGCCCCGAATGCGATGGTGACCGTTAATGAGCGATGTGCTACCTAAAGTAAGGAAATATCTGCACCGTCACTGCGTCTGCAGTTAAGACTAAATTTACAAAGCTGGTCTAAAAGACAATTACGTTTTTACTCTTTTCTCTGTGTGTAAGATAGCAATGCGCCAGGCTAACACCTAATTTTAAGACCAACACCTCCATTGGCATTAGATGGGGCGCAAAATCATTTGGTATCTAGATAACGTGGCCGCTGGCCATAAAAATGACAACCGCGTCAGTTGGAAAATAGCAATTATAGTTGCACTGCGGCCAGTGCCGCCTTTTGCCGGGCAGAAGATAGGGCGCTATATCTCATTTCTAATCAGCCAGTAGGGACTGGTACATTTTTGTCACCCTGCAACGTCAATGACATGTTTTACACTTAATTAAACCCTATATTCTTCATCGACCGTAGTGCCCCAGGGCTGTATAATAGGAACTGTCCATTTTTCCCTCTATCTCTTCTCCGAAAATAGCATATCTACAAGCTCAAGCTGATATATCACAGAATGTTTGAGAATAGGAATACTAGTGTTCATGTGGTTAAATGACAAATATTTACTTCATCGTTTCATTTTTCCAGTGTTGCTGGATTATATTCTCCAATGGGGGAAGAAATATAATATAGTGCAACAAAAGAGCGCTGCTTAACGTTTAGAAAACCACCACTTATCCTGCTGCTTTCTAACTCTATCCACTATCTACATATTTCTGGCTTTCCTGGCTTTACTGCCTCTGCCTCACAGCTCACATTTCCTTCGATTTATTTTTCTCCTCAATCACGTTCCATACTCTTTGTCCTCCTGCCCTCCTGTCTCTCAGGTGGAGACCCAGGCGCCAGTGCAGACCTTTGCCAGCCCAACGTTCAGCTCCTTTCTGGACATGCTGTTGTGCTGCTCCGTGTTCCTGGCCCTCTCCCTGGCTTGTTTCCTCCAACCACTGTTCACCCAGGAGAGCCTGCCCACCACGGCCCTCATCCTGACCGCTGTTGCCGCCGTCCTGGAGATCCTGGCTCTGCTGCTGGCTATACGGTGAGAGACACAGAGAGTATGGGTGTGTGTTTTATCAAGTGCTTGTAATCAAATATACATATATATATATATATACATACTATATACATATATATATGCAGATCTACAAGCTCATATATATATTTTTTTTAATGAAAATGTGTGTAAATCTTTGCATATATATATTCTTTTAAAGCAAACATTAACTCGAATCTTTGCTTCTGGGGGTCCCTGGAACAAAATATTTTGAGATGGGGGTCGGCGGCCAAATTCATATTTCACATTTTGGGGGTCCTTGACATGAAAAGGTTTGTGCACCACTGATATAGAAACATAGGTTTTTCAGAAAACTGACATTTTAGAATTGGCCTCAGGTCTTAAAGGTAGGGTAAGTGATATTTTTTGGTTAAAACAAAAAGTATTTTGTTAAAAGGTTAAAGCACTATATTCTCATAGTAATCATTGCCATAGAGTGTTTGTTCAGTAACAGGAGTCTCCCCGTCTCTCCAGCTCTTTAATAAACAGAAAATACATTTTCCGGTAGGTGTCAAAATCTCAGCCAATCAGGAGAAAGTACCCATTTTTAAGCTTCATTTTTATAGTGTTCCAGTTCCATTTTTGCATGCTCATTTCTTAGTGTCATCACTTCCAATTTCACTTGTTTAATCTGTATCCTGATTGAGTTCTCTATCCTGATTGGATACAATTGGAAATTAAACTGAAACTGAAACGAAAATGCATTTTCTGTTTTATAAAGAGCTGGAGAGACAAGGAGACTCCTTTTACTGAACAAACACTCTATAGCAACGAGTACTATCAGAATATAGAGCTATTTAACACTTATTTTAACCAAAGAAAATCACTTACCTTACCTTTAATGGGATAAACATCAGAATGTCATGTTCAGTCTCACATGGATTGAGACATCTTCTCTAAAAAAAAGTGCCTCCTGTGTTCCCATCACCCAGAATGGCTTTCTACCTTGACGGTGTGCTGAACTGTACTCTGGTGCTGATGCAGGCCATCTCAGGCTGGGTGCCACGTCACCTCATAGGAGCTGTTTTGGTGTCCTTACCTGCCGTGGCTGTGTTCTCCCATGTCGCCTGTGACATCCAACTCTCCCTCCAGGTGAAGGACCGTCAGCAATTATATGGAACATGTTGTCGCTGTCAGGTGGAAATCCTACATGTTCAAAATGTTACTTTTCAGGAAATGGAGAAAAGAGTTCCAAAGGATCCAGTGTAGACAAGCTCTCAACATGTTGCATCATGTTGTGAACTTGTACATGCTGCTAAATACAGTACACTGTCATATAGGCCTGTCCCCCGACTAAGGATTTGTATAGTCGAATCTGATTGGCGACTAATTGCCAATAGTCGACTGACAGTCGACTAATGCAACATCCGCCAAAACAAATGATTTTTTATTTATTTTTTGCATGATTCGACTGAGATTGGCAGTCGAATCAGTCTGATTCGACTGCCAATCTCTCAGTCAAATCAGGCAAAAAATATGTTATGCAATAGAGGAACATTCCATTTGGGCTGTAGGTGTGCTTAGTGTCTGATTTTATATATCATATACTTGCTTGGTTTCCCCCAGTAAATCTTGATGTATATCCTATTTTTGGCAAACTATTAGTTAATTAATATAACAAACTAGGCCAATCTCTCAGTCGAATAATAAAGAAAATTGGGGGGGTGTTGCATTAGTCGACTGCCAGTCGACTATTGGCAATTAGTCGCCAATCAGATTCGACTATGCTTTGTCGGGGACTAAGGATTTTTTTCATAATTCGACTAAGAGATTGGCAGTCGACTCAGACACCCCTCGACTGATTAGTCGACTATTCGAATAATCAATGTTATTTGACTGGCATTTCTATAGAAAAGCCCAAAAAGTCTCAAGTGATGGCAAAAGGTACACTGTAAAATCATGAGTGTTAATTTAACTCTGAGTTAAATGAACACTTAGGATTTTACAGTGTCATGGCTAGCCTACCAGGCCAGTAAAAGTTCAAGTACATTTATATTATTTACATATTACATGTTTACAGGTGTAAAACAGTGGGTGAAAGAATTTTCTGTACAACTGCCCATAAAGGGGAAAATGTCAAATAACAAAACAAAAATATCAAATTTTAATAAGGTGTGTACTCAATATAAACAAAGTAAAAATAAAGGCAGGGTACCTGCAAGTAAGAGACATTGCTTATTCATCAGATGGTCAGATAGCCATGCCATGTTCACAGTGGTGAAAAATACATGTACATCTTTTTACTTCACTGCAGTTATTTGACAGCTTATCGTAATACTTACGTTGCAGATTTAGATGATTAAATACAAAACATATAACTGATACATAGTGATGTATTGTTATAGGTTAAGCCACCCAGCAGCAATTCAAATCAGCCCCACCTTTACCAACTGCCACATTAAAGTGATGAACACATTAACACGCACTACTAACTGTAAAATGGGCTATTTTACGTACTTTTTTTTAGTACTTTTACTTGGCACTGGAAGCAGATTTGGATGAAAATGTACTTTTACTCGTGTTCAATTTTGAATGCAGGGCTTTTACTCGTAACAGATATTGCTGCTGACTGTCTATGGCAGGGGTCTTCAACAGGGGGTCCGGTACCCCTAGGGGGTCCTCAGAGATACTGCAGGGCCTGCCAAATCTTTGTGTGATAGGAACTCTATTCTTTTATTTTTACATGAACCACTTGAACCCTCACATCCCTATTCTGGGGGGAACATTAGCCAATAATAGCAGAGCTCTATTTTCGGCGAAGAGGTTTGGTGTACAGGGAAAAAAGAGCAGACCAAGTACCGAGCCAACGGTCAAGTTTACAAAGTATTGAGTCGTTAAATACTGTCTGAAACTACACATTTAACATGAATCCAATATGTAGTGGGGGTCCCTGCTTCATCTCTCTCTCAGCTAAGGGGTCCTTGGCCTGAACCCCTGGTCAGAGAGACCCCTGGACTATGGGTTTGTGATGGGTTTATGATGTTTGACCTCTGTCCTGTACCTCTCTAGTCCACCATGTTCCTGTGCTGTGCTGTCATCATAGCCATCATCCAGTACTGTAACTTCTGTCAGCTCACGTACTGGATGCGCTCTGGCCTAGCCACGTTGGTGGGACTGGTGCTACTGGTGCTGCTCTTCAGCACCCCCTGCAGGTAATATCTCTACCAACAGTAATCACTGAATTCCCTGAGGGTTAAATTAAGAAATAATTGAATTAAGAATTCATTTAACATTGACAAACATGATTTTTCCGTGTCACCAGTGAACATAGGTTTATACTGCATAATTAATTTGTCTTAGCAGATCTACTGCATCTGCAGTATTGTTACACTCACAGATCATTTAGAACTGTGTTTTGTCTGCTCTTTCAGCGCTGGCAACAATGTGTTTTTCTGGTGAGTATATCATGACTCATGTTCAATACATTGTCGGGTCCATTTGGTTGCATTTTACACTCTGGGAAAAACAACACTGAGGATTTTATTGTGTATGCTGTTGCTCATCTCCATCCCTGTTCGTATACTGTTAGTGCTTCCATGTTGTTTGTGTTGTAATGCAAGGCAAAGGCGTTTCAAATAGCTTTTACATGCGACATCATTGAAGGGTATGAAGGGGTATTTAAATAGAAATAAAGACTAGGCGGAATAAAATACAAGGCACACTAGATTAAAGGTCAAAGTGCAATTGTTATTTTACTTTTTCTCCTCAGTTAAAGGAGCACACTTCTTCATTTAAATGGTTATAATAATGCTCATTATAAGATAGCACAATTTCCTTCTACTCACTCTGCATCTTATTGGAGGGCTATGGACGGTTCAGAAACCTGCCTAGCAATGACTTCATCAATAGGGATTCCAAGCCAATGGAAACTATAGCCTTTAGCATTAGTGAGGAGCAATTATATCAATTCAATTCAATTCAAAGAAGCATGAGAACATACGTTTACATTGCCAAAGCAAGTGTCAAAATACAATATACAGTTGGAGGAAATCTTTGAGGAAATCCACATGTCATAGTATTTAGCTTGGATAATTACCTATGGAGACAAAATAGTCCCTGTGTTGAAGATAAGATTTGAACCAATTTGAATGTTTAAGTCTTTGTCATTAAGCATTGGAGAATGCATGCATCATTGATTAATGATTGATCAGTTTACCTCCTTTTGATACTCACTGGCAACCATTCAAGTGTAGGGCTGGGCAATATATATCGATATTATATCGATATTGTGATACAGGTATGAGACTATCATACCTGTATCTGCACTTTTACATTCAAGTGTAGGGCTGGGCAATATATATCGATATTATCAGGGGTGCACATAACTTTTTAGGTCTGGTACGCAGAGGAGCACCTGGACATGTGACTTGGTGCGCATGGCGCCCGTCCCGTTTTGTCAACGGGGGGGGGGGGGGGGGGTTCAGCCCGGACAGTTTTGTCAACGGGGGGGGGGGGGGGGTTCAGCATGGTGCCCGCCGGACAGTTTTGTCAACGGAGGGGGGGGTGGGCGAGAAAAAAAGGACGCTCTGCTTCTAAATTCCGCCGGTTTTCGCCGTTTTTTTTCTTCTCATGCTGTTATATAAAGCCCCCAAGGTTGGTGCCCTGTGCTGCTGCGCTGATTTTATCCGCCAGATTGGGACGTTCACGGCATATTTTGCACCATTACGGTGCGTTCATCATCGGTGACGAGTGCCTCTAACAGCCGCTGCTGGCACGCAGCCAGGCAATGCGAGGCGATGCGAGGCGACGCGAGTCATATCTCTACCCCTCCGCCTAATGGCTGTACATGGGGCCGACGGGTGCTTAAGAGTGATTGTGTGAGTGTGGCTTCAGGAAGTAAATTCCTAGCCTCGATCTCCAGGCTTTTATTTTTTAGTTTTGCTAAAAAATAAAAGCTTGGAAATTCCTGTCCCAGCTGTTGGTGCGCAAAAGCGCCTCGCGTCGCCTGATGTGGTGCGCATTTTTTATTTTGGGTGCGCATGCGCACCTGCGCACCAGTTATGTGCACCCCTGGATATTATATCGATATTGTGATACAGGTATGAGACTATCATACCTGTATCTGCACTTTTACCTTAGCGCTAGGTATACTCTTGGTTGCTTGTTTTTGCAGAAAATGCACTTAAGACTTCTGATGATTTGTAGTTTCGTTCCCTACCTATGTTGAATGCACTTATTGTAAGTCGCTTTGGATAAAAGCGTCTGCTAAATGACTGTAATGTAATGTAATGTAACTATCAATTTGATATTATTGTCACAATATGATATTATGATCACAATATCGATATAGAGGCATTTTGTAAAAGATTCAATGATATTTGATTTTGTCCATATCGCACAGCCCTACAGTATTCAAGTGCATTGATGCACAGTTGAAATGTTGTAAATGTGGTCGTAACCTACATACAGTAGATTCTCAACAGCGGGTCCATTTGGTTCCATTTGTACACTCTCAGAGTTAAATTAACATTGATTTTACAATATAAATTGGGGTCCCAGAGATAGAAATGCAATTAAATGGGGATCCGTAGGCTAATGCATGTCAAACTGGGGGGTTCTTGAAATTACAATGGTTGAGAATCACTGCTAGAGCCGTAAAGATCTCCTCTTATAGGGGTCCCTGGCATGTATTTTCAAATGGGGGGGTCCGTGGGCTAAAAAGGGTAAATTTGGGGGTCCTTGACATGAAAGAGTTTGAGATCCACTGGTTAAGGCTAACTAATATACTTTCTCCATCCTCTTACTTGCGTCTTCTGTCATTGCTCTATCTGTTTCCTAGCATTGTTTTTCTCCCTCTGCCCTCCAGGCCAGTCGACCATACCAATAGCAGCAACAGTTCCATCAGTGTGATTGACAGCCCAGCAGACCTGGTGCCCAGTCCCCTGTTGGCCCTGCTGGCCCCAGAGGCCTGCGTGGCCTTCTTCTTGCTTCTCCTGCTGGTCTGGTTCCTCAACCGCGAGTTTGAGGTCAGCTACCGCCTCCATTACCACGGCAACGTGGAGGCTGACCAGCACCGCATCAAGATCCAGAACATGAGGGACCAGGCCGACTGGCTGCTGCGCAACATCATCCCCATCCACGTGTCAGAGCAACTTAAAGTCACTCAGAGCTACTCCAAAAACCACGACAACGTGGGCGTCATCTTTGCCAGCATCGTCAACTTCAGCGAGTTCTACGAGGAGAGCTATGAGGGGGGCAAGGAGTGCTATCGTGTCCTCAACGAACTCATCGGAGACTTTGACGAGCAGTTGCGGAAGCCGGCCTACTCTAATATTGAGAAGATAAAGACCATCGGTGCCACTTACATGGCAGCGGCTGGACTCAATGCACAGCAGTGTGCAGACGCGGTGCACCCCCACGCCCATCTCCGGGCGCTGTTTGACTTTGCCCTGGAAATGATGCACGTGGTCGACGACTTCAACAAAAACATGCTTGGCTTCGGCTTCAAGCTTCGCATCGGGTTCAACCACGGGCCTATAACGGCAGGCGTGATCGGCACAACTAAGCTCCTATACGACATCTGGGGCGATACGGTCAATATCGCCAGCCGGATGGACACAACAGGTGTGGAGTGTCGCGTCCAGGTCAGCGAGGAGAGCTACTGTGTTCTCAGCAGCATGGAATACGAATTTGACTACCGTGGCACGGTCAATGTAAAGGGCAAAGGTCAGATGAAGACCTTCTTGTATCCCAAAAGCAGTGATAGTGGTCCCGTGCCTCAGTACCAGCTCTCTGTATCACCCGAGATCCGGGCGCAGGTGGACGGAAGCATCGGGCGCTCGCCCACAGATGAAATTGCCAGCATGGTGCCTGCGACTAATATGACTGCCGGCACTACCAATACTGCTGTACACAGCACTGGCCCCGGTTCCTCTACCAGCCTGGGAGTAGGCATTGGCCTCCTGGCACATGAAAGAGAGGCGGCAGAGCTCGGCGAGAAATCAGACGGCCGTGAAAGACGTCTCTCCACGCAGAATTGTCATGCCAGGCGCTCCTCGTCTCACGCCGGCCTGGCATCTCTTCCCGTCACCAATCTAAGAGGGCCAACTCCCTATACAGATATCAAACAGCCTATCATTTCTCCTTCCCCCCAGCCAAACACACCCCGAAACGCCACAGCAGAGTCTCAGAAAGATGTAGAAAGTGGCAATAAGGAGGATAATTATGATGGTGGCAATGGGGAGCTAACCAAACTCTAAGACCTGTCCACTCTGGCGCTTTTTAATCAGTACCTTCTGCCCTTTAAGCTTAGTCTCTCGTTCCTGCCTGTTGGCATCTACATAAGTTGGTGAGCAATCGGTTCTTCCACAGACTACAGGGAAAGACCCACAATGCTCTTATCAGCATCAGTCAGACAGTGGGTCGTCTTTGGCTGTAAGGCGATGGTTTGATTGGATGATGTTATCAGTGCAGGATGCTGGTTGGACCAAAGGAACCGTGTAAGTCAGGAACAACCATAGGAGGTGGGAGCATGCGATGAAAGTGTTCTCATTTGCTACAGATTCCATCGCCACCCATTAACCTACTTGATTATCAGTAACCTTTAATCTTCTTCTTTGAGATTTGTTTGGCATTTTGTACATCGTATGTCTTTTAAGTGCCTTTAGTATAGAATAATATGTAGACCAAGTAAAGGCATAAAGGGAAAATCTTTGCAAAAATGTAATTTAAAAAACAAAAAAACAATGCTTTGGTTAAACGTTTAGATCTGTCATATTTTACAGTGTTACTATTAGTACAGTGTTATTTCTGCCTTTATTACGGTAATGACTCAACAGGTTGACCTTATGAGAGGTTGAACTGGGGGGATCACAATGAAGAAAAGGGAAATAAGATGGTTGTACCACCTGTGTTTGTACAATCTGCACAGGAACCCGGCATGAAATGCTGCAGATGACGTTTTCTTTGGTCTTTATGAAAAACCTTTTCTGGAAAGCCAGAGAACAGACAAATCAATTCTGTTCGAAGATCGAGGAGGCCTGTGTGTTGTGCACATGTGTGTGTGTGTGTGCGTGTGCGTGTGCGTGTGTGCGTGCGTGCGTGCGTGTGTGTGTGGTAATAACTGCTGTTCATTTGACAAAAAATGTAGGACAATACGCATTCTGGGGTGTCATTGAGAAGGATATTAAATCCTTCTCGCTGATTTGGCAACTTTATCTCTGGCTTTGGTTTGGACACTTGTATTACCACTGTCCGGACGTATCACTGCCTAAGCTAGACTTAGCTAGCATGCTCTCTCAGAAACAGCATTAAAGATTAGGCTAACTGTTAGCATCAGATGCTATAGTACAATGTTTTTGCCATAATCCTGATGATGCTCTTGTGGGAACTCTTAAGTGTAAGCTATTTATTTTACAGAGGAATATTTCAGTGGCTCTTAATAGGCACCGCTATATGTGTAGAGCATCTTTAGCTGTGACAGTAGATGAATTAGGGCAAGCAGCTATCTAGATGATTACACTAAATGCTATAACAAGATAGGAACTATCTGGGTATACTGTATTTTTTATCAGAACACAAATCATAACTGTCAATCTAATGACCCCATCAATAATAATATTCATTCAATAAGAGTTAATGAATGCAAGCCAAATGCAACAGTTACTTGATATTTGCAGTGGCATGAAACTTAGAATGGCACTGTGATGGAAATACGACGCACCAAAGGTGTTTGTGTCTCTCCATAGGTGTACTACGGTACATACCAGTATTTGTTTCAGCGCTGCCTTCATATTTAGATTCTAATTAATTTAACATATCATTTTCGCAGCTTTCTTTCAACCTGGTAGATTTCATCATACTGTCGTGTCATATTAAAGCTACAATCCATTCGTTTTATTTATGTTATCTCCTTCTCCCGATGGTGAGAGATAAATGCAGTGATGTCCGGACTACAATAAAGATGGCGGCACAACTAGGGCCAAGTTTTTTTTTGTGCCAATTTCAGCCAATCAGGAGAGAGTGCCCGTTTTCAGCTTCAATTTTATAGTGTTCCAGATCCAATTCTGTCGGCTCACTTCTTTGTGTCATCACTTAAAATCACACTTGTTTATCCTGTATCCTGTATGAATTGTCTCTCCCGACTGGAAAAAATGTATATCCCGACCCGAAAATGAGTGTTTGTTACTAAACAAACACTCTGTAGCAATGCTTGTTACCAGAATATAGAGATATTTAACACTAATCTTATAGTAATATCATTTACAGCACCGTTAACATACCAATAGATTGGTTAAAATTATGTTTTATTCATTAAAATAAGTCCCGGATTGTGGCTTTAATTATTTACTGAATCAAATTACTATACAAGACATCCCATGGCAGTTATGTGGTGTCTAGAGAACTCACTCTTGCTCTCTCTCGCGCTCTCTCACTCTCTCTCTCTCTCGCTCTCTCTCTCTCTCACACACACACACACACACATACGTACACACATGCACACACATACGTACACGCACGCACACACACACACGCACACGCACGCACGCACGCACGCACGCACGCACGCACGCACGCACACACACACACACACACACACACACACACACACACACACACACACACACACACACACACACACACACACACACACACACACACACACACACACGGTCAGCAAAAAGGGTTGTGTGCTCAGAAGCTAGAGCTATCACTGGTCCTCAAAGTGTGGTCCGGGCAACCTGCAGGGGTCCTTGAGAGGGTTCCAGATTGTAAAAGGAACAAAAATAAAAAATAATTGAGAACCACTGGCTTATAGGAATGACAGTACTGTAGGTAGTGCCTTTTAGCTTCCATTTCCCCCACATTTCATTATATGCTCTAAGTTTTGTTTGTTTCTTAATAGCTTTCATAACAGATTCCACTACACAATGTAGAGGAATATTTACTTTCTTCTGAATTATGATCAACTTAATGCACCCAGACAGCGCTTCTATACATTTGAGCTGTGCCTTTCCTCAATACATGCCATTCAAAGAGATCTTTCCAAACTTTTTATTGATTAACTGGCATTGTAGGAGTTAAAGGGAATATGCTGACAAATATATTAATATGCTGTTAAACCTGTATTTGACTTTGCATTTTATATCTGTGAAAATGCTTAGATATAGTTTTTTAAGGGCAATAATTAATGTAATCATTTTATAAACCATGAGTTTAAAAGGGAAATTTACTTTGCGCTTATGAGCACACAACCCAAAAGTCCAAGTTCTTCAATGAAAGGAATGCGTATAATAATCAGTTGATAAACTGTTGTTATTATCAAGGGAAAAGTGCTTAGTAGAGGTCATGACACTTGAGTGCCAGGAAAAGTGTATAACCTTTTTTTTATCTCATGGACTTTAATAATGTCTTTTAAATAATATCTTTTTTATTAACTCCAAGAATCCAATGTATTATATTGTTTCTTTTTGTCTTGGGAAAGTCAAGTCAGCTCAAGGACGACAGGGTAGATAAGACCACATCTTGCCACTTGAGTATCACACTGAAAGTATGTGGGCTTGATTTTAAGATGTAGGTGATTTTATGAACTATACGACAATGGCACATTAGAAATATTTTGATGCCAAAGAATGTCATCACAGTCATTCAGACTTTTTTTGTGTGGATGTTTTTGCCTTATCCTGAGGATTTGTTTGTTCTGTTGTGCACATTGACGATGGGCCATTTTTATATTCACTATGATGAACATTTGCACAAAGCGGTCACTTTTATGTACATACTTTCATGCCTTTCTATTGTATAGTGTCTGAGCATTTTCTGTTATTTATACATGTGCATGTGCTTGATTATTAGCTCCTTAATGGAGGAGGAGAGAGTTAGAACAGTGTTGGAATAATACTTGTGCCTGCATGTGTGTAAAGAGTGTTTGTGAAACTGTGTGATGGTGTGTTGAAAGGAAAGCATAAATCTAAGCAGGGATGTGAACTGGATTTGGACATTTGAGTCCATTTCACCAAATCCGTTTGAGGAAAATAGGACTTATCAGGACAGATAATTCTTCAATCACACCAAGAGTATTTGCCCCCCGTGTCTTGTATAATTAAAGGTGCAATCCATAACTTTTATGTCCTACCTGAGATTCAAACTCGGGCCCTCTGGACAGGCTCCAAAATGTACTGTTCAGCTAGAGCTTTCGTGCGATACCAGTAGTGCCACAGGATCTGCATTTCTAAGCAGAAAATTAAGGCAACCAACTGCAACCTGTGTTAGTTGTATTGATTATAACTATTGTATTCACATACCCTACAGATTGGTCAAAATAACATTTTATTCACACACAACAAGTTATGGTTTGCAGCTTTAAATGGCCTCATTAAAATGGGAACTACTAATATGTGTTTGTAGGCAGTATTTCAGTAACCTACAGTACTATAGCTAAGTTCTGATGAATTGTTCTCTATGGGATTTCCTTTTGTATATAGCACGCTGAGGCATGCAAATGAAGTTTAAAAATTGAATAAAGTGAGGTTTTTGGGGAAACTTTGTCCAGTTGAGTTTTGTAGCCTATATGACATTTAAATGTATGAGTACTACCATCCCAAATATTGTTTTTATTCCATGTATTTTCTCCGATACGTGTATATGTTGAGTCCATTTACATATTTGTTGAAACAAACTTATACAGCCCTATCTAACACTGTTCTCAACATGGGGTCCGGCCAGGGCGGCTTTGGGGGGTTCCAGGGGGTCCCAACTAAATGATTGATAATTGGGAAGTTACCAAATACGGGTTCTGTAACTCAGAGTTAAATCTATTTTTTTATTTAAGTAAAAGTATCAATACTGCAATGTAGAAATACTCTGCTACAAGTAAAAGTCCAGAATTCAAAATGTACTTGAGTTAAAGTACAAAAGTATTGGTATGAAAATGTACTTAAAGTACCAACAGCATAAAGTAGTCATTATGCAGGATGTCCCATTTCCAAAGTTTTCAAATGTATAAAAATATTTTGAAAATAGCAGATCTTCAAGCTCACAATGTATTGTGAGCTTGTAGATCCTCAATACCTCCAAATTGTACTTAGATACAGTACTTGAGTAAATGTACTTAGTTTCTTTACACCACTGATATATATATGTGCCTTTTCATCCTAATTTGTAGGGTTATTCCACCCCTAGAGGCTACCTCACGTACGTGCACATGACGCACGGTGGGACACGGGCTTTGCGTAAGGGCGTGCTGGCAGAGCCCCTCCCCCCTACAGTCTGAGCTGGAAAGAAAAAAAAACTTTTTTTTTTTTTTCTATCGGTAGGAATCAACAGCCGCCATCTTGACGCGGCTCCGAATCGGGATTTCAGCGTTAGCATTTATTTTTTTTAAACCCGTCCGAGCCGCGCCAGACCGGACTCGAACCCCCTTTTCGCACGGAATCGCGAAGCGCTTGTTCTTGAGAAGAGAGCCGTCGCAAACATGTGAGGATTAACGGCGTTTTTGTCGTCCTTAGAGCCCCTCGTATGTTTGATTTCCCCTTCGGAGGAGAAGCGCCGCTTGTCGCCGTGTATCTCCGCACCGACCCGATGTCTTCGCCGGCGGACGACAGCGTCCAGAGAACCACCTCGGTGCACCGAAAATATTCGTGGAATTATCTTCTTTTTATTAAAACCAAGAGGAGGATTTAAGGCCGTTTTTGATTTTGGGGCTGCGAGAAAAAAAAAGATGATTCCATATATACGTGAAACTAACCCGTACACGGCGAGAGGGACGCGTCATCGCGTCGCGTGATATTATTTGATTATTTTTATTTATTTTTCTCCAGCTGAAATACATTTTTTTGGACGCAATTATTGACGGATAATGATGTGGGGTGTTGGGTGTTGGATTATCATGGGGTGACTGTAACAGCGTGGTGGCGCTGTTGCCCTCCTTTTGAGACGGTGTTTCTATAGGCTGTGGAGCCGAAGATAAGCGTTTCAGCTGAACCAGTTTACGATACATCAAAAAGAAAAAGAAAGAAATCCCTATCGATCAATAACTTGAGCCAGTATTCCACGGATCCCGTTTTTAAATTTCCCCATCCACTATTAACCAGCGATCAGGATGGCTGACAACCTGCTGGATGTGGGGGGTCCCCCCAATGCGAAGAGACCCAAGCTCAATTCACCTGCTCTCTCAGCATCAGATGGTCCAGGTGAGAACAGAACCAAAAGAAACAGAGACATGACATGGCTGTCAGTGGTGGGAAAAGTACTTTTTTTTGGTAAAAGTATCAATACTGCAGTGTAGAAATGCTCTATAGCAGTGGTTCTCAAACTTCTTCATGTCAAGGACCCCCTAATTGACACTTATTACCCCGCGGACCCCCATTTGAAAAGATAAGTCAGGGACCCCAATAAGAGAAGTTTTTTTTACGGCTCTCTAGCAGTGATTAGCAACCATTTTAATTTCAAGGACCCCCAGTTTGACATGCATTAGGCTACGGACCCCCATTTAATGGCATTTATACCTCTGGGACCCCAATTCACATTGTAAAACCAATGTTAATTTAACTCAGAGAGTGTACAAATGGAACCAAATGGACCCTAACGGGTCCACCTGTTTCCATTTGTACACTCTCAGAGTTACAGACCCATAAGGGTCCATTTGGTTCCTGTCTATCATTTAGCTGGGGACCCCCTGGAACCCCCTCAAGTACCCCTGGGGGTCCCCGGACCCCACTTTGAGAACCAATGCTCTATAACAAGTAAAAGTCCGGAATTCAAAATGTACTTGAGTGAAGGTACAAAAATATTGGTATAAAAAAGGTATTAAAATAGCAAAAGTAAAAGTACTCGGCAGGGTCTCATTTCACAAATGTATAAAAAATCTTTGAAAATAGCAGATCTACAAGCTCACAATGCATCGCATCGCGAACTTGTAGATCTGCTATTTTCAAATGGCCGAAATGTACACGGCTGAAGTGATTAGTGTGTTTTGTAATAATAATCAATATCTACAAAGTAACTAGTAACTCAAGTTTTCATATAATTGTAGTGGAGTAAAAGTACAATATTCTGAGATGTAGGGGGGTAAAAGTATTACATTGCAAATACTGAAGGAAGTAAAACATACCTAAACTAAGTACTTGAGTAAATATACTTAGTTTCTTTCCACCACTGAGAACCACACGTTTGAACCAAAATCAAGAGACATGACATGGCTGTGTTATTGCATGATGCACAATGTTTCTGGCCAGGTTGATTGATGCTGTGTGTTTAAGAGATCATCATGTTTAATGGGTCATCACTTGTGTGCAGAACATGTCAGTTTGCAGGACAGCCAGTGTCAATGTCACATCCAACACTCATTTGGATCTGACTGTGTAGAAGTGTTGGGTCATTTGCTCGTCATTTTCAGCTCTGAAATAGAAAAAAAAAGGCAAACTAACACTTGTTAGAAACATGACCCCGTCATACAGGCCAGTCGTTCCATGTTTCTGGCACATTCATCAGCTGTTCAGACAAGCCATACATTTTAGAAGTTACCGTCTTCCTGGCTCACAGTCTGATGCAGAGATCTTGGAACTTTTATTGATTTTTGTCTTAATCCAGCGAGATCGAGTTTAAGCAAAGTTACTGACAAATGCAAGTTTCTGTGCCCACATGCAACTCTCTGAATATCACAAACTAGCCCCGGGCTGTACATCTCACCCACTCAAACCTGCAGAACAACTTTTCAAGAAGCACAGCAGCAAAGTATCATTTAAAACTACAATAGTTGGGTTTTGTTTTACCGCCTGTCATATTTTATGACTACAGAATTGAGGGAAAATACTTTGTGCTCTGTATATTTTATAACTAAACATGGTGTGTAGTGTGCTGTCAATCATGTCACATATACAGTTCTGAGTTATCTGCTTCCATATAATATGAATCTGGTCTTGCTTAATTTTAAATTTGTATTGGTGTTTAAAGTCTTAATTTCTTGTATTTGCTAAGCTCATTATCTATCTAATTGTCTGAATCTCACAAGGGATAGGATATTAAAGAAGCTTTGAGTCCAGCGCTAGGGCTTTCCCCAATCATCAGCTCCCATTTGTTGTGACCTCGCTGGGAGGGTGAGGAATCTATATAGCTGGGGAAGCCCTCTGCCGTGCAGTCAGCATGGTGTGTGGGTGCGTGTGTGTGTTACATCCAGAGGGCTTGCAGTGAAAGGAGTGTCCAGTGGTGGTGGCTGTGGCTCAGCCCCTGCTGCCAAAGTGCCATGTCAACAACCCAGAATGACAGGACAGGGTCTCGGCCAGCGTGCAGAGTTCTCCCCCAGTCTCTGTGTAAGATGATGTTAGCTAGGTCAGTATAGGACCACCCTCTGTGACAGTGACAGTGGTTGCTGTCAAGTTAAGACAGGTTTTCCAATTAAATAAATACTAAAGCATTTCCTGCATCTCTGTATCACCTATTCTTTTTATTTATTTATTTTAGAGTAGCCAATAATTTTTTTACCCCCTTTTTCTCCTCAATTTAGTCGTTATGCCAATTGATTCCTCCCCACCCACATTTCTGTGTTGTCACTGCCGTTTTATCCTACTGACTCACCTGTCAGTAAGGAGCCCCCACCGGGGGGGACGTAGGGCCATCGTCCTCCTACTCCCGCCCAACACTCCCTGCTGACAGGTGCCGCCCCAGCCCGTAGGTGTAACGTGCAATGACCAATATCGCCCTCCCCCGCCCGGCTTCCCTCTCCCAAACACGGGCCACTTGTGTTCGCATAGACGCCCGACAAAGCCGAATGCACCACGTGGATTCGAACCCACGACCTCCGTGGTGGTGGGCAGGGACTTTACCACTGCGCCACCCGAGTGTACCTATTCTAACCCTATATGCTGAGCTGTTGGGTTGGCACAGGTCTCAGGTCATAGTTGGCTTTGGATCTGTTGATTGTGGCTACTTCACATTAACATGGTAATACTAATGTTAGACTGCAGCTACTTCTACAACTAATACATCAAATGGCTGTAAAAACAGACCCAAACACACAATCCATTAAAGAAAAAGACAGAAGAAAGCATCAGATTGGTTAACCACTTTCAACCTGGTGTCCATATTTTGGGAATGTTGTTATTGGGATTCTTTTCTTCCAAAAATAGTGAATGAATGTCAGATCCATCAACAAGCTCACGATGCGCTGTGAGGTTGTAGATCGGCTACTTTCACAGAGCAGACTGCAGAACACATAATCACAACCTGTCCCCTGTACAGACCACTGTCAGAGGCCGGCCCCATCCTAGTGGGACTAGAGACCAAGGCGTGGCTACACAACACTGAGTTGGACATTTGACAATGTCACACAAATGAAGAAGGCTACTTTCACTATTTTTGTGTGACACAGCTCGTTTAGAATAGGGCTTAAAGTGCAGTGATGTTGCTAGGTTTTCAATGTAATGGGTCCTGGGATGCAAGGGTGGTCTTTTAGATGGGTCCCAGGGACATTTTATGGGTCCCCAATTACACGTCCCCCCCCCTATCGTTTTCTTTGATCTCCAATCTCCATATCTTCTATGCGTGTGTGACTGTGTACATTATATCCTGATGCAGTGGATCTCAACCTTTTCAGGCAGCGACCCCCCCAAAATAATCATATTTTAACTGGGGACCCCCCACCCTGAGGAATTAGGAGTTGAGGCACTTAATTTAGTTTGATTCAGTTCCACAGATACATATTGTGAAAATAGCAGATCTAGATCAGTGCGACCCGTTCCTGCTTTTCAAGACCGATACCGATATATATACATATATTAAAAAATCATAAATATATTTTTTCAAATGTATATGATTCTGTAGTATTAGCACACCTTATGGTAAGAAATACTAGTAGTGGGCAACAGGTGGATTTAACATACCTTTGACCAATAGAATACATTTAATCATAGAACCTTTTAATCATTATTATTTTATTTTGTATTATTTATGAATGTAGAATTTATTTTTACTATTTATTGTGTAGACTGAAAACACTGGCTTACAGTGGAAGTATTGGCAAATAAAGAAATAGGAATTCAAGAAATAATGAAGACAAATACTGACAATGCCTATGAACATTGGCTTGCAGTTATTGCACATAGTCAACATGCAATAATACTATTAGGCTTGTCATTGAGAAAGGAAAATAAAGTTGTCTTTTTGAGGAGAAGTGGAACCTTATAAGTCACTTTAAGTTTAGCATGAGGGAGAGGGTCTACCCTCTTCAGGGAATTAATTGTTATGATATCTCTAAGCTACAGAAAACATCCAGTTGCCTATTAAATATACACAAGACACAGACGATAGACAACCGGTTACTTACAGCTGCCATTAATTAGTGCTTTTGTTTGCCTTTGTGGTCAAATCAGGGTCAAATGCATAGGATCAACGAGCCATCGTTAACCTGCTAATGTTACACAGCTGATTGGCAACATGCGTTAATCCACCATCACTCTGATCTCCAAGCAAGTGGGAGAACACTCTAAAATCGGGGATTTTACTTTGGCTGGTCAATTTAAGATGACAACAGCAACAAAGATTAGTAGTAGACCTGTATGTATGATGATCAGTTATTATTCCAGACAGTGGTCTATCCAAGACGTTTTAACACGTTTAAGAGCAGGTCCTCATGCCGTCTCTCTCTCTCTGTGTGTGTAGCGTAGACTAACAGCGAGGGGCTGTGCTGCTGCTTCTGCCACACAACGCTGTTTAACCGAGTTATACTTCTCCAGTACAACGGTGTCTAACCGGAGAGTTATACTTCTCCACCAACGGTGCCTAACCGAGAGAGTACATGTAGATCACAGCTGACAAATATTATATATTATCGGAGCTAATCGGAGTTGCGTCCCATGGACGCACTAGAGTTGTCATGAATGCGTCCTTTCGCAATATGGTGCGTCAGCGACGCAGGACGCAGGCCTACGAGCATCTCTGTAAAGTGACATATTTTCTATCAATTACACACCCCATGAAGCCTTGAATTCATGGAGAAGTTTTTATCGTATTCCTAGCCAATAATTTGATGACCGGCGGAGACTCAGAATCTCCATTGAGTCTCCTCCGGTCATCAAATTATTGGCTTAGGAATGCGACAAAAACAAAAACAAATCTCTACATGGGGTGTGCATAGAAAATAAGTCTTTTTTTTGGGTGAACTATTCATTTAAGTAATTAAAATAGCTTTGTTTCTACAGATGGATTGTTCCAAAACTCCAGGCCTGTGATAGACATAAACGCATAAGTTACCTTCATCATAGTGAAAAATGATGCGCAGCCTCATTCATAAATGGTAAAATGGTGCATTTATATAGCGCCTTTATCCAAAGTGCTTTATAATGTCCATTACGTCCATTGCTCAAGGACACTTTGACACTAACCCAGGGGGAGCTGGGGATTGAACCGGGAACCTTCCGATTCCCAAGCAGCTCCTCCTCCTCCTAAGCCTCTGCCGCCCCTCATGACTGAGGTTGAAAATCAGACACCCTTGCATTTGAATGAGAGCAATTTAGGGATTACACCACTCTGACCACTGTGACTGCTGCTTAACTCTCATCTTACAAGGAGCACGCAAAGCCCCAGGTTCGGTCCCTCTATTTAAAATCGCAGCAGTGGTCACTCGTGCCTGCCTGCCATTTACAAACAGCTGGGAGATGTTTTAGTGCCTTTGTCCCCTCATCCTTGCCTCTCCTTGGCCGCTGCAGGATCTCTCGCACGCTGACAGCTGCCGGTCCCCGGGCCAATGTAGCTCCTCTCCTCAGCGGGTTGACAGGAGCCATCACTGGGCAATAAAGCCGCCTGACACCAGGCTGCCCCCTCCACTGCTGCCAGACGTCCGCGCTGTCTTAGACAACGCATGCATGCACGCACACACAAACACTCAGTAGGGCACAGTCAGTGTGTCTTAGAGATCATCTCCCTTTGAAGTCTTTGAAGCAGTTCTTGTACTTGAGTACACTGAGAAGATTTAGAGTGTCATATTGCAGATGGCAGGATAAACACTGTCACATTTTGTTTTTGACCCCAAAAAGTATGAATGGAGTAAGATGGTAATTGTGCGTGCGTAGGACATCAATGTACCTTCTGTCATGGTAACTAGATCTTGTATCCGAAGTTCAGTCCTTCTGAGTGCAGCAGCCAATTATGTTGTGTATGTAGGCCTAGTTTTACTACAGAGTTTTACTCCAGAGTTGTCCAGACCATTGCGTCTTGTTAAATTGAACAGGCAGCAGCAAACCTACTCTCACACAACTAGAATATCTCAATTTACAACCGTTAATATCACAGATTGGTTTGGCTTTAGGAAGTAGTCATAATACAGTACGCCTCTGGTTTGACTCATTAAGTCACATTTCCTATTGGCAGAGCCCAACCATTATTTGGTACTGTGACAGCGAAGACACGCCTTCCTCCACTGTGACCATTCCACTGCATGCTGAGCTGCTGCTGCTTACAGCCCCAGATTAGAATGCTGCGTGTCTTTGATGTTTATGTTAATGTGTGACAGGTTTTCTTTATGGTACTTAAGTCTCGTGTCAGTGTGTTTTTGTGCCTCTGCCTTAGAGGCCAGTGTCGGGGCTTGTTTTCATTTGTATGCCCGACTGGGTGTCTTGGTGCCTGTGGTGAAAAATGGGCACCGTTATCCAGCCCCACTGCCCACCTACGGGGGCTTCCCTCTTCTGTCTGGCTCGAGTCAATGGGCACCAACCCCTGGGTGAGCATTATTCCAGCTACGTTAGCTTTAGCACCCATACAGATAAACTCGAGCGTAAAAACGCTCACTTCCGCCAGCCGGGGGGTGGGGGGTGTAGCAGCCGTTTTGCTGGCTCTGTGGACTAATGCCTTGGCTGAAGTGGAACTGATTAGGAAGGAGGGGTGAGGGGGGGCGGGGGCACACCTGGAACCAACCAGGAAAGGAACCCCAACCCATCATCTCCACTATATGAAACCTCCCTACACCCACCCCCCTCTTTTTTCTTTCTCTGTTCTTCACCAATCTTCAGTCCACAGATGTTAATATCCTCCAATGCGAGACTGGCAGAGTCTCCTAAAGCATGGCATTTTCATTTGAACCTCTTATATCTGTCAGCAAAAGGTGAATACAACACTTTGACCTGTTTCCCTCTAGGGCTGGCCCTAACGTCCAAAGGTTCTAACATTCATTCGTTGTAGCAGCATTCGAATATAGTACATAGAGTATATCCTGAAGTAGTTGGCAGATTCAATCGAAGGAGTTCAGAAGTAGAAATAACTGAATGTCATACTTTGAGGGGTTTAGCACAGACCGCAGGGTCTGATGTTAGTTCTTGTTGTCTTGGTGATGATTATGACGATGAATCTGTCTCCTTAAAGTCAAATATTTCATTAGTCATCATCATAATATGGACTCCTCTGTCAGCTCCGATCTGTCTACAGGGGCAGCCCACATAATGACATACGTTTGTTTACCTCTAATGGCATGATGTCACCCACCCATAAAACAAATAAATACAATGATTAATAAAACGAAAGCTTTAAGGTTCAGAGCAGCCCTATCTCCCTCTTCTCCCAGATGGCTTATCCTCGTCTAAGTTTCTCTTTTTCCCCATAATGTCAGTTTTCTTTTGAGGCAACGCAGCCCCAGCTTTACAAGTGCTGCGCGCCACTAATTTCACACATCTTGAAGTCATCACAGTTCCTCTTATAAAGCCTGTATTAAAAGTTTTATACAAGTCCTGCCAATAGAGTCCAAACAAACAAACCATAGCCGGACCTCCTCTGTGTATAACTATGGCATTATGAGCTGTAATTGTTTTTGTGAAGCATACCAGACTGGTGAGGAGAAGGAAGGTACACAGCCCTGTTGTCAGTCACATGCATTTGTTATATCATTCTGAAATGAAAGGTCCAAACGTTGTATGTTGCACCCTTTGGGACAATATCTTAACCCCATTCCTGGAACTTTCAACCTGGCGTCTCTATTTTGGGCATGCCATAGGCGAAAAGTAAAAAGAATAAAAAGGCAAACATAGCCATTGTACAAGCTCACAGCGTGTCACGAGCTATTTTCACTTTTCTTCGTATGATCAAGTATATACTGTAGAGTTTTAGTGGTTAAGGAGCTTGTCGTCGTAAATAATTTAATGTGCGAGGCCTGGCAGTATTTGACAGTTAAACAAGTAAAATGTTCTTCATGTTCATAAACAATGGTCTTACTGTACATTTTACATTAAAGTGAGATATTAAATTATACTGTATATATTTTTGTCCTCAGTGATATATCTTAACTGGGATAAAGATGTCACGAACGGCTTCAATGGTGCTTTTGAAAGAGCGTAGCTTTTTTTTCCTGGTTCCTCTTTCTGAAGAACAGTGTCCTTTCCCGTTGTTGACCTGGTCTCTGCAGTCTTGACGTTTGGCTCGATTGTGGTCGTTTACGATTGAAAGTGACATCATCTTGCTGCCAGCGGTGCCTCACATGGGTCATAGTGTATTTGTGAAGACCTGTCTGGGAGTTGTGTGTGCGTGTGTAGGGGGCATTGTCTCTCCTCTGTGTCCTGTACCTCCGCAGCCTTGCACTGACCGAAATAAGCCAACCCCTGACTTAGCCTTTCAAGCATATGCCAGTGTTGTGGTGTGGTGTGCGCTGGCAGCCGCACACTTACACCTCTCCCTGCATGTTTAGCCTGGCCCTTTAAATCTAATCTGTCCCATTAGCACCGCCACGCTTGCTTTACTAACTTTGCCCCCCCCCCACACCCCCTCCCACCCTCCTCCACTGGGCTGACAGCTGCCGTCACACAGGCAAGGCCACGGTACGTCGGTACAGCCAGGCAGGCACAGACACCCATTTATTAGCCCATTGAGACCTGGAACGCATCTGTGTCACTTTTTGTTTTGAGCTAAAGAGCATTATTTTACACTTTGGCTATTCAAAAATATTTTTGAAAAATCGTGAAAATGTGTGCGACTCGTTGAATATATATTGTTTTAAAGCGAACATTTTTTACTTGAATCTTTGCTTCTGTTCTGGGGGTCCCTGGAACTAAATATTTTGAGATGCGGGTCGGCGGCCAAATACATATAATTTTGGGGGATTTTGACATGAAAACGTTTGTGAACCAATTTTTTCAAAAAGGATTTTGGATTTAGAAGACATTTGTAGAATCGGAACCTCAGGCCTTAATGGGTTAGAAGAGGGAGATCAACGGAGGAGGATCTCCTGCAAGTGGATTGGTGTGGGGGTGGGGGGGGGGGGTCTATCATTCTTTCCCTCTCAGTCCTCTCTCCCTGCAGTCATGGCAAAGTGGCAGCGGTGTTCTGTAGCCTGTCATTACCTCTCAATCTCAACTTCTCAAGTGTGCGCGTGTTCTCGGTAGAAGGATTTTCATTCGGCTACTGAAATGGGGGCCGGGGTGAACACTCCGCCAGCAGCGTCGCGGTGCTGATGCTCTGCAGTTGAGAAATAAGTACGCTTTCTCGTTTGACTTCAAGTGTCGAGATTTGCTCCCGTTTTGGTTCCCTTCGCCGCCACTTGGCACTGTGCCCGGTGGACGTGCTCATCATCATCACAGCCTCGGCTCCTCCGTGAGCCACTTTAAAACCACCCCACCGTCAGCCTGTTGAGGAGTGAATCACCGCGCTGTTGCCCGCCCCGCTCACATCCTCTCCTCTCTCGCACTTACTCATCTCCGCTACGCTGTTGCCACTCTGGTGCTGAGACACAGGTGATGCTCTTCAGTACACACAGCTTATATAGCGCTTACCGTTCCTGTGACACTAGTTACTTTAAGGTTCTACACTGATCAGCAGACATTTAATTTACCTCTTATGCCCCATTTTATTATACTGTGGCTATTTAAAAAAATAACAGATCTCAGGAGGCCTGAATTTCGGTGCGGGATTGCTGGAATTACGCATCATTTAATTGATTCTTGCAATTGTTGCGATTCTTGCAATTTTATATTGCAGGTAATTCCCACATGCATTTACACATTTTGTTGATAATATAATTGGCTAACGTGAATGGAAGCCGTGCACTGCGCGCGCTCTCTCCTAAAGCCATTCTGGTCTGTACGTCTCCCTACAAAGAGTAGGAGCCCCCTCCCCTCCCCTCCTGGCTGTGCTTGTATATCGTCGCTGTCGGGCAGAAACCTCTTACGACCCCCGGAAGCAAAGATTTTAACAAATGTTCGCTTTAAATATGTATATATTCCAAAATGTGCACAAACTTTCACGATAAAAAAAAAAGCAGATCTACAAGCTCATAGCGCGGCACTCTGTGCCGCGCTATGAGCTTGTAGATCTTGTAGATCTAGATTATTTTTGAATAGCCAAAGTGTAAAATAATGCTTTTTAGCTCATATCTAAAAATGACACGGATGCTTCTCCAGGTCTTATTGTGTTAACGCTCTACTTGATAATACTACAGCGTCACACAAAAGCATCAAACGTTTTGAGCTTGTGGATCTGCTACTTCTGCCTTTAAAAGTAACAATTTTGTACATATGAGATTTCCACCCGACAGAGACGATATACTAAGCTAGCGATGTGTAAAATACTGCCGCAGAGACGTCTCTCCCCTTCTCCCTTTTCTGTCTCTATTTGTCCCAACTTTCCCAATGCGTTTGGTTTTGTTCCTCTCATCTCTGTATTTGGACTTTCCAAGGAGTAGTGTATAGCTCTCTCTATCACACACGCACGCGCGTGCACACACACACACACACACACACACACACACACACACACACACACACACACACACACACACACACACACACACACACACACACACACACACACAAGCCCTCTGTTTTACTTGAGTCCAAACACAATAACTGTAAGAAACACTCATTGGATATGTACGTTTCTTTTATTGTTTTTACCTAAAGTTGTTATGGAAAGTAGGAATGTTAACGAGTCAGTATTTTGCGCGTCGGGGGCATTTATTGGTGTGTCGATGGATTTATGTTTTTGCTGCGCAGTTGGGAAGAGAGCGCAAACTGCTTTTTTTTTTTTATACAAAACTTTTTTTTGTAAAAGAATTGAAAGGAAAGAAATAATAATAATACAGCAACGAGTCGGGAGTCTACTTTAGACTCATCTTATCATAACTAATGGAAAGACATGAAGCCGAGGAAAATACAGCCATCTACAGCATAGATTTTTACCTTTAAAAAGAGATTACCTTAAAGGATGACTTTTCAACATTTTCATTTTCAATAATCTACAAGCTCACAACGCACTGAGAGGACTCGTGACACTTATAAATCTTCTATTTTCGGTGAGCGACTTACGGTATACGATGGGGTATACATAGACGTAGCGGGGGGGGGGGCGGGGAGGGGAGCTCGTAGCCTTGTAGAGAGATGCAGACACTCGGGGTGGATGGACGGTCCATCTACACACAGCGCCAGCTGCTTCTCCTGCATTCACATTGGCTGACTATCTTAACAACTCTGTAAATGTGTATAGGAATCTCCTGCAGTTTAAGTCCTAAATTTGCGCGTCTCCTGCACTCCCAACGCCAAAATTCAGACCCTGGAACATGTAAAAACCTCTGTAGACTATTATAAAACATTGTAAACTGTAAAGTGACAAGTCCGGCCAAATACATATGATTTTGGGGGTCCTTGACATGAAAAAGTTTGAGAACCACTGATATAGAAACATACGTTTTTCCGAAAACTGTTAGGATTTAGAAGACATTTGTAGAATCGGCTTCAGGTCTTAATGGGTTAAATCGTTAATCGCTATTATTTGTACAACAATTGTCAATCAAAAAATGTCATAATCGTAACAACCCTAGACAAAGGGGATACAAAGATGTTGCTTTGCTTGGCGAGCCAAGAGGGTTACTCCCCTGGCCTGCATGCACCCTCCACAAGGTCAGCGGACCTTCAGAGAGTGGATTGATTGATTGAAGACTTTATTAGTCAGAAATGTAAACAGCACGTGGTACAATAAGACATTAAAGCTAAAAGGATAACAAAGAAAGTTCTGGGGACTTGTTTCCATTGTGGTCCTATATATATTCTTCAATTCATCAACATGGCATAAAAGTTCAACACAATAATGTTGTCAACAAATACAAACATTATATGTACAAAGGAACATGTATCTTAGAGATTTTACTGTCATGAATCTGTTCACTTCTTCCTGGGATACTGTGGCTTTTGACGTGTAGGAGGATGGCCCTAGGACAAGGTTGTCAAACTGGCAGCCTGTGGGCCAAACATCCTAAGTGTTAATCTAACTCCAAGCGTGCGATGATTTCTGCACGGTTCCATTTTGTACACCTTCAGAGTTAACACTGAGGATTACACACACCAAGATGCCAGCGTCACTAAGATATATACACATTTATATTGATAGCCAACACATTTATTTCATAAAATAGGCCATTGACTCAAAAGATGAATGTGTTTTAAATCCATTGTTGCCACTCGCCTCTTCCATTTTCTCATGAAAAAAGACCGGACACGTAGCCTGGTAAACCCTCCCTCCGGAAATCTCATTTCAATTCGATTTCAGAAAGGAGTCTGGTCTGAAACGCCTTTCTCCAATAATCGCTCTGCTCGCCGAGCCGACGAGCCTATCAGCGTCGTCGCTCATTGTTCTGTGATTGACAGCGACAGTTGGCCAATCAGGTGGCGAGTTCGAGTGAGCCCGAATGAACCCGAGTGCAGCCTGAGAGCCGCCGAAAAAAGACGAACGGCAGCCATTGTTGTTTGTGCGAGTGCCTTCACTTCTTACTTTCAGTTTTATAACGCTTTCAAACTTCTTTTTTGAGGCACGGAATTTACTTATAAGATATCGTTTGGATAGAATTTAGTTGTTTAACTTCATATATGTGGTCAATTAATCATGACAGAGCCTATTTAAAAATATAAATTTAGAGAACCGGCAGGGGCGGGGAGTGACACGCATGTATCCCAATAAGGCAACCTATTTTCGGCATGGCCGTCCCAAAAGTCTCGTTGCGTCACATAGTCTGGAGCTCGTCAAATTGAACTGCTCATTGGCTGAAGGGGAAAAACGATCATTGGTTGAAGGGGTTGTCAGTCAACGGTATTACTCCCGCCCAACTCCAGCCCACAGCGATTATTGCAGAAAGGCGTTTCAGACCAGACTCCTTTCTGAAATCGAATTGAAATGAGATTTCCGGAGGGAGGGTTTACCAGGCTACCGGACACGCGCATCACTTGTGAGAGAGATGGAGAGAGAGAGAGTAATGCTTACTATGTAATATTCAAACAAAATTCATGAAGTGAAATGTATTGTTACAGTAGAGACTGAGACACATGAGAACAGGTTGGGGAAAAACGCACGCCCGTGCATGTTGGCGCATGCACAGCTGGTCTGACATAGGCCCCACAAAGTTGCATTTGACCTAATCTGACCGGTGACCTTAAATAAATTTGACTCCACTGCCTTAGCCACCAAGGCAGAAGATTCCTTAGATCTCTTTTGGAGTACTAGGGGCATCATCCACTTCCAACAGGACCATGGGAGCTGTCTTCCCCCTTTACAGGCACCGTTTCCTCGGCTCCATCAACATCAGATTATCGCTGTTGAAAGATGAAAATATTCAGGAATAAACTCAATTGGAAAATCTATTGGGAACTCACTGCGGAATTTCATTGTTTATTGCTAACACAAATTGAGAATGTATATTCAAATACTGTACTGAACAGAAACAATGAGTTTACTTGTATAACTTGCATTAGATACCTCTACTGACTTGCTTCAGTCTAGCTTTACATTAGATATGCATGTAGACAGATGCACACACAA
Source organism: Gymnoscopelus microlampas (assembly GCF_963454915.1). NCBI lineage: Eukaryota > Metazoa > Chordata > Actinopteri > Myctophiformes > Myctophidae > Gymnoscopelus > Gymnoscopelus microlampas. The sequence continues at coordinate 15,313,900 of NC_139948.1, forward strand.
GGATGCCTTACGCCACTTGAGTGCCAACACAATAATATAGTAATAATACTGTATATTGACTATTTGTTTATGGTCATTATAACTCGAGGTTAACCCACACACAGCTTTATCTTGAATTCAAATTGCTGCATAGCCGTAGATTTAGAAAGTGACAGGTGCCCCCCCCCCCACTCAAATGTTGAGATGGCTTGAATGCCCCCTCCCCCACCCAATAATAGAATGCTTTGAAAAATAGATAAATTGATTCATCCATCTGAGTGGATCTCTGAATTGGCTTGTTAAATGAATAATCGGTGGGCATAAATAGCATGCTATAGTAATGTTCCCGGAATTTATGGCATTTAATGGCCATGAAGAAAGTGTTCAGATTATTCGCCTGCTCTATCTCTATGGAAGAGCTACCGGGGATAGAGAATAAAGAATTTAAAGAGTGTATGTATGTATGCAGTTTTCTACCTACAGGCCACCTTTCTCTTAACACTTAGGGTGCGTTCGGAAATGCGCACCGGAAGCACACTCGCCTATTAGTTTGTATTGGCCAGTGTGCTCAGTGCTATATTTCAGAACGCACCCTTAAATTGTCTACCTCTCTCCCAACGTTCTCTAAGATTTCCGTCATAAGAATTTGAAACGTTCAGCCTGGATCGTTGGCCTAGCGGTCCGGGCACTTAGGCTCTAATGTAGCCTTACAGCGTGTCACAAGTCCCGTCCCTGTCTCTCTCCCCGTCTCTCTCTCCCTCTTTCCTGTCCATCTTCACTGAAAACTATCAGTAAGGGCGCGCTCCCACCGCACTTTTATTTTACCTCTGGGGCAGAATCTAGAGCCATATGAAATCCGTGTTAACGGAATCGCGGACGGAATCGCGGAAATGACCAATAAAAATGGAATTGGAATAAAACACGGAATATTGCAGAATTTGGAAAAAAAAAAAAATCGCGGTAAAATATTTTTTTTTACCGCGAATTTTTACAAATCCACGGGACACCACCATTTTGCATGGCCACATCCTACTTTATAAACAGTAAAATCCACGTAGAAATAGTCTTAGAAAGACGATAGAAACAATAATACATGCGCGACGCCATTTTGCGCATGCTCAGACCGAAGTCACCGAATTATTTTGGGAACATTTTTGCGTATAACACAACAAGGGCCATGTATGGACTGTTATATCTTGAACATTTATTCATTTCCACTTACCAGACACTTTTTTTTATGGTAAAAATGAGCATAAAAAGCAAAATACAGAATTCAGAAATATTAAAATGGAAAAAACAGAATTTGGGAAAAAATAAAACGGAATTGGGAAAAAAATAAAACGGATTTCATATGGCTCTAGCAGAATCTGCCAATGCTTTGTCAATGCAAATGCGTGGATTCTTGGAAAAAAATCCGCAAGACCAGGAATCCACGCATTTGCATTGACAAAGCATTGGCAGATTCTGCCCCAGAGGTAAAATAAAAGTGCGGTGGGAGCGTGCCCTAAAGGCAGAAAAGCCAAAAATCTTTAAAACATTTTTTATTTTAAATGTTCGTGTTGGGTTTTTGCTGCCCCACACTCACTTTGTGAGCAGTGTTGCCAGATTCTCTGTGAGAGTTCTAGGAAAAACAACCCAAAAGAAGCGACTATGGGCCACATGAGCACTTTAACATGTACATCAGCTATTTGAAAATAGCAGATCTACAAGTTCACAACGCGTCGCATCGCGACACGTTGTGAGCTTGTAGATCGGCTATTTTCAATTAGAATCTTGCGGGAAATTATAATAAGCAGATCTGGCAACCCTGTTTGTGAGTCCCTTGCAAGAGTGATGCATCGACATTACGGCTACACAAGTTGACAGTCGGTTGTACATAAAAGTAGAAAGTAATGGTGTGCAGCATGAGATGTCACCACTATATTTGAAAGGTGGCAGACCATGCCAGCATCTGAGGAAAAAGACGTCAGAACTGTGAGCATGTTTGATAATCCACATGGCATGGAGAGAGAGGGGAAAAGGAAGTAGAGCACAAGTGATGCCAGATTTTTGGGTCCGATCCTGATTTTGGAGAGTCCTCCTAGCCCACCAATTACCGCTGTATTGACAGATAAATAATTTAAAAAAAAGAAGAAAAATCTTGAAATCACTGTGAAAAGATGTGATTTAAAGTTTCTGTCAGAGAACATTTAAGCAAACAAATGAATACAAAACAGTTTTTGATACACATTTTAAATTAAGTATGTATTTATATTAAACTTTGATTGATGAAAAGAACATACTGTACTTAACTCTGAATATACAATGGACAAGAAAGTAAATATGAAATCCGCTAAAACTGTTTTATTTTATTGAACCACTTAAGCCCTATTAAAGCTTTTTTTTAATAGCTGATCTACAAGCTCACATTGCGTCACAATTTGACATGTGAGCTTGTAGAAAGTAGATTTGAAATCGGGGCATATTTGCTACATAATTTCTGATACCGATGTCATCAACAAAGTCAAATAATGGCCGATATATCGGTTTAGTTGGGCTCTCAACCCATACACACGCATGACATAATAAACATCAACATTAGTAGGGATGTCCTGGTCAAAACACCTAAAACGTGTTTTTTATATTCAGAGACTGTACATGTCTGTAATTTCAAGACTGTGCTGTATTAGGCTATATCATTAGTCTTGTTGCAAGCTATACCAAGCGGCAGTAGTACTTTAAACCAGTGCTTCCCAAACATTCTTGCTCAAGACTCAAAAGAAAAATTGGATGTTTGCCCCGGACCCAAACGAGTGAAAATAGCAGATCTACAAGCTCACAACAGGTCGCTTCGCGCCGCGTTGTGAGCTTGTAGATCTGCTATTTTCACAAACTTGTTGATTTTCGGGTTTTATTTATGGTCCGCAAGTCAAACATGAGTTCCGACCCACAGTTTGGGAAAGAGTGCTCAAAACTGTAAAAGGGGTTAAAGACTTTGACAACTCGGACTGAGTTGAATGTGCATGGTCATTAACCCATTGAGACCTGAAGCCGATTCTACTTGTCTCCTAAATCTCAACAGTTTTCTGAAAAACGTTTGTTTCTATATCAGTGGTGCTCAATCTTTTTCATGTCAAGGACCCCCAAAATGATATGTATTTGGCCGCGGACCCCCATCAAAATATTTTGTTTCAGGGACCCCCAGAAGTAAAGATTTGAGTTAAAAATGTTCGCTTTAAAAATATATATATTCAAAGATTTGCACACATTTTCACAAATTTTCAAAAATAGCCCAAAGTGTAAAATAATGCTTTTTAAGCTCAAATCTAAAAATGACACAGTTCCAGGTCTTAATGGGTTAAGACTAAGATTTGATGTATGTTGTCATTTCAATAAACATATATTACATAATGTATATAACGCCTGCTTGTACCACTTTCATTGTAAACTTTCATCTCTGCAATTGGCTAGTTCTGGTACATCTCATAAGCCGGAGTGATGGGAGCGTTTAACCAGCCAGGATGCACAGCTTATCTCATGGCCTGGAGGGACAATTGCTCTGCGATTATAAATTCATTACTTGAAAAGTGTGCTCAGTGCTACTATAGGGATCTACCGATTATCGTTACCACTGATTATCGGCTGCGAAAGATAATTCTTAATAATCGGTATCTGTCTGTACATCATTTCCGATATTGCCATTTAAGGGCATGACTGCGCATGTCTGGCACAGCAACTATTCTCCGAAAGATAGAAAAGCTGTAGACTGGCAGAAATAGCCAATCATTCATCATTTCATGTTTGTGGGAGACATGTAGAATATCCAGCTCCGGCAGGCAGTAACGTTACAGCTACACTCCAGTCCTTAGCGGAGTGACATGAAAGCTGTTTTTTTAATTAAGACCCCTTATATAACACTATCGGAGCTTATTACATTACAAACTTAACTTGGGAACGTAAAGTCACTGACTGCCTCTATCGCTTGCTCTCTCCATCTCTCTCTCACACACACGCGCGCACGCACAATAGCATACGGCAAAATTTGCTGCAGTTTCTTTTTTTTCCAAGTGAAGCATCCTAAAGTTGAATAAGTTGCATACAAAAGTTACACAACTCACTTGATAACATAACTTCACTCGCTGTCTTGTTCAATCCCTCCTTTCTCTCTCGCGCACACACACACACACACACACACACACACACACACACACACACACACACACACACACTCAGCTTGATATTAAAGCTTTAGTCTGTAGATTTATATACATTTCTTAATAATGAATTACACATTTGTTTCATAAAATACCTACACAAAATAGACTGATGTAGCACTTGCAGTCTGCTCTTGATGATGCCAGATAAAAAAGGCAGATATAATCTACAGCAGGGGTCTTCAATGTTTTTCAGCCCAAGGACCCCTTAGCTGAGAGAGAGATGAAGCAGGGAGGGACCGCCACTACATACATATTTTATAAAATTGAGTTGCGTGTTGTTATTTTTTGTGTTCCATACAACTTAGCTTTCAAAGCTAGCTTTTGTCATTGTAATTGCATTACATTGTTTATGATAGCTGTTGTTTAACAGACTTTATCGCATCAAGTGTTTCTAATAGAGGATATGCGCATGCTTAAAGTGAATGGCACATCGAGTGGCAAATCGAGTGGCAAAGAAACATGCAAAATGAGTTTAACATTGTTTAATGTTGTTTAATGCAATCAGATATGACTTTTCTGTTTGGATGCATGGGCTGTCGAGGCCAGAAAGTATTTTTTTGACACTCAGTAGGCATTCCTGCATAACTTCCGGGTTTGATGATGATGTCACACGCATATCCTCTATACTTAATGCCATATGCCATCAATTACCTCATTGATCTTTTTAACTGTTCATTGATTGGCTAGAATGGATCAATTTATTTTGGAATGCAGCGTGCCTGATTGGCTCTATTAGTCTATTGTCTCTTTTCCGAAGACGATGCATTTTTAGCTTGTAGATCTGCTATTTTTGGAAAATGATACCTCCAGAACAGGGATGCCTAGAGGGTTCAAGTGGTTAACCCAGCCGTAGTTACAATCCGGACTGTCATTCAGATTGTGGTTTGTATCTCCCGCCAACCTGGCAACCTGATAATGTCAGTTTTTAGCTAGGCGTGTGCGTGGAAAGGGTGGGGATGTGGCTGTCGTGTTGTTGAAATCCCGACTCGCGGACAGACTCACGCGCTCACGTGCAGGACCTTGGCATAGACGTGTGATTTGGACTGTAGCCCTCATTAGTGTACTGTGGGTGTGTGTGTGTGTTGCATGTGGTTGTTTACTTTGTCTGCACTGTTCATTCCTGTCAATAGCCCAGAACTCCCCGTGCTGTGTAGGGCAACACACCTCTCTTTCTGATCTGCTGCTCAGAGTGGAGTGCAGGATGAGTTTGTCTGTGATATGTCTGTTATAGACTATTGTCTCTTAACCACATGAACCCTGGCGTCCCTATTCTGGGCATGTTATTGTATGTGAACATTAGGCAAAAATAGCAGATCAAGCTCACGTTGTGAGCTTATAGATCGAGTATTTGATGTACAATGAAGTATGGGTTTAAGAGGGTTACTTAAAAGTTGTGAACATTTTTTAACTTCAAGACATCAATCAAGGGTTTAGAACTTTGCCTCAGTGTCATACTGGCAGTCACATTTGTGGTCTGTGGTCTTGCCACTTGAATTAAGCAGCAATGTCTTCAAATTTCCTTTTGACTTCTAATATTGCAATGATGTTGCATCGTGCAGCTCTACAAGGGATTGTGAGGTTTAACAAAATGTATTCTTCTGAACAGAATAGAATCTATCCTTATGTTAAACCTATAGACTTTATTAACAGTTTGCAAAAGGTACAGAGGTACAGTTATACAATAATGCTAAAAGGATCACACAAAAAGCCCTGAGGGCTCGTTTCCATTGTGTATTCAATTCATCAAGACATAAAGACGTAACGAAAAAACTTCACATGGATGCACCTGGGACGTATCATCAGTGTTGTAGCTTGGGGTCAAGGGTGTTTCGGGTCTTGCAGCATACACCCTTGCCCAGGTTACCCAGCCGGGGTTGATCAAGCCCCGACCTACGTCCCAGTAGCTACTCACGGTCAGTCCTCTTAGGGTAAGACAGGGCCACCCAATCCGCTTCTCCGGAACTACTCTGCCGGGACTGGGGTAGAGGAGAGGCTCTGGCACGTGGAGGGACTAGGCTCTGTGGATGGCCTCCTGGCCGGGCTCCTCCGCTGTCTCACCAGGTCCAGGACCTGAGCGTTGCACCAGAGTCCCCCACTCGAAACTTTTCATTCTGGTGTGATGGTGTCTTGGCCCTACGTACAATACTATACAAGAGATCATCAATACTAGGAGCAGTAAAAGTATATTTACAGAAAAACATTGGGCCTGGGGGGTAATTTATTTTGGCAAGCTAGACGACATATTGCAGACAGGTGCTCTTTTATGGCGGTTTTGAAGGAGGGTAGGGAGTCGCACTTTTTGATGGCTGTTGGTATGGCATTCCACATTTTGGTGGCATAATAGTAGAATTAATTCATCCCCATGTTTGTGCCGAATCTGGGGGAAATAAAGATCAGTGGAGCTCTTTCTGGTGTTTCCAGCTGGAATCCAGCCATGGATGTTGTGTGGTCAACGTTCTATCTGGTCATCTACCGGTAGGGCTGGGTAAATTCAATACCTTATAAGCACTGACTGAATCTAGGAGGTATTGCCTAGTAGCGAAACATTAATTTGGTACCACAACAATTTAAATAAAAACAGGAGAGTTGCTCCATGTTAGACTTCAAATAATCTCCAACTCCACTAAGGTCAAATCCTGCACCTCCAAACAGAAATGTTCGGAGGTGAGGTTCCTGGTGTACTTTTTAACAGAACAATAGGCAGGTGAACTAAATTTGAAACTAATCTTTCTTTTTGTTTTACCAGTATGCCCATAGTGGCTGATCTATGCCCCCTCAGTCACACTGTTCTTTACTGATACTTTGTCTAAAAGGTCCGTCCAAAAAAGTCCTTGCGGACTTGTTTCTGTTGAGGTCCTTGGTATTCATTTCATAGACATATATACCGGTAGTAGCAACTAAACAGTTCAAATGTCAACACAAAAATACAGAGAAAATAACACTATGTACAAAACCTAAGAAGTTACAAGTGACAAAGTAGAGAGTAGTGAGAAATGACGGCACTGACAACCTTCATAGATTAGTCACGCCGTTCCAATTTTTTTTCTAGTCAAATTTAGGTAGGTTACTTAAAGGTTAATTTCCAATTATTTATCATAGTAATAGCAAGATATTTTATTAATGCAAATTAACTACGGGTAATGAGGTTTAATGCAGTAATTGAAAATAGATTTTTCATAATTTCTTTACAAAATTGACAGCTGCCCTCAACCCAGGATAGGGAGACATGGGTGAGGCCAGGGCTTGTGAGAGTTCACTTCCATATGAGACTGTTTGTTTAGAAAAGTGTGTTTATTTCACAATTATAAGAATACGAAAACAATAACTAAGTTAAAATGTGTTATTTATTGCATACAAGGAAGGTATAAAAAACGTAATTCTTTTGTGTTGGAATTGAAATAAACCGTAGCGTAGCGGCATAGTGTCACGCAGCACACTCTACTAATTTTTCTTATCTTTTCATAGACGCATAACATAACAGCTGGTAAAAGGTTAAGAATTGTACATTTATTATGGTATATAAATCTTGTATAGAACGTATTATAATGTTCTCTACAAGTGCGCTCATCATGATTGGAAATACGGGAATTATGCAATATTATTAACGGTAAGGTCCACCGGAGTGCCCTGTGTGTGTGTGTGTGTGTGTGTGTGTGTGTGTGGCCTGGACTGTGGCCGCTATATTTAGCAGCACACAGGACAAGTCTCTGTGGTGAAAAGCGGCATCTCAACACAGAGACGCACGTTCTCCTTGGCCTGGGCCCTGCCCAGCTTTCTGCAAGACTGCATCTCTTCAGCCACAACAAACCCTGTGAACTGTCTGGGAATCAGTCCAGGAGAGGAGGCAGCGCTGGTATCCTCAGCAGCTGGGAGAGTGTGTGTGTGTGTCTACATGCGTGCATGCGTTTATACCTTTTGTCTATTGCATAATTGGCGTGTAGCTGTTGTATTGTTTTGCTTTTAAAGAATACTTAAGACGGTACCCAGTGAAGGTGGGGTGTGGGGTTAAAGACAGTGCTTGTACACTGTAGGTGATTAAGGTTACTGGGTGTATTTGGGTGTATCGTATTTGGGTGTCTGCACAGCACTAGACTTGACAAAGAGTTCCTGTTTCTGCCTGTTTGTGGCTGAAAAATCGCTGACTGTGACAGGTCAAAAAGGCTGTAATGTACTATAGGTCAAGTGCAAGTTTAGCTCCCCATGCCGTCTTTTATGATCCGTGAAATGGATATCACAGTGACATCTTTGTGTTGAAAACGATAAGTCTGCTACTGCTCGATTGACGGCTAACAACTTAATCTGATCAGGAGGTTTGATATTGCTGAGAGGTAGGGGGGACTGTCTGTGACGATGGCTCATCCTTATCTCTGTCTTTCTCCTCCTAGATCTGGTGTCCCTGTTCGACCTGGAGAATGACCTCCCGGACGAACTCATCCCCAACGGAGACCTGGGCTTGATGGGCATGTCGTCCAACGGCGGCGGCGGCGGCCCTGGCCTAAACTCGATGGTCCCCGACGCGGCTGCCAAGCACAAGCAGCTGTCGGAGCTCCTGAGGCCGGGCAGCACGTCCATCCTGGGAGGATCCCAGCAGGGAGGCATGGTGGGGGGCCAGCTCGGCGGCGTGCTGGGGAAAAACCCTTTGGGCCAGGGCTCGCCCAACCACGCGTCTCCCCAGGCCCAGAAAGGAGGCGGCGCCGCCTCCGGACAGGGCAACAACGGCAATTTGACCATGGGCTTCAGCCAGGCAATGCTGAACAGCGGACAGAGCCACGGGGTTATGGGTCAGCCTCAGCCGGGACAGGTGATGAACGGGGCTCTAGGACCCGCGGGTCGAGGTAGACCCGGGCCCCCCGGCATGCAATACCAGAACCAGGGCATGCAGGGGCCACAGGTGGGCACGGGGGCTGGCGTCGGAGGCAGCGTGCTCGCAGAGACACTCACCCAGGGAGGGGGACCGATGGGAGCGCATAACAGCATGAATGCCCAGCAGGCTGGCAACATGAACAAGGTGAGTGTGGTACACTGCTTTTTAACCCATTGAGACCTGAAGCCGATTCTACATGTCTCCTAAATCTCAACAGTTTTCTGAAAAACGTTTCTATATCAGTGGTGCTCAATCTTTTTCATGTCAAGGACCCCCAAAATGATATGTATTTGGCCACGGACCCCCATCAAAATATTGTGTTCCAGGGACCCCCAGAAGCAAAGATTTGAGTTAAAAATGTTCGCTTTAAAAATATATATATTCAGAAGATTTGCACACATTTTCACGATTTTTCAAAAATAGCAGATCTACAAGCTCATAGCGCGGCACTCGGTGCCGCGCTATGAGCTTGTATATCTGCTATTTTTGAATAGCCAAAGTGTAAAATAATGCTTTTTTTAGCTCAAATCAAAAAATGACACAGTTCCAGGTCTTAATGGGTTAAATGTCATTTTTCACACGGAGCGATTCTCTACTTGTTGAGCATGAAATACTGGATGAGTTACTTCCCCTAAAACGGTAGTCAAAACAACTGCTAGCTCTCACCGGTTTAATCAGATGTTGCGATCCAGCCAGCTGAAATGTGATCACTTAAAACATCTTAAATAAACTACACTTCCAGTCACTCGCTGACAGCCCCATGGTCCTGTGCCACCGAAACACTCATTGAGAAATGATGCGTGCAGACTGAACAGAGGGCCATCCTGGTGCCAAGTGGAGCCGTGCCTCTGGATCAAGCCCAGGGCGCCCTCTGGGAGCGGGTGGGGGCTCCCATAACAGATGAATGTCAATCTAGTTAGTTATGACTGTATGTATGGTTGTGTGTAAATACCAGCAGGTTAACCACGTTGAACCCTAGTGTCCATATTCTGTGCATGTCATTATAGGCAGAAAATAACAGATGTACCGTTCACAACGCGTGGCTTTGTGAGCTTGTAGATCGGCTATTTTTTGGTAGAGATTCGGTGTAAAGGGGAAAAAAGCGGGCGACCGAGTATAGACCCCTGGGGGACCTTGGTCAATGTAGGGTTTAAGTGGTTAATATGCAACGAGACTGTGTATGAATGAACATCCACTTTGTGGTGTGTGTGTGTGTGTGTGTGTGTGTGTGTGTGTGTGTGTGTGTGCGTGGAGGACGGGACTAGCGCATGATGTGAGAAGGCTTTCCGCCGTCCCACTGCGTCTCAAGGCTGTTGTGGTTTGACAGGAAACCGAGGGGAAACCAGTGCAGTAGTTCTCACCGAGATGACATACACAGACTTGGCCACATGAAAAAGTCTTTCCTGTGCTGACACGGACACCCGGCGCTCCGCTCCGCTCCACACTCTCTTTTCACATAACGCCACATAAAATGTAGAAGCTCCACACTCAGTCTGTGGGTTGCTGGTGTCATACTACCGCAACAAACCAAAGTGATCGTATAGGATAGTGATTCTAAGATTGTGGTCCAGGGGGGCGCCGATAGCCGAGTGGTTAAGGTGCGTACCACACGGGCTCTGATGCCTGACAGCGAGTCTCGGGTTTGATTCCCGAGCCTGGCGGACCTTAATTGCTGCATGTCAGTCCTCGACTTTCTCTCCCTGTTTCCTGTCTCTACTGTCAATAAGGGCAGAAAAAAAGGCCTAAAATAGCTTTAAAAGTGCGGTCCTTGAGGAGTTCCAGGGGGTCCCCAGAAAATGTTTAAATCAGTTTAACCACTTTGAAAATAGCCGATTGACAAGCTCACAACACGTCGTGACGTGTTGTGCGCTTGTAGATCTGCTATTTTCAGAACATCTTGAAAAATCTTGTATGGGAGTCCCTGGCACAGAATATGTTCAGATGGGAGTGTGCCACCAAAAATGCCACCTTGACATGAAAAGGTTTGTGAACCACTGATATAGGAGAGTGAGGCACTTAGAACAAATGTGAGAGAGAGAGGGAGAGCGACAGGAAGAGAGGGATTTAAACCTGTGTGTAGGTAGTGTGTACATGGCAGCCTTGTGGTTGGGAGATGAAAGCGGGAGCTGGCACAGGTTTTGTTTACCTTGTACAGCTGCCATTGGAGAGACGCGCGCTGCTGAAGTGTGTCTGTGAGCACCATCTTGGCTCGGCTCCTTGGAGCAGGGCCTGGGAATTTAAACCAGGATTCAATGGTGTTTAAAGCTGGCCTGAAAATACTTTTTAACCACTTTTCAACCTGGCATCTCTATTTTTGGGCATGTCACTATAGGTTTTTATGTGCAAAAATAGAGAAAATTCTGCCAGCAAACAACATTGCGTTGCATTGTGAGCTTGTAAATCAGATTTTTCGCCATGCAATGGCTTTCTTCTTTTTTTTTTTTACCAACATGTGTTGTATTATTTAGGTATGTTTTGTTATGTTTTCTCCCAGCTTGCCTTCATGCCACAAACTTAAAGTCCCCCTCCAGTATTTGTAGTGTTTGTCAGCTGTTTTAAATGGATAGTTCACCCCCCAAAAAAAATCTATCGATTAGTCTCCCTGTGGAGACGAGAATTCATGGATATTTTTGTTGTTTTCGTTGCATTCCTAAGCCAATAATTTGATGACCGGCAGCAGTTCCGGTAGGAGACACAAAGAGTCTCCTTTGTGTCTCCTACCGTAACCGCTGCCTACCGGTCTGCTGGTCATCAAATTATTCCCATGGGGTGACTAATTGATAAAAAAATAAAAAAAATGGGGGTGAACTATCCCTTTAAAGTACCAGCATTGATAGATTGCAGAGGCCATTTCCTCTAGAGGCACCATTAGGCCAAAATGTCCAATGCACACATGAATCAAAATCACATTGCCAATTTTGCCATGGAAATGAATGTGCTATGCAAGGATGAACCCTACTGATATTGTTGACTACATCACCTTTACTTTAGCGCCACCCTTTGGTCAAACCTTCCACTTACACACAAGTTAATGGCCATATTGCCATGAATCTTGCTGAGCTCATTCATTCTCCTTGAAGATGAGCCCTAACTATTGGAATGACCCCATCCTTCTACATATCCTCTAGCGCAACGGTTACCAACCTTTTCACACTATAATATAAATAATCATATTTGAACTGGGGACCCCCCACCCTGACAAGCACTTGGAATTGTAGGAGTTGAGGCATTACATTTAGTTTGACCCTTGAAAATAAATGCAAATTGTGCGTTACGAGGTGTTGTGAGCTTGTAGATCAGCTATCTTCCAAATTTTTGCCTCTATTATATTATTTTACAATTTTGCCAATGTTTGACCAGTGTTTATAGTATAGTTCGTTGACTACTTTTGATGCAGTAATGGTCTTTTTTAATTTCATTTATTAAAAAGGTCTTAGAAGTCCTTAAATTGTCACTTCGACTCACTCAGTTCAGTGTTTCCCAAACAATGGGTCGGGAGCTACTTTTGGGTTGCGAGTATATATGCCTTTTTTACATTTCCTACTATTGTTTTTAAATTATTATTATTTCAAACGATTTTGAAAGATTTTTCACCAAAAAAAAAGTTTTTCAATAGAATTTCAGAAAAACAAACTAACATTTCCAAAGTGAAAATAGCAGATCTACAAGCTCACAACATGCCACATTGTGATCATGTACCGAACATGTATCGAGTGGTTAATTCATAATATATTTGTGTAAGTTTGGGTCCCAGTAAGACACCAAATGTATCTTATGGGTCTCAAATATTTGGAACCCCTGCTCTAGCGCCACGCTTATAGGACAAAATATAAGATTTACCGTTGCTGTCAGGCAGTAACCTCTTATCTCCATCTTCTAACTTTATAGATAAAGCTAAATTAATGCCCTACTTGATCATACTACAGCGTCACACAAAAGTATTAAAAGTAGCAGATCCAAAAGTAACAGTTTTGGGCAGGTTTCCACCCGACAGACAGTATCATAATCTGGCAGATTCCAGTGTCAAGCCTATTGATTTTGGTGACTATGGCTTTTCTGTGGCTTCACCGACTCTAGTGGCTGCTGGTGAGGCTTTTGACCATTAGTCTTCCTGACAAATAAGTGCATTTTATAAGTGAAGATGGAGGAGACTAATCTTCCACTCTGAGACGTCACTGTTCTTGCTGTCACTTCCACTTTTCCACTGCCTTGGTGAGAATCAACCTAGTCAGCCATAGTGATGGGATGTACAATTTCACACCACAGCCGTACTCGTTTGGTGAGATAATTAAGGGAAGAACGGGAAGTAAAATGTGCTTGAGGGAATTCTGAAAATGTGTCCTCAAGTGCTGTATTCAAGGAGAAAGTTTGAACTGAAATTGAGAACTCTGATCAAATTGATCATCGGCAGGTAGTGTAAAGAAAAAGGTAGGCAAAAATAGCTGATTTATGCTATAGGGCAAAAGTGGTTAATTCTCATCTCTGCATCCTCCCTAAAAAATAAAATAAGTCTGGCTGACTGCAGAGTATTACCAACATGGTATCCACTTGCACTCGCTCATGAAACATCCGTTAAACATGGGCTCCCAGGACAGAAAAGTGCAGGGACAGTTTACCCACAATACCTTCCTCAAATGTCAAATATGAAGCTGTTCTCTGGAGTTGTTGGCCAAGGCACTCTATCATGTGAACATTTAGCCGTTTAAAAGTTGTTTGTAAACCACAAGTCTTTAATCACTTCTGATCAGCAGGAATATAATATTTCACCTAGTAGACTTAGTAGAATTAAGTTTACACAGACTTGGGGTCCTTCCGAAACATGGATTTATCAAAGAGCTTTGTGCCTAATAAGGCAAGATTTCTTATTTTATTTCTTATTATTATTATGAAACGTATTTTTTTAGGTACTGGTGTTAACTTGTACAGTGGAGCGCGACTACCTGTGTTAATGTTTAATTGTGCCGATCCCTGGTAACAACCGCGCCTATATCACGTGGACCTGCTTGTTGACTGGGATAACATGGCCATTCACAAATAAACCATGAAACGGTGCATGGATTTGAAATAGAAAACTGAACTGGGAAACTCTAGAAAGCCTGCTTTTCATTCCATAGTTTTTGTTTTTTTAATCTTGGCGTTCTACCTGTTGTCCTTTCCAGCCCCCGTTCCCCCCAGTTTTCCTGGTTCCCTGTTTTTCCAGTTTTTTGGCTTTCATTCCCTCTCTCGCTCTTCTCTCTGTTCTGTCGTTTTCTTACTCACCCTCTGTCTGTCTCCCTCTGTAGACTGTCTCAGGGCAAGAGTCCCAGGGACTCTTGACCTGCGATAATGGAGCTATAAATCACATTCAGACGACCTAGTGTGTGGTTGGGGGTAGATAAGGAAGGAAGGAGACAGGAGAAGGAAGGAGGAACCTTGGCGAGCAGGGGAAACCCTTGAAGGCTTCCCCTGTGCCGTTTAACCACTCATACCCTCTATACGTAGTACTTAGTTGACAGGCGTCCTCTCTGTACTCGGTCCGCTCTTTTCCCCCCCTCTCAAAAATAGCTGATCTACTTGTTCCCCCTCTAATAGGGATGCTAGGATTTGAGTGATTAAATGGCTAGACCACTTGAGGTTTGGGTTGTGTAGTTATCTTGCCATGATGCGACTCCAAAGGTGGGCAACAAGTCAGAAATAATTGCTCCATTGACTAGAAATTAATAATTCAAAATATCTCCTCGTTGACTTACATCGTACAGCGAAGAGGCTCAGGAGGAGCTACTTTATTTAGCCCATAAACAAACACAAACAAAGCCGATTCTGACAATATAGAACCTCACCAAACCCGGACTCGATCTGCGGATCTGGATCCGGATCTACAAATAGTCAAATCAACAGGAAATAATCATTTCTATTTAAAAAGCAAATAGTACTGGGTTTGTTGATGTTCTATATTGTCAGAATAAGCTTGGTTTGTGTTCGTTTACAGGCTAAACGAGAGCCTCCAAGGCCTCTTCACTGTACGTCAATGAGGCGCATATTTTGAATTACCAATTTCTTTCTAATCAATGGAGCAATTATTTTATATCTCTCGCCCACCGTTGGAGTTACATCATGGCACACAACCGAAACTGCTACCAAAGTGGTCTAGCCCTTTAAGGCACTGTTTTTTTTTCTTCAATCAAGCACCTCTGTCGAGGTTCCAGACGAGCTGAGCTGATACAAAAGGTGATGTGAATATTGGCCCAATCTTTACTTAAAAATCACACCCTGTGTGAAGAGAGTGGTGCCTTTGATGAGCCCCGTATTGATGTTGTCATCAATGTTTGTTTATTGGACATACATACATACGGACGGACACACGGACAAAGTCAGATATAGGAGTGGTTGGCACCACTCAAAAATGCAATATCGGTATTGTACAGATATCAAAATAATCCCAGTATTTTTAGCCACAATTTTATTTTGTATTTGTTTGTATGCGAAGCTGAAAAGGCCTTTTTGTGATGATTTGAAGGCCTCAGATTCAGTCGGTGTTATCCAGGTAAGCTTTCAAAGGGTCAGCTTGTAGACCAAATAATAGCAGCAAGAAGTTGGAAAATATGTATCTAAAATAAATGTTACTTCTTTACTATTTAAGTTGGTAAAGAACTAATTAGTGCTCATCTCCTTCAGCAGTGAAAGCAATATTGGCACTGATCTATTTGACCATGCAAGTAATCGGTCATCGGATATCTGCTTAAATTTCAATGTAGTGCATCTTAGTGAAAACACTGCAGACTACTGATTGGTCAGAGAGAATCGTCACGACTTACTCGCCTATGACTGCATGGAAGCTACCCAACACTGTTAACAAACATTTAAACTAGATGTCGGCTATGCAGAGGTTTGGACGTCGCTATTACAGCCAGCTATATTGAGGGGGCACTATCTGCAGTGAAAAAAACGGTATACCGGGTAGTTGAAAGCGAGTGGAGTTGAGCCGGTACCGTGTGGTGAGAAAGTGCCACAAGTCTGCCTGGTGAGGCTTTCAACCGATGCGTGCTAGCGAAGGAGGCTCCTGAGTCAGAGGGAGATGGTGGCAGGCAGCGAGTATGTATGTGTGTTTGAAAGAGAGGGGGAAGGGCACGCGACTGCACTGTGCTCTGCTGCTCTTACTCTGCTCAGCTGTTGAGAGCCTGCTGGTCTCTCTCTCTCTCTCTATCTCTCTCTGTTTATGTCTCTCCACTGGGCTGGGGCTTGCTCTTTCATCTGTCTGCTGGAGCGCTGAGAGCAGCAGGGAGCCTCCGCTAAAGCAAAGCCCAGCCCAGCGCAGCAGAGCTGGCTGCTTCATTGGCCAGAGTGCAGGGAGACGGTGTGCGCACACTACATGCTGGAAGCCTCCCCGGAGACGCAGCACGCTTTTTAGGCTTCTATAGAAAGTGGCAAAATAACGAATTATCACCCCTCTTAGAGGATATTAATCGATAATGGATGGTGGAAAGCAATCAATCTTTTTGTTTTGCTTTGTTTATAGCTGCAACTAATTCATTTTAACCCACGGTCATTTATTGCTCATCGACTCTGGTTTTGTCTACCTTAACCCATTTAGATTTGTTACACCTATATGTTGTTATTCCTTTCAAACCGATACCTGTCATTTTAGTTGTTATAGCAACATAATTGTTTTTTATTGTTTTCAATAAAGATTTGAAGTTTTTCAGAAAACTTAAGTCAGGATTTAGAAGTGTTCCTTAAACCTCCCTCCTGGACTAGACTCAGCCAGACAGAGTTGGAAACTTGTGTTATGATGATCATCTGTTCGACTGCTTGTTTTTGTTACACATTGTGGTTCAGATGGCGTGATGTGAAGAGGCATCTCTAGCAGGAGCCACTCCCCCCCCCCCCCCCCCTTGTTACAGTTGAGGTTAGAACAGTATATGCTGACATCTATAATAGACCGATAGAGGTGCTGTGGTTCCTCAACTCTTCCTCGAGGCTGAAACCAATCCTGGCACGTTAGACACGCCATGCTGGAACATACAGGGAACATACTGGAATCTCAGTGATTTTACACCCAATATCCTGCAGTGCTTCGCTAGGTTGGCGAGTTTTGACAAGGAATGCGTTCTGTTGTAAAACTTATAGGGCTGTCTAATGATAATAATTTACCAATTAGTTGATTTAACTGACAAACCTGTAAAATTGTGTTTGCCACATCATGCAGAGAACCCGCCTTTTCAGGTTGGTGAGGTTGAGAACTGAGAACTTTACATTGGCTATTGCTCTATAGACTGACTGAATCAACTAACAAGACCAAACGGACCTATTCATGGAATATTCAACTATGAGAGGACAACCGTAGAAACCTTATCTTGAATGAATTCAGGAACCGACTGTATATTAATGAGTTAGTCAAACTTAGACCACATTTCATATTTAGTGAGGCTTGACCAGAACAAAACAGAAATGACTAATTTAAACAAATTAAATGGATCACTGTCTGTGCTACTGTAAGCATTGCTCAATTATTGTTTGAAGCATTTTGAAGAATGCCTGCACCTGTCGATTATTGTCTTGATTACTTTTCAATAGAATAATGTGAAGCACATTTTTAAAAATATATTTATTTTGTTCAACGAATTGAAGCAAAAAAAAATCTAATGTATAATTTATTTTTTTATTTTCAACAAAATATATTAGTCCTATTAAGCACTTAACCCTAGCTTGAATATCCGATGTACAAGCTCACAATGTGTTGTGAGTTTGTAGGTCTGCTATTTTCGCTGTATTAGAACATTTTTGGAGATTAAATAAGACATTTAGTAATGAAACTAATCTATGAGTTTGATTAAATCAATTAACTCTTGCACCCTTATTGTGAAGCCATACGTGTTCTGAACAGCCTCTGTTTCTGTCTCCTATGTGTAGATGGGGATGTCTGGGGCTCCGTTCGGCCAGCAGTACAGCCAGGCCGGGGTACAGCAGATGGGGCCAGCGGGTGTCAACGCCCAGCAGCTCCAGAACAAGACGGCCCTCCCCAACAGCCTGCCACAGTTCCCCGCAGAGCTGAAGGGAGCAGCCAGCGTTCCCAACCTGGTAGGTGGCCTACAACCACTCCAGCCTACTTGTATGATTTATTTTCGGTCGTGTCTCTGTATTTCCATGTCGGATTTATCAAACACCTGGAATGTAGGAGTAATGCTACACTGCCAAGGAGTTCACTCCGATATAAGCGACACAGGCAGTATAGACTTGGATGTGTGTTTTTCTCATATGACTGCGTGAAACAATTAGGTACATGTTTGCTTTTCTCTTAAGAAAAAAAAAACTGGCTTGGATGAAAAATGAGCTCGTGCGGGCGGGCGTTTAGTTGTAAGGCCATCGCCTCTGAATATCGCCGAGTAATTTACCTTCCAGTGAAGTGTGGCTCTCTCGGCACAGAGCAAACACAGAGCCAGAGGCATGCAAATCTCTTCCAGGAACAGGAAAGAGACTTAATGAAGAGAGGAAATAGTTCCAGTTCTATTTCTGTGAAGGACTAGATTAATTTCTTCGATGTCGGACACTTACCAGCTCTCTTTCTTCAGTTTTACACATTGTTTTTAATTAGGTTTTTGCACGATGCCTTCGTCTCTGGAGCTGTTCAGCGTAGCCTCTTTGATTGCTTAAGACTTGATTGCTTAACAGCAGCTTCCTCTTTCCCTTTATTTACTCTCCCTTTTCTACTCTTACTTAACACCCACCCGCCCACTTTTACTCTCCTCCTTACATCTCTGATTTCTCCGATTTGTTGTGAGTGACTGCTTCTTTGATTTAAAGCCTGCATACCTAAAGCATCGCCTTTACCACATTAACCCTAGCATCCCTATTCTGGGAGAAACATTCAGCAAAAATAACCGATAAGTTGTGAGCTTCTAGAGTTTTGTGTAGGGGAAAAAGAAGAGCGGACTAAGGACTGGTCAAGTTTACTAAGTACAAGGTGTTTAAAGGGTTTTAACTGTGTGTGTGTGTGTGTGTGTGTGTGTGTGTGTGTGTGTGTGTGTGTGTGTGTGTGTGTGTGTGTGTTTGTGTGCGCGTTTCCCCATCTCCAGTCCCAGATGCAACAACAGGTGGCGGCGGTGGGCATGGTCCCGGGCCAGGGTGGCGTGTCGTCGGGTGGCCCCACGGCCGACCCGGAGAAGCGCAAGCTGATCCAGCAGCAGCTGGTACTGCTGCTCCACGCGCACAAGTGCCAGCGGCGTGAGCAGGCCAACGGGGAGGTGCGGGCCTGCGCCCTGCCACACTGCCGCACCATGAAGAACGTCCTCAACCACATGACCCACTGCCAGGCCGGAAAGTCCTGTCAGGGTGAGTTTAAGGGGGAACCTGGTGCAAAAGTGATTGGATTTTTGTTTTTAAAGCGCAATGTTAATAAAATTGATTTTAAAAATTGCAGATCTACAGGCTCACATCTGATCTGTGAGCTTGTAGATCTGCTATTTTCTACACCGTTGTTCGACAAAGTATGAAATGGGGTTTAAGTGGTTAATCAGACAGTTTAGTTCTTGATTCATCAAAAATATTTGAATTGAGTTGTTTTTGAGACTCCATTCAGCTCCAAACGGCCTTCTCACAGAGCCGCTCTGATCCATTCTGCCCCCAAACAGCCCAGCAAGAGGACAGCAGACATTAATCTGATTCTTGTTTGTAAACGGCCGCCTGAGAGCTTATTCCCAACGTAAACAATGTGACGAGTGGCTCTAGTCCTCCGCGTCTACCTAGGTGGCTGGTGTCATCGCTCTGGCCGCTTCGGATGTTAACCACTTAAGTCCTAAATACTTGTTGTGCGATGAATAGCACAAATAACCGATCTAGAAGTTCACAAGTTGTGAGCTTGTAGATTTGCTATTTTAGCAATTTTTTAGCAATTCATTTTCAAGTTTGGGGGAATTTGTTTGAAATGAGGGGAAACCTTTGCCTATAATGACATGCCTTAAAATAGAGACGCATGGCTAAAAGGGGTTCCCCAGGTGCATCAAATTTGCTAATGTGTCCTAATGTTCACGGGGAAAAAGGAGGGGTTTCACGGCATTGGCTGTGTCGGCTGTTTATGCTTTTATGACATGATGATTGAATACAAATAGTTTTTACATAGATGTTTGCATGCCGTATCAGATTTGTTTAGGCCTCTTTCTGTCAGCTAGTCTCTGAAGTTGTGACATGATTATTGAGGTGTTTTTTGATTGGAGACGTGTTTTTTTTAAACTTCTTGTAAAAAGAAGTTTAAAAAAGTACCTTCTTTACCATATTAACCCTGATTTCGAATAGCCGAAGTATAAAATGAGGGCGTACTGTATGTGGTTAAAATAGCATGCTGAACTGCTGCGTCTTTTCTCTGAATAATGGCTGGGGTGCAGCCGGTGAGGCTTTTATGTAGCGCACCTAATGACTTTCCGTCATTATGTGCCACGGCCCTTTTGTCATTTCAGACAGAGAGCGTTGCCCGTCTCTTAAGGCGCCGTTCACTATTCCCTCGGCTGCGTTCTCGATTTACGGACGGTGAAGTGATAAAGGGCTCATTGTCCTCATCTCTTTACCACGTCTGCAATCTATCTTGATAATAACCCATTAAGACCTGAGGCAGATTCTACAAATGCCTTCTAAATCAGTAGTTCCCTTACGTTTTAGTAAATCAAAATTATTCAAAATGTTCAAACACTTTCAAGAATAAGAAAAAAAGTTCAAAAATAAAAAAACAATTCTAATAGCCAACGCAAATTTTGAATAGCCAACGCTAAAATCTAAAATGACACAGATGCTTTCCCGGTCTTAATGGGATAACTCACGTTTCATATTGTGCCCTCCTTCTCTCTCTCTCTCTCTTTCTTTCTCTTGTTTTTTGTGTCTTCCATCTCTCCTCCAGTGGCTCACTGCGCGTCGTCCAGACAGATCATCTCCCACTGGAAGAACTGCACGCGGCACGACTGTCCCGTCTGCCTGCCTCTGAAGAACGCCAGCGACAAGCGCAACCAGCAGCGTGAGTACCTGCTACTAGTACCCATGGTTGCCAGATCTGCTCAGTATAATTTCCCCGCAAGATTTTATTTGAAAATAGCCGATCTACAAGCTCACAACGCGTCGCATCGCGACGCGTTGTGAGCTTGTAGATCGGCTATTTTCTAATAGCTGATGTACATGTTAAAGTACTCATGTGGCCCGTTGTCGCTTCTTTTGGGCTGGTTTTCCTAGACCTGGCTGCTTGTTTCTCTCACAGAATCTGGCACCACTACTAGTACCTCTTCTTGTTGGCTTAACCCCCCGGTGCAGACGCCTGGTTGCGTTAACCTTTTTTAACGTATCATGTATGTGTTAAAACGATTATTGGACAGAACATAGTAAAACATACTTATTAATACCAACTCACTGAGCAACCAGGATGCCCCCATCCACACCTGAGTGACTTTAAACATGATGAAATCCATTGAGTAGATGTAAGGCACCGTTTCTCAACGTCAGGTCCGGGGACCACCTGGAGTCCAAATGGACCTTCCGTTTCTGTAACTCTGAGGGTGTACAAATGGAACCAAATGGACCCTTATGGGTCCATTTGGTTCCATTTGTATACCCTCAGTTAAATAAGCACTGAGGATGGTGTACATTGGGGTCCCAGAGATACAAGAAAAATGGTATCAAATGGGTCTCCGCGGCCTAATGCATATCAAACTGGGGTCCCTGAAAAAGTTTGAGAATAACTGATGTTGGGTGTTTAAAAAAGAAAAAGGGGGAAAAAAGCAAGTGGCATGCTGTCACACAGCAAGCACTCTTGGAGCCCATCCACGAGCGGCTCAGTATGAGGTGGAGCCCCCTGCAGGCTTGCTGCTGTATCACAGCTCTGTGCTGGCTCGCTGAACTGCCAAACTCGCAGCAGCAGCCAGAGGATTCCGGTAGAAAGACTGGGCCTGTAATATGACACCCTGGGGGGGAGGGGCTCTGTGGCACTCTGTCAAGGGAGGAGGGGAGGTGGGGGGCGGGCCCTGGGACATTCTGCTCCTTGATTGGCCAGAGGCCTCGTGACGGGTTTAAATCCCCCACAGAGGCAGCGTGCTCTCTGTCAGTGCACCGGCAGGGAGCTACGCAGCGATCTCAGCCCCTCACACACACACACACACACAAGCAAGCGAGCAAAATGCAAAAATGGTTGATTTGAAATTACTGGAAGATTTTAGATTCATTAAATGTTTTTTTAAATATATATATTATACATTTATCATGTATTAAATATTTTCTGAGAGATGATGACAGACCTGTGTTTTGTTTTCTCTGTTGCTGACTTATCCACCTATTTTATACTTAAGCAACACAAAAATGGCTGATCCACAAGCTCGTAAAGAATCACAAGCTTGTAGACCTGCTTTTTTTTTAATATTCTGAAAATATAAATACATTTTCACCCTATAATGACATGGCCAACGAAGGGACGCCATGGCTAATATGATTAATTGACCTACTGTAAAGAACATTCAGGGCATACTTGCCAGCATTAGCCATAGGTGGATACCACCGCAAGGTGGACCATGGCAGCATGCCCAGAAACCTATATAAGGGGATGAATGACCTATTCATCCCGACCCCTAGTGACCTATTCGAATCCCAACCTTCCCATATATGGAGATCCCCATAGATGGAGATAATCAACCTCCCCAAGTCTGACATCATAGAATCTCTCCTAGATTTCTATATATGGAGATAACTAACCTGCTTAGCTCTGACACCTCCTGGAACCCCATATATGGAGCTAACCGAAACGTCCAGGATTGACATCATAGTCCCATGTTTGGGCATAACTGACATAGCCCTCTCCATACATGGATATGACTGACATCACCGTAATGACACCAGGGCCGCAGCCAACGGTATAAAAGGCAACGATTTAATTGAGTTCCATCAGAGACCCCGAGCGACATTAACTCCTTCCAGAGAGAAAAGCATCAATACAACTCATCAGTAGTTGGTTTCACAGCCCTAAAGCATTACATATCGGTTTTAGCTACTTCTTGGATAATCTCATAGCGGCTTTCGGATCTGGATAAACAACCAGCCCATTATCTGTTTAATACCTACTGTCCTTTGTCACTCCAGCCATGCTGGGTTCCCCTGGATCCAGCCTGCAGAATGCCATCAGTACAGTGGGCACGGGCCAGCCCAGCGCCCCAGCCATCAACAGCTCTGCAACCCACATCGACCCCAGCTCCATGCAGAGGGCCTATGCTGCCCTGGGCCTGCCCTACGGGAACCAGTCTCCCGTCCAGGGGCAGAACCAGGGCCAACAGACTCCCCAGGGGCCTCAGCACCAGCAGCTCCGGAACATCAACTCGCTAGGTAGGACAGTGGTTCTCAGACGTTTTCATTTCAAAGACCCTCTTTAACTCTGAGATGGAACCTAGCCCATTCAATCCGGGGACGCATCTCTGTCATTTTAGATTTCTTTGGCTATTCAAAAATAGCAGAGAAAAGCGAACATTTGTAACTCAAATCTTTGCTTCTGGGGAGGTCCCTGGAACCAAATATTTTACAAATGTTCTCTTTAAAAATATATATATTTAATTTGTATATTTGCCATTTTTGAATAGCTAAAGACAGAGATGCCTTCCCGGATTGAATGGGCTAATGGATCCGAAAGGCCAATTTATGCTTGTCTGCTCTACTTATCTGTCTGTGACTTACCTGTGTGTGTGTGTGTGTGTGTGTGTGTGTGTGTGTGTGTGTGTGTGTGTGTGTGTGTGTGTGTGTGTGTGTGTGTGTGTGTGTGTGTGTGTGTGTGTGTCTGTCTCAGGCACTAACCAGATGAACCAGATGCCAGGGGGCATGGGTGTCCCCTCATCAGAGCAGCCTGGCATGCACTCTGACTCTCTACCTTCCACACTCAACAAGTGAGTCCACTCGTCCTTCCTGCCTCATATTCTGCCCCTGCGTTTATTTAAATGTTAAAGTCTTACTGTGTCACATATTTTTTAGTAGGCTTTGGCAACACCTCTGCCAGCTTTGCTTTCTGTTAGACCTGCAATTTCCAGAATTCGGTTTGATTTTTTTTTTGGGAAGTACAGCTCAAAAAGTAATGTCAAAAAACACATTTATATGGAAGTTTAATAGTGAAAAATATACCATCGAAAGGTTGCACAGTAATGTGTATATCTATCTGACTTGTGTTATCTATCTATCGCCTTGCCTAGTTGTTAACTAGTTGTACGAACTCTTGTTTTATTGTTTAATTGGATCTTGTTTATTCGATACACTTATTTGTTTTAAGCTCTTGCTCATTTGATTTTCCTCTTTGTCTCATCTGTTTAAGAAAGTAGGTAGCTGATATATTGCACTTTTAGCGCTAGGTATACTCTTAGTTGCTTGTTTTAGAAGAGAATGCACTTCTTCTGGTGATTAGTAGTTTCGTTCCGTACCTATGTCGAATGCACTTATTGTAAGTCGCTTTGGATAAAGCGTCTGCTAAATGACTGTAATGTAATATCTGTATATATATATATATATAATGCAACTATGCAAGCTCACAACGCATCTCTTCGCCTGTAAACATTCCCAAAATAGGGATGCCAGGTTGAAAGTGGTTAGCGACAGCATTTTACTTTCCAACCAATAACGTGTGACGTCCTCCTCTTGACCCTGCAGTCAGCTGATGCCAGATGGCTCGGTGGCAGGGGCCATGGGCAACCTGCCTGCGGCCACCCCGCTGTCTGCCACAGGGGTGAGAAAGTCCTGGCACGAGCACGTCACTCAGGACCTCCGCACCCACCTGGTGCACAAACTGTGAGTTCAATGGTGACACGGGACACATGCTTGGATCTATAGGGCTGCAATTATCCATGTCATCGATTAGTCTAGCGGATACTTTTCTGATTAATCGAGAAGCAAGTTTTTTGTTTAAACTTAAAAAGGATTGATTTAAGGGGAATTGTATACTTTGTCGAACAACAATTTCATGTAAAACTAGTAAATTGCTATTTTTTTTATTTTGTCTATAATGACATAGGGATTGATTATTAATTGAGGATTTTATTAAATTATTGATTATGGATTATTTATAATCAATCAAATCGATTAGTTCGATTACCTGTTGCAGCTCTACTTGGATCACTCAGGCTTTTTTCCGTATATGAAGAAGACAATTTACCTCAGCATGCAAAGTCCTCACTGTGTTCCGTATTTAATCCCCCACTCTGTCTCCTGTCTCAGAGTACAAGCCATATTCCCCACCCCAGACCCTGCAGCACTGAAGGATCGTCGGATGGAGAACCTGGTGGCATACGCCCGCAAGGTGGAGGGGGACATGTATGAGTCTGCTAACAGCAGGGTAATTCATTTGCTAGAGCCTCCGTTTGGACACTTGTATCTGCTCTGTGTTCATGTTTGTTTATTTATGTAGCACAGAAACTGCTCTCAGAAAGATATGAGTTAGCGCTGATGCTAATAAGGTGTCTGTTTTGCTTGTCTGATATCATTAGAGAACATAATGTTAGCTTCCATAGCATATGCTGATGATAGTCTATTGTACATATCTGTTGAAGCAAATGATGCAGATGCCATAAGCTCCATGATCGCCTGACTGCAATCAATAAATGGATGAGTAATAACTTTGTAAAATTAAATGAGGATAACACGGAAATCATTTTATCTCAAGTAGGTTGGACTACTGCAAATGCACTTTTTGCATTGCAGTAGTGCGTCCTAAAAGTCCAGCTTATTCAGAACTGTGCTGCTAGACGGCTAACAAAAACAAAAGAGCCGATCACTCCAGACTACACTGGCTCCCTGTGTCTTCCAGAGTCAATGTTAAAGTCCTTCTACTTGTTTATAAAGCCCTCAACGGGTTAGGGCCGGCCTACATCACAGACTGCCTGTTGTTTTATGTTCCTTCAAAGTTTTTCTTTTTTTTTCTTCTTTTAATGCAAAGCACTTTGTTTGTCTTGTTTGCTTCCTTTTAATCCGTTTCCTGTTGTTTTTTTAATCCTTTTAATGGAACACACTTTCAGCTGCAAGTTTTGTATGAAATAAAGTTTTTTTTTAAATGAATATTTAAGCACTGCATGAGCGCAGAGGATATTTCTTAGACCACAAAGCCAACATTGAACATATATTGCCCTGTCCCCCCTGCCTCTAGGATGAGTACTATCATTTCCTGGCAGAGAAGATCTATAAGATCCAGAAGGAACTGGAAGAAAAGAGACGCTCGCGGCTGCAGAAACAGCCTGGCATGGTGGGCGCATCGGGACCCCAGCCGCCCAGCATGGCCCAGCCCAACGCCATGGGCCCTGGTCAGGCTGTTAGACCTCCCAGTGAGTACTGCCCACCTAGATGCTATTCATACATGTTTGAGAACATTGACTATACGCACTGTGGAGCTCATTTGAGTTACAGAAAACGTCATTTCCCCCCACCCACCGAGTATGACATAAAAGCAAAATGGCCATGTGAATATGGTCGATGAACGCTGTTTTATCTCTCCTCCTTCTCTCAGATGGACCTGTGCCTATGCCCAACGTGCCAAATCAGATCATGAATCGTATGCAGGTGTCACAAGGTACGTGCGCTCCCTTCTGTATTCATGAACTATCAATCTAGTATCGCAGTCCTCGTATAATTGGTTGTCCTTCAGAACTAGCCTAACCTAGTTAAGTCAGAGTTAGTTTTACAGTCCATTTTATACACAGGCAAAACTCACAGGAGACTTGCACGAGAAAAATGAAAGACTGATTGATTATAAGACAAATATAGTAAGTGCAGTAGCTTCACACTTTGCAAGTTGACCCGCGCACCTGTGAGGTTTTGTTTAACCAGAGTCATTATCCTAAATGAACGACATTGTCGGGGCTCTGATGATTAACCAAGCCGATTTCAGTGACTCCGTTAGCTCAGCAGACCATGGAATATTTAATTACAACAGCTCCGAGCGCAGTAAATAGGCCTTTAATTGTGTGCGTGTCTGCTGTCCCCACAGGAATCAATCAGTTTAACCCCATGGCGATGCAGAACGTGCAGATGTCTCAGGCACCCATGGGAGCGCGGGCCGCCTCCCCCATGAACCACCCACAGCAGATGAACATGAGCTCCGTCCCCCCGGTGAGATGTCTCTTCTCCTTCCCTCATTTCCCCTGTCAGTCCTCTGTCTCGCCCTCGTGGCTCTGTTCCATCTCCCTTCCTGGCACCTCTAACTCTCTACAGCCTCATTTCTCCAGATCATCGTTCCCTTACTCCCGCTCCCCTCTCCGTGGCAGTTTTTGGCTCTGTCCCTCCTTCCCTGTGCCTTCTGTTTGCTGCATAGTGCCTCTGTGTCTTTGTGAACCTCGTCCAGCCCTCCTCTGCCGCCTCTTCCCCCTAGTACTGTTTCTACTATCTCAACGTTTGTAAAAACGAGTTGACCCAGGTCCCTGGTCCATTGATGAGCTTGATGGCTGTAATGTCACTGCAGCCGTCAGCCAGTGGGAACGTTGGAAGGACTCTTGGGTCCAGATTTAATAAGTTGTTAGCAACATTTACCCCGCATCTGTATTTTGGGCAAATCCTAAAAATGGGTCCAAAGCTCTCTAAAATCTTTTGCAAATGGTGAAAATGAAGATCTACAAGTGAGCCTGTAGATCTGGTATTTTCACCATTTGTCTTACAAAGTATATATAGGGCTCAAGTTGTTAACATTCCCCCCTCAGCTTTCGATCAGCCACCATGTGGGACTTTTAAATGAATGCACAGTTTATTCGTCGATAAACAAGGCACCTGTTTGAGGGTGTATTGTCGTGGTACTGTGTATGGAGGTTGCGCTCCATTCAGATGTAGTCAATTTGTCTTGGCAGACGTTCAAATGCTGGATGTCGACTCCCACAATCATGTGCTTTTTTCCTCTTCTTAATTCTTTTCTTCCTCCCTTTCTCCAGATGGGCATGTCCCCGTCGAGGATGCCTCAAGCTCCAGGCATGATGGGTAGTCATGGTAATAACATGGTGGGCCAGCCAGGCGCCAACCAGGGCCAGTTCATGCCCCAGGGCCAGTTCCCTGCAGCCAGCGGCGGGGGAATGAATGTGAATGTAGGCCTGGGACAACCCACTGTACAGGCTGCTGTCACTCAGGTGAGGACCACCGATTTGGGCGTTGTTTTCAGTCTGATTAGATCATAATGCTTGCTCAAGGACATGTTGGTTTGTATATAGTGTGCGTAGAAGTATGTATGTATCTTGCCACAGAACCATCATCCTCACCCCCCAGCACACCTCTCCTTGTGTCTCTTCTTGTCAACCCTTTCTGATAGATAAATGTGTCGGCTACTCTTTCATGTTTTTGTTATTTCGATTTTGTTTTGCTTGACCACAAATGTGAAGAATGTTATTTAGATAGCATGTTGTTTAGACAGATGCTAGGATTGATGTTTACCTGGTATCCTAGTTTCTTAGCTATGTGACTATTTACCCTGTTGTTTGTTGACTAGCGTTCATGCTTACTCTGCTTACTCTACTCTGATTTTGCACTTTGTGAGTTGCTCTGGATTAGAGCGTCAGCTAAAGGCCTCAGTTGTTAATGGTGGCTCTACCCCCCCCCCCCCTTCAGCAGCAGCAGCAGAACTCTAACCTCCCCCTGAATGCCATGAGCTCCCTGGGCCCCCAGCTACCTTGTGGCCCCGTAGCCCAGCCCCCGCTCCGCGCCACCCCTCCACCCAATGCCTCCGCCAACCTGCAGCAGCCTCCGCCCCAGCAGCACCACGCTCCCCCGCAAGCCCAGCCCCAGCCCCAGCCCTCCACGCCCGCCTCCGCTGGCGGGCCCAACTCCACCCCGACCCACATCCCCAGTGGCCTACCCGGTCCCCCCTCGGGTCTGGGCACGCCACCTGCTCCCTCCCAGCCTCTGACGCCCCTGCAGCCCCAGCCTGAGCCCCCCAGCCAGATGCAGCAACCCACCTCAGTTCAGCCGCAGCACCCCAGCACACCGGTGAGACAGCCCTAAGCCATGCCCTCTGATGTTCCCTTCACTAGCGTCTGTCACAAGAGCCTCTCTGCTGTTCTGTCCAAACGCATTCCTTTAACCACTTGAGCCCTGTATACTTATATACACACAGGGCGGCCATAGCTAAGTGGTTAGAGACCAGAGAGGCCGTCTGGTTATCAGAAGGTCGCCGGTTCGCCCCCTGGGCTGCCCAGTCTGTGTCGAAGTGTCCCTGAGCAAGGCACTTCCTTCCTTAACTGCTACATATTGATAGCAGCTTCTGCTCCTAATGGTTAAGATGGGTTGTATGCAGAGAACACATTCTATATATGTGAAAATGTACTTTAGCAAATACCCCACCAACAACTAACACAATTATTATCATTATTACTACTATTTATGCTTTGTCATACGATAGTGAAAATAGCCCATCTACCAGCTCAAATCGCATTGTAATTTGAGGGAGTTAGGCAAGCCTAAGCCTGTAGATGTTCTATTTAAGCTGTTGAAAATGTGGACATTTTGGGAAACATTTTGCCTATACTGTAACATTCTCAGAATAGGCACCACAAATGTTGAAAGTGGTTAAATAGGGACCACATATGTTGAAAGTGGTTAAAGGGATGTTAAATAGAAGTTCATGGCTAAGTGTTTTCATTTGAGTTGTTCAAATAGGATGCTTGCTTTGTGTCAATTGGTGTCATAAGTCGGCATTCAAAGTTGACTCCTTAGCTCTTTGTGTTCCAAGATCAGTGTCAGAACATGTCTCTCTTTCCACCTGAAGCTGTCCCAGGCGGCAGCCAGTATAGACAACAGAGTGCCCACCCCTGGT
This sequence comes from Gymnoscopelus microlampas, assembly GCF_963454915.1. Lineage (NCBI taxonomy): Eukaryota > Metazoa > Chordata > Actinopteri > Myctophiformes > Myctophidae > Gymnoscopelus > Gymnoscopelus microlampas. The sequence goes on from NC_139948.1 coordinate 15,343,688, forward strand.
TCGGTGGCAGAGGTCAGCTCCCAGCAGGCCCTGCCTGACATGAGCGGCGACAGCAAACCCGACTTGAAAGATGAAGAGGATGACTGCAGCTCTGGGAAGAAGCAGACAGACTTAAAAATGGAGGTGTGCACACTACCTAATCATAGAGGCTTGATATTGCTTTTTCGAAATGCTTTTCAGGATGCTCACAAAAAAAAACTTAATTTGAAACCTATCAGACATTTGGTCCATGGCCTTCTGGATAAGGTCATGAAAATATCCCCATGATTAGAATTGATCATATTTAGTCGCTGTTTCTTTTTGTGGCTAAATTGAGCTAAGACTTAGTTTGACCATTAAAAACATTTGACGTACAAGTATAGTTATTTATAGTCAAACTTTAAAAAGTGTTTGTACCACAGTGCTGCAGAGACTTATAGTTCCACAGTTTTACATTCCTGTATTTAATCACTGAACTGAATTTCTTTCAAATATGAGATTAGCCAAATGTTGCTGTGTCTCCACATAGGAGGAAGAGGAAACCAAACCCCCATTGGTGAAAAAGGAGGAGCCAGATGGGCCGGAGCCAAAGCAAGAGCCAATGGAGACTGAGGAGAAGAAACCGAACATCAAGGCAGAACCCAAAGAGGAGGAGGAGAGCGGTGCTAACAGCACGTCGACCACCTCTCCTGCTCAAAACCGCAGGAAAAGTAAGAACGCTCAGCGTTGATTTCTTTGGACATGAAGAACCTTCCCGGTGGTCTGACACGTTTAGTGTATTGACAACGATTTGTTGTTTATACATGGCATTTCTGCCAGCCATTTTCCAATGTGTACCGTTTTCTCCATTCATTTCAGTGATGTATGGAAATCTATTTGGAGAGACTTGAAACTTGCAAAATTGTACTGCAGCAAAGTTTCATTATTGTTGTTATACAGTCATTTAAAATCACATCAAAGTTAAGCGGAAATTAGTCCATGGAGACAAAGATTGTGCCGTTTTCTTAAGCTAACATTGACTCAAATGTGGTAGCGTTTTAATTACTCTGGACAAAATGTAAGCAAATGTCCAACAACCGGGACGTCTTAAAAAATTAAGCAATTGATGACAAAATGGCCTGTTTGTGTACAGTAGATGGCCAAAGCTGTGAGTAGACAATGACGTGTTTACACTGGTATGGTCCTTCAACAGTTATTAACGTGTTCTGTTCATGATGTAATTGTTATTGTTCAGTCGGACAGGATTTTGCTGGGTATTGGAGCATTCCCCATCATAAACTCCTATCAGATAGGAGCCTGCATGCCACCGTGTCAGTGATTGGTATTTCAGATAACGGTAATGTCGTCTTTTCAGTCTTCAAGCCGGAGGAGCTGAGACAAGCACTGATGCCAACGCTAGAGGCCCTCTACAGGCAAGACCCGGAGTCACTGCCCTTCAGACAGCCCGTAGACCCCATTGTACTGGGCATCCCTGTAAGTTGACGCACCTGTCACCATACCTGCCCCACTCAAATGAATTATACAGTAGATGAGTCATTCTCAACTTTTTCTTTTTTTTCATGGACCACCAGGTTGATATGCATTAGGCCAAAATGGAACAAATGGAACCAAATGGACTCTCAGAGGTCCATTTCATTCTATTTGTACACCCTCAGAGTTAGACCTGTAAGGGTCCATTTGGACTCCTGGTGGTCCCCAGACCAGACGTTGAGAACCAGTGCCATAGATAATAAACAAAGCTTCTAACGTTTCATTTTCATCCGCCCCCCCCCAGGACTACTTTGACATCGTGAAGAACCCCATCGACTTGTCCACCATAAAGCGCAAGCTGGACACGGGCCAGTACCAGGAGCCCTGGCAGTATGTGGATGACATATGGGTCATGTTCAACAACGCCTGGCTCTACAACCGCAAGACGTCGCGCGTCTACAAGTACTGCACCAAGCTGGCCGAGGTGTTCGAGGCCGAGATCGACTCCGTCATGCAGGGCCTGGGCTACTGCTGCGGCAGGAAGGTGAGGAGGGAAACAATGATGGCTCTGTAAGGGGCCGTGTCCACATAAAAGGCCTTTTGAGTAGGCACCGCAAGTCTGTATGTGTTTCTGTTTATATTGTTTCAGCTAAGCTATTTGTGCTAATAACATAGATCAGGACACTTGAGCACAGCAATGGTTGATAAACGCTGCATACGAGCGCTATGGACATGATATCCACGGCGGTCCTCAGCTCAAAAGGCGTTCTCAGTGGACACGGCACCTAATAGGGCGTGTAATAGACGGGCACAATGACGTTTTTCAGCCGTAAGAAGTAGAAATGGACATTAACTTTTCTCTCGTTGCGTCCACAGTTCGAGTTCTCCCCCCAGACGTTGTGTTGCTATGGCAAACAGCTGTGTACAATCTCCAGGGATGGCACCTACTACAGCTACCAGAACAGGTAAGACCCTGATTTATACTTGGTTGTATGGTGGTACCCCATGCCAAAAATAGCCAATCTACAAGCTCAACTGAGCTTGTTAGATCTGCTGTTTTTGGCACAGGGACACCATTGTACGACTGTAAATAAGTTTGGCTTAAGAATGCCTATACTGACCGGGCTGAGTGGTGGAGACACAGACAGAGATGGAGAGGATGTTGGTGCCCGCACTGGCTGCTCAACTCACATACTGTATATGAAATGTGGCTTAGAATGCTACCTAACATAAACCACACACTGTTATTCTTTTAGAGGTGTGACACAGTCAAACACCGGGAGGTAGATATTGTGTCTTGAGCAGAAAATGCACAATCTGCGCTTGCGGGGAGTCATATGTCCTAGAGGCAGCTCCAATGCTCCCCCTGCTGTTCAGAAACCAGTACCGCATACCAGTAGCTTCATTTATTGCACACATTCGCCAGAAAACTCTGCGAGGCTTATCAGGGTATAATATAGCACTTCTGGCAGAAGGTCTCAGTGCTTGAGGATGAGGATTTAATGGGTAACTAGAAGGGCAGAGAAAGTTCTTGGCAAGCTGAAAATTGAGCAGTATTTTTTGGGAGCCAGTGCTGGTCATTTCATCAAAGACAAAACCTGGAACCAAATTTCTAAGACGATGTATAGAAGGCTCATCTGAACTGCTTCTCATCTGTTGTGTGAAAACGTTAAAGGCGTCTGAAACCATATACGCAGCTTTGAAACTTGACTTGACACTATTACACATTATGCACCTCCCTCCACTCCTGGCGTGATCATATCATCCACCTCACAATGCATGTCATGTATGAACTGAATGACTAGTGAAAATAGTGATGCATATCTCGGCATGCAGTCCAGATGGCATCCCCGTACTTCAAACTAATTTATCATTGGCATTCATTCACTTTTTCCATTAACACAGCATTGCAGCATGTTTTTTATTTCCCATTGCTGTGGCAGTTTGAATGAGACCATTTCCATTGTGACTAACCTGCACCTCTGCCCTGTGTGTGTGTGTGTGTGTGTGTGTGTGTGTGTGTGTGTGTGTGTGTGTGTGTCTCCTGCCGCTCGTCCGTTCGTTACCCATGCTCCGTCCTCGGTTCACTCTGCATTCTGGTCTGCCTGTACTGCTACTGTGTGTACGGTGCTGGCCGCAGTTAACCCAAATGTGGCCTTATTGCCAACAGGTATCACTTCTGTGAAAAGTGCTTCAACGAGATCCAGGGCAACAGTGTGACGCTAGGGGACGACCCGGCACAGCAGCAGACGTAAGTTGCCGTCACCACTTTGTGATCGTCTTGTCGCTATGGCAAAGTTTCGTCTTTTTTTTAACCACATGGAACCCTAGCATCCCTGTTCTGGGCGGGGGCACAGCCGGCGAAATTAGCCAATCTACAAGCTTGTGACGCGTTGCGAGCTTGTAGATCGGCTATTTTTGGCAAAGATATTAAGTGTAGTGCAAAAACAGAAGGGGGCCCAGTATAGAGGTCTTTGGGAAACCAGTCAACTAAGTATAAGGATAAAGTATTTCATGCTGCAGTAACTCTTCAGTCACAAAGGCCGGTTAATAAACGATTCCCCTCTCTCCCTCTTTTACACCCAGCATGATATCAAAAGAGCAGTTTGAGAAGAAGAAGAACGACATGTTGGACCCTGAACCGTAAGTACAGTCTCAATGGCGGGCAGTGGTTCTCAAACTTTTTTATTTGAAGGACCCCCCCCCCCCTAACTCTTGACAGTCTCGGGTCCATTTGGTTCCATTTGTAGACTGTCAGAGTTACAGACTTGTAACGGTCAATTTAGAACCCCCTTAAGGAACCCTGAGAGTCCCCGACCCCACTTTGAGAACCACCGGTCTAGGGCAATAAGTGGCTCTCATCTTTACCATGATGATTATTAAGGTAAATCCTCACTGATGACGAGATGAAAGTAAGGCGGAATGTTTGTGTCTTTGGCAGGTATGTTGAATGTAAAGACTGCGGACGTAAGATGCATCAGATCTGTGTACTGCACTATGACGTCATCTGGCCTTCAGGGTGAGTGCACTTCTCTGTGGTTCTCTACCATTGTGGAGCCAAAGAATTATATGTAATATATTGCATATAATCTGTGTCGTCTATTTGACCTGCTATGGACCTCTTTTTAACTCTCTGCCTGCCAAAAACGTTTATAAATGTTTTTGAGAATTAAGCTATTGCCTGCCAAAAACGTTTATAAAACGTTTTTTTTTTTTTTTTTAATCAAAAACAAAATAAAAACATTTCTAAAATTGTTCTTTATTTTTTGGGTTTTTCCGTTTTCCCGTTCTTCACAAAGAACAAGGAGATAACATTTTCCAAAAGGTTGCTGCTCCATTCACTTCAATGTTAAAACATAAACAGAGAAATAAATAACATTTTTCCTATGTTTTACCATGTAAACTGCTGGCAGAGACTGCAAACTGTTTTAGAAAACCCCTGGCAGTTTAAGAGTTAAGAGGATCTTGAATGAAGTTGTAATCATAATATGAATGATCTCAGATGGATTTATTATCAACCACCTTGATCAAGCTGTTTCACCAATTTCCCTCCTCTTCCAGATTTGTTTGTGACAACTGTCTCAAGAAGTCTGGCAAAACAAGAAAAGAGAACAAGTTTTCAGCCAGAAGTAAGTCTGGTGTATTATGCATAATGTTAAACCAGTGATCCTCTTAATAACATGGGCGGCCGAGGTAATCCCTTAACACGTTTGTGTTTGTCAGGGCTGCAGACTACCAGGCTGGGCACGTATATTGAGGACCGAGTCAACAAGTACTTGAAGAGACAGAACCACCCGGAAGCAGGCGAGGTGTATGTGCGGGTGGTGGCCAGCTCCGACAAAAACGTGGAGATCAAGCCTGGCATGAAATCCAGGTAAGTGTTTCAAATGCCGTTGTGAGTCCTGTCCCCCTGTTAGACCATTTTAGTCCATCTTACTGCTTTTTCTATTGGTGCTTGGTAATGTAATATGACTTGGTTTTGCAGGCTGTGTATGTTACAGTCGATCATCATACAAGGGTTATTATAGTTAACTAAAACTGAAAGGAAAGATTTTGTGTGAACTGTGTGAAATTTGAACAGTGCAAAACTAAAATCAAACTACCGGTAAATGGAATGTAAAATCATCTTCATTATAGTTTTTCCAGCATCAGCGTCATATAATGGTGGAAGAATTCTTGCATTTTTTATATCCTTTACAGCTTCTCTAAATCAAGTCTTTGATTGATTTAATACTTTATTAGACCGAAATCAAATGTAAAAAGCACGAGGTACTGTCAGACATTTGGGCTAAAAGAAGAACACAAAAAAGTCCTGGGGAATTTCCTCATAGTTATACTATACACTATAAAAAAAATCTAAGACTAAAACTAAATGAAAAATAAACTAAAAGTACGAATGCACTAGTAAAACTAACTAAAACTAAACTTAAATCAAACACCAAACTGAAAAACGAAATAATAACTAAAACTATTAAATGTTTTCTATCAAATACTTGACCAGTGTCCAACTATCCCCTTTTCTTCCTTTGCACAGGTTTGTGGACACAGGCGAAATGGTGGATACCTTCCCTTACAGAACCAAAGCACTTTTTGCATTTGAGGAAATTGACGGGACGGACGTGTGCTTCTTCGGCATGCATGTGCAGGAGTACGGCTCTGAGTGCCCCTTCCCCAACACCAGGTAAGAAATCCAACAACCCAGCAAACTATGGTGATACTGGCACACCCAGCCAGGCGGGATGGTCTTGGGGATTGATTGTAGGTTTTTGGATATGCTGCCACGTTGTAACCTGTTCTCCTCCCGGTGTTCCTTGCAGACGGGTTTACATATCGTACCTCGACAGTATTCACTTCTTCAAACCCCGCCTGCTACGGACTGCAGTCTACCATGAGATCTTAATAGGGTACCTGGAATACGTAAAGAAACTGGGGTAAGTGGAAGAACAACGATTTTTGCTAGTTTTTAATCGCTTAATCCCTATTTTATACTTACTTTGTGGTGTCAACGGTGTCACTCGAACATTTGTATGCCGTGGCTCTTCTGGAGGCTAGCTGTCTATAAAAGTGTCGGGCTGTGTATCTCTGTGTGTGTGCTGGACCAATCGGCGCTAAATTAACACAGACACAGAAGTACCCCCGTAACTTGAAATTTCCACATATTTTATACTTTTTGAAATATTTAACTTTGGAAGTCAGCAGTGCTCGGATCAGGCTAAAACCTTACACAAATTTGAAGTCATATGCTATACATTACATTACATTACAGTCATTTAGCAGACGCTTTTATCCAAAGCGACTTACAATAAGTGTATTCAACATAGGTAGGGAACGAAAACTACTAATCACCAGAAGTCTTAAGTGCATTTCCTGCAAAAAACAAGCAACCAAGAGTATACCTACTGTAAGCGCTAAGGTAAAAGTGCAATATATCAGCTACCTACTTTCTTAAACAGATGAGACAAAATAGCAAAATCAAATGAGCACGAGCTCAGACAAATGAGTGTATCGACTAAACAAGATCCAATAAAACAATACAAAACTAAAACAAGAGTTCGTACAACTAGTTAACAACAAGTAGTTAACAACTATAGACGACTGATGTCACAGGCTGGCCACATGAAGTCTGAGATCCACATGATGTCCCACGGCATTCCCATGTGGATCTGAGTCGATTTTTGAAAATGTTCACCTTTAGTGAAAATATGGACGCCAGGTTGAAAGTAGTTAACGGCGCTTCCTTGGCTAGTGCCAAAGTGACACATGTCATTTCCCCTACAGGTACGTGATGGGTCACATCTGGGCCTGCCCTCCCAGTGAAGGAGATGACTACATTTTCCACTGCCACCCTGTCGACCAGAAGATCCCCAAACCCAAGAGGCTGCAGGAGTGGTACAGAAAGATGCTGGACAAGGCGTATGCTGAGAGGATCCTACAGGATTTCAAGGTCAGGCTGATGACCAGGATGTCATGTGTTGTGAATTGGACAAATTTAGTAGTTTTGTGTAAGGCAAGGTCATTTTATTTGTATAGCACATTTCAACAAGGCTTACTTTACACAGAACATCAAGCAAAGGAACCGCAATTATACAATGACAGTAGGATGCATAAAACAAAAGAAGTAAAAATGACAGATACAAGTACAGTGCAGAAGAGAAAAAAATAAATAAATAGATGAAAGTAATTCATTCAAAGGCAGTGGAAAACAGTAAGGTCTTTTAGTTGTGTTTTAAAATAAATAAGAGTGGCAGCAGACGTGCAGTTTGTTCCAGATATGTGGTGCATAAAAAACAAATGCTGCTTCCCCACGTTTATTTCTGATTTTAGCGACAGAAAGCAGACCTTTCCCAGATGACCTGAGTCATCTGGATGGTTCATGATATCGCACAAGATCAGAAATGTATTTTGGCCCTAAAGCATTCAAAGCCAACAGTAGCATTTTGAAATCAATTCTTTGACACACAAGGTGTCGACGTGACCTTTTCTCCGTTTGAAATGACATTTTTGTAATGTGAAAAGTGTCATGCAGTGTAGCAGAAATGAGCTTTTAGTGTCCGCTTTGTACTTAACCTGACACAAGACTTTTTTTGTGTGTCCATCTGTGCGCGCAGGACATTTTCAAGCAGGCGACAGACGACAGACTAACCAGTGCCTGCGAGTTGCCCTACTTCGAAGGAGACTTCTGGCCCAACGTGCTGGAGGAGAGCATCAAGGAGCTGGAGCAGGAGGAGGAGGAGAGGAAGAAGGAGGAGAACACTACCACCTGCGACGCTCCTGAGGTAAGATGGAGGAAGATGAAGTGAGCATCTAAACACAAACAACAGTCAATATGAACTAAAAAACAACAACAGCCCAGCTCCCTCCCCACGCCCTCAAGTCTTCATTATATAAAAGCTTTCAGCAGCCACTCAGACTTTGTATAACCACTCTGTTTAATTGCATAACCTCATCTCGTCGTTTGCACGTAACCTATGGCCCTCTGCGACGCCCGTACTCATTTGTTTTTTTTTTCTTACCAGGGAGTGCAACCCGACAGCAAGAACGCCAAGAAGAAGAACAACAAAAAGACCAACAAAAACAAGAGCAGTGTGAGCCGAGCCAATAAGAAGAAGCCTGGGATGCCGAATGTAGCCAATGACCTGTCCCAGAAGCTCTACGCCACCATGGAGAAGCATAAAGAGGTGGGAGATTATGAACATTATAAAACAATGCAGTGCCCGTTCGGGGCGTGGCCGGCATTCCGAAAGTGTGCCTGCCATTCGAAAGCCTGCCCATACAGAGCTGGCAAGTTCTGGAGAAACGCTCAATCCGTTCCATAGATGGATTTGGTTGTTTTGGCACTCTTGAAACATCACTGTACGCCTGCCTTTGTTAGGTCCTTTGATCTGTACTGTACTCACCATCTGATATAGTTCATTCTGATTTCTGCTGCTCAAGAAGGTTAGAAACGTACTAGCAAAGCGAAAATGCCAATACATGGTGTAAATCAGTGGTTCCCAAGCGGTGTGCCGTGAGACAAGTCTAGGTGACAACCACACATAATTGCTGCTATATAAATTGATTTAAATCCAGTGTATATACAGTGTATATACGTATATATAACTAGATTTTCAGGCTGCTATGCAGCCTTAAAATCCAGTCCTATATTGCGCTGATCAGATTGCACTTATTTTCGAAAACGGAGGCAAATTCTATAACCTGAAACGAAATATTTTCTACTTTTTATTTGACATTAGTAAATCAAGATAAACAGTTTACAGAGCGATAACATGTTATAGAGGCCATTTTGTTTGGATATGAGGTGTGCCTTGAGATTTTGACTTGCTGGTTTGAAAACCACTGGTGAAATAACAAATATACCCACCTGCGCAGTGATCTGATGCATACTGTATGTCTGTGGCTCCAGGTGTTCTTCGTGATCCACCTCCATGCCGGGCCCTCGATCAACACCCTGCCGCCCATCATGGACCCCGACCCGCTTCTGGCCAACGACCTGATGGACGGTCGCGACGCCTTCCTGACTCTGGCCAGGGACAAGCACTGGGAGTTCAGCTCCCTGAGGAGGTGCAAGTGGAGCAGCATGTGCATGCTGGTGGAGCTGCACAACCAGGGGCAAGACCGCTTCGTCTACACCTGCAACGAATGCAAGCACCACGTGGAGACGCGCTGGCACTGCACCGTCTGCGAGGTGGGGAATGAAAACGTACCTGCACGTACACTGCAGAGTTATTCTAGTTTACAAATATACATGGTTTTATTTTTTATGAATAAAATGTACTTTTGTCCAATCTGTATGTATGTTAACACAATATAACTTATACAATTGGGGTGGTTGTATTTTGTATCCCTGCTCTTCTATTGAGACATTTAGATTGTGTCAAAGGTCATGTCTCACCTAGAAACAGAATCTGACACGACTTTTGACCTGAAGGTCAAGATTCAATTTATCCCCTGAGCAAGCAGGCAGGCTCTATTGGCTCAATGGTAAAACATGTCAGCACTTGCGCTTGGAAAACCGGGTTCAAATCCGGGGTAGAAGAGGAAAGTTACATGGTGCAGGTTTATGTTTTTGTTTCGGTTTTATTTAGTTTTAGTCTTATTTTTCGTTTTTATGGTATTATGAGGGAAATACTTGATTTATAGAATCTAAAAAGGTTAGGATGAAAGAATACATTACATCAGATTATTATTAACTATCCTATATTGAGCAAAGTAATTTCAATCTTGTACACCATGAACCATCTTTAATCTGCCTTAATAGCCTGAATTAATGTAAGTTCATTTCACCACATTTATATATATTTTTTCGTTAGTTGTTTCTTTGGGGATGGGTTCTTTAGTTTCCATTAACAAATGTTTTCCCAAATAATGTTTTTTTGTCATAATTTTAGTTAACTATAGTAAATCATTTTGTATGATATTAAATGTTGGTTTTAACCATCGTTGTCCTCCCATTCCTCTCTTCAGGACTTTGACCTATGCATCAACTGCTACAACGCTAAGGGACATGAACACCAGATGGTGAAGTGGGGCTTAGGCCTGGATGACGACGGCAACAGCCAGAATTCAGAGTCGTCCAAGAGCCCCCAGGAGAGCCGGCGCCTCAGCATCCAGCGCTGCATCCAGTCTCTGGTCCACGCCTGCCAGTGCCGCAACGCCAACTGCTCCCTGCCGTCCTGCCAGAAGATGAAGAGGGTGGTGCAGCACACCAAGGGCTGCAAGCGCAAGACCAACGGAGGCTGCCCCGTGTGCAAGCAGCTCATCGCTCTGTGCTGCTACCACGCCAAGCACTGTCAGGAAAACAAGTGTCCCGTTCCCTTCTGTCTGAACATCAAGCACAAACTGCGCCAGCAGCAGCTGCAGCACCGCCTCCAGCAGGCCCAGATGATGCGGCGCAGAATGGCCACCATGGCAGGACGGGGGATGCCCCTGCCGTCTCCACCTACCTCAACCGCTCCCGGCACCCCCAACTCTGGGCAGCAGCCCTCCACGCCCCAAACTCCCCAGCCTATGCCCAATCAGCCCCAACAGCAACAGCAGCAGCAGCCCCCTAATCTGGCCACCATGGCCCAAGGCTTCCCCAACAACGGTCGCAGCAGCCAGCCCCCCACGCCGGTCCCACAGGGCAAACCGGGGCCTCAGTCTTCCCCTCTCCATCAGCAGCAGTCGCCCCTCCCCAGCATGCCCCCCCAGCAGCAACAGCCTCAGCAGACGCCTCCACCGCAGCAGCAGCAACAACAACAACAACAACAACAACAACAACAACAACAACAACAACAACAACAACCACCACAGGCCCCGCTGGCAGCCCTGAAGGTGGCCAGACAGATCGAGATGGTAGCCAAGGCCAAGCAGCAACAACAACAACAGCAGCAGCAGCAGAACTACCCGATGAACGGGGTTCCTATGAACCACCCCCGAATGGTGGGACCCATGGCAGGCCAGATGCAAATGATGCAGGGGCCACGGGGCCCCCAAGTGATGCAGGCCATGCAGCAGGGCCAGTGGGGTCCAGGCATGCAGACACCCATGCAGAACCCCCCGGGACCCCAGCAGCAGGTGCCTCCCCAGCAGGGCCCTATGGCCCCTCAGCCGGCTCAGGGAACTCCCATGGCCCAACAGGGCCAGCTCATACAGAGGCCCATGATGCCACAGCAGCAGGGCCTCCAGATGCCTGGCGTCATGAACCCCCAGGGGCCCTCGCAGCCGGGCATGACGCCCCAGCAGCAGGGCATGCCCCGGGGGATGCCGGGCAATATTGCACCCAACGCGTTACAGGACCTGCTGCGGACACTCAAGTCCCCCAGCTCCCCCCAGCAACAACAGCAGGTCCTCAACATTCTCAAGTCCAACCCCCACCTCATGGCTGCCTTCATCAAACAGAGGACAGCCAAGTACCAGGCCAGCCAGCCTCAGGCACAGCAGCAGCAGAACCCTCAAGCCATGCTGGGTGCCCCGGCAGGGATGCAGGCCATGGCAGCCATGCAGTCGGGTCAGGTACAGAGGCCGGGGATGCCGCCTCAGCAGCAGCCTCCTCAGCAAGCAGGGCCCCAGGGAATGCCCCCTATGGGCCCTCAGGGACAGATGATGAACGCTGCTCACAACGGCAACCCCCAGCTGTACCGCAGGCAGCTGCTCCGCATGCAGCAGATACAGCTGAATCAGCAGCAGGCGGGCATGCCTCAGGGACATGGTCAGTTCCCCCAGCAGCAGCCGGGGCCGGCTAGCTACTCGCAACTTCGTATGCAACAGCAGATGGCTATGCAGGGAGGCGGGGGGCCTATGGGCCAGCTTCCTCCCATGGCCCAGATGGGTCAGCCTGGCATGGGCATGGACGGGGCCCAGAACATCCTCCAACAGCGCTTGCTCCAACAGCAGCAGCAGATGTTGAAGCAGCACATGGGCTCTCCAACGCAGGCCAACTCGATGAGCCCTCAGCCCCACATGCTGCAAGGCCAGCCGCAGGGTGGGGCACACTTACCTGGCCAGGCCATGGCCAACGCCCTGGGGAACCAAGTGCGGTCCCCGGCCCCGGTGCAATCTCCCTGTCCACCTTCACAGCAACCCCCGCATTCCAGCCCCTCCCCACGAATACAACCCCAGCCTTCTCCCCAGCATGGTGCCCTCCACTCCAGCTCCCCTCACCCCGGCCTCGGAGGCCCAATGCCAGGCTCTATGGAGCAGGGACACATGGGCACGCCAGAGCAGAGTGCCATGCTCCCACAGCTTAACACACCAAATCGAGGGGGGTTAAGCAATGACATGAGTATGGTGGGAGACACCACGGGAGACACACTAGAGAAGTTTGTTGAAGGATTGTAGCATTTCATGAGATGAATAAAGGCCTTCATCTGTGTTTTCAACCAAGACATTTTTTTGTACCTAATGATGTAAAAAGTCTAAAGAAATGAGTCACGAGGCCTATGGACTGTGAACGTTTCCTTAAACCAAGGGACTGCGTTTTCTTCCAACATATGGAGGGACTTGAATAATTGCTGTTTAAAAAGAGGACAATTAAGACACAAAGAATATATTTTTTGGTTCAGACCAGATATGAAAGAATTTTGTCCTGGTCTTTGTGTTGTTTTAATTTGTTTTTGTTTTTTTTCCTTCTAATTTGTTATGCTCTGGTATGGACTTTTTTAATGAAACTTCCCAAAACAAAAAAGATGATTTCATTTTATTAAGATTTTTTTTATTTTGTACCTTTGCAGAATGAATAGCGTTTTTGTGTTGATGACTGTAAAATAATTTGTTGGGGAACTTTTGTTTTTGCCAGGTTTCACCTCTTGCTCCCTTTCTTCATTCCTGGCTAATTTATTCTAATACAGTGTTTCTCACCATCTAGTCCCGGGACCACCAGGTCTGTAACTCTTAGTAACTCTTCGCTACAGACCCCTAAAGGTCCATTTGGTCCCCTTGGTCGACCCTGGACCTGGTGTTGAGAAACGGTGTGCTAATCTACAATTTTTCAAAAGGACATGCCTTTCGGGAAGACATACTTTCTTTCCTGTTTGCAGAGCCTATGGGAGATTCACATATTTGTATAGAACTAGGAACTATTGCACACACCCAAACACGACTTGATGCAGGGGTGCAAAAAACCTGCACTTGGGCTTCAGCCTGATTTAGTTGCGTGCCAGTCTCTCGCACAACAATAGCCGATTTACAAGCTCGCAAAGTGTCGCGTCGCGACAAGCTGATTTTTAAGGACACAATGAAAATAACTAAACTGAGGGATGAAACAATTGACACACAATTGTTTCCCCCTGACAATCCCCCTCACAAATATACATCCTTGCCTGGTCCAAAACTGAATTAAATGCAACTGCATGCAGCAACATAAGTAAAATATTCTGTTAACCTTGTACATGTAACATTTTGGAGGCTCTATTTAGGCGCACGGCACTGGCACGCAACTAAGGATAAATCGGGCTGTAATTTATACGTAGTCGCATGACCGTCTCACATCGACACCTTTTTTTTCCCAAGTTGAATTTTTGTCATTTTTATCATGCAACAACGTATAAATGAGCCTTAAAGCTTGTTCACTCAAAGGTGCCGGAATGTTTCTTTTTACTGGCTTGGACCCAGTATTTCTGTCTTGCAGATGTTTAGAAAAAAATGACCGTTGCTTTGTTTCTCCTTGGATTGAAAGAACTTCTCATGAAGACCTGAAGCCCTCTTTTTGCCTGTGGTGCGATACGACCCGTCAGACTGCTGATTCGTGTTCAGAGAGAGTTCTGTGCATCCTCTATTTCTTTCTCTTCTTGCATTAAACTTGAATTGATGGTGAACTGTTCTCTAATGTAAATCACGCAGATGGACAATACTGTAAATATGCAAAAGCAAAAAAAGAAAAGAATGAGATCAATGTACAAACTGGCTAAAATGGCTCATTTCGTACTTATATACCATATTGTTAAATAAACCTGTGTGCAACAGACACTGTCTCTGGTTGTCTCTACCATTTCTTTGAATGCAATATTTGTTTTTCATATAACATAAGCTTGTGTGAAAATGTCATGTTTTTGACCTTCAAGGACTTCATATCCCTCATATCCTCTTGGGGAGCATTTTGTCTTAATGTAATTTAAGTGGATCTGTTACCATTTTAGCTGCATAACGCATCAATTATTGTACACTTTTGCCAGTTAATGTAAATGATCACAACCACTTGAGTTATTTCACATTTTTCACAGGCATATGAATAGATGCTATGCTGCTGACGTCATTTTAATGCGTCCATCGGGCCCAGTGTTGCCATGTCGGCTTATTATAAGCGACGTTGGGCTTCTTTTTCTGTAAAGTTGCGTGTTGCGTTTTTTGGGGGCTCGTTTTTAACGTGTAGTTGCTTATTTGGGCTGTTTTCCTAATGTTTAAACCAGTGGCTCTAAAACATTTGTCAAGGAATTAAAAGAAAGAAGAAATTAATATATATTTGTCTGTGGACCGACCCCGATCTGAAAACGTTTTGTGCCAGGGACCCCATACAAGATTAAAAGTAAAATTGTTTTCAAGATTTTTTTGAAAATAGCTTATGTACAATATTTAACATGTTTAAAGGGCGAAGAGCTCGCTTCTTTTTGGTGTGTTTTCATAGACCTGGTTGCTTATTTCTCTCACACAATCTGGCAACACTGCATTCGGGCCCTTCTCGTCCTCCGTCGCAGAGTTAGCTCAGCGTGTGTTCACTGTTGTTGAGCAAGAGGTCAAACCATAGAGTTCTATTATCATAGAAACCAACATGTCTCGGTGTCTGAAGCTTTTCCAGTTTGTTTCTCTGGGTTCTTCTCACAGGAGCAGCAGCAGGTTGTTGTCATGTGGACGAGCTGTGAGGAGCAGCTCCTACACTGCAGGTACACAACTCTCTGTGTGTGTGTGTGTGTGTGTGTGTGTGTGTGTGTGTGTGTGTGTGTGTGCGTCAGGGAGCTAAAGTAGCCTAGCCGCCAATGCTAACTGCTGTGCAATAATAGTCTTACTCTTGCATCAGCAAGACTGTCTTCTTGCTATGATATTCATATTTGTCACATAGTTCCTCCATAACACGGTGGTCTTTAACGCTGTTACAACATGACAAACAGTCATATTGAAGTTAAACTGTTCCGTGTATATCCCTGTGGTAATATTACATCATGTAGAAGTCACTCTCCCATGTACATAGTAAACTCCTCAGTGTTAAACTGCTATCGGGAACTTAACATCTTTTAATGAATAAAATTATATATTTGTGTATGAAAGGGTATGTTAATACAATATCACTAGCACATCTGTATGGTTTGATTGATTGAATACTTTATTAGCAGTTTGCAAAAAAACAAGCACAGGAAAGTACAGTTAAATACAAGGTTTGCTAAGAGGATTTTAAACCCAAGAAGACTGTCTTGTTTCCATTGGGGTCCTTTATACTCAATTCATCTTTAGAGTATAAAGGATGTTACACAATGTCACTAGCACATCTGTATGGAAGGGTATGTTAACACAATGTCACTAGCACATCTGTATGGAAGGGGATGTTACACAATGTCACTAGCACATCTGCAGTGGGTCGAAGGTGGTCTCCCTACTCTTCCATTGAGACATTTAGATCATGGTGTAGGGTGGAACGCCTACCGGTTGACAAGTAGTACTGCCTGAAGCTCATACTCAAAACCTCTCCCCTGGCCATGTGAGGAATGCCTCTTGATTGAGCAATCTCAAGACCTAGGTTTTGAATCCAGTATGACATGATAACATTTATAGATTACAGCTTTAATTAAACTCTGAACGCATGCAAGGGTCCATTTCGGTTACATTTGTCCAACACTCAGTGTTACAAATGGATAAATAGACTTTATTTTGAGTGTGTAGACTAGAGTATTTGGACTACAGGTAGACTATGAGATAGGGCTGCAGCTATATCGATTATTTCTCAGCGATTATTCTATTTTATAAATCGAATAATCAAGAAGTGTGTTTTTACTTCACACAATGGTGCCATGCAG
The DNA here is from genome assembly GCF_963454915.1 of Gymnoscopelus microlampas. Taxonomy (NCBI): domain Eukaryota; kingdom Metazoa; phylum Chordata; class Actinopteri; order Myctophiformes; family Myctophidae; genus Gymnoscopelus; species Gymnoscopelus microlampas. Next base: position 15,360,118 of record NC_139948.1, read on the forward strand.
ATCTACAAGCGCACAACGCATCACAAATCACAATGCCACGAGTTGTTAGCTTGTAGATCTGCTATTTTCCCAATTTAAAAAAACACATTTGTAAGCTTATTGCCTCATGACATGCTTATTAATCGGTTATTTTATTAAATGTATCAAAAATAATAACAATAATCGATTAGTTTGATGAACTGTTGCCCCCCCTTAGACTTCATCTTGTTCCCTTGTCATCAGATGCTCGGCACAGGCAGCAGCAGCAGCAGATGTGGTGCAGCAGACCCAGGGTGTGGAGCGCCCAGCACCCTGGACTGGGTCTGAACCAGTACTCCCTCTACAGCACCCAGGAGGCTGAGAAGGTCCCCGATGAGGAGCCCCTGCACACCATCATCAGTGACACAGAGAATGTACAAGGTGATGAAAACATGCACGCGTGGATCATTCTGGATTGTTGTCATATCCTACGTTTAAAAGCTACTTTCTGGAACTTATTGTAATGAATAAAATCTGTATGGTAGAGTATGTTAACCCATTAAGACCTGAAGCCGATTCTACAAATGTTTTCTAAATCCCAACAGTTTTCTAAAAAAACGTCTGTTGCTATATCAGTGGTTCTCAAACGTTTTCATAATTGTCAAGGACCTCCCCAAATGATGTGTATTTGGCCGTGGACCCCCCATCTCAAAATATTTGGTTCCAGGGACCCCCAGAAGCAAAGATTTGAGTTACAAATGTTCGCTTTAGAAGAATATATATATTCACAGATTTGCACACATTTTCGCAATTTAAAAAAAAATAGCAGATCTACAAGCTCATAGCGCGGCACCCGGTGCCAGCGAAAGTGTAAGATACGTTTTTTTTTAGGTCAAATCTTTCCCGGTCTTAATAGTAATACAATATGACTAGCACATCTACAGTGGTTGGAGGTGGTCTCTCTACTCTTCCAAATGTAGACCCTGGTGTCGGGTAGGACACCAGGGTATCTCCCCCGGGTCAAAGGCAGACTCCTTCTTGAAAACATCAGTAGATGTCTGTTATCCCACACGGGATGACCTGGGCCGGTTTTAAATCCCACTTGTTACCGTTTGCAATTACCTGACTCCGTCGGGAGAGGACATAATATCCAAACGTACCGTAGCTTTAACGCCAGCATTAACATTGACGCCTCCTCGTCCTTCTAGGTACTTTCTCCAAACATGAGTTCCAGGCTGAGACCAAAAAGCTCCTTGACATTGTTGCCAGGTCCCTGTACTCTGAGAAAGAGGTGAGAACGGGGAGGGTGGTTTACATAAATCCTTATATGCTATTTTGAAACGTGAGAGGCCTGCTTTTCTTTAAATATTATGACTTATCTGACTCAGGTGTGAAATTCTCACCTTGGGACTGGGTCCATGATTACTGATACTATAAAACATCGTACTGTACTCTCAACTCTCTCACCCCCCCATTACATTTCCTCAGGTGTTCATCAGGGAGCTGATCTCGAACGGTAGCGATGCCCTGGAGAAGCTGCGCCACAAGCTGATCACAGGAGGAGGCGACACGGCGCCCATGGAGATCCACCTCCAAACGGACGCTGCCAAAGGCACCTTCACCATCCAGGTACTCTCAGGTCACGGAGTAGGCAGTACAGGGCAAGTCACCTGGAATGTGTATGACCTGCACACTCTGAAGGGAAAGATGAGACTTTTGAACACTGAAAATGTACAACTGAATTTAATGGACAGGCTGTCAACACTGTGTTGTGGGTTTTAAAGAACTGGGCTGAATTTGGGCCACATTTCAATGCAAATGTCTGTTCCTTAAGATAGTTTGCCACCTGGTGGAGAAATATTGTACTGCATGTTGTGGTGATTACACAGTATGTGACTATTGTCTGTCTGTTGCAGGATACTGGAGTGGGTATGAACCAAGAGGATCTGGTTGCCAACTTGGGGACCATCGCCCGATCTGGTTCTAAGGTAGCTGTTAATATACTATACTCCATGTATTTTAACGGTGGTTCTGTGTCCTGTCATGGCGATTTGGTCCACAGACATGTTTTTTTTTCACTTACCATGATATCTGAACTGTCCAAGTAGTACCAGGACAAAAACTTTATCCTCTAGAGTCCTTCTCACTTCAAGCTTTTTCCCTTGGTTGACTACTGTAGCTGGTTCAGAATGATAATGCTGACGTTTTTTCATTGACTCTGTCCCAGTTAAATCCTCAATTTACAGCATCCATTTTTATGTATAAGTCAAGGGTCACCTTTTGTGCTTATTACACTCTGCTGTTGTTGACAAGCACTGATAACTCAATATTTTGTATTACGTATACTGGTACCTGCTTTAAAATGTTTTTTATTTTACTTTATTTTGTGTGCACTCGCCCAATAATACAAGCGTCATATAAAAAAAATGGCATGAGATGCCAACACTATTTACCATACATACAGTGGGGCAAAAAAGTATTTAGTCAGCCACCATTGTGCAAGTTCTCCCACTTAAAAAGATGAGAGAGGCCTGTTATTTTCATCATAGTTATACATCAACTATGAGAGACAAAATTAGGAAAAAAAATCCAGAAAATCACATTGTCTGATTTTTAAAGAATTTATTTGCAAATTATGAGGAAAATAAGTATTTGGTCAATAACAAAAGTTCATCTCAATAGTTTGTTATATACCCTTTGTTGGCAATGACAGAGGTCAAACGTTTTCTGTAAGTCTTCACAAGGTTACCACGCACTGTTGCTGGTATGTTGGCCCATTCCTCCATGCAGATCTCCTCTAGAGCAGTGATAGTTTCGGGGCTGCCGCTGGGCAACACAGACTTTCAACTCCCTCCAAAGATTTTCTATGGGGTTGAGATCTGGAGACTGGCTAGGCCACTCCAGGACCTTGAAATGCTTCTTACGAAGCCACTCCTTCGTTGCCCGGGCGGTGTGTTTGGGATCATGGTCATGCTGAAAGACCTAGCCACGTTTCATCTTCAATGCCCTTGCTGATGGAAGGAGGTTTTCACTCAAAATCTCACGATACATGGCCCCATTCATTATTCCCTTTACACGGATCAGTCGTCCTGGTCCCTTTGCAGAAAAACAGCCCCAAAGCATTATGTTTACACCCCCATGCTTCACAGTAGGTATGGTGTTCTTTGGTTGCAACTCAGCATTCTTTCTCCTCCAAACACGAGAAGTTGAGTTTCTACCAAAAAGTTCTATTTTGGTTTCATCTGACCATATGACATAATCCCAATCCTCTTCTGGATCATCCAAATGCTCTCTAGCAAACCTCAGACTGGCCTGGACATCTACTGGCTTAAGCAGGGGGACACGTCTGGCACTACAGGATTTGAGTCCCTGGCGGCGTAGTGTGTTACTGATGGTAGCCTTTGTTACTTTGGTCCCAGCTCTCTGCAGGTCATTCACTAAGTTAAAACATTTTTTTTTTTAAATGATCCTACGGGGTGAGATCTTGCGTGGAGGAATGGGCCAACATACCAGCAACAGTGCGTGGTAACCTTGTGAAGACTTACAGAAAACGTTTGACCTCTGTCATTGCCAACAAAGGTTATAAAACAAAGTATTGAGATGAACTTTTGTTATTGACCAAATACTTATTTTCCTCATAATTTGCAAATAAATTCTTTAAAAATCAGACAATGTGATTTTCTGGATTTTTTTTCCTAATTTTGTCTCTCATAGTTGATGTATAACTATGATGAAAATTACAGGCCTCTCTCATCTTTTTAAGTGGGAGAACTTGCACAATGGTGGCTGACTAAATACTTTTTTGCCCCACTGTATATGAACAATAGCTGGCAACTGCAAGTTGGATTACCGTAATTTTCGCACTATAAGCCGCACCTGAATATAAGCCGCAGCAGCTAAATTGAATGATTTGTACATATATAAGCCGCACTGGACTATAAGCCGCGGGTGTAAAATCCCTAGATTTAGGAGGTCCCCTAGTGGCCGTTAGCTATAAAAATCCATAGATAAGCCGCACCGTTATATAAGCCGCAGGGTCGAAAAATGGGGAAAAAGTCGCGGCTTATAGTCCGAAATTTACGGTAAGTTAATTAATTTATGACTACCGCCCCACCATCACCATACTGTCTCGTCCTCACAGGCATTCCTAGATGCTCTACAGGACCAGGCAGAGGCCAGCAGCACCATCATCGGTCAGTTTGGAGTGGGCTTCTACTCCGCCTTCATGGTGGCCGACCGCGTGGACGTCTACTCACAGTCAGCCGAGCCCGACGTTCCTGGATACAAGTGGTCTTCAGATGGGTAAGACGAAGAAAGAAAGAACAGTATATTTTATACATACAGGTAAATCCTGTTGAGATACTCTGTGATCTCTTTTCGTCAGAAAATGACGGCAATACAAGAAGCTTCAGCAACATTCAAAGCACCTCTGGAAAACGTACGAATAGAAACTCAAAATTACACTAATTACGTACGTTTTCAGTAGAATCTGCCATCAAACCAATTTTAAGACCTAAACGAAATCAGTTCCTTAAGCTGCAGATAGACAGTAGAGATATAACTTTTACCATATGAAATTGGTAAAAGATGCAAGATAGGAATTGAATGGCGTGCGAGGACGACTCTGATAATACATGTGCTCTAGAGATTGGTTAAAGCTACTGACTTTGTTTTCTCCCAGCTCCGGAGCGTTTGAGATCGCTGAAGCAGGTGGAGTCAGACAGGGGACTAAGATCGTGCTTCACCTCAAGGACGACTGCAAGGAGTTCTCCGCTGAGGACCGAGTTAAAGGTACCTCCAGGACCCACCGCAATGAGCCATTTAATATAATTAATATGCCATAGTGTAAACAACCTCACGTTTCCACACGTTGTCGTCTGTCTCTTTCAGAGGTTGTGAACAAGTACAGCAACTTTGTCAGTTTCCCCATCTTCCTGAATGGACGCAGACTGAACACTCTGCAGGTCAGCCTCTCTGTCTGGTTCTGTGCAGATATTATGCCTGATTAATACTTGGTTGCACGCTGGTGGCGCACACTGAAAATAACCGTTCTACAGGCTTACAGCGAGTTTGTAGATCTGCTGTTTTTGGTGCATGATTTGCGACCAATTATAAATCAGGCATTTAGTATCCACCTGTGTCTCCCTCACGTAGGCCCTGTGGATGATGGAACCCAAGGAGATCAGCGAGTGGCAGCATGAGGAGTTCTACCGCTACGTGTCCCAGTCGTACGACAGGCCCCGCTACACGCTGCACTACCGCGCTGACGCCCCGCTCAACATCCGCAGCATCTTCTACGTACCTGACATTGTGAGGGATGCAGATCACACCATTTCACAAACCTAGGGTTCGAGATGTGAACACTTCTAGTGTTTAGAAATGTGAACCGATGGAGGCATTCATGGCGTTTTCCACTGCATCGTACCGGCTCGACTCTACTTTTTTTGGTTTTCCATTAGGCAAAAGTCCCTGGTATTCTTTTGGTATCGCCCCCGCTGCGGTTCCCAGCAAGATGAGGCGATAACAAAAGTTGATATGAAAACACTGCAGACTACAGTACTGATTGGTCAGAGAGAATCGTCCGTAGCATCATTGTATGACAAAGGACTCCCCTATACTGCATGGAAGCTCCCAAATACTTTTAACAAACTTTGAAACTAGCTGCTGTAAATCAATATTGAGCAACTTGCCTAAAAAAATGTTATCAGAAACTGTTACTGTTGGACCGTACAGGTGAAATGGAGACGGCATTAGCTTTAAATGTAGCATTGTTTAGCACACTCCTATGCAGAGGCCCAGTGGCCTTGTGGTTAGAGTGACCATCACTCCCCAATCTCCGGCCAAGCCATACCAAAGACTATAAAGGTAGCCAATGCCTTGCTGCTTGGCACTCAGCATCATGGGCTGGATTGGAGGTAAGACCCCATGACATACCAGCATCGTGTCCAGGGGGTATACAGTACATCAAGCTGCCTCATGCTAAGGGAACAGGAGGTATGCTCCTGATGTACGGGCCAAATGGCTCAGGAGTCATTGGTTCTGAAGGTTACTTATGAGAGCCAGCTACGCTGAGGGGATCCTATCTAGAGTGGGAAACTAAGTAAAGCGAGTTAAGTTGAGTTGAGCTTTTATCATGCAGTGGAAAATGACTTACGATTTGGAGTGAAATGATGAACAGTAATTAATTCATCAGATAACAATGTTTTGTTCTAAAATGATTGGTTTAGTGAATTACAACTATTCACAACTTCACTAAAATGGGAATGCTTATCGTTCCATATTATAATTTCAAAATGTGTGTTTCAGTCTGCTGTTAACATAACTTATAGCGGTAAAACATGTGAAACACGTTAATGGCACTCAATGACTTAACATAACTCATCTTGATGATTTAGGCTTTTATTACCTACATCCAGTGTTGTGTTCTAGTTTTTTTCGGAAGGTATACGCTACGATGCGCGTGGTCGTGGGTATACGCTCTCGCGTTTTCAATGGATGAAACAGTTTTTGAAGGTATACGGTAGCGACGAAAAAAAATCTCAAGGTATATGCCTTACACAGCATCTGACGGTAGAACACACCACTGCCTACATCGTCATTTTATTATCAAAATCAATCATCAGATTAAGTGCAAGAAATAATGGACAGATTAGTTGTTTATGGATATTTTATGGATGGATTATGGTGGATAGTTGAAACCAAGACTTATTTCATGTTTTCCTATGTGCATGTGCTGTGAGCAGAAGCCCACCATGTTTGATGTGAGCAGGGAGATGGGCTCCAGCGTGGCTCTGTACAGCAGGAAGATTCTCATCCAGACCAAGGCCACTGACATCCTGCCCAAATGGCTGCGTTTCCTCAGAGGTCTGTGTCTCTCCTCTTACGCCTCATACTTTCAAAATGACTGATTTTCAAGCAACGCAATACATTCCACAAGCAAGTAGAAGTATACATTTTATTTGAGTATGTTTTCTTTTTTTTTCCGGACCCTCACTTAACAACTTTCAACCTGGTGACTTTCAACCTGGTGTCAATAATCTTCGAAACGTTTACAAAAGGATCAAACTTAAAAAAGCTACAAGCTCACAAGGCATTGTGACGCTTTGTGAGCTTAAAGATATAGTTACAGGGATGGCCTAGCAAGAGGCAATATTAAGAAACAGTCCGCGCTCACAAAATACATTTTATGCGCTTTTTAAGCAGAAGTCTGACAAGCGGATGTGTTTTGGCTCCTCGGGTTTCTAGCAAGAGGCAAGCCTCTTGAAATTAGAGCCTTCACACTCTCAATAATCCCCATGCATGACCTTTAAAGTCTTTTAAAGCTGGCAAAACGGTGTATATTGTTTTTATGATTTTTTTTATGTGTGTGTGTATTTGATCAGGTGTTGTGGACAGTGAGGACATCCCATTGAATCTGAGCAGAGAGCTGCTTCAGGAGAGTGCTCTGATCAGGTAGAACAGCTGTTTAACACATTCTGCCATCTTTCACACAATTGACCATCTCACAGACCATCCACCCGCCTATATGTCTATAAAATAGCATTTAATCGGACCCAATGGCCCTTCGTCCTCCAGGAAGCTCCGTGACGTTCTGCAGCAGAGGGTGATCCGCTTCCTGTTGGACCAGAGCAAGAAGGAACCAGAGAAGTACAACAAGTTCTTTGAAGACTACGGTCTCTTCATGCGTGAGGGAATCGTCACCACCCAGGAACAGGACGTCAAGGTGCAGTCTTTGGGCTTCATATTTGAATTTTGAATATTTTAATGCTTAATGGTCTGCAAAATAGTCTGGGAATGATTTGTTTTTGTTTGGTCTCCCAGAAGCAGTTTTCAACATTAAATTAATACAATCTTTTATTAGCACACTAGAAACTAGAAATTGGAGCGATATTTATTTAGCATGTCTTAAGTTTTCTGAAAGATGAGATGTCTTTGACTGTTAAGAGTCGCTGTCCATGTCGCTTCTCAAATTTACAGGAGGATATCGCTAAGCTGTTGAGGTTTGAGTCCTCGGCGCTGCCCGCCGGGCAACAGACCAATCTGATGGAGTACGGCTCCCGCATGAAGGCTGGCACGCGCAACATCTACTACCTGTGTGCCCCCAACCGCCACCTGGCAGAGCACTCCGTCTACTACGAGGCCATGAAACAGAAGGACATGGAGGTGACGTCTGAGAATTGTCTGTGTGACACAAAGTCGGGTTTCTCTAGCCGTGATTTTGTGTGAATTATGTTGTAACTCACTGTCGGGCCGGGCGGGGAGGAAGGGGGGCCGGGGACGCTTCAGCTCTGAGCAGATCCACAGCATCCAACTAGAGTACGTTGTGATTATTTAGGTGGCCGCGGAGAAAATATTTGTATAGGCTTATCCATCTTATTGCCTAGAATGGTCTAATGCTATGGTGCCTAATTGTAGTTCTGTTTTTAATCTTATATCTAAATAAAAAATATTTTAGTCATTTAGTTATTATGATGAACGGCTTGGCTCATTTTGGTGCACCGTGGTGCCTTAGGCACTGTGTGCTGTGCCGGTGCCTAGCGGCGGTACTGCTTGTGTCTTAATCCATCTGGGTTTTTTTGCTCCCGCCTCCGTCAGATTAGTCTGGTTTCCAGGTATACCTCTTGTCTTCTGTTGAATCCATCCGTTTGTTTGTGACTTGGCGTTTTGTTCCTCCAGGTGCTGTTCTGCTATGAGCAGTTTGACGAGCTGACACTGCTGCACCTCCGGGAGTTTGACAAGAAGAAGATGATCTCTGTGGAGACGGACATCGTGGTGGACCACTACAAGGAGGAGAAGTACCAGGACAGCAAGCCCGGTTAGACCCCCCCCCCCTCCCCTGTCGCACCATTTCTGCTTCAGCACGGGGTTCTCGAACCTCTAAGATTGAGCAGCTGTTGTCCTGACCTCTGCTGGTAGCCTTGACTCCCCCTCTCCTCTCTGTTTGTCTGCAGAGTCAGAGCGCCTGACAGTGGAACAAGCTGAGGACTTAATGGCCTGGATGAGGAACGTGCTGGGCCCCAGAGTCACCAATATCAAGGTAATGAAAGCAGACAGCATCAATGCATATCGTCACTGTCTCCACATTCTAACTTTTGGTGTTTTTTTGTAAATTAATGCCCTACTTGATCATACTACAGCGTCACAAAAGTAGCAGATTCGAGGTTGTAGATCTGCAACTTTTGCATTTGAAACCTGAAAAGTAACTAGTAGTTTTGAACATGAGGTTTCCACCCGACAGAGCCGATATTTTGGAACCCATGGAAGGGCGATTGCTCCGTCTTCTCAATTGACACCTGTGTGGTTCATTAGCATGGAACCCATTTCAACCCTTTTCACTCCTTCCTTACCACCACCAGGTGACCCCTCGCCTGGACACGCACCCAGCCATGATCACAGTGCTGGAGATGGGCGCCGCGCGCCATTTCCTCCGCACCCAGCAGGTGTCCCGCAGCGTCGAGGAGAGAGCCCAGTTACTGCAGCCCACACTGGAGATCAATGCTGGGTAAGAGAGAGGGAAGAGATACGGGGGCGTGTGTGGAGTGTAAGTGGTGCATTTAAACAGTGCCTTTATCCAAAGGTGCTTACAATGTGCATTACATTCACACATTTGCCTCCGTTTTGTATTTGCAGTCGCGTAAATTTGTCCTGCAGTAAATCTAATTAGTCGAAGCATATATAGCTTGCTGCTTATCACAAATGGGAATTAAAGAATATGTTTTAAAGATATTTTTTTATATTTGTTTTCGTGAACGGAATTGACGGATGACTGCTTCCTTTCTCTGCTTTCGGGACGTGTAGTTCCAGACTCTGTATAGCATTCGGAGATTGTGGAATAGTAGTCTGGCTACGCGAGACTAGGGGTTCAGTGTCTTACTCAAGGACACTTGAGTAAGACAAGTGTCCGGGAACCTTCCGATTCCCAAGTGCCGGGAACCTTCCGGGAACCTTCCGATTCCCAAGTGCCTGCCATACCTCCTAAACTACTGCCCCATGGTCACAGGGATTCAGTGTGGTTGCAGTGTACTAAAAAAAGGAAGAGGTTTATTTTGTGTTGTCCAACATTCACCCTCTCTAATTGATGTTGATTTCCCAGACATGACCTCATCAAAAAGATGCATGCACTGAAAGAGACCGACTCTGACCTGGCTAGACTGCTACTGGAACAGGTGAAGTACCACTCAGCAAACACAGTCTGAACAAACAGCTATTTCAGCCCTTAGAGGTTTAAATGTGTTACAAGGGGATTGCTTATTGACTTAGCTGTAGGCTACTACTCTACTACGTTTTCCAGAAAGGTCAAAACAAGAGTTTCAAGATTAAAATTACATTGGATTTATTTTTGGAATGACAGTCTGCTCAAACTAATTAAACGGGCGTCATTGCTGCCACTCAAATGAAACATCTAGTCACAAACATGAGAATTTAAGCTTCAGTCTCTGGTTCTAACACCTGGCAACACTGAAGAACCTCAAGACCTCTAGATCATCATCAACCATGCCCCCCACTTGCTACAATAGCCTTCCACATTTTTCATTGAATCTTCTCCCCATTGCAGATCTATGACAATGCCATGATCGCAGCAGGCCTGAATGACGATCCCAGACCCATGATAGCCCGTCTCAACGAGTTGCTGACCAAAGCTCTGGAGAAGCACTGAGACACAGATACAGTGCACAGTACAGCCTGCCTTGGCTTGAATGACTATGGCCTATAGACTAAACCACGATCTGCAGCCCTGCAAAGCATGAGCTGCTTCCAAACAGCACTAAAGGCCCCTCTTAAGCCATGCAATCACTTCATCTAGCCCTCCCATTCAAACGGTTGAAGACAGAGGACATACCGGCCAGAGCGTGGGTGGAATGAAGAAGGACTATTGGAAGACATTTCTATAGAGCACTTGTGGTAATATTTCTGCGTCGTATTATTTATGTTTTCTGTTCAGAGCTATTTCATAAGGATGTTGTTTGCACCGCTGGTGATGATGGTATTCGAAGATGGTGCCATGAAGATGCCCAAGGTTTCTTCTGTCATGTGGCTTATGGTTTGAAAGCAGTCATAACAGACTGCTGATAAAGTTGGACTCCATTCTATTACAAATACAAGCCTTCTGTACCAACAGTTGAGAAAAACTGTTACTCTTTGTCCCTCTGTCTTTATTTATCCATGTTATTACCCATTGTCTCTCCCTTTTTCTTTTACAGTGTGTCACTCATTTTGATATTTGATTAAATCTAGACAATTTATTTTGAGATTAAGGATAATAAACAGTGTATATCATTTCATACCAGATGTTAGGTCAGTGTTCAAATAAATGAATTCATCAAAAAGGATTCATAATTAGTTCTTTGTAACCTTAACTTAATACCAGTATAGATTACACAGATTTCTTTATTGAATAAAGCATTCGTGAAACCCTTGATGGTGGTTTAACGTCTATAAGAAATTGTTAACAAATACGGAAAAATCTATGCAATATTCTCTGATGTTATTCGGAATATTACTTCATTAATTGTGATTCCCCAATTCACTGCCAAAAGTGGCGCTATGAATATTTAGGACAAATGTAATACATCTTTCACCTTTTGAAGTAAATTGCTTTTTTGATGTGTTACATACACAATATCTGAACACACAGCTAGCAACATGTTATAAAACATAAATACCTTGACCAGGTAGAAATTCTGAAGGTATGATTGTTAATACAATATTTCCACATAACTATCTTGAGATGTCCAACTACCAGAGCAGTTGATTAGCTACATGGTTTAGTCTACCAGCACCATCTCTGTTGAGCCCACTGATGTGTCTGTATCCACCATTACTACTACAAGTGTTATCAAGTCCTCCAGTTTAAACCAGTGTGAGGATGCTTTACCCTCTTCTCCATGATTCTTGCCTTGATGTCCAGCACCTGGCCTAAATACAGGTACAAGATGTGCACACAATCTTCTCTGTGAAATGTTTATGACAGGTGTCATGTCAGTACAGTGTTACCATCATAGAATCAACCATCCTTTTGTGACAATGCAGTAACTAGAAACAACCAACAGGTGTCCTCATTCATCTAGTCTATGAAGAGCAGAGGATTTCGTATTTTACTATCAATGTTTTTGTTTAAAGCTGGACTGAAATATTTTCACATACATGTGGGACAAAAGAGAAGTTACAGCTCCTGTGATCACATGACCACAAGAGCAATTTAGTCATTATGCCAATTGATCCCTCCCCACACACATTTCTGTGTCGTCATTGCTGTTGCATCCTACTGACTCACCTACCAGAGAGGAGCCCCCACCAGGAGGACGTAGAGCCTTTGTCCTACTCCTCCCGCCCAACACTCCCTGCTTACAGGTGCCGCCCCAGCCTGTAGGAATACATGCAATGACAAATATCACCCTCGCCGCCCGGCTTCCCTCCTCCGAACACAGGCCAATTGTGTTTGTGTAGACGCTCGACAAAGCCGGATGCACCACGTGGATTTGAACCCACAACCTCTGTGGTGACGTGGTCACATGTTTTAATACTCTCCTGTAACAATCATTTCCAATTGATCTCTAAAGATGTTGAGGGTTGTGTGTCTCGCAAAGTCATACCGGTTTGAAATGCAAGATTTTGTCAAGAGTGCAATTAACCTGGATGAAAAGTCTTTTTTTCATGGTCAGTGTTGTTCACTCTTTCAAATGAAGTACAGTTATTGGTAGGTCCTCTTGTCAAACTGGATATTGTTGTTAGTGGCAGAGGCTACAGTGACAAACATTTTAAAACCTGTCCACTGTACTACAGACAGTGTGGATTCAAGTAGGCTACATAATGTTTCTTGTTTTGTTTGTTGTTGTTTGATCAATGTTCATGTGTGTTTATATGAATGAAAAGAAAACCTGTACACGTTCCCTGTTATTACCCATACATTGATTGCTATTTTTATTCTAATGCAACATTTGTCCATATTACAAAAATACTTTAAAGACTGTAAAGATTCCATATTAACAGTTTTATTAAAGTTTCATTGATTGTCATACATGCATGCAGTGTCATTACTACATATACAATTTTATTTACAAATATCATTACCTTCCAGGTCACCAGACCCTGGTGCATGGAATCAAAGTCATTGTGGAAGTTGGTGTGGTGGATGATTGCACGCTTGTGTTTTTGCTGTGCTTTCTTCCACAGTTGTTCCTCATCTTTGAAGGACTCTGTCTCCATGTCACAATCATAGTACCTGTCCTTGTGGAGCTTCCACTCATTGCTCTTGTCCATCAGGTCGGAGGTGCGGCACGTCAGCTCAACCTTTCGATGTTGATCTTCATGATGCGACAGTATGTGTTGGGGACCCTGTAAGGAACTCTTAAGTCTCTGTACCTGCAGCTCAGCTCAGCTCAGCGCGGATGTCTTAAAGAGTGATTCCCTTCTTGCCATAACTCTTTCTCTCCAGCTCCTCAGCAAAGCCGTCCAGGTCCAAGTGTTTAAGATGCTCCGGGTTCTCCAGGATCTCGTCCAGGGCTTCCGCCGACTGGTTGGCATCCTCTGCCAACTCGTCATACTCCAGGGCGTCTTTAGCCATCTTCAGAGCCAACTCGTACGTCCCCAGATGGACCCGGGAACCATCCAGAACATCAATGTACACGGTGACCAGCTGGGTCCTGTTTTCCAGACAAGTGTTCTTCTGTTTCTGTTTCAGAATCTGAAAAGACACAAGAAAACTAAATGGATGATCTGCAGAACCAGGCACACTAATATAGCAGTATGGCAGGTACAGTAATATGCAGTTCAGAAACTGAAATCTCTTACATGTTGCCAGTGTCTGAATTCATAAACTGAACTGCACATTTACCAAACTTTCCCTCATAACATGACCTCCTCCACATCCCCATTACATCTGAACCAGGCTTTTTCCATAGGGGCTCTTCCTGACATAACATGAATGAACAATGATCACACACCTTGAGGAGCTGAGAGCCCTTCCTGGGTCCAAGGTCGCACACAAACTGAACCAGGCTCTGGGTGTAAGGATGGGCGATGGCTCTGTTCACATCCACTCCCACCTCGTTGACCCGGTTGATGAATTCACAATGCAGAGCGTTGAGCAGGTCTTCTTTCACTACGTGCTCCTGATGGGGGAAATAAAACAACACAAACAAAACAGGTTAACATTACACAGTTATTCAGTTAAAGCGGTTGTTCTCAATCCTTTCCATGTCAAGGACCCACACATTAATATGTATTTGGCCGCAGACCCCTCATCTGAAAATATTTTGTGCCAGAGATCCCCGTACAAGATTTGTGTTGTTAAAATGTTTAAACAATTTCCACATTTTCCCTAACCCATTTAATAAAAAATAGCCTACAAGCTCATAACACTTTGCAACACGTTGTGAGCTTGTAGATCGACTCTCATCGCGTTTGTTTACATTTTTCAAAAGTCATTACGTTACAGAGCTTACCTGAATAACTGAGTTTGCTAAATATCCTTGTTAGTAAGTCATGGACATTTGAATTTTGTTTGTAAGTCAATCTTTTCTCTAAGGACTATTTTCAGCTCGACGTTTCAATTTAATCCTCATTTTAAAATGCATTAAAGGGTATTAATACTATTATAATAACAATTTGACAAAGAATATCTGCATCATTGATATTTTGTGTGGTGGATTATTTATCAACTAATAGTCTCTGCGAGTTGATTTCTATAGGTACTGAAATGTATGGAATCCACTGGCTTCCTCTAAAATCAATCAAACTAGTTTTTGGAAAAGTAATGTCAGCAGTAATGTCAAGCATACTGGGAGTCAGTGGGCTAAAGATGCCAGACCACAGGTATGGCCCAAGTGATGTCACATGACATTCTGTACATTTCACTGACCCTCCACCCAGTTTGAGGCACAGGATGAGGTTGGTGACAATGACCTCTTCCTCTACTTACTCTCTGCCTCCTCCATGAAAACATCAAAGTGACTCCCTACAGGACGAGAAACCATCAACCCATGATGCTTTGCATATTTTGTATGTCATTATATAGTTCAAATGCTTATACAGTATGTACAGGTTGACAGTCTTTGATAAATAAACTATAAAGAGGTTATTAGAATAACTAAATGGATCAGCCTAAATAATAATTAAAGATATTTAGGCTGACGTTTGCTCCTTTGCTTTGTCTGACTAGAATGTTGCTTACCTTTGATTTTGTTTTTAATTGGAATTATGTTTCTATTAGGCCAGCTCTGGTCCTAACACCATGGACCAGAGCTACCCATGGGCCTGTTTTTTCTATAATGTAGACCTCCTCTGTGACAGTATCCTGCTCGATATATGTGTTAATTCAAATAATAACTGTTAAAAAGCTTTGGCACATCTAGATTAAAAGTATCTGACAGGTGCGTAGGAAAGATAAGATAATAAACCACACACTCCTGCAGATACAGTAGCAACGTTTTGCTCACTAAACACCTTCCTCAGACATTCATTAAAACAACTAAAAGCTAAAAAAAAACCAATAAGGATAACATGAAAACGTGTTGCTTTTAGCGGCTAGCCATGATTCACATGACTCTCATGTTCAGGGCTAATTAGCGGCTAATATTAGGCTAATATGGTGGAAGAAGTACTCGGATATTTTACTTAAGTAAAAGCAGCACACAATACCACAATGTAAAAATACTCTGTTACAAGTTAAAACTGTTACTGGAGTAAAAGTACAAAAGTATTGGCGTCAAAATATACTTGAAGTACCAAAAGTAAAAGTACTGTTTGAAAATAGCAGATCTACAAGCTCACAGTTGCATCGCCGGTGTTGTGAGCTTGTAGATCGGCTGTTTTCAAATAGCTTTTGGAACCGAGATGTAGTGTATGTAGAAATAAAAGTATTGGCAATTGGAAATACTCAAAAAAAGTACAAATACCTCAAAATTGTACTGTACTTGAGTAAACGTACTTAGTTACTTTCCACCACTGATAATTTAGCATAGATTAGTCAAACTTACTCAGTTGTGTAGAACTATTGATCAATAAGGTTACAAACACTGTTTGACTGCATCTCTCCATCTGCTGTCTGGTGGTCTGGTTGTAGTCTCGCGGCACAATGAATGAAAAATTGTGGGAGGCAACAGTATGGCCACGCGAGACTAGTCTGGTTGTAACCAGTGGTGTAAAGTAACGAAGTACATTTACTCAACTGCTGTACTTGAGGTATTTTTTTTTACTTTATTTCCAATTTTCAGTACTTGTACTTCTACTCCACTACATCTCAGAGGAAAATACTGTACTTTTACTCCACTACAATTATTTGAAAACTTTAGTTACTAGTTACTTTGCAGATATAAGTTATTATATTATAAAACATACATTAACCCCTTTAGCCCTATTTTATACATAGGCTATTTGAAAATAACCGATCTACAAGCTCACAACGCTCACGAAGCGATGCATTGTGAGTTTGTAGATCTACTATTTTCAAACATTTTAGTACTTTTACTTTTGGTACTCTAAATATATTTTGTATTTTGCCAATACCTTTGTACTTTTACTCAAGTACATTTTGAATTCCGGACTTTTACTTGTAACAGAGTATTTCTACATTGCAGTATTGATACTTTTACTTAAGTAAAACATTTGAGTACTTTTCCCACCACTGGTTGTAAATGTAACGTACTTTTCGTGACTTAGATGAAAGTTGTTTTGATTTGAAAAATCAACGTCAAGCTCGTCCTCTCACCTGTTCGAACTACGCAGTTCTAAACACGCTGTTCTCATTGGCCACGGTGCTTTCGTGCAGCCAATGAAAAACGGCCAGTGCGTGGTTTGCCATTTCACAGACCGTTCTCGCGAGACACGGGAACGGAACACACCAATAGCAATCGTTGTTACGATGGCTGACCAATGAACGATAAGCTCGCTCAAGACGGCGGTTTAAAGCTCTTCAACGGTGCAAACGAGCTCAGATGCTACGTGACATTGACTTGAAACGCACGCATTTCCACCTTGAGACTCATCATCTTAAAGGACTTTAACGGTTAACTGACTTGAGGATTTTCATCACCAAGTTGCCAACGACCACCAGATCATCACAACCCAGGATTTAGACCACATCTTATCAGATTTGGACCCGTTTCCTTGGGATTTTTTTGTATTTTCTTCCTTTTATAACCAGCCTTTCTTCAACCAGCGTTCAGGTGAGTTCATTTTGATGATGCTCAGGCCTTGGGGGGGGGGGGGGGGTGTCGATTGTTATGCTATTTAAAATGCCTTATTGTACTTGTGTTTGATTGTAGCGTTTAGTTTATATGTCTTTAGAAGCTACAACAAAGTCATTGTGGATAACGTGCAGGTGACCGGGTTAGTCATCATGGTGCTGAACAGCTGGTTTTTGATCTGTTTATTTTGGTTGCGTTACATTACCCACCGTTGATTGTCATCATAGTCGAGGTTTTAGCCTTATTGATACAAGACTAGCTGTCAAATATTATATTACCGTCTTGATGGATCAAGACGGTTGGAGTTAACTTCTAGCTACCGTTGTCGTCGCGTGTCACTGTCAGAAGAGGCCTGTTTGTGGACGTTAGCCTGTTTAGAACCGGCTATGAAAGCCTGTTTGTGGACGTTAGTTATGTCGTTGATTTCGTGTCGTTGATTTTTTTTGACAGCTTGTCACTGTCAGAAGAGGCCTGTTTGTGGATGTTATATGTCGTTGATTTCGGCGTTAAGCCTTCGTCAGCGTTGCGTCGTTAAGACACACCGCTGATGAAGCGATGTGTCTGATCATGGGGGTCCTGATCATGTCAAGGACCCCCAAATTCACACTTATTACCCCGCGGACCCCCATTTGAAAAGATAAACCACAACCATTTTAATTTCAAGGACCCCCTTGACATGCATTAGGCTACGGACCCCCATTTAATGGCATTTATACCTTTGGGACCCCAATTGTATTGTAAAATCAATGTTAATTTAACTCTGAGAGTGTACAAATGTGTGTACACTCTCAGAGTTACAGACCCATGAGGGTCCATTTGGTTCCTGTCCATCATTTAGCTGGGGACCCCCTGGAACCCCCTCCAGTACAGAGAATCAATGCATTAAAAGGACTGTTCCGTGAGTGCTGGTATTCTCTTACTGAGATGTATTGTAACGTTACTTTTCCCGACCGTTCACCCGGTAAGAAAGTTTAGTATTGTTGAAAAGAGTTGGAGTCCTGCTCGCACCCTTATTTAAAGATGTATCTATTGACTTCAACATGCTATAAATGTACTAGGTGTAAATGAGTTGTACTTAAAACGTCTCATTGTAGCTTGTTTTTGTTTGAATCAATAGGCTCTATTCACAGCAGCCATATTATGAAGACATTCACAGGTGTACCGTGTTACCAATGGATTCTAATGAAGGCTCTGTTCCATTCTGGTCAAACAGAGTCAGGGTGCTGATATTGTGCATGTTGGCTCAGTGGAAACCTTCCAAATGGCCGCTTTACAGGTGTAAGGGTCCATTTGGTTTCATTTGTACACTCTCAGAGTTATGGGGGTCGTGGAAACCACTGTGCTACACTAAATGGAACAGAGCCTTCATTAGTATCATTGGTAACACCTGGGAAGGAAGTGATAATATGGCTGCTGTGCATAGAGCCTATTGAATGCTGTTGTCCTTCAAATCATGTGAAAAATAACAGATCTACAAGCTAACAACCTGTAGTATCAACCCATCAACTAATCAATGACTTTTTGTACTTGTTTGTGTGATAGGTATGTTTCCACAGTTCCTTGTGGAGAACGTTCCAGACATGCATGTAAGTGTACACTACAGTGTTGCACTGTAGCACTTTAATATGAATGTTTTACGTTTTGTATGTATTTGCTTGCTTTGCTTTTCATTGCTGTTGGGTAGAAACCTCCTATCTCCCTATTCTAACTTACTTTTTTACAAAGCATAAAAATTAGCTGATCTACAAGCTTGAAACGTGGAACAAAGCAACGCGTTTTGAGCTTGTAGATCTGCTACGTTTGCTATTTTCTAATTAGAATCCTGAAAAGTAACAGTTTTGGACATATGACATATTTCCACCCATTTCGTTTCATTAGTGGGACTTCTAGTTTTTTAAATACTGTTTTAATCATAATTTTGTACGATTTACAATGTTTTAACATTCAAACTGAAATAATATACTTAACACCAGAAGGACTTGAACTGAACTTTCCTACTTAAGTTGCATGAGCTGTTAGGAGTTTATTTTTGTCATTTTTATCCTTTATTTAGATCCTAGGGCAGAGAGAGGAGACAGCAGAGATGCCCGTAGGACAGAGAGAGGAGAGACCAGTAGGGCGGAGCAAGAAAAGACTTTCCTGGCGTGGACTTGGCGTGGGCCACCAGGTGGGCTTGGGGACATTTTCTTTTGCATCATACTGCTGTGTTACAGTGAACTTGATCATCCTCTGAAGAACTGAAACAGAATTAACATGATATTTCGCTTGTTTATCATCTGTACGGCTCTTTTTAAGAACACGACTAACAAAAATGTTATCTCTCAATCTACTCATTCTACTGTACACTCAGGAGAGCACCACCAGTTTCCACACCGCCAAAGATACAGACTTCACCTTCCCAGAACCCACCGGTGACCTGCGACCTGTCACACTGGACCACAACGACCACGGCCGCTGTGGGGGGAAACTTGGCGAGAGGAGGTCATTCTCCCAAGGCTACAGGTCATTGTCCCCATCTTCAACTTCATCACCATGGGCATCGTCATGGGGATCGGCATCGGCATCCTCCCACAGCCACAGGCCAGACTCCAGTGGTGTCCATTTGGCCTTAACAGAGATGGATCCTTCCATTAAAGGTAAGCTATGCAGTGGAATGTAAAGGCACAACACTTAATCCAAATAATCGCTTGTATAACATTTTTTATAATGGATACTTTAATAAAAAATCTATTAATAATCAATCCCTATTTTGGCCATGTAATTATAGGTTAAACGTTTCAAAAGAGGAACAAAATTATTTGGATATAATAAAAGATGTCTATCTATAAGCTCGTAACGCGTCACATTGTGATGTGTTATGAGCTTGTAGATCTGTTATTTTCACAGGACACCGCTGTCCGCAAACAAACACGATTTGATTCATCGAGAAAGTAATCGATAGAATAACCGCTAAGAAAATAATTGAGAGTGGCAGGTAGCCCTAATAATTTAGGTAGATAGAGAGATTGATTGATTAAACTTGTATTTCTTTTGTCTGTATAGCTCTTTCAGATATATGTTTGCCATTTAAATATGTCCAACAAGAGCCTTTGGGGGAAGGAGGCTTTGGGACCGTCTTTGGAGGCTACCGTAGAGCTGACAGCCTGCCTGTAAGGATCTCACACACACACACACACACACACACACACACACACACACACACACACACACACACACACACACACACACACACACACACACACACACACACACACACACACACACACACCTTATTTAATGACCTATCATCGATGAATCCATGAATGATATATTTGTTTCTCTCTCCTCAAGGTGGCGATAAAATACATTCCAAAGGAGAAGGTGAAATACACAGAAGTGGTGAGTTGTTTTTAGTTGTTTGTTTTTAATTCTTCTCTCTATAATGTAGTGTCTCTCCCCATATTATGTGGGAGAATCTATTCTAGACAATACATTTACCTGAAACCAGTCACCGTCATAGCCATTGTTAGTCAGTGCACCTTACAGTAAAATATATAAAATATACTAGTAGATAATGATGTAATAGAGTCTTTGTTACTGTGACTTCAGACTGTGAACGGGAACCTGCTCAGGATTCCCACGGAGGTGTTGCTGCAGAGACTGGTAGCAGGAACCTCGGTTGGTGAGTCTGCAGCCGTCACCCTGCTGGACTGGGTTGACCTGGGTCAGCAGGTGGTCCTGGTGCTGGAGAGACCCGCCTCCGCCGTGGACCTGCTTAAATACATGCTGGAAAGAGGAGGCAGCCGGCCGGAGCATGAGGCCAAGGTAAGAGGATGGAAGAATGGATGGATGGAACCTGTGTGTGTGTGTGTGTGTGTGTGTGTGTGTGTGTGTTGGGGGTACTATGTCCTTTCAATAGATCTATCTAGGTCATTACAGCAGTCCAACAGTCTCATAACATGTCTTTCTCTGTCATATCCCCTGGTCCTGTCTCTCTCTCTCCCTCAGACCATAATAAAACAGCTAGTGGACGCACTGACAGAGTTCCATCAGAAAGGTGTCCTTCACAGGGACATCAAGCTACAGAACATAATCGTGCAGACAGGCCCTCACGGTCCAGTAGTCAGGGTCATAGACTTTGGCTGTGGCTGCACCGAGACAGATGAGGAATACACCAAAGTAGCTGGTACAATATTGTTTTGTCTTTTTCCTTTTTGTTTTCCAACTTTCCCCAGTATCTGCCAATATAGTCTTATGGCAATTCCCTGATATGCCCACACACTTACTTGTGTGTAATCTTGTCACCGCTGACCCCTACTGGTTGGTTGTTGGACTCGTTGGTCCCAGGGATGATATCACACCTCCTCATGGAATCGCCTTTTTTAATTGAATACTTTATTAGCAGTTTGCAAAAAAAGTACAGGAAAGTACAGTTCAATACAAGTTCTGCTAAGAGGATTTTAGTCCCACTATGGTTTGTTTCCATTGGGGTCCACTCCTTTGTACTCAATTCATAGAAAATGTAATTTTCTGAAGCCTGCCGCTTCTTTTCACGCGGGAGGACGTAGTGTGTGTGGAGGAACCACCCTATTCCTCACAGTTCAACATGCCTGCTGACAGGCGTCCTTGAGCAACCTGTGGGAGTTGCTAGTGCAGTGACAAAAAACACAGACTGGCTTCCCTCCCGCAATATTCTTGTTTGACCATTTCTGCTCTGGACATTGTATGGGCATAACATAAGGTTACAATGCCTGCTTGTTTGTTCTCACTTGCTCTTTACCCTTTCTTTCTCTCTGTGTGGATTCTAGGAACCAAGTATTACTTCCCTCCAGAGTTCTTTGGAGAAAACAACGCCCTGAAGCCGCGCTACAGGGCAGTCCCCTACACCGTGTGGCAACTTGGAGTGGTGATGTACGTCATCTCGTTTGGACGCTATCCCTTCGTCCTCAACAACAATTACGATTACAGCTTCCAAGTGCCACAGATGAACACTAAGCAGCTGTCCCAATGTAAGACATACACACACTCAAGTACACAGCAAAATAGTTCCTATTATTTCTTTTCACTTATCCTTATCCTAAGCTTTAATGTCTTACTGTACCACGACGTGCTGTTTACATTTCTGACTAATAAAGTATTCGATAAAATAAACTATGAATGATTGCACAAATGGAGCCGCACTCACCCATTTTTACACTCTAACTGTTACGTTTAGACTGCGTATGGATATTTGCAAACATGCTTGCTTTCACACAGTCTATTTGTCACTCTCTCTCACCTACAGTACACACACACACACACACACACACACACACACACACACACACACACACACACACACACACACACACACACACACACACACACCGTTTCACTAACTTAATTACATCTTTTCAGGTGGCCAGGACTTTTTGAACCACTGTCTCGTCACAGATCCAGCATCCAGGGCGACATTACAGGACCTGTTGAACCACCCCTGGATAAGTCTTGAGTCATTGTAAGTAATCATTGCAAATTATCATTGTAAATAATAACTCTAATTACCGCCGTGTCCACACACTAGTGGGCCTGTGCGCCTCGCCCCTGGGGCACACTGCTGCTCCCATTGTTTGTAGTTTGTTATAATGTTAAGGCTAAAAGGATAACACAAGAGAAATAGTTGTTAAGGAAAAATACAACACAACAAATGTCTGTCTATCTTATCTAATTCATTATGGGGCATATCACCTGTACGGCTCTTTTTAATAACACAACTAACAAAATGTGTTATCTCTCAATCTATCATTCTACTGTACACTCAGGAGATTACCACCAGTTTCCACACCACCAAAGACACAGACTTCACCTTGTCAGAACCCACCGGTGACCTCACTGACCTGCGACCTGTCACACTGGACCACAGCGACCACGGCCGCTGCTCTGAGGACATGAAACAACTTTGCTGTCTGCCACCCTCTTCCAGCCTTCCTTCATTGGTGAGTTGTGTTGTTTAAAATGCAGTAAAAGCTCATCATGTTTTCATGTTTCTAATCCTGTAGACTCACCCACTTTTAACTGTTACATTTAGACTGTGTATGGATATTTGCTAACATGCTTGCTTTCACACAGTCTCTTTGTCACTCTCTCTCACACACACACACACACACACACACACACACACACACACACACACACACACACACACACACACACACACACACACACACACACACACACACACACACACACGATAGATCTTGAATGATTGTAAGTAATCATTGCAAATAATCATTGCAAATGAGTTCTTTGGCTATTCAAAAATATCAGATCTACAATTTCAGCTTGTAGATCTGCTATTTGTTTTAAATCGTGAAAATATATATATATTTTTAAAGTGAACATTTTTAACTCAAATCTTTGCTTCTGGGGGATTCTACAAATGTCTTCTAAATCCTATGTCCTAATCCAATGTTGCTATAATATCAGTGGTTCTCAAACTGTTTTCATGTCAAGGACCCCCAAAATGATATGTATTTGTCCGCGGACCCCCCACCCCCACCCCCATCTCAAAATATGTTGTTCCAGGGACCCCCGGAAGCAAATATTTGAGTTAAAAATGTATATACATTCAAAGATTTGCACACATATTCACAACATTATTTTTCAAAAATAGCAGATCTATATGCTCCTATGAGCTTGTAGATCTGCTATTTTTGAATAGCCCAAAGAAATCTTAAAATGACACTGATTGCGTTCCCGGTCTTAATGGATTAAGGGGTGGTGGTTAACTTTTTTCCTGTTTTTGATTGATTGAATAATTTATTAGTCAGGAATGTAAACGAGGTACAGTCAGTCATTAAGGCTAAAAGGATAACACAAGAGAAATAGTTGTTAAGGAAAAATACAACAGTCTATCTTATCTAATTCATTATGGGGGTTGGTTGGGCACCTGTTCAGCAGGAAGTGAATCTGGGAAGGTTTACATGTTCCTCTGCATGCATTAGCCCTCCCAGAGAAACTTCTCTCTTTTTTCTGTTGGCCGAATACTTTATAGGCTTTTAACTTTAAATAACTAAAAAATGCACAAAAAAACTACAAAAACTACAGAAAACTTAAAAAAATATATATATGTCTGTCTATCTATCGTATGTATGTTTACCCGTTTCTACTGACTGAACGTAGCTGCAGCCTCTTCTTTTGTCTGTCCTCTGTGCTACTCAGCCGTAGGTTTCATCTTTCACCAGTCAGTTGGCCTCGCGTCTGGCGGGCTAGCTTGAGCCGCCCTTCACCGTTGTGATCACTGGCCATGGCGACTTGCGGGGCCAGGCTCTTGGTAGCGTTTTGCGCCTGAGCGTTTAGCACTGTGGTGTAAAGTAACTAAGTAGATTTACTCAAGTACTGTACTTGAGAAAAATATAATGAATAATTTACAAACATTTTACTACTTTTACTTTTGGTACTTTAAGTACATTTTGATACCAATACTTTTGTAATTTTACCCAAGTCATTTTTTTATTCAGGACTTTTACTTGTAACAGAGTACTTCTACATTGCAGTATTGATACTTTTTCTTAAGTAAAACATTTGAGTACTTTTTCCACCACTGGTTTAGCGGCGTCTCTCTGTCTGTCTGTCTGTCTGTCTGTCTGTCTGTCTGTCTATGGGGCGTCTGGGTGAGGTAGAGATAAAACACTCTCCCACCACCACAGCTGGGTTCAACACCCAGCAGCAAAAGCGGTGCCTCCAGCTTGGCCTGGCGCTCCATCAAACACAATTGGCCGTGTTTACGGGTGGGAACTTAAGCTGGCGATGGATCAGGTGACCGTCCTTTTTGCTGCACCGCCGAAGCTACTGACAAGTGTGTATGGGAGGATGCACACAGTAGTTTATACCTCCCCAGCTGTGGAGGTGGTGGTGCCAGCAACAGGGACCGAAGGACACTTGGGGACAATTGGGAATTGGCAACGACTAAATCGGGTTCTCCTCTCATGGGTTGTCACCTTGTCGTGGTGGAGGAGCTTGAGTTATCCCAGTGACCCAGAGAGCTAAGCTCCTGGCAGGTCCAACCATGCCGAACAGCTCGAAGGGTAGGGATCAGACTAAGGACAACCCCTAGTTAAAATATGTTACAGAAATCACCACCAGAAACCAAAGCACTCCAGCAGACGTCCAAGGATTCACCAGCCACAACAACACCTGTGCCAGGTAGGAAGCCCCTTTGGGCATGAAATGGAATCTTCTGGAGCCGAAAGAAACCATCAGAGATGGAGCCTGGTATGTAAGAACCAGAGCCATTTATTAGAGCGTTACGCCACCTCCGTTCATTTCATCATGCCAGGTCTTCTACATAGCCTTCTATTGGCGAATAGTGACAAAGCCCTGAACAGGAAGTTTAGAGAATGCACTGGAGTCTATGAGCGTTTGTCACTATTTCCAGTTACATGAACCACGTGACCGGCGCTGTGACTGGCGTAACTCTGTATTAAATGGCTCTGGTAACAACTATTATATCGTCGGTGTCCAGCCGGGACCAGCTAACTCCATTTTCAGTTTTTTGTTTTTTTTTCATAAATCGACGCTATTGAACACCCTTCACATCTGTGTAAAAAATATAAACATTTGAACCAATGAAAAGTATTAAAAAGCGCCTCAGACGAAAACTCCCAACTCCATTGGATCCTCAAACTGTCCGTCAAAAACAAACAACTCCCCCCTCTCCTCTACACAGTGCTACAGCACAGCATTAGCAGTGCGCGGTG
The DNA here is from genome assembly GCF_963454915.1 of Gymnoscopelus microlampas. NCBI lineage: Eukaryota > Metazoa > Chordata > Actinopteri > Myctophiformes > Myctophidae > Gymnoscopelus > Gymnoscopelus microlampas. Next base: position 15,385,979 of record NC_139948.1, read on the forward strand.
CGCAGTGAACGAGGAGGAACAACACGTAAACAGACTCCCCGTAGTATGTTAAAACTATGCAGTGTACCTGTTTATCAAACAGCACTGACGCTAATGTTATGAAAACAAGTAATTATATTTCTAAAATCTATGAAGTGTTTAATGAGGAGAGCATTGTGATAAGAAGAAAGACGTTCATAGCATTTCTGTCACGCTAGTGTTCTACTACCTCTTAGCAGAAGTTATTGTAATATTTAAAGTCCTGTTTATTGTTGTAGGCCTATATAATAAGTGTCATGAAGCATCAGGGCATTAATTCACACGTTGTTGTGATGCATTGTGAGCTTGGAGATCCATTGTTAGCTTTTGGGAATCTGTACCCTTTTGAAACCTCTCTCAGCAGCGAGTGGAGCTACTGTTGTTTGGACACCTAACTCCATTTCAGCTTGATTTCTGCTCGTCTGAAACTTCTAACTCCACTCGCGCTGGGTAAAGTGTTGATTTACCCGCGATTTGGGTAAAGTGTTGATAATATAATGACACATGCAAGTATCTGACAATATATACAGTCACTATACCAACTTTGACGAGGTAGTATTGCTTTGTTTTAAAAATATAAGGTTTTCTTCATTTTCTGAAAAACGTATATCTTGTTTTTTCGTTTCCTGAACAATGAGCGTTTTGGAGTTAGCAGTTTCGGGCTGGACAGCAGAGATATACACTATGTGACTCATTATGCCAATGTTTTCTTAGTATTGTTAATGATGTGTTCAGAAGCTCTACTGTGAAGGAAACAGGTGTGTGAGCAGTGTTGCCATGTCCGCTTATTATAAGCGACTTTGGGATAGTTATTCTGTAAAGTCACTTGTAAATATTGGTGGTTACTGTTTTTTTAGCTTGTTTCTAAAGAGTAGTTTCTTATTTGGGCTTGCTGTCTAAAGTTGTTTAAACCAGTCATTCTCAAACATTTTGTGCCTGGGGTCCCCAAGACAAGATTTGTGTATTTAAAATCTACAAGCTCACAACCATACGTCATGCGATGCATTGTGAGCTTGTAGATCGGCTATTTTCAACCTTATCATGGCGGCAGCACCATGATTGGAACGTTTGGATTTCAGGAACATCTTCTACATTGTAAGCAGTTCTTTCATTCTGTTGACTTAATTACATTATAGTCAACGTATGGTAGCATATCTAGAGACGCTGTAGTTTATAGCCTGCTGTGTGTGATAATGCTGCTTCCATGTGCTTTTGACAGCTGTCTTGGAGGAGCTTGTGAATACTGGACTTACTCCAAAACACAGCTGCTGAACGGATATCTGGGTACTCTTTCTTCAATGATGTACTATGTTCTCAATATTAAGGTTATGGACATTGGACATTCTTTTTAATACACTATGACAATCCACAATAAAATCATCAGTGTTAATTAGGCCTGTGAGGGTATACATTTCAAAAATGGCAGATCTGCAAGCTCAACACATCGTATGGCATTGGCCACAGTTACATGGACCATCATGTATTCATTCAGAATGAATTCATTCCGAATGAACTCATTCTGAATAGAGGAATCTGATCCACTCACCTGTTTACATGGGACCTGAATAAAAGTATTCCTTGTTTATATGACCAAAGCATTCATTCAGAATATAACTTTTGACATGCGCAAAGTGGTTCCCGCCTACGCCCGGGCATGGACCAGGGGCCACTACCCGGAGCAGAGCTTCCCCTGGTGGGCATGGGAGGAGGCAATAGCCCCCTTGTGCCTCCGCGGCGGAGGTCTATCGGTCGTAGGCAGGCCGGTAAGCAACGCACCGACTCCTGGCCAGGCAGCGTTGTATGCGGTGCAAGCCTGTGTTCCTTTGTCATCGCCGTTTTAATGCAAAAGTAGCAGATCTACAAGTTCAGACCAGTTTCTTTTTTTGTATTGGTACCAGACACGGTAAAACGTAGGCTAGCCTATAGTATTTGTCACATTTCTCATGTAGGTACCGTACGATGATGTCATCGCGCATTCGCACATGGTCATTAGAGAGAGAGAGAGAGAGAGAGAGAGAGAGAGAGAGAGAGAGAGAGAGAGAGAGAGAGAGAGAGAGAGAGAGAGAGAGAGAGAGAGAGAGAGAGAGAGAGAGAGAGAGAGAGAGAGAGAGAGAGAGAGAGAGAGAGAGAGAGAGAGAGAGAGAGAGAGAGAGAGAGAGAGAGAGAGAGAGAGAGAGAGAGAGAGAGAGAGAGAGAGAGAGAGAGAGAGAGAGAGAGAGAGAGAGAGAGAGAGAGAGAGAGAGAGAGAGAGAGAGAGAGAGAGAGAGAGAGAGAGAGAGAGAGAGAGAGAGAGAGAGATCTATGATCAATGCGTTTCTGCGTTTACGTGTGGATAGGGATTTAAAAAAAAAATCTTTGTCATGTGGCCAGGGATTCTTTTTAAAAACTGAGGACTAAAATACCTGTTTAGAAAAAGATCCATATAAGTGTAGCCTAGGCCAGCAATCCTCGGAGCGTCCGTTCTCCTGGACAAGTCTGGGCTTAACCATTACAGGCTTATTAAATGACGCTATTAGAATCATTCATTTTATCCCGCAGGAGCGAGCGCTTCTCAGCACCAACCGTGGCCGAATTAGAGATTTGATAGGTCATTTTTGGACAATTCTGACAGCCCTACTAAGCACGGACATGCGCAAAGGAATGCATGTATTCCAAACAGACAGGAGCGTTTGGAATAAAGTGTTTACATGGTCAATTCCGATTGATTTAACCCGATTCAAACGGTCTATACCACCCCTCCTATTCCGAATGAAAATGCATTCGGGTCAGACTGGAATGGAATATTCTATTCCAATTGGGGTGTTTACATGAGCAAATCTATTCGGAATGAATTCATCCATTCATTCATTCCGAATAGAAGTGTATTCATTCCGAATACAACTGTCCATGTAACCGCAGCCAGTGTGTTGTGATCTTGTACACGTATTTTTCACTTTTCGTCCTATGACGAGGTTTATAGGGCTTAACCACCTGAACTCCAGCATGCCTATTCTGAGTGGGGGGAACATTCGCCAAATAGATCTACAAGCTCAACGTGCAGCATGGCAATGCATTGTGAGCTTGTATATGGATAAGTTTGCTATTCATCATATGACAAAGTTTATAGGGCTTAAGAGGTTAACACTGAAGATTTGACTGTGTAACTGCCCACTATACCAAGACATCAGAGACACATACTTCCCACAGATTACATACACATTAAGTGAGTTTGAAAACAGGACCAATGAAAAAAAAACTCCCATACCTACTGGGAGAAATACTGTACAATGTGTGAACACAGCAGCAAGATTGACTGACTACTACTAACCATTCCTGAAGGACTACTAACCATTACTAACCATTCCTGCACTATCTGTACCGAGTGGGCCTCTGACATAGACCTTCTGGCCATATAAACATACATACGGAGCTACTAGCTCTAAATACTTTTGAAATCTGAGGCTGTTTTCTCTCTCCCTGACTTAGCCAATTGTGCAGAGCTGTCTGTCAGTGGAGGATGGTGTGACGCTGATCAACCAGGCCATGAGGAACGTCAGTGTGGTGTCTTCTGCCAGGGTGCAGGCAGACACGGTGGTCGTCAGCGAGAAATCCATCAACAACTGCCTCTCTATTTGATGACGCCATACAGCTTAAAGCTCAAATGGTACAGCTACTGTATATATCTTTACGAAGATTTACAGAACAGGTGGCATTTAACCACCCAGACGTCTATACCTGGTCCCCTCCTTTTCTTCCTCTACACCAAATCTCTTTGCCAATTGCCAATCTACAAGCTCACAACGCGTCACGTTGTGGTCTTGTGGATTGGCTATTTTTGGTGAATGTTTGCAAATTTTTGCCGAATGTTAGCCTCTTATAAAATGCCCAGAATAGGGACGCTAGGGTTCACGTTTAAGGGATTTAGCAGTGCAACTGTAGAATGCACCTCAATTACTAGATCTGCTACATTACAAGTAACTAAAGTACTAGACAACATTCAGCCACTAGATATCACACTTGTACAAAACCTCTGTTACATGCTATCTGTTATTTCCCCATCACTTAAATAAGGCAGCATTAGTTGATATACTTTTTCAGTTAATTGCGTGCGCTGTTGATACTGTTGGCCAACTATTTTTAATTGTATTCAAATGTCATTTTTTATAATGTGTCTTAATGTTCTAGTAGTAATTTCTGTGGCTTGTTTTCCCCTGTAGTCCACCTGAAGCAGTGCTGCACCAGCAGGGTTCAGAGGAGCAGACCAACTGGAAACAGTCGGACACTCTGCGCTGTGAGCATATTCTCTTGTTTCATTTCCACATTCACTCCAGTGTCAACAAAGAAGGGCTGCAACTGTCCATTATTTTCTTAAAGATGTATTTTTTAAAATTCATTATAGTAGTTTAACCCATTAAGGCCTGAGGTTCCGATTCTACAAAATGTCTTCTAAATCCTAACAGTTTTTTGAAAAAACCCACGTTGCTATGTCAGTGGTTCTCAAAGTTTTTCATGTCAAGGACCCCAAAATGTACTTGTATTAGGCCGCGGACCCCCATCTCCCCAAAAAAATTGTACATCTACAAGCTTGTAGCGCGGCACTCGGTGCCACGCTATGAGCTTGTATATCTGCTATTTTTGAATAGCCAAAGTGTAAAAGAATGCTTTTTAGCTCAAATCTAAAAATGACACAGATGCGTTCCAGGTCTTAATGGTTTAATTAACTGTTGCAACCCTACATCAAAGTCCTATTGTGGGATCCTTTGTTTTTAACTGACCTGAAATGTGTTTTCTCTTCCCTCTAGAACAAAGAGGTGGCAAAGCTGGAGAGCAGTGCACTCAGCAGACCTGGGCTGTATAGGAAGAATGAGCGAAGCCTGCAGGAGCTGGACATGTTGCTGGAGCAGCTGTTCTCCCCCAGCCTGGTGCCTCGTGTACATCTGCCGTTAGGTGGCTCTCTTGTCCTGCCCAAAGAGCTGTAGGAGATCAACATGGAAGCACTGATATTGTCTCGTGGATACCGGAGCCTGCAGGTGTCACTGTGCTTAAGGCAACTTTTTTGCACTCTCCTTGTCGCCGATCTTTTGTCTTGATACCACGCCTGCTGTCCACCAGAGTTTTGGTTCTGGCTCACATGGAGTGTGGTGTTGGCTGGTTCCGGCCTAGACTAGACTTAAAGTGCCAACCCGGGGGAAAAGGCAGGTTATTGCCCTGTCAACAGACTGACATCTGTAGGAACCTCCAGACTGACACGTCGGTCTGGAAAGACTATGTGTGGTTCCAGGCCCCTACAGTCACCAAGGGCTTCTGATGGGGAATACAGTGCTTGATCTTGGGATGATCATTATCATTTTCTTTTCAATAATCTTTTCAATATTTTTTTCTCTCCAAATGTGAATCATACATTTTTCAGTCAAATGTTCAATTCTCAATAATTAGTTTCAAATTGAAATGTCACGAATCAGTCAATTTGTAATACATTCTTTAAAAACGATATATTGTTTCTCTCTTTCATTAAATATAAAACAAAATTGGTGTCATCGATCTGCTATTTTCTGGGGTGGGGTTTAAGTGGTAAGAATTGTATTGTAGATCAGTCATATTCAGTTACATAACCTTTTATATTGGAATTGACAACTCTAATATTAACTCCCTGTTTGATCTCTCAAATATCTAAAATGTAGTCTACTTTTTAATAGCTTTTCATTTTTTGCTAAATGCATTCATGGTGATTTCAAATGTAATGCATCAAAATTCATCATTGTTGCATAGGCCTACATCACACTTGTTAAAAAGGGTAAAGAAAAATGCTAATCCCTTCCATAGGAAGTCTTTGTATCGTGACTCACAACAATGCAATTTGAAAATCTTCAAATATGATTATTAAATGCTCTTCTTAGAGCACAGACTGCATTTGTTTATAACCGAGAACTCACAGTACTCAGTGCTTTGTTCTATGATGGAGTTTGCTCTACAGTGGGATGTGGAGTTTATTTCAAACACAGGGGCGGGTGAAGTGCATAGATTAATAATTTGACAGTACCTATCAATAAAATGATCAATTTAATTAATAGTTAATCTGACGGCAGCCCAAAAGACATAAAATACAGGAGTATATTGTTGTTGTTGAGCAGAAACCTTGTATCTCCATCAGTGGTGGAAACTAAGTACATTTATTCAAGTACTTTACTTAAGTACAATTTTGAGGTAGCCTAGTTTTACTTGAGTATTTCAATTTATTATACTCCACTACATCTCAGAGACAAAGATTGTACTTGTTACTCAACTACAATTATCTAAAAACCTTTAATTACTTAAGGCCAGATTTAAACTTCACATATACTCACAACGTGTCACGATGCTTTGTGAGCTTTTTTTCAAGAACGTTTCAAGAAAGACCAAATGTTTTTTTTACCAACATTTTAAAAATAAATTGTGAAGTGGGCCATTCATAATGATTACTTGTACTTTGGTACCCTAAAGTATATTTTGATGCCAGTACTTTTGTACTTTAATTCAAGTAAAATTGTGAATACAGGCCTGTTACTTGTAACATAGTATTTCTGTATTGTAGTAGTAATACTTTTACTTTAGTAAAATATCTGTCTGAGTACTTGATATGCATATTTCCATCCATATATTTGAACAGTATTATGCTACATGTATTTTAGTGACAATGTATTTTGATGTTCATCCATTCATCCAGTGCTCTTCATAGACTCAATGAATGAGGACACCTGGTGGTTGTTTCTAGTTACTGCATCATGTCACAAAAGGAAGAAGATTGGTCCCTGACTGGCTATGATGAGATTGAGAACACTTTACTGACAACAGTAACACCTGTCATAAACATGACCTAGCAGGCTTAATTATCAATTTGTCTTAACAAAGACTTCCCAAATGTCAACTTTGCATTTAAAGTGACATAAATGACCCAATGACACTTAGTGACAATCACTGTACATAAAATGTACAGTGATTGATAAACTGATCAATACTGTACAGGTATGACACTATAACTACACAGTCAAATCCTCAGTTTTAATTGAGTGTACAAAAGGCTACATTTGTACAGTTAAATTAGTACCAAGGCCTTTACTTTGTAGTCAGTTCATGGTTCTCACACATTTTCATGTCAAGGACCCCCAAAATGGTATTAGGCCACGGAGCCTGTTTTGAAAAGGTTTTCTAGACTGTGAAATAATATTGAAATTAAACTGTTATTCATTTTCCTGGGGACCACCTGGAACCCCCTCAAGGACCATTGGGTGTCCCAGGACCCCACTTTGAGAATCACTTATTTAAAGAGTACCTCTCCATAAAGCTAACAATGTGATGTCATCATGTTCTTGAAATGACACAAGACAGTAAAGAATCTGATCAACAACGGCCAATGTGTCCCCTAGTATAAATACAAATAAACTACACATGTTTATTCATCCTGAGGGTGCAGTCACACCGAACTTTATTTCCACCTATGTGGCGGATTCTGCCAATGCTGTTCAATGGGATCAGAGCGGTTTATTGCCATTTGCGGATTTCCGCAATTAAATGCTCCGTTCCAATTGAAAAGCATTGGCAGATTTGGCACTATTTGGCAGAATCCGCCGCATAGGTAGAATTTAAGTTCGGTGCGAGCGCACACTGATAGAGAAGAATTTTAATAGAATCTTTTTGCCATTTCAGGGGACCGAACAGATGTGCAGGCCGAGCATATCGTGTACTCACACCGGGAGAGCTCTAGAGCCTATTGGAGATCGGGAGAGCGGTGATTGAAGTCAGGTGCTTGTGGCACCATTACCAAACTCTCCCTCCGCTAATACAGCTCCGAGATGAGGTTCCACTGGGCTGGCTAGTGCTACCGGAATCGGTGGAAGTCTTTACACCCCAGCCCCATCCATCCAGATCCATGATCCAGATAGGCGTATATAGCTGGTCCAATCACTGCAGTCTCGCAAAGCATGAACACGTGGCTTGTCTTTAAATTATAATATGGGCTCATATTAAATGTGGAAATATGAAATAAGAAATAAAAGAGAAACAACTTGAAGAATTCTACAAACCTCCTGGTTCGTCAATTTAAATTAAATAATATATTTATACACATTCAACATATTTTGGTCATCTGCGCGAATGCTGTGTGATGTCATCAGTGTTGCCATGTCCGCTTATTACAAGCGACTTTTGACTTGTTTTTCTGGTAAGTTAACTTAACAGAAAAACAAGCCCAAAGTCGCAACTACCAATATTTACAAGCAATTGCTTGTAAATATTAAATTATTTTATAATAATGTTAATAATAATTTTCGAGTATTATTTAAACCAGTGGTTCTCAAATATTTTCATGAAAATGTTTTGTGCTCAGGGTGTTCCAAGCATTCCAAAATATTCCACATTTTATCGCAAGAGTTTTTGTAGATCTGCTATTTTCAAATAGCCAACGCATATATAAGCTCAAAGTTCTCATGTGGCCTAATAGTTGCTTCTTTTAGGCTTGTTTTCCTAGACCGGAATCTCTCTCAAAATCTGGCAACGCTGCTGTGTGATGTCATCTTCATGCGACGCGGTGAGAGAGAGAGAGAGTGAAGTTTGTTGTTAAGCTGGATTGTACTTGGAATGAATAATAAAGTCATGATGACAACATCCTCCACCTCCATCAAACAGGCTTTAAAAAGCAGCTTCGGCTTCGAGGCTTTCAGGTCCAAGCTGCAGGAAGATGTGGTTAAAGCAGTCATCAAAGGTAAAGTTAACCAGGTTACATATGATGGCTGGAGGCTAGCAGATGTTAGCTGTCTGGTAGCCTTGGATCAAGACTATCATATAGATGTATTTGATCGATTTTGACATGTTTATATCTAAAGTTAAAGTCAGACTTGATCAAATACATCTATGTTAGTCTTCTTGATCCAAGGCTAGCTGTGTAGCGTCGTTCTAGATGACAAGAAGACCACATTGGAGTCTTGTAATGGCACTGGGGATGGGGATATTTTCAGTGGTGGAAAAAGTACTACATTTTTTGAAGTATCAATACTGCAATGTAGAAATACTCTGTTACTAGTAAAAGTCCAGAATTCTAAAATGTACTTGTACAAAGTACAAAAGTATTGGCATCAAAATTCTCTTAAAGTACCAAAAGCAGAAAGTACTCATTGTGCAGAATGTCCCCATTTCACACGTTTTCAAATGTATGAAATGTATAAAACATCTTTTGAAAATAGCAGATCTGCAAGCTCACAATGCATTGTGAGCTTGTAGATCGGCTATTTTCAAATGGCCGGAATGTATATAGGGCTGAAGTTGTTAATGTTTGTTTTGTAATAATAATCAAAATCTACAAAGTAACTAGTATCTGAAGTTTTCAAAATAATTGTAGTGGAGTAAAAGTATAATATTTGCCTCTGAGATGTAGGGGAGTAGAAGTAAAAGTACAGACAATTGGAAATACCCCAGTAAAGTAAAAAAGACCTCAAAGTTGTACTTGAGTAGCCTGGTTCCAGACCATAGACCCCGCCCACTCTCTGAGTGAGCTCAGGCTGATAATCAGGCTAGTACTTGAGTACAGTACTTGAGTAAATGTACTTAGTTACTTTACACCACTGAATATTTTGTGAATATACAATATATGGTGACTAACATTCTCAGCCATAGCATCAGTCTACTTGAGGATCAGTTTAATTTAAGACAACTTGTTTTTTTTCTCTTCCTGTTGCAGGAGACAGGGATGTGTTTGTATGCATGCCCACTGGAGCAGGGAAATCCCTCTGCTACCAGCTCCCTGCAGTGTTGGCCAAGGGCATTACTCTTGTTATTTCACCGTTAATTGCACTCATTCAGGTCAGTCTTTGAAAATAAGCTATTCAAATAGATCAGTGGTCCTCAAAGTGCGGTGCAGGCCTGCAGGGACCCTCAGGGTTCCTTGAGGAGGTTCCAATTCCAAATGGACCCTTACAGCAGTGTTTCTCCAACCTTTTCATGTCAAGGACCCCCAAATTGATATATATTTGACCGCGGACCCCCACCTGAAAAGGTTTTGTGCCATGGACCCCCAGAAAGAGAAAATGTATGTTTAAAAAAGTCAAAATCATTCAAACATGTCCAAACATTTGAGTTATTTTTCAAAGATTTTCAAAAATAGCAGATGTACAAGCTTGCAGCGCGGCACGAAGTGACGCACTGTGAGCTTGTATATCTGCTATTTTTAAATAGTCACGGTAACACATTTATCTGGGGACCCCCTGGAACCCCTCCAAGGACCCCTGCCTTACAGGTCCGTAACTCTGAGAGAGTACAAATGGAACCCATTTGGTTCCATTTGTACTCTCTCAGAGTTATGGGGGTCTGTCTGTGAGATTAAAAGGTTTGAGAACCACTGAAATAAATGAATCGGTATTATTACCGCTGCTTCCCCTCAGTGTCACTGTTTGATTCTTCCCCCCCCCCCTGGGTCTAAATAGGACCAAGTTGATCACCTGAGGGAGCTGAACATACCTGCTGCCAGCATCAACTCCAAGCTCCCGCCGGCGGAGCGGCATATGATCCTAGCCGACCTGGAGAGCGAGAGTCCCCGGCTGAAGTTGCTCTACATCACCCCAGAGATGGTGGCCTCGGCTTCGTTCCAGCCCTGCCTGAAAGGCCTCTGCTCCCGTGGCCTTCTCTCTTACCTGGCCGTGGACGAGGCTCATTGTGTCTCCCAGTGGGGGCATGATTTCAGGTTGGCCTGCAGTTATTTTCTTATAGCGATTTATTTTAGCGATTGCTTTTGCGATCAATCGAATAGTCGTGAAGCACATTTAAAAAAAAAAGTTTTATATCTCAACAATATATTTCATTGCACAATTTTGTATACATCAACGATATAGTTGAAAGGGCCTACTCTGTGTGGAGTTTGCGTGTTCTCCCCGTGTCTCCTAGGGTAGTTAATACCCTCAACAAAAACATGTAGTAATCCTGGTCGCTATACCGCCTCCCCCATGACAGCCGGGGCGCCTGATGGAGGGGAAGGGAACTGGTTGGAATAACGTGTTCCTTCCACGCACTACGTCCAACCGGGGAAACTCCCCCCTGTCAGGTGACAAGAAGGTCAGTTGGCTCTCATGCATTGAAGGAGGCATGAGCTCAGCCCTGGGCTCCCTAGGCTGGTGGGGGGAGTGTAGCGCCCAGGATAACTTCGAAAAATTGGCACTGTACCATATAGCAGATCTCTTGTTTTGAGCTTGTAGATTGGCGATTTTCAAAACGTTTGTCATTTTTTGAAACTATTCACCTTTAATGACTTCCAAAATACGTATCAATTATTTGATTTTATTATTGATATTTGTTAACACGATTGATTATTAGTTAGATGAATTGTTGCTCTCCTAATTCCAGACCCGACTACCTCAAACTGGGCACACTGCGTGGCCGCTTGCCCGGGGTGACTTGTGTGGCGCTGACAGCCACAGCCCCCCAGAAGGTGCAAGAGGACATCGCTAAGTCGCTGAGGCTGAAGTCGCCGCTGTCCTTTGCTGCACCAGTGTTCCGCAGTAACTTGCGCTACGACGTGATCTACAGAGAGCTGCTACCGGACGCTTATGCCCACCTCCACGCCTTCATTAAAGACTCACTCAGCAATGGACCCAATGGACCGGTTAGTAATGTGTGCTTTGTGAGTTATATAGCGGCACTGTTAACTGGATGGTGATGGAACTGTATGCTGATTGCTCTTAGGTGGAGATCACCATGGGGTGTTGGTAAGAACAGAGTTCTCTTCGGAGAACAGAGTACTCACCGGAGTTAGCTGGTTTTGCTGACTCCAGGCTCCACCCCCTTTTGACCTTCAACCTCATTGTGAGCTTGGAGGTCCATTCAGCTGTTCTTATCAATGATGAACAAAACCTCCTAACTCCAACATTTTGGAGTTGTATAGCAGAGATATAGTCCACATGCCTTTGTGGTATTTGTCACTGTGTATTTGCATACACAGTGAAATGAGGTATCTGCATTTAACCCATCCTAACAGGAGCAGTGGGCGCTACGGGGGCAGCGCCTCAGGGAGCAGTTAGGGGTTAAAGGGATATTTCACTTTCTCAAACATGTTTGGGATACTTTTTACGTCTACTCTGGTTTTTGTGAGCACCCCAGACAGTTTTTAAGTTGCTTGATTCAGTATTTATATTTGGTATACATTTTTATCAGACACACCCCCTTTCTATACAAACCCATTGTAACTTAAGTTCAAATTCCATTTTAACCATGATAGATTCATTGAAAACACCCGTCCTTGGTTCTGGTGACTGATATTGTCCTTCTAATATGTGAGGGGGTGTTTTGTCAATTACTTTTTTCAAATATATTATTTTATAAACAATTATTATTAAAAAAATCATTAAAAATAAATAAAGTAATTGAAGAAACACAGCACCTCACGCAATAGAAGGCTAATATCAGTCACCAGAAACAAGGACGTGTGTTTTCGATGAATCTATCCTGGTTAAAATGGAGTTCCAATGTGTTTGTATAGGAAGGGGGCGTGTCTGATAAAATTAATATCAAATATCTACATACTGAATCAAGCTACTTAAAAAACTGTCTGGATTGCTCACAAAAGCCAGATTAGACGTTAAAATGCCCCCAAACATGTTTGAAAGTGAAATATTCAAGTGTCTTGCTCAGGGAGGTCTGGAATCAAACCTGGGACTTTTGTCTTCCCAGGCGGACTCTCTAACCATTCAGCTATGGCCGCCTATGACACTGCTTAGATGATACTTCCTAGCCTGGTAAACCCTCCCTCCGGAAGAGATTTCCGGAGGGAGGGTTTACCAGGCTAGATACTTCCATCCTTCTTGTCAACTTTTGACAATACTAACATTTAGGAAAGATTTGTCAACAAAGAGTCCCCACCAACATGTATTCAATAATGAATGGAATGTGGAAGGAAGAATACAGAGTAGCTTTGGATAGTGTTGATGATGATGTTACATTGTGTGATGTCTGTAAGCAGGGCTGTGGGATCGTTTACTGTCGTACCAGAGACAACTGTGAAACAGTGGCTTACGAACTGACCAAGTTGGGAGTGCTGTCCAAGCCTTATCATGCAGGTAACATGCATGACACACACACACACACACACACACACACACACACACACACACACACACACACACACACACACACACACACACACACACACACACACACACACACACACACACACACACACACACACACACACACACACACACACACACACACACACACACACACACACACACACACACAGACGTTACAGAACGCGTCATAGACTATTATTTGATTTCACACGCACACGCACGCACACACTAGGGCTGTCGAATGAGCTCAGAAATTACATTCACATTGTTGCATAGAAAACGATGCCCATAACGTGTAATTCTCTGTTTTGGCTTGTTTAGACACACTGTGGTGCATCAAAGACCGGGCGCTCACCGTAGACATGCTATCTTTTGTTCTTCTAGGTTTGAAGACGGGAGATCGCACAGAGGCCCAGAACGATTGGATGCAGGGGAACGTGCTGGTCATAGTAGCCACCATCAGCTTTGGTATGGGTGTCGACAAGGCCAACGTCAGGCAAGGCAGCATCTCTAAGGATTTCACTATCAACTCTTTGTCATAAACAAGGATGTCATCGTTGTCGGGGAGAAACCCTGTGTCTCCGTATTTCATCTTTTTACGTTTTCTTTATAAATGAATGGCATATTTTATACTCTTTCGTATGACATGGCCAAATTAGCGAGGCCAGGTTGAAAGTGGCTAAGTCTGTCTGTGGGTTTTATACATATTTAACATATTTAAAAGTAGCGCATGTAACAAAATAACTACACTGGATCCATTGGAACACAGGCTCTTTTTCCCATTTCCTGAAATGCTTTGGACAGACACGGTTTACCACCCGACAGCGACAATATATAAATATAGATTTGTTTGTTGTTGATCTCGTAACACAATTTGGGGTTTTACATCTATTCCACAGGTTTGTAGCTCACTGGAACATTGCCAAGTCCCTGGCCAGTTACTACCAGGAGTCTGGGCGAGCGGGCCGAGACGGGCTGCTTTCGTGCTGTAGAACCTACTATTCCCACAGGGACAAAGAGGCGCTGAACTTCCTGATCCGCAAGGAGATTGGCCGTAAGCAGGTCAGCAGGGATTTTACCTCACGATTTATTGTCATACAAATTATTGCGATTAATGATGTAATTGTGTTTTTAGCGGCGCTAGCCGCTCTATACCTTTAGGTATAGAGCGGTAGCCCTCTATACCTGGCTTTTGCGTCAACGTTCTGATTGGTCAGACACGTCAACAAAGTGATTGGTCAAGCTTCACGTGACACGTGGCTATAAACACATTATAAACACTTATTGATGACAAAATGTATCAAAGGCGCCGCTACCTTCACACAGGTGTGATTTTTTTTTGGCATTGGAACGTTGGAGCATAGAAATAAAAAAATAAGCCTTTTAGGCTTTGTAAACAGAGGTTGCACAGGGCGGATACGACAAATAGCTTAACCCATTAAGACCTGAGGCCGATTCTACAAATGCCGTCTGAATCAGTAGTTCTCAACACTTTCAAGATTTTTCTAAAATGTTCAAAAACAGTAGATGTGTGCCACGCTGCGAGCTTGTATATCTGCTATTTTTGAATATCCAATGCAAAAATCTAAAATGACACAGATGCTTCCCCGGTTTTAATGGGTTAAATATACAAAGAAATGGCTGACAGTGATCGGTACCAATAATCAACATAAATAATGTGCTATGTGCTATGGCTAAAACAGTCTTATAAAAATAATACATTTATAATTTCAATTCGAAAATAGCTAAAATAGTGAGCTTGTAGATAGGCTATTCTCGCAGTTTTTCAGTAGATTAATTTACGATTATGCAAAAATAATTTTGATGATCTCAAATAATTGTGTTCAGGCAATGAAGAGATCATAATTTGTTGTTGTGAATGGTTTAAACTCCTCTGTAGAAAAAGCGTGGCTCTGGAAAGGAGACAGATAAATCAGCCAAGGAGACGGATAAATCAGCCATCACAGACTTTGAAGCCATGGTGTCCTTTTGTCAACAAGAAGGGTAAGTGATCCATGCAAAGCATGCATACACGCACACAAATACGCAAGCACGCACGCACACACATACGCACGCACGCACACCAGAGGCTAGATTCACCACATTTATTTGAACAAACAATCAGTGTCACTCAGTATTGCAGTGATTTTTCTATAACATTTGTGTTAAAAGTCATTGTGGTGTCCTTTTTATAGAGAAAATAAACGTTATTGTCTCGTATTATTGTATATTTTTGTATATATATTATTATATTTATATCCACTAGACCATACCCGGTTGACGCATGCGTGGGGGGATATGCGCACATGATCTGGCAACCCGGGAGGAAGTTCGTCCCATAGCTGGGCAGCCCCGTAACCATGGCGACATTCTTTGACACAAAAGCGCTAATAAGAAGCTGAGATTTGATGAAATTGAAAAACGGGCTTCACAGTTAAGTTCAGATGGTAATGGTCGATGGCTGTGTGCAAAATCAGAGCAATTGGTCCAGCCACTGAGGAGAACCGGGTAGCTTCACCGACTCACTCACTCACCACTACAAACGGACAGAGGTTACTAGAATTATAGTAGGATAGCCAGTTGCTCCCCATCTGTACAGCAGAGGGCAGTGTTTCTTTATTTTAGTTGAGTTTGTTTTGTTGAATCTGAAGGAAGTTTGGCCCCTTCAGCAAGAATTTATCAAATCTAAGCACAACTGCCACATGCATGGAGAATGTAACAGAGCAGAGGTTTAGAAAGGGAGGCTAACTTCACTTTCTATCAGTTCTGTTGCCATCTAGGCAGCGTTGTCAACTTTACACTCACACGATTTAATTTCTTACATACCGTAAATGGGTATTTAAGAGGAACATTCACAGGTCTCGGTTCCTCAACATTGCAACAACAAGACAAAATGGCAATAAAAAAGTGTTTTATTTTTTTTGTGAGGTTCAACCACATTGACGGAACACACGAAAAAACATAAAAGACAAAGCACATAAGCAATAGTAATAATACAGTAAAAATAATTAATTTGAATATACAGTAATAATGGCACACTGAGCTTCCTATTGTTGTTTTGCACACGATTCATGTGATAGTCCTTGTATTTGCCTGTACTATTCAAAACCGCTCCTGGCGGTGCATTGAGATGGCCGTGTGCCTTTCTCAGGTGGAAGGCATCGTTGTTATTGGCCGGCCTACAGAGCCCAGGGATGCTCTGGGGAATGTTGCTACTCCTGAATGCCTGGAAGTGTTTAGTGGGTGTGTTTGGCAGCCTGTGTTAACACACCCTCCCAAAGTGTTTTATCAGCAACCATTGTTCAAGGCTTGGGCCCCTAGACACATCTCACAACCCCTGTATGAGGGCCTCATGCCTTATTATAGTGCCTAGAGGCACTAGAAGGCTCCCTGTGAAGTATGTTAAGTACGTTACATTTAACTTTCCCTACTAGAGCAGTAGAGAGAGTCTGTCTGTTCGGAGGACCTGTCTAGAATGTGAACCACTCCTTTGCATGGTTCTCGTCCTTTGGCGAATCGAATTCCGATCTGAATGGATGTTCCTCATGCTGCGTTAGGAAAGGGAAAGGGAAGTATAGTATCGTCGTCCCAACGGGAGGGGAAATGACTTTTCTGCATTCCCGCAGTAGATGACTTGCTCAGATTAGATGGCAGTAGTTCAGACGTAGGGCGCCTTGGTTGTGGTCCTGCGTTGGCAGCAGCAAGATACACAGGTCAGCAATGTCATGAGCACCACCACCACTGGAAGAGAGCACATGAACCATAGAAATAAAAGCATGGAACAGAACAGCTTACATTGATAGCAGCGCTGTGCTTCTGTGTCAATACGGATATGTTTGTTTGTTCAGTATGAACAAACAAAGGTTATGGTATCCTTAGCCATAAACATCACCAGGTTGCCCCAGTAAAGCAGGGGGCTGTGAACAGAACACTGACGTAGGGCGCTTATGACCTATCTATACTTTTATGCTATGACATGGACAGTAGTTATTGTTGTCAATCAGTCATTTCAGATGCATCTGTACTTGTTGTTGTCCCACCCCCTCCCAAATAAGGCCAGAGGGACATTTCTGTTCGACTAGTTTTCAATGCCAGGGGTCTAATTAAATTACACACAAACTTTTGAATTTTCCAAAGGTAAATTTGTTGCATAATGAAAGAGCTTGCAGACTTATTAAACAAGTAAAAACGTTTTACTCTTTAACTTTCCACTTGTAGGAAGTATTCACTGAATATTTGAAATGAGAAAACAAAACACCCAAAACTGTAAACTTGTAATCCAACATTACTGCATTTTCTTTCTTTTTTTTTTGTTTTACGTTAGCGACAGTCCATTTTTCAGTACAACCACAACTCAGCGATTACGACCTCTCGAATCGGTCACTGCAACTTCACAAATGTGCTCTTTCGCATCACAAAGTGGTGACTTTCGCAACATAACATAAGTATGTTGCAAGACATGCACCTGTTGTGGAATTCAGTGGAAATGAGAGGGCACTCTCACTTCCACCACAGCAACTGTCACTGTCAACAGCTATCTACAAATTCAAGTTTTGCAACACATAACATTTATTGCAATAAGTTCCAAAAGTCAAGGCATGCAGATTCGTCACTTGCGAGAGAGCATTTGTGAAGTTGGAAAGTAAAAAATAAGAAATGTTGGATTACAAGTTTGCAACTGTCATTGAATGTACAAATATCAATATACACATTGACATTTGTGAATGTTTCTTTTAGCATTTCCAACAACCGAAATCAATGATATATTGACAGAATATTGATCACAAATATTCTGTTCCTCCAGTTAATCTGTCATGTCATAACATGACTAAAATAATGTGGGGGTGGGTGGAGACCAAATTGTGAGTATACTCTTGCAACATACAGTTACTATTTTACCTTCATAGATACGTCATAGTAATTGCATTTAATCACTGACACCTGTGTAAGTAGAGACACGAGGAAAAGGCAATGCATTCCATTGGCAGGAATCATGATGTAGACGGAACTCACAGATGAAGGTCATAATGATGACGAAGCCTCCCTTGTCCACAGGGTCGGCGGTGGGCAGATTTTGCAGTTTAGTCCAGAGTCTGTTCCAGAGACTTAACGCCTGGTCTTTGGCATCCATTTCTGTTGGGGCAGAGAGAGTAGCACTGGCTGAGCAAGGCTTTCACAGTCTGTTTGTTTTCATTAGAGCTGGTCTCTAATCAAAACAAATGTGAAATATGGCTGGGCATGACCAACCAAATATAATATTATCCAGGGGTATTATCCATAAATATCCATATATTGTGTAATACCCCTGCCCTGTGCAATGTCCTTTCATCAGGACACAAGCTTCCTGGCCTGCGACCAGCTCACCCAGTTGGCTGAGATGATAAGTGTGGCACATGCACACAAGTTACTGTATTGCACTGCACTGTTTGTAAATGCTGGTTGTTTATCCTGGAAGGGGATGTAGCTGTTCCTAATGAGCTGCTGGGCAAACAAATAACCCAGTGGTTTTCAAAGGCCCCCCCATAACTCTGAGAGTGCACAAACGGAACCAAATGGTTCAAATGGAACCAAATGGTTCAAACGGAACACCCGTTACCCCACTGTAAAATTCTCAGGGCCCTATTTTGACAACGCTACTTAACGCCTGGCGCAAGGTCTTGCTGTTTTTAGGTCACTATTTTTGTAATTTAGCATTTTTTTAACACAAATCTTCTATTCTGGGGGTCCCTGGCACAAAACATTTCAGATGGGGGTCCGCGGCCAAGTACACATCAGTTTGGGGGTCCTTGACATGAAAACGTTTTTGAGAACCACTGCTCTAGAATGCCCGTTGCGCTGAGTGCAAGGTGCTGAATGGCCCTGAATTGGTCCTGGATGTGTCTTGGAATTTCTATTAATAAAACCAATCAGAGTGTCAGCGGAGATCCTTGGTGGCGGAGATCAGAAGACTTATCTTCAGTAGCGATGTCCTGCATTAAGTGAAAGCACACAAGCTTAAAAGCTAGCAGCCTAATAATGTGATATAATGGAGATGCAGGGGGAAACAGAATATCTCTGCTCATTAAAGTGATACATGATGGAAACAAGAGTTAAGTTGATGTGCCGCCTAAGAGATGTGATATCTTGACATTTTGATATTAACATGACCATTCTCAGGTAATGTTTTTAAACTGCATATGAAAGCATGAGCCAGTGGGAACGTGCTTCTCTCACACTTCACTGATTACAGAGAACTTTAAATCATAGCAGTCGGTTCAGAATTGCCTGCGGTATGGATGGATTAATGAAACTGAACGGTGTGGTTAGCCCAACTGGTGATACAAACACAATTGACACAAGGAATTAGCAGTCACACTTTTGCGGCTTACATAAACATTTGGATCACAGGTATTAGTTGAGAATTAGGTGTGAGTAAGTGTATCCATGCACGCTCTCTCTCTGAACTCGACTTGGATACGTAATAATGACAGGTGGAGGCTTTGATTCATGACATTCTTACATGAGGAGGTATTTGAGGATATTTTATCAGCTGAAATCAACTGCTTATTGAAATCAACTGCATGAAAATG
Source organism: Gymnoscopelus microlampas (assembly GCF_963454915.1). Taxonomy (NCBI): domain Eukaryota; kingdom Metazoa; phylum Chordata; class Actinopteri; order Myctophiformes; family Myctophidae; genus Gymnoscopelus; species Gymnoscopelus microlampas. The sequence continues at coordinate 15,405,630 of NC_139948.1, forward strand.
TCTCTACCTCTGTCTGTCCCCTCTCTTTCTTTCCTCGCTCGTCTCCAAAGACGGATACATAATATGCCTGATTTGGTTGCACAAGCCGTGGTGCTGCTCCAAAAATATCTGATCTTCAAGCTCACAAGGCATTGTGCTGTGACCCGTTGTGAGCTTGTAGATCATATATTTTCTGTGCACACGGCTGCGCCACGCAACCACATAAACTCTTTCCATCACTGCTCGTCTGTCAAGCAATTTTTTTGTTTCATTTCCTGGATTCCTATCGACACAAACCAGGCGCTATTTGTGTGCGTCTTGGCAAAGATATCATAGCGTTGGCACTAATTTTAGTTTTAGCGCCTTCCCGGAAGATAGTGCATGGAAATGTTTTACTCTGAGAATGTACAAATGTAACCACATGAACCCGTAAGGTTCCATTTGTACACTCTCAGAGTTATAGATCTGTATGTGTCCATATTTTTTTCATCAATAATTTAGCTTGGGACAGCTCAAACCCCCTCAAGGACCCATAGGGGGTCCCCAGATAAACTAAGTTAAATAAAAAAAGATGCATCCTGTTCTTTTTTACTTGGGCAGAATAAAAGACTCTTCGGACCTTTCTTCATCTTAGTGTGCGTCATTGTATTTATATATGTAAATGTGTTATTTCAATGGGTGGAGTGAGAGTTAATGCATCAGTGTTGACTGTTCTCCTGTCAGCTGAGTGTACTTTGCAGTAGATTCAAACAACCTTGGGTGTGACAGCTATTAGCTGCCAGGACAGGATCCTGGTCCGGTAGATTACCTCACTTGGCTCTGGAGGCCACTGCAAGTGTACCGGTTCGATCACCGGCTCCCCCTGTGTTAGTGTCGAAGTGCCCTTGAGCAAGTCGCTGAACCCCCAACTGCTCCCCATGAGCAGGTTTGGTACCTTGCCTGGTTTCCAGCGCCACCGTCGGTGTGTGACTGGGTGAATGTAATGTACATTGTAAAGCGCTTTGGATAAAGGTGCTATATAAATGCACCATTTACCTTTTTGACTGGAGAGTAGCTCCAGTCTAATGAAGAGATGTGTAGTAATGATCGGAATGTGGGAGTTAACCTCTCTAGCCTTATAAAGAGGGGCGGGGCGTCAGTGGAAAAGGGGCGGGGTTGGGTAAGAAATTCTCTGTTTGTAGGAAAAAGGGGGCGGGTAAACTAAAAAAGGGTCTGGAATGTGTCATCATTTGTTGGCCGTCCACCGATTGGTTGTGATATTGCCCTGACAACCAACAACAACCAATCAAACCTATGACTGTCCCTTCGGGCTATAGCATCTAGCTCCATGCTAGTAGCCCCTCCCCCGTGACAATCTTGTGTGTGTGTGTGTGTGTGTGTGTGTGTGTGTGTGTGTGTGTGTGTGCGTGTGTGTGTCTGCAAGGCAACAGCGCGAGCATTGTTACTCCTCCTCCCTCTCTGTCCCTCTCGTGTCTGTCTCTCCCCCTCTCTCCCTCCCCCTCTCTTTCTCTCTCCCTCCCCCTCTCTTTCTCTCTCCCTCTGTCCCTTTCTTTCTCTCTCTCTCTCGCTCTCTCTCTCCCTCTCTGTCTGGGACGCTCCGTGCTCACTTTTTGTCTGTGTGTGTGTGTGTGTGTGTGTGTGTGTGTGTGTGTGTGTGTGTGTGTGTGTGTGTGTGTGTGTGTGTGTGTGTGTGTGTGTGTGTGTGTGTGTGTGTGTGTGTGTGCTCGCGCGCGCGAGCCCTGCCAGCAGCCACGCTAGTAGTAGTCACGTGACAACAACACACACACATGTTGCACACACACATTAAGCCTGCACTTTTTCTTCACGGCGCTTGTGACTCAAAATGAGGAGTTTTTGTTTGTGTGTTACACACTGGATTGGAACTATTTTTGCAATATTATTCTTCACAGTTGACCTCAAAGAAAGGTAGGCCATAATCTTTTTTTGTTGCTGGCTGGGGTGAGGATCATGACGCTGCTGTCTTGACTTCTTGTGTGTGTGTGTGTGTGTGTGTGTGTGTGTGTGTGTGTGTGTGTGTGTGTGTGTGTGTGCGTGCGTGCGTATGCGTGTGTGTATGCGCGTGTGTAGCATGCGTTATTGTGTTTGCCAGAGATGTCGTATATGTATGGTTCCTCATCCGTTTATTCCGTGTTGTTCAATACAAAGCATTTTAATTCGATCGACGGCCATTTCCTCATACAGTTACAATGTATCAGAGTGCAATACACCTCCCAACCGCTAGGGTCGCTTAGTTGAATGCATGGAGAAAATTTGGAGAAAGAGGCCACTGATCGAATTAGAATGCTTTTCATTGAACAATACGGGTGACACGGGTACTTCTGATGGCCCATATATAATTGTAACATCCATGGCCATGTGGTAAGCACTTTATATTTGGAACCTGAACGTTTATGTAGATGTACGGGTTGTAATGGAGAAAGTGCAAAAAACAGGTTGACGTTCAGCCATGACGCTGATGACGGACGATGCGATCGTGTTTCCACAGTGTGTTTCTTTTTTTCTGTATAGTTATTGTTTTGACAAGGTGTCACCTGAACTACAACAGTACTAGGCTAATGTTAACCTTGCTAGTTATAGTGTTATGTGCACACTACAGTAGGTCTATGTACATTATGTGAAGGCCTGTTATGTGCGCAATAGGCCTACCTTTTATTATTTGACAACTTCAGTTACTAGTTCCTTTGTAGATTTCGATTATTATTACAAAACTTACATTAACCACTTCACCTTCATATACATTTTGTCCATTCGAAAATAGCTGATCTACAAGCTCACAGATCTTGTAGATCTGCTATTTTCAAAAGATGTCATACATTTGACAACTTTTGCAATGGGATATTCTGCATAATGAGTAGCCTACTTTCTAGTTTTGGTACTTTAAGTACATTTAGATACCAATGTTTTTGTACTTTTACTCAAGTACATTTTTAATTCCGGACATTTACTTCTAACATAGTATTTCTGCGTTTTCTACATTGCAGTATTGATACTTTTACTAAAGTAAAAAATGTGAATTATTTTTCCACTGACTGTATGTCCATGTCCAACCACAAGGTTAGTGCCAGGGACCAGCATAACATTTGTGGTCTAAAAATGTTTGCAAAAACATTCCACGTTTTTCACATTTTGTCAAAAGTTTTTGTAAATAGCAGATCTACAAGCCCACAACGCGTCACATACTCTCACATTGGATAATATGTTATTCAATGTATTAATTCAGATCCAAACTATGGTAAGTACGTAGCTACAAAATACTACATTTCACCATAGCAGATCCAAACTATGCCATCAAAATGTATTGAAAGTATTAAACGTAAAAATGCTATATGTCACAATAGCAGATCCAAACTATGCTAAGTAGGTAGCTAAGCTACCGATCGTCCATACTGCCAGTAAGTACATGTTTACCATAAATAAATAAACTTCCTCTATTGTCTACATGACGAAAATGTGCTAATATATGTAGGGCTAAATCACCTGTTGTCGTGGGTTCCTTTTGTGGACCTGTAATGTTCATATAATCATCATAACAATAACTTGATATAACATGCTACTTGTGGCCACAATTAATTTTGTAAGAACAAATAAAACATTATCAACCTGTAGATTCATGTTACTTGAATGCTGTGATTGGTAAGCTAGGAAGACATAATAGTCTACTATGTGGTCATTAGCCTAAATGACTATCTAGGCCAGTGATTCTGGCTCTTTAATTTATAGGACCCCCGTTTGATATGTACCAGGGCACAGGTCCCAACATTTTCAGAGAGAGAGAGAGAGAGAGAGAGAGAGAGAGAGAGAGAGAGAGAGAGAGAGAGAGAGAGAGAGAGAGAGAGAGAGAGAGAGAGAGAGAGAGAGAGAGAGAGAGAGAGAGAGAGAGAGAGAGAGAGAGAGAGAGAGAGAGAGAGAGAGAGAGAGAGAGAGAGAGAGAGAGAGAGAGAGAGAGAGAGAGAGAGAGAGAGAGAGAGAGAGAGAGAGAGAGAGAGAGAGAGAGAGAGAGAACACACAACTTTGTGTGCAGCTCATTCACACCTCGCGGTTAATTCGCTCATGCGTTAATGTGTCAATAACGCGCTAACTTTGACAGCACTAGTTCTGTGTCTTTCCTCCAGGATCCTTCTCAGATCATGAACACAGAAGCCACGTCCTAGCTCTCCAGTCAAAATGACATCTATTGTATGTCATTCCTCCTTGTTTTCCTTTATTCAGTATAACCTTTTTTTTTTTAAATTGAGACCTAGATCTGCTGGACTGTTAAAGGGATAGTTCACCCCCAAAATGTTTATATCGATTAGTCAACCCATGGAGATATTTGTTTAGCTTTTGTCAAGCCAATAATTTGATGACCAGTAGCGGTTCCAGTAGGAGACACAAAGAGTGTCCTTTGTGTCTCCTACTCCTAATTGTGTCTCCTAATTATTGGCTTAGGAATGCGACAAAAACAAAAAACTATCCATGAATTAAAGTCTCTATGGGGTGACTAATTGATAGAAAAAAAAATGTTTTTGGGTGAACTATCCCTTTAAAGTTGGTGCATACTACATTAGCTAGGGTGACCAGATGTCCAGGATTGTCCCGCTTTTGTGTCCCGAGAAATATCTCTGAAACACCAATATGTCCCAGTTTTCAACATTCACCACGAAATTGCCCCAGTCCACTGTTGGAGCATCACAAACTGCATGCAAAAGTCTGTTTAAAGCCGCAGTGATTAATCGCTCATTGCTTAACAAAAGGTGACTGGGATGGTGAGTCACCCAAAAAATACTCCCCAAAAATGTTAAGTACAGAAATGGGTACCGATTTTGGTACTGTATCGATTCAAAGGTGAACGGTACTCATCCCTACCTACTCATAGCATGAGTGTTCTTTTGTAAAACCCTTTCCCCCTTGTTGGCCAGCATTCTAATGCCCTGGTTCTAATTCTACCGAGTCCAAATCCTGATAATACAAGGATTTTTTTGAAACAACTGTAACAAGTTAGTCTAATCCCATTTAGTTTTGCTAGTCATCAAGAGAATGAGAACCCTGTCCCTGGCAATCAATGACTGTACCAGTTGACGATGCCAGGCTATTTATTGATAACAGACTTGATTCTTTCCCGCTAAAGCTGAAGCACCCACACACAACACAGTGTTTTATATAGTGTACATATTACGTTTATAACGCTACGGTCTACTTCAGGTCTTGTCTGCAAATGTGTTTATTTTTTCTCACTCATCACTTCTTTCTACACCCATTACATTCCCCAAGGCAGACTTGCATCCTGTTTAATCATTGACATGTCTGACTGTTGTGGTGATGGGATTAGGTCCGACAGTGAGTGGATTCAATTCTTTCAGGGTTACGTGGTTAACAGGATCTTTAACCACATCAACCCTAGCGCCCTAGTGTCCCTATTCTGGGGTGAGAACATTAGGCAAAAATAGCCGATCTAAAAGCACACAGCACGTCACTTTGCGGTGCATTGTGAGCTCATAGATAGGCTATTGTCAGCAAAGAGATTTGGTGTAGAGGGAAATACTACTGGGCCTTAAGTTAAAGTGGTTAACAGCTAGTCTTCCCTCAGCAAGAAATGAATAAGAAACTCATCGCACATCCGGCTGCAGCATAATGACTAACCCCTCTAAACTGTGTAGTTATTGTCACTATTTTACACCTAACAAGGCTGTGTATCTACTACGGAAAAGCACATGTTGACATTCTTTGCATTCTTCTAGCTGTTTAGTCTCTTGCACTCACCCTGCACATAATACAGACACGCTATCGCTATGACTTCACTCACCTGAAAGTTGCGTTGTGCTGAGTCAACTAAGTCCAGGCTGATTATAAAATGATGATAATAATCACATTAGCGCTCTGAGAGCTGAGCGGACCAGTTGGTTGAAGACGAGACGGAACAAGCGTCTCTTGTTACCTGAGGGATTGAGACTGTGTGAGATTGAGCAGCACATGCAGCCTCCTCAGCAGAGTGGGAGTGTATGTTGTTGGGTTGAGCGACGCGTGTGTGTTTGTTGTTGACTGAGCCAGCGGTGTGGGTGCGTCAGACAGAGAGAGAGGAGGAGGTGTCCTGAATGAGGTCCAGCCCCGAGCCTAGCAGTCAGTCCAAGATTAGGGTCAGCAGCCGGGATAAGTCCTCAGGTATTGATGGTACTTACAGTAGCGTATACACTCAAAGAAAGAGAAACAATGAGAGAGGCTCTGCTTTAAAAAACACTTTGCCGTTCTAGTGTCTTGTGTTTGTTTTCCTGGGACTCACCGGGTCAAGAATGTCATTACGCAAAGTTACAAAACAGACTGAGATAGAACCTTTCCAGTCCTGTTCCTATTTTTCAGGAACCGGTTTTACTTTCTCTCGGCGTGTACCAGTCTCTTCAGGTTTAGTTGTCCTGGAGTGTTATAGTTGTGAAACACAGTGCTTAGATGTCTCCGCTCAGAAAGGACCCCTGCCGTGGTTCTGTGAAGTCTGGACTGTTATTAGGCCATTTTCTGTCTTTATGTCCTTGAGAATGACCGTTGCTTCAGAGTGTGTCTCTCTCTCTGTCTCTTATCTCTCTCTGTCTTTCTCTCCCCTCCTCCCATGATGAGACTGCCCACCCCCCTTTGATAGTTGTGAAGAGTGGGTTTTCATTTCATGTATTAATGTAGAAGGGGGGGGGGGGCTTCTAAAAGCAGGCTCTGCCCCATAGTGGTCGTCTGTGTTTGTGACTGCATGTGGTTGTGTGTGTCGCGTGAATACAAGCCATTACATAATAGTGGATCAGATACAAGTGGTGAGAGGGATCACAACAATCCCTATGTAGAGTCAAAACGCAACAAAGCAAAGGGCTGTCTTCCCATTTGAAATGAACGGCAACGCTGTGTCCAAAAGCCTGATATCACTTCTATCTGAGAAAACAAAATGGGTCAGGTGAATTGACTTTGATAGCTTCTTGCAATCAATGAAACCCACACAGATCCACATTAGTGAGTAACATTTTTCATAAATGACCCAAAAGAGCAGAAAATAATTTTGGTGCCACTTTGCCCCCATTTGATATCCATATATTTTTAAATAGCACTTTTGAAAATGTTTTGAAAACTTTCACCTACAATAGGGACTTTGAAATTGAAAGTGGTTAATTTGAAGCCAGAGCTTCAAGTTTGTTTTTCTTATTCAGTATTTGCTGAGAGCTTGTCAGACACTCACCACCCTTTAGTCCTCATCAGACAAGTTTCTCTGAATGCTATGAAGGGGTGTGGAGTTAAAAACGGCTTCATATATCTGTGTGGCAGACAGTGGTGGACAGTAACGGAGTAAATGTACTTGAGTACTGTACTTAAGTACAGATTCTGAGGATCTGTACTTTACTTGAGTATTAGATTTTTTGATACTGAGTGCTGAGTGCACTCAGTATCAAAAAGTGCTTTTAAGCCACACCACACCAATCGCCAAGCAACTCCTTGCAACAACATGCAACTACTTGCAATATCCCCAGAGAGTGTACTATTGGCAGTTGCAAGGAGTTGCATTGGTGCGGTTGACCTTACAACGGTTTTGTTGCAAGGAGTTGCGACTAGTTGCATTGGTCCGGTTTGTCCTTTAGGTTGGCTGTTTTTTTTCCTTCCCTAAAATGCAATTGGCCACAATTCTGCTCTCACACTAGCCGTGTTTCTGGCTTCCCCCTCTACTCCGCTTGCCTCTTTGTTACATCTTGCATGGGTGTATTGGAGTAAAAGTATTTAGTTCTGGTTCCTCAGTGATTTCTATGTTTTTATAGGTGTTTCTGCAGGCTTTGTAAAACGTAGTGCTAGCGGTTCTACAAGCAAGCACATCAGTGCATGCATTGCAGGTGGTTTCAGAGAGGTACAGTACTTCTGTGAAACAAGAGTTACAAGGTCCTATAGAAGGTCCAGCATATTAAGAAATGTACTTCTACTTTTACTTTAAGTATTTTTCAAAGCATGTACTTTTGAATACTTAAGTATATTTAAAAGCAATGACTTTTCTACTCTTACTTGAGTAGCTACTTTTACTTGTAGTGGAGTAAATTTGACCAGGAGTATCTGTACTCTTACTCAAGTACTGGGGTTGAGTACTTCGTCCACCTCTGGTGGCAGACAGTATACAGTGCTGGTATATTATTTGACTTGATGCTGTATGTGCTTATGGTAAATGTAATGTTATTTGATTTACTGATTTACTAATTTCGCACAGTACTATGATTATCAGAAGTGCGTTTTGATTATGTAGGAGCCTCATTTGATGACAGTCACACATTGATCACGGTAGTGGACCATAGTTACACAATAGCATATTGATTACTGCTGTACTAGTTGGTGTAGCCAAATAATATTGTGTGCATGACAATGAATGATTTTGTATGTTCCCAAAACATAGTGGATGGCAAGATCTTTGATTGAACTAAAATGTTTAGTATTTTCTTTTACATTTAGTCTTTATGCATTATGCCACATTTTATTTTATCTATTGTTTCGTAACTGCTGAGACTCATTATGTCAGATTTAGCTCATTTAGCGTGTGTTGAGGAATTCTGTATCAATCGCTAAATATTGAGGCAATAGAATCCTGGCCTGATGGATCCAGGCAATTGAGGCAAAACCTCCAATTAGAAATGTGGTGGCTTAGGCAGAGGATGAAGAACAGGTCACACTCTAATCTAAAGTACTATCTCTTCACCCTCAGCTGCCGCCATGCAACCATCTCCAAGTTTTTTGGGGACCAGAAGCCGGATTGTGCCGGTGCGTGTGACTTCTGCCGCGACCCCAAGGCCGTACGGGCTCAGCTGGCCAGGGCGGCCAGCCTCACCTCCAGAACCACTGTAGCCGCGAGCACGGAGTCCAGCGGCCCGTTCGGCTTTGACCGCGGCCTCTACGCCGGAGGGAGGAAGGGCTACGGCTTTGAGAGGTACAGTAGGGTGCAGGGCCGGGGGATATGACTTCAAATCAATATCAGGATTATTCCAAACCTTTGCCTCTCACAAGCTCGTATGACACTATTGTATGTAGTGGTTGATCAGACTAAAGAAGTTGATCATAAAAAATAAAAAAAAACAATAAGTATTTTTTTGTTTTGTTGATTTATAAATAATACAAATAAATAAATAAAACCTGCTTCTTTTTTATTCAATTAACCTACATGAGCAGTTATTGGTTCATTGTGTGCTGTCAGTGAAAATGTCTGGACTCATTTTAAATGTATTTTTTGCAACAGCTGTTGCAACGCGAACGCCAGAGAGTACGGATGAGTAGAATAATGGCCGACATCTCTGCCCTTAGGCATGATGAGGAGGATGAGGAGGGCAACAATGATGAAGATAATGCTGAAAAGAGGAAGAAGGTGTTCGGTAACACCTTCAAGAAGCAGATGAACATGCGGAAGGTGAATCATCGCCAGAACACACACTTCCTGTTTTTAACAAATCCATGTCTGTAGGTTCACTCTGGGAAAATAACCCCATCATAATGTTGCTGCTCTCTCTTCTTGTCCACATCTGTCTGCCAGCTGTGGGCATGCAGGAAGGCATGGTATGGGTATTTGGGGGCCCTGCCGCAGCTTGTGGTAAATTGTTCCCACATGTGCGGTGGAACTGCCACAGGGCTGTAGGAAAGTTCCACTGCAGAGCCGAGTGCAGCCTGCCCAAAAGAATGTTTGTAACACAGGATCAATACCCGGACCACAGGTCCAGAGAGCAAATGGTCTCTCTTAGTCGGCACAGGGCCCGTCTGGCCAATTAAGGAAAATTGGTTTGATAAGTTCCAGGGTTTGAAAAGTTTCAAAGCGCCAAAATAAGTCTGGAGAGTATTAGGGCTCTTAACATGATCTTTGTTTTGAGAATGAAGTCCGGTCGTCAGTCTTACTGGCCGACTACCATCAACATGCATTCTATTGCAAACTGAATGTTGTTTACCACACAATTTAGAAGTAGAACATAGCCTATTCATCATTACTGACAGTACGGGCAGTAGCACATTTAGAAACCAGAGAAGCTATACAATCTAGACCCACTAAAGCAAAATGTGTACTTTTTTAGACTTCATATACACATTTTGACAGATAAACTTGCTAAAAAGCCTAGCAGTGGAACCTACAGTAGCAAGTTCATACATTTGCATAATGTCCTCATTTCTAAAACCAGACTTCACACCCACATATGTCTCAGAAATGCTGAGGAGATGTATTTGTTGCTGTGTGTTATTGGAAGTGTTACATACAGTGCGTATTTCACACTGAGGAAACCAAAACAACCTGGCCTAGAATTGTATTGAATGAGAACAGGGCAGAGAATATAAATAAAGTTATATTTAATTGCGCTCAGGTGTTGTGCACCGAAAATAGCCGATCACAAATAAACACAATTAGCCTTATTTACAACGCGTCGCAGAGCGATGCACGACACCCGCGCGTCCTTCAGTATAAATCAGCCTTAACAAGGCCATTCTTTACATCTCTGATAGTAATCATGATGAACAAAAACACATGAGGAGGTGATCTACGATGTAGAAACTGTTGATTTGGCAGTCGTGAGGTTTTGGGGCTTGGGGTGTGAATAGCTTAACACAAGTCAGAAGGAGAGAGATGGAACTAGTGTTGGAGAGAGGAAAACATCCCAGAGAGTCTCTCCTCTTTAGCAAGCAAGCATGTCCCAAGGAGATGGAAGCATGCCAAACTTTGTCCAATCCTTAGATAAGATAATAGATAACCTTTGACTACAATACTATCATCAACTCCTGGCTGGTGCTCCGGCATCTGCCATCAGACCTCTGGAGCTTGTTCAGAAAGCTGCGGCTCGTCTGGTGTTCAACCGCCCCAAGTTCTCTCACACAACTATCCTTCTCCGTTCTCTACACTGGCTCCCCGTAGCAGCTCGCATTCAGTTTAAAACCCTGGTGCTAGCCTATAGGGCAGTGAAAGGAACAGCTCCTTCTTACCTCCGGGTTTTGGTCAATGCCCACACCCCTGCCCGACCACTCCGGTCTGCCACCTCGGGCCGACTGATTCCCTCGCCACTCAACGGTCCTTCTGGTCGATCGACACGGTCACGACTTTTTTCTGTTCTGGCCCCACAGTGGTGGAATGAACTTCCCACTGATGTCAGGACAGCAGAGTCACTGCCCATCTTTCGCCGCAGGCTGAAAACCCACCTCTTCAGGAAACACTACCCTTCCTCTTTGCCTGGCCTACTTGTTGTTAACTAGTTGTAGGAACTATTGTTGTATTGCTGTATTGGATCTTGCTTAGTCGATACACTTTTGTATTAGCTCGTGCTCATCTGATTTGGCTATTTTATCTCATGTGTTTAAGAAAGTAGGTAGCTGATATATTGCACTTTTACCTTAGCGCTAGGTATACTCTTGGTTGCTTGTTTTTACAGGAAATGCACTTAAGACTTCTGGTGATTAGTAGTTTCGTTCCCTACCTATGTTGAATGCACTTATTGTAAGTCGCTTTGGATAAAAGCGTCTGCTAAATGACTGTAATGTAATGTAATCAACATGCATCTAGAGGGCATTCTACTGCTACTGCCTTTGCAAATGTAAGTGATCAGTGGCTAGGACAGGTGGAACTTTATCCTATATTAGACAACCTTTGGTTGTGGAAAATACCTATTCTTGACCTATTACCAACTGCAGTTGTCCCTGCATCAGTCCCTGATTTACACGCGACCAGCGTTCTCCCCCCCCCGCTCGCAGTAGCGGGGGGCCGGGGGGGGAGAGAGCATAGAAAATAATCGGTCCCATGAGGTGTGGGTAGGGAGTCTAGTGATTAACGAGGCAAGCCACTGAGGCGGGTGCTGAGATAGGGTATTCGGGCTGTATTAGTATGTGACAACGCCCACAGTTCCCAACTCTTCTAATGTAGAGCGTAAGAAGCCCCGCCCAGTGTTATGTGGAGTGTTAACTGTTAAGTAATACGGTTTCTGGTTATTTTCAAAGTTATTCACCTTTTTGTAATGATCTTCCTTCGCCTATGACAAACTTTTCCACAAAGTTAAAGGTGGTGTAAGTTATTATTAATGTAAAACAGCTCTTTACTGATAGTTATCATTGGTAAAGAGCAGGGGTCTTCAACGGTTTTCAGTCCAAGGACCCCCCATGGTACTGCACAGTTTTATGAAACTGCTTTTTTCACTTTATGGGAGAAAACTGAAGACAAAAGAGATGTATGACTAAGTTACAGAAGTGGTCAGTTTTATCACCAACTTCATGTCATGGGTGGACTGGAAACAAAAGTTGGCCTGGGAATATTAATTACAGCGGCCCTCATATTTGTTATTTTAAAAATTAGTAGTGAAATCTCATCTGTCAATCAAATGAATACAAATCAATAAGGGCCCCAGCATGATAATTAATCTATAGGGGAAGGCCCCTACGGTCTGTTTTATAAACCAGTATTGTACTGCACATGATTATGAAACTATTGTCATATTTTTTTATACTACTTGACTTTTTTTCACATTGTGGGAGGAAACTGATTACAAAAAAATAAAATAAGAGAGAAGTGACCAAGTTACAGAAGTGGTACATTTTATCATCAACTGTATGTTGAAATGTATGGACCAGTAGATCATATCTCACACTAAATATAAACAGTGTTAAATAGCATAAAAAGTGTCTTGTCTGTGCGTGCGTCCACTATACAGAAACAAGAGGCTACGTAGAAGGAGGCATGGCTTGTACAGTATCAATAGTGCAGCAACTGTGTTGCAAATATTCAGATGTATTGAAAAACGTATATATTTGTGACAACACTAAAACTGCAGATTAGAAGCAAATGCATAAAAAATGTCCACTGAAAAAAAAAAGTTATATCATAATGATTATTATTATATGATAAATGGACTGCTTTTAAATTTAAAACTCCGATTGCGCGGAGGGAGAGATTCCAAATGGGTCTAAATTCCAAATGGATTTCGCATCATAACATGGGAATTAATGCCCTGATGCTTCATGACACTTATTATATAGGCCTACAATAATAAACAAGACTTTAAATATTACAATATTTTCTGCAAAGTGGGGTTCACAGAGTTGGAGTTGTTTCAGTAGAACTAGCGCGACAGAAATGCTATGAACTCCTTTCTTGTCACAAGGCTCTCCTCATTGGAGTTGCATGGTTTTGATGGACAGTTTGAGGATCCAATGGAGTTGGGAGATTTTGTCAGAGGCGCTTTATTAATACTTTTCATTGGTTCAAAACATTCTTTTTTAATGTAAACATAAAGGATGTTCAATAGCGTTGATTTAAGGGGAAAAAAAGAAGCTGAAAATGGAGTTAGCTGGTTGGTCCTGGACACCGACGATATGCAGACCATGTTTCACTTTCCTCAAATTTAAGCTGTTTATTCGAGTTTTTGTGTAAACACCGGAGATTCAGATTTCAGGCTATAGGATCTGTTGTCATGGTTACAGCTGGCTATGGGATCTCTATCTGCTACATAGACTTGTCTTTTACACCCACGCTGCCAGAGAACGCCAGGACAGACAGACGCTGCCTGCAAACTTATAAAGGACTGTTTTATGAGCGGGAGGGCGCTTTATCATCTCCATAGCACTAGCACACAGACTGACACGTGCAGTGTTCAAATCCAGGTTGTATATTATTAGCACACATAGCTTAGCTGAAACAGCGTAAACATCAACTTCTCATGGTTGTGGGTGGCAACGATTCCATGTCGGGTCATTGTTATAAAGCATTATGCGTATTTACTTATTTATGAGTTCTCGTACAATGTTATAAGCAGATTATAATGCATTTTAAAGTATGTTTACTGTATAAGGTATTATAGACAGGATTCATTGGAAGTGTCACCGGTTAGGTCACACTTTCCCATTTGCATGTTACGAAAAGATATAAGAGGTCTCAGTGTCTTACCTGTTTCAATGTTGAAAGCCTGATGTAGGTCTGGAGAGACAGAGGAAACACAGGCTATGAAGGTTCATCAACAAGGACCAGCTCACTCGCTTACACATCTCTGGTGTCTCCCATCTCTGGTGTCTTTTTATATATTTCAGTGTGCAATTCCTTCAATGAGGGAAGTCACAAGTCAGAGATCTATCTCTATTGTTTACATGAAGAGAGGCCGTTAATTATAAATACTGTGAAGGGATCATGTGACCTGATTAAGCAAAGTCACATTTGCATCAAGGAAGACGAAAGTAGGAAAAACACAATCAAGGATTGATCTAATAAAGGTTCAAGAGTTAACTACTGTAACTTCATAGTAACATTTATTTGGAATTCTATCCGTCTGTCTGTCTGTCTGGACTGCAAGTTCATCCAAACTGATCAAATCTGCATTCTCTACAGGAATATATCGTTGCTGTCGGACAGAAACCTATTATCTCCATATTTTAACTTTTTGTGTATTTTCGTAAATGAACGCCCTACTTGATCATACAACAGCGTCACACAAAAGCATCAAAAGTAGCAGATCCACACGCTCGAAACACGACGCGAAGCGAAACGTTTTGAGCTTGTAAATCTGCTACTTTTGATGCTTTTGAATTTGAATCCTGAAAAGTAACAGTTTTGGACACATGAGGTGTCCACCCGACAGAGACGATATCCACCATTATGAATAAAATGATTTCTGTCATCTTGTCAATCAATCATGTTCTTTCACCAGAAAGGAGTGCATTCCATACACTGTAATTATGATTTTTCTCTCTCTGTGATCCATCTGTTCAGAGGCAATATGCATAATTGTTGTGTGAAACTTGTGTGTGCTATTGTCCTCCTTGGCGTAGCGGATAGACTTTTAGCAGAAGAATATTTGACAGCTGGACAAGGGCAATCTAGTTGGAAGTGTATTTATTGATTTCACTGCCTCATTTGATCTTGCAGATCATAATGTATTATTGGGAGACTACTGGAGAATCTGTTATCGTTTTGCCTGTAATTTGTGCCTTGTCTTTCATTTCTCTCTTTTTTTTTCTTTAGGGGTCTGAGGGTCACAAAGAAGCCTTTGTTCCCCCAGGTGGGCACTCTGTCTTTAATTTAAACAGACTGAAAATACATACAAGAATAAGTTAAGGCCAAATCTGCATGTCCAAAACAACAGCATTCTTCCGCCCTAGTCTTGTGTATGTTTATTTAAAACGAGTGATGTTGTGTAGACTAGAGCACTGGTTCTCAGCGTAGGATCCAGGGATCCCCAGGGGTCCTTGAGGGGTTCCAGGGAGTCCCCAGCTAAATGATGGATAGTTAGGAATAGGAACCAAATGGACCCTTACATATCTGTAACTCTGCTCAGTGTACAAACAGAACCAATTGGACCTGTAAAAGTGTCATTTTGTTAAATTAAAAGTGTTGATCGGAGCCTCAGAGATAACCAATTGTATCAAATAAGGGTCCATGGCCTTAATGCATATCAAACTGGGGGTCCTTGAAATAAAACCGTTTGAGAACCAGTGTTGTAGAACTCTCAGTACTTTGAGCCAAAACCATAGACCTTTACTTGGGAGCACTACAAAAGCTGTCAATCTGCTGTTTGGAATGTTGATATTGTAATACTTCAATGACCTTACGGGTGGGGCCTTTAATAATAATGTACAGGTTGCTAGCTGGCACATCCTTGCATGATGTAACACGTGTTCTGATGTAACTAATGTTGGTGTTTGTAGATGATGACTGCCCCCTCAGAGACGCCAGCAGCCAGAGGATTCCCAGGCTCACAGTGAAGGTAATGTTACTCACACATAACACTGCAATATTATAGAAGAGACTCGACACATTCCTCATGCTTGCTCTGTCAATTAACACCTCCATAGCAAATACAGTGACTCATCGTGCCCTTTGAAACGCCAAAGTATGGCTGCTTGTTCATTCATTCATTACTTATTTATTTATACAAAAAAATGCCCAGGGACAAACACATCAATCAAAACATCAGTGATGTAAATGTGCCAGAGAAACAAAACATTACAACAAAACATATACAAAACACAACGGTTACATTATAATGAAAAGAAAAATGTCAACAATTGTTGTCATTGGTGGTATAATTTTCCATGATTGCAAATTTGGTTTGCTTTAAGCCATCTCTTAAAGTTTGAATTTAAAAGTTACATAAATGGTGCTCTCTCTTGATTCGGTGGGCAGACTGTTCCTTTAGTGGGAACAGAGAAGACTGTTTGTCCAAACGTGCCACATCTGTGTTGTCCAGTTATAGTCCCCTGTGGTAGTTGTCCTTGATGCCCTGCCACCACTGTCCGTCCGCCCTGTGAACTGACTCAGTGGAGGAGGTGCAAGTCCATTTAAAACCTTAATACAACTATCAACATTAAATGAACTGTACTGAACTGTATGGCAGTGATGATAACTATTGGGCCTTCTATCAAATACGTTTAATGTTTGTCTGTAATGAGACAATTTCAGAGTTGTCAGACTTGTCTGTGACCAGGTTGTAAAACAATATGTAAAATGAGAAACGATCATAGCGTGCATAAAGATGTTAGCTTTTCAGGGACGTTTATGTCCCTGAAATTAAACTGATTGAATTTGATTGTATTTGCATTTTTTTAAATGTGAGGTTTGAGTCTAATGTGATACCAAGATATTTAAAATCAGATGCTACCTTAATACTTTCTCCTTTAACAAAACTGTTAGGTTCATGAGTCTCTGTAGGGTTGCATGGGGAGAATAACATACAGACATACAATATGTTGTACAGTACAGCCTCTCCATAACCATTCAATGACACCATGTGCAGAATAGAATATGTTATTGGCAACAGTTAAAAGCATACAGCATCACCGTTAAAAGCGACAAAATGGATAAAATCCCCCAAAAAACGAAGCTTGTTTGAATTGTGGTCCATTTTACAAACTATGCAAACAGTGCAAAAACAAATAATAATACTAACAATTAAAAACGTTACACATAGCATCATGTGTCACATATGTCATGTTCTGAATGGGTTATCATCATAGCACGGCAGGAATTAAACTAAATCACATTACTTTCAACTAAGATGTTTTCTGCCACCATGTGGTGCATCTTGGCATTACACAGCTTTGAACCAGCTCATGTAATAAATGGCCAAAAGAATATCAATACAGTAAATTCAGAAATAGATTTTGACTAATTGTGCATAATGGCTAGAATTTTGCTTAAGATGCATGTGACTAAAGGCATTTTAAACGACATATAGTGTATTTTCCAATGCACGTGCAAGTCGTGCATGTACATTCTATATTTGAACTTCCGGCTGGATTCTCGTTAATTTACAGTATTTAAACATTTCTCTACAGATATACTTACATAGTTACCTACAGTATTTAATGATTTAAAATACTCAAAACAAATTTTAATATATTTCAGGCCAGAGAGCACTGTTTGTCTCTCTTGCAAGATGCGCTGAGCAGCCAACAGAGGGCAGACCACTCATGGAGGTAATCACCACAATATAGACTGTTAGTTTATATTGTGTATATTGTACACACAACCGGCATGCAGTGTCACTGCTATATCAATAAAAATTGGTTGACACAGACAGACACAGAGTTTTAAAACAAAACATGGTGACCAACCTTGAGTCATTATGCTACACATAGTTGGAACAAACTTCCAGAGGATCTAGGACTTGCAGCAGTTTAGACTACTTTTAAATACAGGCTAAACATACTCTATTTCTACACTACCTTTCAAATGATCAATCAAATGTTTTTGTATTTATCCATTATTATATGCCTGTTTTGTTTTATGGATTTTGTAAAGCTTTTGTAATTGCCATTGAGACGTGCTATACAAACACATTTTCCTTCCCTTCATTCTGCTCTTCTCCCGACCCCCCACAGTGACGACCTCTCCATGGCAGTTGATGCTGAATATGAGCTGTTCAAGAGCAGCAAGTCTTCCAACCTGTACAAAGCAGCCGTCCTGAAGAAAGTAACTCTCACCCCTTTTGTTCCTTTCCACAATGTTATTATACACTATGGTTGATGGGTCAATAACCCCACCCACACCTTATTCCACAATGTTATTATACACTCCACTTGATGGGTCAATAACCTCACCCATACCTTATTCCACAATTGTATTTGACACTATACTTGATAGGTTTATCACCTAAACCATCCCTTATTCCGCAATGTTATTTTACACTATACTTTATGGGGGAAATCACTTAACCCATCTTTTATTCCAAAGGTAACGGAGTTTAAGAAAGGAGCGGTGGCTCCACCAGGAGATAAAGGAGTAGAGGATAGGACCTGCGTCGACACTCATGTCACAGAGCTGGAATCGAAACCCAAAGAGGAAGCAGCCTCTTCCTCCTCTTCCCTCGTGGAGGCGCATCCTGGGTTCACGACTGCCTCTCATGTCTACTCGGTAAGACGCAGGGTGCTCTGGAGCTCTGCTTTAAGTATTCCTCTTGTTTTCACCTGCCTGCATCAATGTTTACGTCGCAACATCAATGCACTGCTGAGACTTAATTCTTATGCTATTAGGACAGTTTTTTCTCCAATGCTGGTTGAAATGTGTAACTGTGTAAGCCATATTCCTGTGTCTGTTTCCCACACTAGTTGAAGCGTAAGAGAGTAGGAGCTGGCCTGAGGGGCTCTT
Source organism: Gymnoscopelus microlampas (assembly GCF_963454915.1). Taxonomy (NCBI): domain Eukaryota; kingdom Metazoa; phylum Chordata; class Actinopteri; order Myctophiformes; family Myctophidae; genus Gymnoscopelus; species Gymnoscopelus microlampas. Next base: position 15,424,195 of record NC_139948.1, read on the forward strand.
CCGACCCATTCCAAACAGCCAGGGAGCTGCTTAAGTCCTCCGACCAGGGAACGGAGAGTGGAGGAGGGTTCTGCTCCGACAGCCTCGGAGGCTCTGGACAGCCAGCTAGCCAGGAAGAGGAGGAGAAGAAAAAGAAAGGCTCGAAAGAAGAGTCAAAGACAGATGCGTGTTCAGCAGTGACCTCGTCCATCAGAGCCAAGGCCAGTGCTGTGGCTGCGTCTCTGAACAGCCCCACCAAGGGGGGAAGAGCCCTCAGCAAGAAGCAGCAGAAGCTAGCGGAGGCCGCCAAAAACTCGCGCAGCATTTCCCTGTTCTTCGGAAAGCAGCAGCAACCGGAGAAATGCAAGGAGGCAGAGTCTGAGAAGGGAATTACCTCGTGTAGGACTGGTGCTTTGAGCCCCGCGGCGGAATGTTCACCCGCCTCTGCGGAAACCACTGTGGATGCCATTTCTATGGATACCAATTCCATGGATACCAGTCCTATTGAACCATTTACAGAGGACACTGCCAAAGCAAAGGACATACAAACAGAAGTCATTTGTCTGGGTGACGACGATGATGATGATGATGACGATGAGAATGTTTTCCAATCTGAACAGATGGAACTAATTCAAGATAATCCTCAACAGGATACAGAGTAAGATGCCGTTATTGTTCCAGGTTATCAAAGTGTTTGCATTTTCACTGTCACATCAAAGTCCTTGTCTCCTCTCACTTATTAAAAATGATAATTTGTGTCTTGCACAGGCCAAATATACTTGAAGAAAAATCTAAATCACCTCTAATAGAAAAGGTAGGTGATTCTTGACTACGTGAATCATATATTTTGAGTACGTCAAAATCTGACCACGCTTAAAACATGTTTTACATATTGTAGGCTGGCAGTTTTTCCAGTGCCTTATAAGAATGCATTGGGAAGTGTTTCTATCAGAGATGGCCTCATAATAGAACTCTATAGTTTCTCAAAGTGGGGTCCAGGGATCCTTGCGATTCCTTGAGGCGCTTCCATTTGTACACTCAGAGTTATGGGTGTCCTTGAAATTAAAAGGTTTGAGAACCACAATAGAATGATAGGATTCTGGTGAAAACTTCAATGTGACGTTGGTGCTAATGTGATACACTTGCATCTTCCAGCTGTCAGATGACAGGAAAGCCAACAAGGAGGAGTCTTCCCCTCCAGCAAAGTGTAGCCGGACCACCCAGGACCGAGGAGGCAAGAGGAGGGTGACCTTTAACCCCAACGTACAAGAGAGCATACTGGACCTGTCTAATGACCCCCCCAATCCTGCCACCAAAAAGGAAGTGGCTGACATTGTTGTGCGCTGCCTGGACCCATTTTACTCTCAGGGGAAGTTTGCCACCAAGGTGAGAGTGAGAGACGCCTGACTGGAGTCAACCTTTTTTTTAAGGGATGGGGATTATTAAGTCAATTAATCGATCGACAGAAGAGAGGTTTAATTACATTTTAGAAATAATCCAATAATCGTTCACCAAAAGTGAAGTGTGAATGCTTGTGTTTGTGCCATATTAAAAAAGTTATGTGTTCGATGGCTGGGTAAAGATATTTATCATTTTCAAGATGTTTGGGTTCAGTACTTTACCTTATTTTACCATTATTTCATGATCTAAAAAAGTTTATCACATAGATAGATGAATCGAATAATCGGGGAAAATAAAGCGATCAATTGAAGAAAATCATTCATTGCAGCTGCTTTATTTTCCTTGTTTTGGGGGTCATTTTAGGAGCTGTTCAAGTCATTTGCCCGCTACTTGTCCCACCTTCTTGCAGAGGGGAGGAGTCGGGGTAGAGGTCAAGGTAAGTAGGGCGTCAAATATAACATGGCACGTGCCTAGTTGCACATGAGGGCCATAATCTAAAGCCTCATTTATAAACTCTTTTGTATGTTGATTGCTAATAAGGGTTGATCTTCAAGCTAACCTCAAGCTTGTCGGTGTAAACCGTAAGCTTGAAGATCAGCTTTTGTCAGCAAGCAACACTGCCACGTGATGGAGTATAAAGGAAGCTTAATGCTTGTTTTTTTTTGTCTACAGTGAAAGTGGAGACCAAGGCTCTGGTGAAGAAGTTCTTCAGCAGCGTGAAGCGCTGTGAAAGCGAGATAGACTGGAAAGACCTCAAAAGACTCAACAGGTCCGATAACTCCTAGGTGGAGGAAAGGGTGATATTGAAGTCAAAGACCATCCTCTTCGTCAGTGCCTCCCAACTTCAAGCATCAATCCATACAAGGCTTTTAAACAAGCCTTTAATGACCAACATGATTTGCTGCTACACGCTCACTGTTTCCAGCCTTGTTGCTGCTATCTTAAGTGCATCCCAATAACGAAGCAATAAAACAGGTTTAGCATACACTATACTCTGGCTGCAGACGAAGACCAGGCCTAGCTGTGTTTGACAAGTTACATACAGCAGGAGTGTCAGGTCTTTGGACTGCTGGTACATGGACTTTCACTGCAGGAACGCAGAACAGAGGAACTAATATGAAAGTGCGTCACTCACCGACCGTCTTGTTATATTTTATTTAAAAGCTGTATTTGAATATCATTTTTTATCTTTGTTGATAGCTGTCCTCATGGCCGTAACAATGACACTGTAACACAGACAGTGGGCTTTTCAGTTTTATTATTTGAAGACCTGCAAAAAAAAACATTCTCAGATGTAGGGAATTAGTGGTTGGTGGTGTTTCCCGCTGGACATTGTGGTTCACTGAGTGCCTGTTGGGGGGGACAGACTCCTAGATGCCATATTCTGTCTCTTTCTAAAAGCCTAATTCATTACTTTGTTGCACAAGGAACTGTAAATTAGGCTCAAGTCATCTAATGAAATCCAAAGAGCACTTTTGAAGCACCAATGAGCGCGAGGGCCTGCCACGCAAAGAGATACTTAGCCGTACTGTTTGCTCGTAAATGTTTACAATAAAATCCAATGCTGTGTGTCAGTCACGCTTGTGTGAGACGTCTCTCATTGTCAATTCATGAATGGGTCCTTGAGTCCGTCTTGAATTATAGGGGTTTTATTAAACAGAACGGGCCTGTGTGTGTGTTTGTGTGTGTGTGTGTGTGTGTGTGTGTGTGGACAATTAGGTTCTCATACACTACAGTGAGTGGGACTGGACCCCCAGGGGACCAGTGGGGGCGGGGTGGAAGAGGAGAGACATCGGCGCAAAGCACGCTCTTGCAAGAGGCGTGTCCATTGAAACAGCTGGGAGGAAAATAGCAGATCTACAAGCTCACAGCGCATCTCACCGCAACGCGCGGCGAGCTTGTAGATCGACTATGGCCGGCTATTTTCGGCATGATGACGGTAGTCGGGACACCGTCGTACGACCAAGTATGTGATTCAGGCTGACTGAGTGACATCATCGTCAGTGCTGGCACAAGTGATGCCATGTCCGCTTATTATAAGCGACTTTGGGCTTGTTTTTCTGTAAAGTTGCAGGTTGCGGTTTTTTGGGCTCGTTTCTAAAGTGTAGTTGTTTATTTGGACTTGTTTCCTAATGTTGTTTGAACCAGTGGTCCTTAAACATTTTCATGTCAAGGAACCCCACATCAATATGCATTTGTCACCACGGACCCCACATCTGAAAAAAAATTGTGCCAGGGACCCCTGTACCAGATGTGTTGTTAAAATGTTTCAAAACACTTTTTTTCCCAAGATTTTTTTCTGAAAATAGCAGATCTACAAGCTCACATCACGACTCGATATGCATTGGCTATTTAAAAATGGCAGATTATTAGGCCACATGAGCACTTTATAAACCGATATGATAGTAAGAAGTGTTATTGTATAGTGTCACTTACATTAAAGTAACACATAAGGGTCAGTCGGATATATAGAACTGAGCGTACTGGCCAATACAAAGCCAATACGTGAGTGCACTCCCGGTGCGCATATTATGCATTATAGTAGTATAAAGTGCTCAGTGGCCTAATAATAGTCGCTTCTTTTGGGCTTGTTTTCATAGACCCGGTTGCTTATTCCTCACGCACAACCTGGCAACACTGGCCTGGCACACATTTCTCATTCATTAAGCTGAGTCTGGCTGATTGGCAACGTCTTTCTGTGTGTGTAGTGTACCTCTTCGAAGAATGATATAGGCTATTGATAGATAAAGGGAACAAAAAATATACATTTGTTGTCAAGGTAAATTGGATGTCGAAGTTATTCAAAAACGACTCTCGTATTTATCGCAAGCTGTTCGTAATTCCGATTTGATTGAACCGGGTAAAGGTTGTATTAGTCTCCGTCGGATCGCAGCAGATGCTGAGCTAGGGAGCAGGTGCGCTGAGTAGAGCTTCCAGTAAAGGGTTAAACCCCGGCCGTCAGGGAGGCTGCGTCCTAAAGGCTTTTTGTTCGCTGTCTTCCGGACCCGGCCGTCGTCATCATCATCATCATCATCAGAGCACTTTGCATGGCAAGAAGAAGACGCCGGTGAAGCAGCGTCTCCATCATCGCTCCGCCGAGCCTCGATGCTCCGTGCAGGCGGGATGGAGGAGTTTGTGACGGAGGACGAGGAGCCCTGGTACGACCAGAGGGACCTGGAGCAGGGTGAGTGTGGAGACAATACAACACATGGTTGTTTCAGTGAGACTGACTGTTCATACGAGCTTACACACGGGAGTGTTGTGTTTTCACTACAACGTTAGCTATCATGATCGCAGTGGGCTTTAGGAAAAAAAAATGCATTCGATCATCAGTGAAGTAAAAGCCTACAGACAAATTACTCTTGAGGTAGTCGTCTATCCATGTTTTTATACGGTGAGATTTGTATGGTATGGATATAATTATACTTTAAATACATCAATTATAGTGCCTCTTCTGAAGGGAGAGTGTCTCTCTCTCTCTCTCTCTCTCTCTCTCTCTCTCTCTCACGCACGCACACACACACACACACACACACACACACACACACACACACACACACACACACACACACACACACACACACACACACACACACACACACACACACACACACACACACACACACACACACTAGCCCTCGATCACTGCTCCCATGGCCAATTATTCAGATCTTGTCAGTGATGCCTCCTAGAATAGCCCCTCTGTCTGACAGATTTCTGTCCTCCCCTTCACCACCAAGCCAAGGGATAGAGAGAGCGGTGGATGGGGGTGATGGAGGGTCACATCATCCATTCTCTCTCCATTGTCCCTCCTTAAAGATGTATTAATAATTATAATTCCCTCTGGGCTCTAATAATGTTGAGTTGGAGAGGTTGAGTGACATGGAAGGATATGTGTGAGTGGACTGACATCATGGATGGCTATGTGAGTCAGATGCCAGTGGCAACACCATGTAGGATGTTCTGAAGAAAAACAGACAAAAAACATGATTGGAATTCTCAAAGATGTGGAAAATGTTGGAACAAAGAAAGAAGTCATTGTGCAGACTGTTCTGAAAGGGCGTAATACGCCGTAGTTCGTACCCTCCCTGCCAGTGGTGGAAAGTAACTAAGTACATTTACTTAAGTACAATTTTGAGGTATGTATTTGTACTTGAGTATTGCCAATTTCCAATACCTTTACTGCTACTCAAATACACCTTGGATCCAAAAATTATACTCTTACTACAATTATTTGAAAAGTTTAGTTACTACTAGTTAAAAATTGGAGTACTTTTACCACCACTGCTCTTTCAGTCATTTTGACAGGGACTTTAGAGGGACACTGAAATAGACTCTAGCTTGTTTGTCTCTGACCATGACCTTTATATTTGACATGAACAGGCTACAGGTTAATGAGATTATTTGGAGAGAGAAAAACATCCTTACCGTACATCACAATGATTATTAGATTTATCTAATTCAATTGGCCCTGATATAGATCTGCCTTTCACTAAATGCTTGTGTGCGCGTGTGCGTGCACAGCATATCCTGAGTGTTAATTTAGCTCTGAGAGGAACTGAGTTCAATTAAGCTGCATCAGGATTTCACTGTGGTTCTCAAAGTGGGGTCCAGGCACCCTCAGGGTTCATCGAGAGGGTTCCAAATAGACCCCTACAAGTCTGTAACTCAGAGTCATGGGGGTCCTTTAAATTAAAATGTTTGACAAACAATGTTTTTTAGACTAATGTCCATCTGAGAGAAGAAAGAGGCTGTGAGTAACTACATGAATGGTTGAATACAATTTGTGTTAATCATCCCCCACTTTTTGTTCCATGTAACCAGCAACTTCATTCGCTCATCTACATAGTCCTTCCTCCTCTCCCCACTGCCCAAGGACAGTCTGTCATTTCATGTTTTATCTGATAACAACACACTGGTCTGGGCCGCTTGGTGATAAGTGTGTGTGTGTGTGTGTGTGTGTGTGTGTGTGTGTGTGTGTGTGTGTGTGTGTGTGTGTGTGTGTGTGTGTGTGTGTGTGTGTGTGTGTGTGTGTGAGCGCTGTGCATGCGTGATCGCCCCGCCCGTCTGTGTTAATACAGAGCCAGTGCAGTGAGTGTTCGCCCCCTCTGTGCCAGCAGGACAATTTCCATTCCTACATGACTAACCCACACGTGCGCATCTAAATGCATCGGCCTCATGTCTGGAGCTCACATCTAGTTATTATATAACTTGTTTTCCCTCAAAGACCACACAACAACACGGCTCCTTAAGGATATGGCAAGCAATACACTGTGGAAACCCCAGTCCTTGGAGATCAACACCTGTTGCCTTCAGGGAGGACAGAGAATGTGATTTTCTCTACTCAATTTGCTAAATAAACTCAATAATGCCATATTCAATTGCATCCATCTATCCCCAGTTCAGTCACGCTCTGAATCGTGCATTAACTGTTGGCACACATTATGTGTTCCAACCGTTGATGCACGACTCTGAGCGTGACTATGGAGATACGTGACATATCTCTATATTCCCTTTGATGTGTGACTCCCATTCAGTGGGAGGGCCCAGGGGGGTGGTGGGACATCACAAACACAATGTTAACGGTTGCACACATGATACTAACGTGACATTTCTGTCCAAATCCAGACGTCACGTTTGTGAACCTGGAGTCGCATATATACAGTATATTATGTCACGTGTTGAAACTGCATTTCCAGACCCCACGAGAGGCCTAAAAATGTAGGTGTGAAGGCTGCTCGGTGGCCTGAACATCTAGTATCTATATATTCCCTTTGATGTGTGAATCTCACATTCTGTGGGAGGGAATGGAGCTGAACTAACTACAGCCATTGAACATGACATCATCACACCGTACCATCTGCCCAGAGATGCTACTGTTCAGTTACTAATGAGCGCAAGGCTCACCTGTGTACCGTAGAACTTGCATATAACAGCATTGTTCCCAAAGCAAAATGTGCCTGCACAGCTTGCAGCGATTACCATGCATGGTCACAATATGAGGTCATTAGTTTGGAGCAGTGAGTGTTTAGATCAGGATTGCAGAAAAGTTTCCCACATAACCTCCAAAGCCTGAAATGTCTGATCGTGGCACTGAGAGGTGCTTTTGTTTATAGACTCCTAATCAGATCAGCTCAATGCTTCGAGGCCCGATATTGAATAAAGCCCAGATCAGATACCAAGCCCAGCGGACACACACACACACACACACACACACACACACACACACACACACACACACACACACACACACACACACACACACACACACACACACACACACACACACACACACACACACACACACACACACACACACACACACACACACACACACACACACACACACACACACACACACACACACACACACTAGCTGAGTACACCTGCCTGCCTCTTTTCTCTCTTACAGGTCATGTACAGTGGGATGATGAGGCTCAAAGCTGCTTTGGTAAGCTTTGAGTCGGGTGCTGAGGTCTATCCCACAGAGAGAGACACTCACACATATACAGTAGTCTAACAAGTCCATAGACACCTCTGGAGATGTGTTGTTACAGTAGCACGCTGGTATTTTGTGCATTTTAGAGATTCCACAGAGCCAGTATCACAAAACCTCGGTCACGGTTTGGCATAATTTGAATGTAGATGAGGTCCACATGTGGCTAGACAATATTACAATGACCTATTTGTATAATTCGGCTTAATAATCGGCGGGTGATTTCTCTCTCGCGCGTACACACACACACACACACACGCACACGCACCCCCACACCTACTCTAAGCACATTGCTGAGACACACACACAGCCAGCCTCCTCTCCAGACGGGGCAGACAGTAAATCATATTACTCCCAGGTGACTTACCCCTGTGAGGAAACATCCTGTATGTGTGTGTGTTACTGTCAATGCTGACACTGTACATTGTGGTGATAAAATGCTGCATTACTACTCTATAATGGAGGTCAATGCCTTTCACTTTGTCTTCCCCAGTACCCCTCCCCTGCTGTAAGGGCTGTTAGTACGTTGGAGCCAGCAGAATCCTCGGGCCAACTAGGCCTTCTCTCTGTGAGAGGTGAATAATGTATACGTACGCCCAACTGAGGCTGTAGAGCAGTGTCTCTCAAACATTTCCATGTCTAGAACCCCCAAATTGATATGTAATAATAGGCCACGGCCCCCCATCTGAAAATATTCTGCGCCAGGGAGGGACCCCAATAAGATAAGTTTGTGTTGTTAAAGGTAGGGTAAGTGATTTGCTTTTGTTAAAATAAGTGTTAAATAGCTCTATATTCTGATAGTACTCATTGCTATAGAGTGTTTGTTCAGTAACCGGAGTCTCCTTGTCTCTCCACCTCTTTATTAAACAGAAAATGCATTTTCGTTTAAGTTTCATTTCCAATTTTATCCAACCAGGACAGAGAACTCAATCAGGATACAGATTAAACAAGTGAAATTGGAAGTGATGACACTAAGAAATGAGCTGACAAAATTGGAACTGGAACACTATACAAATGAAGCTTAAAAATGGGTACTTTCTCCTGATTGGCTGAGATTTTGACACCTACCGGAAAATGTATTTTCTGTTTATTAAAGAGCTGGAGAGACAGGGAGACATCTGTTACTGCACAAACACTTTATAGCAATGATTACTATCAGAATATAGTATTTTAACCTTTTAACAAAATACTTTTTGTTTTAACCAAAAAATATCACTTACCCTACCTTTAAATGTTGACCATTTTGAATAGCTGAAGTATCAATTTTAGTTCAAGAGGTTGAAGTGATTTTGATGCGATATTAACTAATTTAGCTGGGGACCGCCTGGATCTCACTTTGAGAACCACTGCTGTAGAGAACAGGAAAATCCCCGGGGATTTTCGTGTGTGTGTGTGTGGGGTCTTATTAGGAGCTCAGGCTCCTGCTGTAGATGGCTTCCGGTGTGTGTTGCCCTGTATTGACTGGCTGCACTTATACAATAGATCAAACACTGAATGGTCCCATTCAGTGTTGTGTTGACGTCCATGACTCCATGCCCAATTCACGTTCCCCACTTTCCTCAGCTTGTTGTTGGGAAATTGGTTCAGCAGGACTCAAAGCCTAGGTTTTTTTGGGATTGTTGACTTTTAGTTACTTTACGCAGAAGCAGGTTTACTTCATTGTCAGCAGAGCAGACAACTTGTCTTATACCCATGAACTGTAACAAAGAAAAACACCACACCCCCACCTCCAGGTACAGTACACAGTGAGTCCCCCCGCGTGGTAAAGAGACAGAGGAGGTAAACTCATCCCCTGACATCTAGATCACGTTAGTCTCCGGATGCTCAGAGTAGTCTTACATATATGCGTCTCCTGTGCCTTTTTAGTATTCCAAGTAAACAAGCCCAGTTGCTAAGTAGGTCTTTCCTCCCAAGGCCTTCCTCTTTCATCTAGGTTTTCTTGAGCTCATCTTGTATGGGGTCACGGTGGCTTGTCTTAATCAGAAAAGACAGGATTTAAACAGAAAAAGCCCCTATAGGCAGAATAGAGAAAGGGATCTTCTCTTCCCTTGTGATGCATTTTCAATTAATTTGACCTGAATCGGGGGTGGTTGCTGCAAATGAGCATGGCCTTGTCAATCATGAAAGTCTTTGATTTTTTTCCCTCCTTTTTTTTAAAGGCTAAGGGTGATGAAAATATGGTGTCACATCATAAAGTTTAATCATAATGTTATCACTAGGGTTGGGATCCTTTAGGATTCCAACCCAGGGTTGGGATCCGATTCCGGATCCCAACCCTAGTTCTCTCTAACCACTACTGTATCTCTTGCATGTTTGTACTCATTTGTTTGTGTCTTTTATTAGACCTGCACCTGGCAGCAGAACTGGGCAAGACTCTGCTGGAGCGCAACAAGGAGCTGGAGGACTCTCTGCAGCAGATGTACATCAACAATGAGGAGCAAGTGCAGGAGATTGAGGTAACCGTGGTCCAGAGTGCAAGCCATCATGTGTGTGATATTATGAACATCAAGGAAAAATGCCCCAGTTCGATTCACTTTCAGTGCAGTTGAGGACCTGCACTTTAACCCTTTTAAGACCTGGAACGCATCTGTTTAATTTTTTTATTTGAGCTAAAAAGCATTATTTTACACTTTGGCTATTCAAAAATAGCAGATATACAAGCTTGTAGATCTGCTATTTAAAAAAAAATATGATTCTGGGGGTCCCTGGAACAAAATATTTTGAGATGACGGGCCGCGGCCAAATACATATCATTTTGGGGGTCCTTGACATGAAAAAGTTTGAGAACCACTGATATAGCAACATACGTAAAAAAAAAAGAAAACAGATTTAGAAGACATTTTGTAGAATCGGCCTCAGGCCTTAATGGGTTAACATACTCAAATGTCTCTCCCCTCTGCAGTACCTGTCCAAGCAGCTGGAGATGCTGAGGGAGATGAATGAGCAGCATGCCAAGGTGTACGAACAGCTGGACGTCACGGCCAGAGAGCTGGAGATCACCAACGAGAAGCTGGTGCTGGAGAGCAAGGCCTCGCAGCAGAAGATAGACAGGTGAACGCTCGAGTAGTTCACACTGAACCCATTCAATCCGGGAACACATCTGTGTCATTTTAGATTTTAGCTATAACCATTATTTTGTACTTTGGGCTATTCAAAAATAGCAGATATACAAGATAATAGCACAGCACAAGTGCCGCGCTATGAGCTTGTAGATCTGCTATTAAAAAAAAAAAATCGTGAACATTTCTGCAAATCTTCGAATATATATACATTTGTAACTCAAATCTTTGCTTCTGGGGGTCCCTGGAACTAAATATTTGGAGATGGGGTCCTTGACATGAAAAAGTTTGAGAACCACTGATATAGCAACATCGGGGTTTTTCAGAAACCTGTTAGGATTTAGAAGACATTTGTAGATGCGTTCCCAGAATCTACAAATGCCTTCTAAACCAGTAGTTCTCACTTTAAAATATTTTTCAAAAATGTAAAAAAATAGCATATGTACCACGCAGTGATGCGCTGCGAGTCGTTTTTGAATAGCAAACGCAAAAAATCTAAAATGACACGGATGCTTTCCCGGTTTTAGTGTTAAACATCCAGTGCATGAGTGCAATGACTTCAACTTAGGCAGGAGACGTTTGATATTGATTTCAATGCGCATCGTTCCATTCAGGTCTTGACCATTACATTTTGATGCAAATACTTGTAGGACTGGAGACCTTCCCTAGCACTTCACTGTCCACTTCTTTCCCATCATATAGTTAGGAATATCCAGGGCTGATTAAAAGAATAGATTGCACTATGAAGATTTCTTATTTCTTTTGCCCCCTAGTCTAGTTTGGTAAATGGCTGGCTGTTGTGTGTCTGACAGACTGATTAACTATGCATACTGTCGACCAATCAATGCATTCATTAAAACCTGGACAGTAGCCAACACCACCACCCACACACAGAAGTTCTTTATTTGTATGCTGGCTATTATGCTATTTGTATTTCATACGAAGAAAACAGCTTTACAAGCAGACACGCGACAGATGCAGACGGAATGGGTGAAACGGAGGGCAAATAAACCCAAAATTAACAGGAGAGATGGTATGAAGGCAACTGTGGCATTTACAAAACATACCAGTCAAAGGGATGGTGTGCAGTGCACTCAAAACATGATCGAGTTTGTTTCTGTTTTTGCTCATTTCCGATGCAGATAAATCATGCACAAACGTGTCTGCCCTCTGGCCAGCCTAGCCTATGTCATCTTTTCAGTTCAGAATGTTTTTACCACAGTAAAGTGGTTAAAAAAAAGTGACAAAGACAAATAATTAATAAATAAACTGTGTATCAGGTGTTATTTTCTCCATAGTGATTTCCTAATCACAATAATTAGGGATTTTAGATTCAGATTACTAGTCTTAGCAATGGCTAATAAGATTACTATGTGAATGGTTTCCTCTGTTCTTAATGCCCCATCCAGACCTTCTGTTCAGAACACTGGCTTTAGGAGAATGTTATGTTGATAATTTATTATTATTTAACAGTATTGTTACATTTGCACTCATGTGTATGTACGCCCTTGTACTTAATATTTCTGATGAACAGCCCACACAATAAGCCCTTGTGCTTTTGAGAGTGAGCTCTGGAGACACAAAACATATCGGGAAGTTTTATATGAAATTACACAATCGGTGAAGTCACCCTTTACAGTTAGGGTAAGGATTAGGGTTAGATACTGTATGTCATGGTTCTCAAAGTGGGGTCTAGGGACCCTCAGGGTTCCTTGAGGGGGGTTCCAAATGGACTCTTTGAACGGTGAGGTGTACAAATGGACCCTTACCAGGTACATTTGGTTCCATTTTTGTAGTTGTTACGAGGGTCTTTGAAATTCAATTATTTTGAGAAACACTGCTGTATGTAGTAGTGAGGGTCCTCGCAAGTATAGTTATGCAAATGCATGTGTGTGTTTGTCTTGTGTGCATAGGTTGACAGGCACTATGGAGGGGTTGCAGAATCAGGTGGACAGTCTGACCTCTCGAGTGGACGAGCTGCGTTCCCTGGAGGAGCTGAGGGTCCGCAGGGAGAAGAGGGAACGACGCAAGACCGTGCACTCCTTCCCCTGCCTCAAAGAGCTGTGCACCGCACCCAGGTTAATACCCAATGAATGCAGTCGCTGAGTATAGTTTCAGTAAGACTAGTGTTAATCACAGTGGCGTGACGTAGTGACGGCGGGCCCCAGTGCAAGCTACTTGGGACAGGCAGGCATGTGCCATTGATGCACATGTAACTGGAACCGAATGTTTGAGGGAATGCATTGCAGTGAACGAGGGCCAGCTGGACCGGCTTATGAATAAACAATAGTTTTTGAATGAATGCGAATTCTGTCGTATAAATTAAAGGAAGACCATTTCACACACCGTTTTCTGATCACTTGTTTTTCATAGTGCACACTGACTATGTTATTTCATGGAGGCAAATCTAATCATCTATCGTTTCTGGCTTGGCGGTATTGAGAGAATTGGTTGATGGGCTGTCAATGATTGACAGTCTTGACAGCTCATACTTACAGCACAGTCAGAAACGTTCGCTGTGCCGTACGAGCTTGTATATCTGCTATTTTTGAAAAATCGTGAACATTTGTGCAAATCTTTGAATACATGTATTTTTTAACATAACATTTTTAACTCAAATCTTTGATTCTGGGGGTCCCTGGAACAAAATATTTTGAGATGGGGGTCGGCAGCTAAATACATATCATTTTGGGGGTCCTTGACACAAAAGAGTTTGAGCACCCCACTGATATGGCAACATTTTAGGACACAAATTAGGATTTAGAAGATATTTTGTAGAATCGGGTCCTCAGGTCTTAATGGGTTAAATGCGTTCCCTGCTCTCTGGCAGGTACGAGGACGGCTTCCTATTGGCCAACCCGGGCAGCGTGGACCTGGCGGAGCGCCGCCCGGCGGACGAGGAGAACGACCGGCTGCGGGACATCGTGGCGTCCCTGCGCGCCGCCATGGCGACCGAGCGGGGCAGGCGGGAGGGCGCCGAGCGCGAGTGCACCGCCGTCCTCCAGGAGTTCGAGCGGCTGGAGCAGCGCCTCCTGGGGGCCGAGGGCTGCCAGCTGCGCGTCCAGGAGCTGGAGGCCGAGCTGCAGGAGATGCAGCAGCTCCGACGCTCCCGGGTCTGTCTGATGGGTGGCGTGGAGGTAGGCATGTCATCGCCATTGTTATTATTATATAATCACATGACTGCTGTCATTTGAGATGATCACAATAGGCTCTATGCACAGCGGCCATTTTGGAGAAAAATTGGGTCTCTTCTGACTTCCTTCACAGGTGTTACCAATGATACTAATGAAGGCTCTGTTCCATTCTGGTCAAACAGAGTCAGGGTGCTGATATTGTGCATGTTGGCTCACTAGAAATACTAGTGGGTCTCAAAGTGTGGTCCAGGGACCCTCATGGTTCCTTGAGAGGGTGTAACTCTGAGAGTGTACAAATGGAACCAAATGGACCCTCCCGGGTCCATTTGGTTCCATTTGTACACTCTCAGAGTTATGGGGGTCCTTGAAATTAAAAGGTTTGAGAACCACTGTGCTCCACTAAATTGGAACAGAGCCTTCATTAGTGTCATTGGTAACACCTGTGAAGGAAGTAAGGAAGGGGCCCAATTTCTGTCCAATATGGCTGCTGTGCATAGAGCGGTTACATGGCGGCTTTCCGACAAAAAACACTCCGCCTGTAAATTCACCAGAAGTTCACTGATTTACTGATTTCATATCTCAGTTAATAAATCAAAAGGTTAGATATTAGATATTTTAGAAAATCTTCAAAAAGAATACAATGCTTAAATGCATGGCACGTTCTGGCCATAGTACATTATTCATTTTGATTATTTGTAAAGGTCATTGTCTGTCAATTCTGTGTACATTTAGTTATTTGTCTTATCTGCTCTTATCTGTTGTGTTTTTGGCATTGAACAAATCAAATTTACAACTAAAATATCCTGATGTTGACAGCCCTACGCGGAGGACGGCCTGGAGCAGACGCTGCTCAACAACGCCCCAGAGACCGACACGCCGGACGCGGGCACGGGGCCGCAGGAAGGAAAAGCGGGCGGCGCCGGGGAGAGCGCGCCCGGCCAGCAGGGGGTCCCGGTGAGGAAGAGCTGCAGCGACACGGCCCTGAACGCCATCTCGGCCCGCGACGCTTCGGGCAGGCGCCAGGGCAGCTACGCGCTCCACGCCAACGGCGTGCGCAAGCGCGGCATGTCCATCCTCAGGGAGGTGGACGAGCAGTACCACGCTCTGCTGGAGAAGTACGAGGAGCTGCTGGGGAAGTGCCGGCGCCACGAGGAGAGCATGTGTCACGCCGGGTCGCAGACGTCGCGGCCCGTTTCCAGGGACCCGTCCATGAAGGACTACAGCATGGTCTCCTCCTGCGGAGCCTCCACGTCAGGGGCCGCCTGCGCCTCCTCCTCCGGCCCTCCCACGCCCCCTCAGACGCCCTCCACCCCGGAGGCGCTGGAGGGGATCAGCCGGCAGGTGGAGCAAGTGGACAAGCGGCTCGGCCAGAACACGCCGGAGTACAAGGCTCTGTTCAAGGAGATCTTCTCTCGTCTGCAGAAGACCAAGAGTGACCTGAACCCCAGCAAGGGCAGAAAGGCCAGCAAGTCGAGCAAAGGAAAACCACCCAAAAAATCCACTCTGACTGAAGATGAGACTTCATGATGCACTGAAAGACAAAACCTCAAAGACAAAGTTATTTGTCTCCCTGTTTTGACTGCTGCTGGTTTGGCCACTCATGTCTGAAGCCTAATCCATGCTATGACACTGCCTCTCAGCGAAAATCTACACTTTTTGCCAAGCAACACCATCGGGCGACAGACTGTAAATTAGGCTTTAATGACAGGATGCCTGTTGTCAGGGCAGAAGGTGTTTAATGTTGCATAGTCTGTTGTGGATAGTCTCACATGGCCACACGATGTGAGATCTCTGCCTACCGAAGTGTCTGGGGAAATCTAAAGTCATTGTAGGGGCTAGAACAGCAGAGAACTCTCTGCTAACCACCCTAAGTCTACTGCTTTGAAAACCGATACTGTCCCAATACAAAAGATAAATCTCTGAATTGCAGCCACCCAGTTTTACTCCCTACAATGAATTGAGATTTTTCACCTGTCGTATTGGAAGGCGGAGATGTCTGATCATGTGGCTATGTGAGTTGTTATGGATGCCTTCTCTGCACTTAAGACACTAGCTTGATTCAACTTCAAACTGCCAAATGTTACATATCACTACATAGATGAAAGGTTCCACTGCTTTGGCTGGGTGACAGGTTGTGAGATAACAATTCTAAAGACTTTAAAGACAATCCAGTGTGATCTACATGGGATTTGTTATTGATGGAGGATGGTACTAATGCAAACATGATTTAACTCTATTGCCAATGACTCCTTTGGAAACCATGATTACTTATGCCAAGTCATTTATTTAAAAATGGATGGAAATAATTTTTCTGATGTTCTGATACTAATTATGCCAAGAAAGTACATCCGGCATGATGCATGAATGGATCCATTAAAAGAAGAAAGACATAGGCCTACTATTTTACCTGATTTAAGATCAACAAACGGTCAAAACCTCAAATCCGTTGTCTTGAATATATAGAAGACTCAGTGTGACGATGCAGATAGAAGTAACGTTAATGATGTATAAAGTTGGGGGTGTTTTGTGTGTGGATTTAAGGAATTGTCTGGATAGCATTCCTTCACAAGACCTCCCCGTTATGTTGCCAAAATGTGTTGCACATAAATATTCATTACATTCAAGTAGACTGGGTTATCTTGTTTGTTTAAATGGTTTACCATAACGTATTTGGTGAAGGCACTGACTCCGGAAATGCTAATGCTACAGAGGTGTTGTTTAACCACATTTAACCCTGACGTCCATATTTGTCAAAAATAGCGAAAATAGCCGATATGCAAGCTCACAACACGTCACGTTGTGACGTGTTGTGAGCTTGCAGATCGGCAATTTTCGGCATTTGTTGTATGACCAATTATGTAGCGCTTAAGTGGTTAGCAACTATTAACGGCATGCATTATTACGTAAGGGAGCTTTTAGCGGCCATGTATTGTTGCATTTGTACGTGGGGTTTTGATTTGTGTTAGATGTTACACACTGTGTACACTGTGAAATCTCCACGTCAACGTTGACATCTTATTTGTAGTTGTAATGAATGAGTCATTTAAAATGTGTTCCCGCACAATTAAAAACATGCAACACCTGGAGGCTTTGGTGGTTTAAAGTGTCCAGGGCCAGCTGGTCTGGAGCTCTCAACAATGGAAAAACAATGTTAAACAAAATGAGTTTGTTTGACTCTCACACACACGTTCATATTACTATACTAGTAAGGACATCAACACTTAAGGACGGCGATTTTATGAATGACATTTTACATTTTTTGACCATTTATCTAACCCTAAAGCTAGAGAAGATCTACGTATTGTAGTGAGCTTGTACTGTAGATCGTCTATTTCCGGTGCGTAACACTGCCATCCAAGTATAAATCAAGCAGAACTCCAACCTTAACCTCTAAATGCCTAATCCTAGCCCTGATTGTAAACCTTACTCCCCAAACATGTTTTAACCCAGAAAACAACTTTTGTGACAGCCAGTAAAATTGTGCTTAATGTCTATGTCTATGTCTATTTCGTTTCGGTAGTGACACAATGGTGAAAAAAAAAAGTCACTACAAAGTACTACCAATCAACTCTAAATTGCCTGAAACGTACTCCGGACGATTTTGGCCTCCACACTTAGTGATTTTTTCGGATTTAACTTTCGTTTCGGTAGTGACAAACTTTCGTTTCGGTAGTGACACAATGGTGAAAAAAAAAGTCACTACAAAGTACTACCAATCAACTCTAAATTGCCTGAAACGTACTCCTAACATGTTTTTGGAGGGACTATTTTGGCCTCCACACTTAGTGATTTTTTCGGATGTAACTTTCGTTTCGGTAGTGACAAACTTTCGTTTCGGTAGTGACACAATGGTGAAAAAATTAATTTACTAAGTCCAGAGCTCGATGAATGTTAGGGACCAAAAAAAGTCACTACAAAGTACTACCAATCAACTCTAAATTGCCTGAAACGTACTACTAGGCGTAAGTATGTAGTTGTAAGCCTGCCTTTAAATGTCCATTGGCCGCATTGACAATACATTGGGCGCTTAAAGTTAAATATCTCCAAAACTACAAATGATTTCAAAGAAAAAAATCTCAAGCATGCATGTCCACAGTAAGGTGGATTTTGAACAGTGAATGGAGTTTCTAGGTGAAAGTGTTTTTTTGAGGTCCCAAATTCGTCCATCGACCTCCATTCTAAATCTCTGAACTTTTAAAGGAATACAATTCTAAAACTATTAAACATTTCAAAGATTCCTTTTCAGGCAAACATGTCCATATTAGGATGAACATTTTAAAGTTTGAATGGGGTTTCCATTCTATATATGACATTTTGAATCATTACAGTCAGTTCACCTTCTTTTGGGTCTTGAGTCGAACCAATTACTCCCGCGGAGACATCAAATTTCTCTTTTGGTCCTTGAGTCTTGGGACTCAAGGCCCAAAAGAGAAATTTGATGTCTCCGCGGGTGTAAATGGTTCGACTCAAGACTCTTTTGGGTCTTGAGTCTTGGGACTCAAGACTCAAATCCTGGAAATGGCAAATCAGCATGTGTGGGATTTGAAGGTGCAAGAGTCAGGTAAAAGTTGGAAAAATGTCCAAGAGGGATTTGAACTGGGAACCTTCCGGTTGTAAGCCCTGTACCTTAACCGCTGCACCACAGTGATTTTTACTGACTTTGTCCACTTGCGTGTTCTTCACTAAAAGATTAGATAAAGGTGCAGGAGTCAGGTAAAAGTTCAAAAAATGTCCTTGTTGGATTTGAGCCAACAACCTTCTGGTTATAAGCCCTGTATCTCAATCACTGCACCACTGTAATTCATCCTTATTCTGTTCACTTGCATGTTCTTCATTGAAAGGTTAGATAAAGGTGAAACAGCCACGTAAAAGTTGGAAAATATTCCTTGTTGAATTTGAATCGACCTCCATTATAAATCTCTGAACTTTTAAAGGAGTACAATTCTAAAACTATTAAACATTTCAAAGATTCCTTTTCAGGCAAACATGTCCACAGTAAGATGAACATTTTAAAGTATGATTGGGTGAAAAAATAAATGTACTAAGTCCAGAGCTCGATAAATGTTAGGGACCAAAAAAAATCACTACAAAGTACTTCCAATCAACTCTAAATTGCCTGAAACGTACTCCTAACAGGTTTTTGGGGGGACGATTTTGGCCTCCACACTTAGTGATTTTTTCGGATTTAACTTTCGTTTCGGTAGTGACACAATGGTGAAAAAATAAATGTATTTGTCTTGTTTGTTGTTCAAGTCAAAGCACCAGGAAGGCTGTATTTCTTGTCCAACAGTTAGCTCAATGGGTTGAGACACAGTATTCATGATCCAGAGGCCATGAGTTCAAATCCCACTGGTGTCTTTACTGTGATGCTTCCCTTTGCAGACTAACTTCTAGAAAAACAAGTTAAAATCACCAGGAAACCTGTAACTCTCAGCCAACAGCTTAGCTCAACTGGTAGAGCGTCTGTCCAATAACATGTCTTGAGTGGGTTCGATTCCCACTCGAGTCAAGTGTCCCCGGTAACTTGGGGCAACGGATTTAATTGACTGATATCCTTAGTGATGCTTCCCTTTGCAGACTAACTTCTAGAAAAACAAGTTAAAACCACCAGGAAACCTGTAACTCTCAGCCAACAGCTTAGCTCAACTGGTAGAGCGTCTGTCCAATAACATGTCTTGAGTGGGTTCGATTCCCACTCGAGTCAAGTGTCCCCGGTAACTTGGGGCAACGGATAAATTGACTAAAACCACATCCACAGCATCTTTAGTGATGCTTCCCTTTGCAGACTAACTTCTAGAAAAACAAGTCAAAACCACCAGGAAACCTGTAACTCTCAGACAACAGCATAGCTCAACTGGTAGAGCGTCTGTCCAATAACATGACTTGAGTGGGTTCGATTCCCACTCGAGTCAAGTGTCCCCGGTAACTTGGGGCAACGGATAAATTGACTGATATCCTTAGTGATGCTTCCCTTTGCAGACTAACTTCTAGAAAAACAAGTTAAAATCACCAGGAAACCCGTAACTCTCAGCCAATAGCATAGCTCAACTGGTAGAGCGTCTGTCCAATAACATGACTTGACTTGAGTGGGTTTGATTCCCACTCGAGTCAAGTGTCCCCGGTATCTTGGGGCAACGGATAAATTGACTGATATCCTTAGTGATGCTTCCCTTTGCAGACTAACTTCTAGAAAAACAAGTTAAAACCACCAGGAAACCTGTAACTCTCAGCCAACAGCATAGCTCAACTGGTAGAGCGTCTGTCCAATAACATGACTTGACTTGACTTGAGTGGGTTCGATTCCCACTCGCGTCGTGTCCCTGGTATCTTGGGGCAACGGATAAATTGACTGATATCCTTAGTGATGCTTCCCTTTGCAGACTAACTTCTAGAAAAACAAGTTAAAACCACCAGGAAACCTGTAACTCTCAGCCAACAGCATAGCTCGACTGGTAGAGCGTCTGTCCAATAACATGACTTGACTTGAGTGGGTTCGATTCCCACTCGAGTCAAGTGTCCCAGGTAACTTGGGGCAACGGATAAATTGACTGATATCCTGATAACATGACTTGAGTGGGTTCGATTCCCACTCGAGTCAAGTGTCCCCGGTAACTTGGGGCAACGGATAAATTGACTAAAACCACATCCACAGCATCTTTAGTGATGCTTCCCTTTGCAGACTAACTTCTAGAAAAACAAGTCAAAACCACCAGGAAACCTGTAACTCTCAGACAACAGCATAGCTCAACTGGTAGAGCGTCTGTCCAATAACATGACTTGAGTGGGTTCGATTCCCACTCGAGTCAAGTGTCCCCGGTAACTTGGGGCAACGGATAAATTGACTGATATCCTTAGTGATGCTTCCCTTTGCAGACTAACTTCTAGAAAAACAAGTTAAAATCACCAGGAAACCCGTAACTCTCAGCCAACAGCATAGCTCAACTGGTAGAGCGTCTGTCCAATAACATGACTTGACTTGACTTGAGTGGGTTCGATTCCCACTCGCGTCAAGTGTCCCTGGTATCTTGGGGCAACGGATAAATTGACTGATATCCTTAGTGATGCTTCCCTTTGCAGACTAACTTCTAGAAAAACAAGTTAAAACCACCAGGAAACCTGTAACTCTCAGCCAACAGCATAGCTCGACTGGTAGAGCGTCTGTCCAATAACATGACTTGACTTGAGTGGGTTCGATTCCCACTCGAGTCAAGTGTCCCAGGTAACTTGGGGCAACGGATAAATTGACTGATATCCTGATAACATGACTTGACTTGACTTGAGTGGGTTCAATTCCCACTCGAGTCAAGTGTCCCAGGTAACTTGGGGCAACGGATAAATTGACTGATATCCTTAGTGATGCTTCCCTTTGCAGACTAACTTCTAGAAAAACAAGTTAAAACCACCAGGAAACCTGTAACTCTCAGCCAACAGCATAGCTCAACTGGTAGAGCGTCTGTCCAATAACATGACTTGACTTGACTTGAGTGGGTTTGATTCCCACTCGAGTCAAGTGTCCCCGGTATCTTGGGGCAACGGATAAATTGAGTGGGAATCGAACCCACTCAAGTCATGTTATTGGACAGACGCTCTACCAGTTGAGCTAAGCTGTTGGCTGAGAGTTACAGGTTTCCTGGTGGTTTTAACTTGTTTTTCTAGAAGTTAGTCTGCAAAGGGAAGCATCACTAAGGATATCAGTCAATTTATCCGTTGCCCCAAGTTACCGGGGACACTTGACTCGAGTGGGAATCGAACCCACTCAAGACATGTTATTGGACAGACGCTCTACCAGTTGAGCTAAGCTGTTGGCTGAGAGTTACAGGTTTCCTGGTGATTTTAACTTGTTTTTCTAGAAGTTAGTCTGCAAAGGGAAGCATCACAGTAAAGACACCAGTGGGATTTGAACTCATGGCCTCTGGATCATGAATACTGCATCTCAACCCATTGAGCTAACTGTTGGACAAGAAATACAGCCTTCCTGGTGCTTTGACTTGAACAACAAACAAGACAAATACATTTATTTTTTCACCATTGTGTCACTACCGAAACGAAAGTTTGTCACTACCGAAACGAAAGTTAAATCCGAAAAAATAAATCAGACAATTTAGAGTTGATTGGTAATTTTTAAAAATTTTAACGAAACGAAAATTACCAATCAACTCTAAATTGCCTGAAACATACTCCTAACAGGTTTTTGGGGGGACGATTTTGGCCTCCACACTTAGTGATTTTTTCGGATTTAACTTTCGTTTCGGTAAAATAAATTTTACCGAAACGAAAATGACCTATCAACTCTAAATTGCCTGAAACGTACTCCTAACAGGTTTTTGGGGGGACGATTTTGGCCTCCACACTTAGTGATTTTTTCGGATTTAACTTTCGTTTCGGTAAAATAAATTTTACCGAAACGAAAATTACCAATCAACTCTAAATTGCCTGAAACCTACTCCTAATAGGTTTTTGGGGGGACGATTTTGGCCTCCACACTTAGTGATTTTTTCGGATTTAACTTTCGTTTCGGTAAAATAAATTTACCAATCAACTGTAAATTGCCTGAAACGTACTCCTAACAGGTTTTTGGGGGACGATTTTGGCCTCCACACTTAGTGATTTTTTCGGATTTAACTTTCGTTTCGGTAAAATAAATTTTACCGAAACGAAAATTACCAGTCAACTCTAAATTGCCTGAAACTTACTCCTAACAGGTTTTTGGGGGGACGATTTTGGCCTCCACACTTAGTGATTTTTTCGGATTTAACTTTCGTTTCGGTAAAATACATTTTACAGAAACGAAACATTTTCCTGATTTTTTGGGGTAGGCTAGAAAATTGGAAAAATGGCAAAGACATTCTTTGATTTTTATTCTGGGATGAAAGATTTGAAAAAAAAAAATATTTTGAGCTTTTCTCAGTGTCAGTCCCAAATCAAAAGAAGCCAAAATACTAAGCAGAATATCAGAAAAATGGAGCATTTTCCTGATTTTTTGGTGGGATAGAAAATTGAAAAAATGAAGCAATACGATACGATACGATACGATACGATACGATACGATACGATACAACTTTATTGTCAGCTTTCACCGAAATTTGCTCTGTGTCCATGACGTCACCGTTCAAGATACAGGCAGGACATACACAATACATTACACAAAGTACATTACAGGACATACATCACAGAAGCATACAGAAACAAGCAATGTTTTATTTAGGTTCTGAAACGAAAATCAGTAAGATAGACTTGAGAAGTGAATTCGAATTGAATCTCAGATTATACTAAGATACCTTCACAGGCCCGGGGGATCTTAGTATAATCTGAGCTTCAAATTGGAAGTGAATATTTGAAAAATTGAGCAATATCTAATTTGGGGTCTGAAAGGAAAATCAGTAAAATAATTGTTTAAAAAGTGAATTGGAATAGAATGTGAGATTATTCTAAGATCCCCTGACCATGCATGCTTGAGATCTTTTTCTTTGAAATCATTTGTAGTTTTGGAGATATTTAACTTTAAAGGACAACTTTGGTTTTTTACAACCACGGTTTATATTTTAGCTTGTAATTATAGTAAATAAAAGATGAGTGTTATTTTTTTTTCATTTACTGCTTTCTATAGTTTTAGCAATTTTCGCGATCTTTTTTACAGTGGGCGGGGGCATTCTGTCCGGTGGCTAAATATGCCTTTTTTACACAATAAAAAAGGTCCTGTGGTCTTTGATGGCCAGATGTGAGTTATTGGGGGCTAGAAGAGCTACTGTTAATAATAATAAAGAAAACACCGGGTTATTGTGTAAAAAAAGATATTTAACCACCGGACAGAATGCCCCCGCCCACTGTAAAAAAGATCGCGAAAATTGCTAAAACTATAGAAAGCAGTAAAAAAAAAAAAAAGGTTAACCCTCATCTTTTATTTACTTTAATTACAATCTAAAACACAAACCATGGTTGTAAAAAAAACAAAGTTGTCCTTTAAGTCCATTTTGATGCCAATACTTTTGTACTTTTACTCAAGTACATTTTGAATTCCGGACTTTTACTTGTAACAGAGTACTTCTACATCGTAGTATTGATACTTTTTTTAAAAATGCTGGTGACGAAAAATGACAAAAAATGCTGGTGACGAAAAAAATGCTGGTGACGAAAAATGACGAAAAATGCTGGCGACGAAAAAAATGCTGGTGACGAAAAATGACGAAAAATGCTGGTGACGAAAAATGACGAAAAATGCTGGTGACGAAAAAATGCTGGTGACGAAAAATGACGAAAAATGCTGGTGACGAAAAATGCTGGTGAGGAAAAAAATGCTGGTGACGAAAAAATG
Organism: Gymnoscopelus microlampas; assembly: GCF_963454915.1. Lineage (NCBI taxonomy): Eukaryota > Metazoa > Chordata > Actinopteri > Myctophiformes > Myctophidae > Gymnoscopelus > Gymnoscopelus microlampas. Next base: position 15,448,576 of record NC_139948.1, read on the forward strand.
CTGGTGACGAAAAATGACGAAAAATGCTGGTGACGAAAAATGACGAAAAATGCTGGTGACGAAAAAATGCTGGTGACGAAAAATGACAAAAAATGCTGGTGACGAAAAATGACGAAAAATGCTGGTGACGAAAAAATGCTGGTGACGAAAAATGACGAAAAATGCTGGTGACGAAAAAAATGCTGGTGACGAAAAAATGCTGGTGACGAAAAATGACGAAAAAATGCTGGTGACGAAAAATGACAAAAAATGCTGGTGACGAAAAAATGCTGGTGACGAAAAATGACGAAAAATGCTGGTGACGAAAAATGACGAAAAATGCTGGTGACGAAAAGTGACGAAAAATGCTGGTGACGAAAAAAGCTGGTGCTATCGTCACCAGCATTTTTTGTCATTTTTCGTCACCAGCATTTTTTCGTCACCAGCATTTTTTTCGTCACCAGCATTTTTCGTCATTTTTCGTCACAAGCATTTTTTCGTCACCAGCATTTTTCGTCATTTTTCGTCACCAGCATTTTTTCGTCACCAGCATTTTTCGTCATTTTTCGTCACCAGCATTTTTTCGTCACCAGCATTTTTCGTCATTTATCGTCACCAGCATTTTTTGTCATTTTTCGTCACCAGCATTTTTCGTCATTTTTCGTCACCAGCATTTTTCGTCACCAGCATTTTTTCGTCACCAGCATTTTTTCGTCACCAGCATTTTTTTGTCATTTTTCGTCACCAGCATTTTTTCGTCACCAGCATTTTTTTCGTCACCAGCATTTTTCGTCATTTTTCGTCACCAGCATTTTTTCGTCACCAGCATTTTTTGTCATTTTTCGTCACCAGCATTCTTCGTCATTTTTCGTCACCAGCATTTTTTCGTCACCAGCATTTTTCGTCATTTTTCGTCACCAGCATTTTTTCGTCACCAGCATTTTTCGTCATTTTTCGTCACCAGCATTTTTTCGTCACCAGCATTTTTCGTCATTTTTCGTCACCAGCATTTTTCGTCACCAGCATTTTTTCGTCACCAGCATTTTTTCGTCACCAGCATTTTTTTGTCATTTTTCGTCACCAGCATTTTTTCGTCACCAGCATTTTTTTCGTCACCAGCATTTTTCGTCATTTTTCGTCACCAGCATTTTTTCGTCACCAGCATTTTTTGTCATTTTTCGTCACCAGCATTCTTCGTCATTTTTCGTCACCAGCATTTTTTCGTCACCAGCATTTTTCGTCATTTTTCGTCACCAGCATTTTTTCGTCACCAGCATTTTTCGTCATTTTTCGTCACCAGCATTTTTTCGTCACCAGCATTTTTCGTCATTTTTCGTCACCAGCATTTTTCGTCACCAGCATTTTTTCGTCACCAGCATTTTTTTGTCACCAGCATTTTTCGTCACCAGCATTTTTTCGTCACCAGCATTTTTTTATCACCAGCATTTTTCGTCATTTTTTGTCACCAGCATTTTTCGTCATTTTTCGTCACCAGCATTTTTCGTCATTTTTCGTCACCAGCATTTTTCGTCACCAGCATTTTTTCGTCACCAGCATTTTTTCGTCACCAGCATTTTTTTGTCATTTTTCGTCACCAGCATTTTTTCGTCACCAGCATTTTTCGTCATTTTTCGTCACCAGCATTTTTCGTCATTTTTCGTCACCAGCATTTTTTCGTCACCAGCATTTTTCGTCATTTTTCGTCACCAGCATTTTTTCGTCACCAGCATTTTTCGTCATTTTTCGTCACCAGCATTTTTTCGTCACCAGCATTTTTTGCAATTTTTCGTCACCAGCATTTTTTCGTCACCAGCATTTTTTCGTCATTTTTCGTCACCAGCATTTTTTCGTCACCAGCATTTTTTCGTCACCAGCATTTTTTGTCATTTTTCGTCACCAGCATTTTTTCGTCATTTTTCGTCACCAGCATTTTTTCGTCACCAGCATTTTTCGTCATTTTTCGTCACCAGCATTTTTTCGTCACCAGCATTTTTCGTCATTTTTCGTGCTGGTGCTGGTGACGAAAAATGACGAAAAATGCTGGTGACGAAAAAATGCTGGTGACGAAAAATGCTGGTGACGAAAAAATGCTGGTGACGAAAAATGACGAAAAATGCTGGTGACGAAAAAAATGCTGTTGACGAAAAAATACCGGTGACGAAAAATGACAAAAAATGCTGGTGACGAAAAATGACGAAAAATGCTGGTGACGAAAAAAATGCTGGTGACGAAAAAATGCTGGTAACGAAAAATGACGAAAAATGCTGGTGACGAAAAATGACGAAAAATGCTGGTGACGAAAAAATGCTGGTGACGAAAAATGACGAAAAATGCTGGTGACGAAAAAATGCTGGTGACGAAAAATGACGAAAAATGCTGGTGACGAAAAAATGCTGGTGACGAAAAATGACGAAAAATGCTGGTGACGAAAAATGACGAAAAATGCTGGTGACGAAAAAAACTGCTGGTGACGAAAAAAAAATGCTGGTGACGAAAAATGACGAAGAATGCTGGTGACGAAAAATGACAAAAAATGCTGGTTACGAAAAATGACGAAAAATGCTGGTGACGAAAAAATGCTGGTGACGAAAAATGACGAAAAATGCTGGTGACGAAAAAATGCTGGTGACGAAAAATGACGAAGAATGCTGGTGTCGAAAAATGACAAAAAATGCTGGTGACGAAAAATGACGAAAAATGCTGGTGACGAAAAATGACAAAAAATGCTGGTGACGAAAAATGACGAAAAATGCTGGTGACGAAAAAATGCTGGTGACGAAAAAATGCTGGTGAACAAAAATGACGAAAAATGCTGGTGACGAAAAAATGCTGGTGACGAAAAATAACGAAAAATGCTGGTGACGAAAAATGACGAAAAATGCTGGTGACGAAAAAAACTGCTGGTGACGAAAAAAAAATGCTGGTGACGAAAAATGACGAAGAATGCTGGTGACGAAAAATGACAAAAAATGCTGGTTACGAAAAATGACGAAAAATAATGGTGACGAAAAAATGCTGGTGACGAAAAATGACGAAAAATGCTGGTGACGAAAAAATGCTGGTGACGAAAAATGACGAAGAATGCTGGTGTCGAAAAATGACAAAAAATGCTGGTGACGAAAAATGACGAAAAATGCTGGTGACGAAAAATGACAAAAAATGCTGGTGACGAAAAATGACGAAAAATGCTGGTGACGAAAAAATGCTGGTGACGAAAAAATGCTGGTGAACAAAAATGACGAAAAATGCTGGTGACGAAAAAATGCTGGTGACGAAAAATAACGAAAAATGCTGGTGAACAAAAAATGACGAAAAATGCTGGTGACGAAAAAATGCTGGTGACGAAAAATGACAAAAAATGCTGGTTTTCGTGACGAAAAATGACAAAAAATGCTGGTGACGAAAAATGACGAAAAAATGCTGGTGACGAAAAAATGCTGGTGACGAAAAATGTCAAAAAATGCTGGTGACGAAAAATGACAAAAAATGCTGGTGACGAAAAATGACAAAAAATGCTGGTGACGAAAAATGACGAAAAATGCTGGTGACGAAAAATGACAAAAAATGCTGGTGACGAAAAATGACAAAAAATGCTGGTGACGAAAAAATGCTGGTGACGAAAAAATGCTGGTGACGAAAAATGACAAAAAATGCTGGTGACGAAAAATGCTGGTGACGAAAAATGACGAAAAATGCTGGTGACGAAAAAATGCTGGTGAACAAAAATGACGAAAAATGCTGGTAACGAAAAGTGACGAAAAATGCTGGTGACGAAGAAAGCTGGTGCTATCGTCACCAGCATTTTTTGTCATTTTTCGTCACCAGCATTATTTCGTCACCAGCATTTTTTTCGTCACCAGCATTTTTCGTCATTTTTCGTCACAAGCATTTTTTCGTCACCAGCATTTTTCGTCATTTTTCGTCACCAGCATTTTTTCGTCACCAGCATTTTTCGTCATTTTTCGTCACCAGCATTTTTTCGTCACCAGCATTTTTCGTCATTTATCGTCACCAGCATTTTTTGTCATTTTTCGTCACCAGCATTTTTTCGTCACCAGCATTTTTCGTCATTTATCGTCACCAGCATTTTTTGTCATTTTTCGTCACCAGCATTTTTTCGTCACCAGCATTTTTTTCGTCACCAGCATTTTTTGTCATTTTTCGTCACCAGCATTTTTTCGTCACCAGCATTTTTCGTCATTTTTCGTCACCAGCATTTTTTGTCATTTTTCGTCACCAGCATTTTTTCATCACCAGCATTTTTCGTCAGCAGTTTTTTTCGTCACCAGCATTTTTCAGCATTTTTCGTCACCAGCATTTTTCGTCATTTTTCGTCACCAGCATTTTTCGTCATTTTTCGTCACCAGCATTTTTTCGTCACCAGCATTTTTCGTCATTTTTCGTCACCAGCATTTTTTGTCATTTTTCGTCACCAGCATTTTTTAGTCACCAGCATTTTTCGTCATTTTTCGTCACCAGCATTTTTTGTCATTTTTCGTCACCAGCATTTTTTCGTCACCAGCATTTTTCGTCACCAGCAGTTTTTTTCGTCACCAGCATTTTTCGTCATTTTTCGTCACCAGCATTTTTCGTCATTTTTCGTCACCAGCATTTTTTCGTCACCAGCATTTTTCGTCATTTTTCGTCACCAGCATTTTTTCGTCACCAGCATTTTTCGTCATTTTTCGTCACCAGCATTTTTTCGTCACCAGCATTTTTCGTCATTTTTCGTCACCAGCATTTTTTCGTCACCAGCATTTTTTTTGTCACCAGCATTTTTCGTCATTTTTCGTCACCAGCATTTTTCGTCATTTTTCGTCACCAGCATTTTTTTGTCACCAGCATTTTTTTCATCACCAGCATTTTTCGTCATTTTTCGTCACCAGCATTTTTTCGTCACCAGCATTTTTCGTCATTTTTGTTCACCAGCATTTTTTCGTCACCAGCATTTTTCGTCATTTTTCGTCACCAGCATTTTTTGTCATTTTTCGTCACCAGCATTTTTTCGTCACCAGCATTTTTTCGTCACCAGCATTTTTCGTCATTTTTCGTCACCAGCATTTTTTGTCATTTTTCGTCACCAGCATTTTTTCGTCACCAGCGTTTTTCGTCACCAGCAGTTTTTTTCGTCACCAGCATTTTTCGTCATTTTTCGTCACCAGCATTTTTCGTCATTTTTCGTCACCAGCATTCTTCGTCATTTTTCGTCACCAGCATTTTTTCGTCACCAGCATTTTTCGTAATTTTTCGTCACCAGCATTTTTTGTCATTTTTCGTCACCAGCATTTTTTAGTCACCAGCATTTTTCGTCATTTTTCGTCACCAGCATTTTTTGTCATTTTTCGTCACCAGCATTTTTTCGTCACCAGCATTTTTCGTCACCAGCAGTTTTTTTCGTCACCAGCATTTTTCGTCATTTTTCGTCACCAGCATTTTTCGTCATTTTTCGTCACCAGCATTTTTTCGTCACCAGCATTTTTCGTCATTTTTCGTCACCAGCATTTTTTAGTCACCAGCATTTTTCGTCATTTTTCGTCACCAGCATTTTTTCGTCACCAGCATTTTTGCGTCATTTTTCGTCACCAGCAGTTTATCGTCACCAGCATCTTTTTCGTCACCAGCATTTTTCGTCATTTTTGTTCACCAGCATTTTTTCGTCACCAGCATTTTTCGTCATTTTTCGTCACCAGCATTTTTTGTCATTTTTCGTCACCAGCATTTTTTCGTCACCAGCATTTTTCGTCATTTTTCGTCACCAACATTTTTTCGTCCCAGCATTTTTCGTCATTTTTCGTCACCAGCATTTTTTCGTCACCAGCATTTTTCGTCATTTTTCGTCACCAGCATTTTTCGTCATTTTTCGTCACCAGCATTCTTCGTCATTTTTCGTCACCAGCATTTTTTCGTCACCAGCATTTTTCGTCATTTTTCGTCACCAGCATTTTTTATCATTTTTCGTCACCAGCATTTTTTAGTCACCAGCATTTTCCGTCATTTTTCGTCACCAGCATTTTTTGTCATTTTTCGTCACCAGCATTTTTTCGTCACCAGCATTTTTCGTCATTTTTCGTCACCAGCATTTTTTGTCATTTTTCGTCACCAGCATTTTTTAGTCACCAGCATTTTTCGTCATTTTTCGTCACCAGCATTTTTTGTCATTTTTCGTCACCAGCATTTTTTCGTCACCAGCATTTTTCGTCACCAGCAGTTTTTTTCGTCACCAGCATTTTTCGTCATTTTTCGTCACCAGCATTTTTTAGTCACCAGCATTTTTCGTCATGTTTTCGTCACCAGCATTTTTCGTCATTTTTCGTCACCAGCATTTTTTCGTCACCAGCATTTTTTGTCATTTTTCGTCACCAGCATTTTTCGTCATTTTTCGTCACCAGCATTTTTTAGTCACCAGCATTTTTCGTCATTTTTCGTCACCAGCATTTTTTCGTCACCAGCATTTTTGCGTCATTTTTCGTCACCAGCAGTTTTTCGTCACCAGCATCTTTTTCGTCACCAGCATTTTTCGTCATTTTTGTTCACCAGCATTTTTTCGTCACCAGCATTTTTCGTCATTTTTCGTCACCAGCATTTTTTGTCATTTTTCGTCACCAGCATTTTTTCGTCACCAGCATTTTTCGTCATTTTTCGTCACCAACATTTTTTCGTCACCAGCATTTTTCGTCATTTTTCGTCACCAGCATTTTTTCGTCACCAGCATTTTTCGTCATTTTTCGTCACCAGCATTTTTCGTCATTTTTCGTCACCAGCATTTTTTCGTCACCAGCATTTTTCGTCATTTTTCGTCACCAGCATTTTTTCGTCACCAGCATTTTTCGTCATTTTTCGTCACCAGCATTTTTCGTCACCAGCATTTTTCGTCATTTTTCGTCACCAGCATTTTTCGTCATTTTTCGTCACCAGCATTTTTTCGTCACCAGCATTTTTCGTCATTTTTCGTCACCAGCATTTTTTCGTCACCAGCATTTTTTGTCATTTTTCGTCACCAGCATTTTTCGTCATTTTTCGTCACCAGCATTTTTTAGTCACCAGCATTTTTCGTCATTTTTCGTCACCAGCAGTTTTTCGTCACCAGCATCTTTTTCGTCACCAGCATTTTTTGTCATTTTTCGTCACCAGCATTTTTTCGTCACCAGCATTTTTCGTCACCAGCAGTTTTTTTCGTCACCAGCATTTTTCGTCATTTTTCGTCACCAGCATTTTTTAGTCACCAGCATTTTTCGTCATGTTTTCGTCACCAGCATTTTTCGTCATTTTTCGTCACCAGCATTTTTTCGTCACCAGCATTTTTTGTCATTTTTCGTCACCAGCATTTTTCGTCATTTTTCGTCACCAGCATTTTTTAGTCACCAGCATTTTTCGTCATTTTTCGTCACCAGCATTTTTTCGTCACCAGCATTTTTGCGTCATTTTTCGTCACCAGCAGTTTTTCGTCACCAGCATCTTTTTCGTCACCAGCATTTTTCGTCATTTTTGTTCACCAGCATTTTTTCGTCACCAGCATTTTTCGTCATTTTTCGTCACCAGCATTTTTTGTCATTTTTCGTCACCAGCATTTTTTCGTCACCAGCATTTTTCGTCATTTTTCGTCACCAACATTTTTTCGTCACCAGCATTTTTCGTCATTTTTCGTCACCAGCATTTTTTCGTCACCAGCATTTTTCGTCATTTTTCGTCACCAGCATTTTTCGTCATTTTTCGTCACCAGCATTTTTTCGTCACCAGCATTTTTCGTCATTTTTCGTCACCAGCATTTTTTCGTCACCAGCATTTTTCGTCATTTTTCGTCACCAGCATTTTTCGTCACCAGCATTTTTCGTCATTTTTCGTCACCAGCATTTTTCGTCATTTTTCGTCACCAGCATTTTTTCGTCACCAGCATTTTTCGTCATTTTTCGTCACCAGCATTTTTTCGTCACCAGCATTTTTTGTCATTTTTCGTCACCAGCATTTTTCGTCATTTTTCGTCACCAGCATTTTTTAGTCACCAGCATTTTTCGTCATTTTTCGTCACCAGCATTTTTTCGTCACCAGCATTTTTGCGTCATTTTTCGTCACCAGCAGTTTTTCGTCACCAGCATCTTTTTCGTCACCAGCATTTTTCGTCATTTTTGTTCACCAGCATTTTTTCGTCACCAGCATTTTTCGTCATTTTTCGTCACCAGCATTTTTTGTCATTTTTCGTCACCAGCATTTTTTCGTCACCAGCATTTTTCGTCATTTTTCGTCACCAACATTTTTTCGTCACCAGCATTTTTTGTCATTTTTCGTCACCAGCATTTTTTCGTCACCAGCATTTTTCGTCATTTTTCGTCACCAGCATTTTTTCGTCACCAGCATTTTTCGTCATTTTTCGTCACCAGCATTTTTCGTCACCAGCATTTTTTCGTCACCAGCATTTTTTTGTCACCACCATTTTTCGTCATTTTTTGTCACCAGCATTTTTCGTCATTTTTCGTCACCAGCATTTTTCGTCATTTTTCGTCACCAGCATTTTTCGTCACCAGCATTTTTTCGTCACCAGCATTTTTTCGTCACCAGCATTTTTTTGTCATTTTTCGTCACCAGCATTTTTTTCGTCACCAGCATTTTTCGTAATTTTTCGTCACCAGCATTTTTTGTCATTTTTCGTCACCAGCATTTTTTAGTCACCAGCATTTTTCGTCATTTTTCGTCACCAGCATTCTTCGTCACCAGCATTTTTTCGTCACCAGCATTTTTCGTCATTTTTCGTCACCAGCATTTTTTCGTCACCAGCATTTTTCGTCATTTTTCGTCACCAGCATTTTTTCGTCACCAGCATTTTTCGTCATTTTTCGTGCTGGTGCTGGTGACGAAAAATGACGAAAAATGCTGGTGACGAAAAAATGCTGGTGACGAAAAATGCTGGTGACGAAAAAATGCTGGTGACGAAAAATGCTGGTGACGAAAAAATGCTGGTGACGAAAAATGACGAAAAATGCTGGTGACGAAAAAATGCTGGTGACGAAAAATGACGAAAAATGCTGGTGACGAAAAAATGCTGGTGACGAAAAATGACGAAAAATGCTGGTGACGAAAAATGACGAAAAATGCTGGTGACGAAAAATGACGAAAAATGCTGGTGACGAAAAAAACTGCTGGTGACGAAAAAAAAATGCTGGTGACGAAAAATGACGAAGAATGCTGGTGACGAAAAATGACAAAAAATGCTGGTTACGAAAAATGACGAAAAATGCTGGTGACGAAAAATGACAAAAAATGCTGGTGACGAAAAATGTAGAAAAATGCTGGTGACGAAAAAATGCTGGTGACGAAAAATGACGAAAAATGCTGGTGACGAAAAAATGCTGGTGACGAAAAATGACGAAGAATGCTGGTGACGAAAAATGACAAAAAATGCTGGTGACGAAAAATGACGAAAGATGCTGGTGACGAAAAATGACAAAAAATGCTGGTGACGAAAAATGACGAAAAATGCTGGTGACGAAAAAATGCTGGTGACGAAAAAATGCTGGTGAACAAAAATGACGAAAAATGCTGGTGACGAAAAAATGCTGGTGAACAAAAATGACGAAAAATGCTGGTGACGAAAAAATGCTGGTGACGAAAAATAACGAAAAATGCTGGTGAACAAAAAATGACGAAAAATGCTGGTGACGAAAAAATGCTGGTGACGAAAAATGACGAAAAATGCTGGTGACGAAAAATGACGAAAAATGCTGGTGACGAAAAAAATGCTGGTGACGAAAAATGACAAAAAATGCTGGTGACGAAAAATGACAAAAAATGCTGGTGACGAAAAATGACGAAAAATGCTGGTGACGAAAAATGACAAAAAATGCTGGTGACGAAAAATGACGAAAAATGCTGGTGACGAAAAAATGCTGGTGACGAAAAAATGCTGGTGACGAAAAATTACAAAAAATGCTGGTGACGAAAAATGACAAAAAATGCTGGTGACGAAAAATGACAAAAAATGCTGGTGACGAAAAATGACGAAAAATGCTGGTGACGAAAAATGACAAAAAATGCTGGTGACGAAAAATGACGAAAAATGCTGGTGACGAAAAAATGCTGGTGACGAAAAATGACAAAAAATGCTGGTGACGAAAAATGACGAAAAATGCTGGTGACGAAAAATGACGAAAAATGCTGGTGACGAAAAAATGCTGGTGAACAAAAATGACGAAAAATGCTGGTGACGAAAAAATGCTGGTGACGAAAAATGACGAAAAATGCTGGTGACGAAAAATGACGAAAAATGCTGGTGACAAAAAAAATGCTGGTGACGAAAAAATGCTGGTGACGAAAAATGACGAAAAATGCTGGTGACAAAAAAAATGCTGGTGACGAAAAAATGCTGGTGACAAAAAATGACGAAAAATGACGAAAAATGCTGGTGACGAAAAAAATGCTGGTGACGAAAAAATGCTGGTGACAAAAAATGACGAAAAATGCTGGTGACGAAAAAATGCTGGTGACGAAAAATGCTGGTGACGAAAAAATGTTGGTGACGAAAAATGACGAAAAATGCTGGTGACGAAAAAATGCTGGTGACGAAAAATTACAAAAAATGCTGGTGACGAAAAATGACAAAAAATGCTGGTGACGAAAAATGACAAAAAATGCTGGTGACGAAAAATGCTGGTGACGAAAAATGACAAAAAATGCTGGTGACGAAAAATGACGAAAAATGCTGGTGACGAAAAAATGCTGGTGACGAAAAATGACAAAAAATGCTGGTGAGGAAAAATGACGAAAAATGCTGGTGACGAAAAATGACGAAAAATGCTGGTGACGAAAAAATGCTGGTGAACAAAAATGACGAAAAATGCTGGTGACGAAAAAATGCTGGTGACGAAAAATGACGAAAAATGCTGGTGACGAAAAATGACGAAAAATGCTGGTGACACAAAAAATGCTGGTGACGAAAAAATGCTGGTGACGAAAAATGACGAAAAATGCTGGTGACAAAAAAAATGCTGGTGACGAAAAAATGCTGGTGACAAAAAATGACGAAAAATGACGAAAAATGCTGGTGACGAAAAAAATGCTGGTGACGAAAAATGACGAAAAATGCTGGTGACGAAAAAATGCTGGTGACGAAAAATGACGAAAAATGCTGGTGACGAAAAAATGTTGGTGACGAAAAATGACGAAAAATGCTGGTGACGAAAAAATGCTGGTGACGAAAAATGACGAAAAATGCTGGTGACGAAAAATGACGAAAAATGCTGGTGACGAAAAAATGCTGGTGAACAAAAATGACGAAAAATGCTGGTGACGAAAAAATGCTGGTGACGAAAAACTGCTGGTGACGAAAAATGACGAAAAATGCTGGTGACGACGGTGACGAAAAATGACGAAAAATGCTGGTGACGAAAAAATGCTGGTGACGAAAAATGCTGGTGACGAAAAAATGCTGGTGACGAAAAATGACGAAAAATGCTGGTGACGAAAAAATGCTGGTGACGAAAAATGACGAAGAATGCTGGTGACGAAAAATGACGAAAAATGCTGGTGACGAAAAATGACGAAAAATGCTGGTGACGAAAAAAACTGCTGGTGACGAAAAACGCTGGTGACGAAAAAATGCTGGTGACGAAAAATGACAAAAAATGCTGGTGACGAAAAATGACGAAAAATGCTGGTGACGAAAAAATGCTGGTGACGAAAAAATGCTGGTGACGAAAAATGACGAAAAATGCTGGTGACGAAAAATGACGAAAAATGCTGGTGACGAAAAAATGCTGGTGAACAAAAATGACGAAAAATGCTGGTGACGAAAAAATGCTGGTGACGAAAAATGACGGAAAATGCTGGTGACGAAAAATGACGAAAGATGCTGGTGACGAAAAATGACAAAAATGCTGGTGACGAAAAATGACGAAAAATGCTGGTGACGAAAAAATGCTGGTGATGAAAAAATGCTGGTGAACAAAAATGACGAAAAATGCTGGTGACGAAAAAATGCTGGTGAACAAAAATGACGAAAAATGCTGGTGACGAAAAAATGCTGGTGACGAAAAATAACGAAAAATGCTGGTGAACAAAAAATGACGAAAAATGCTGGTGACGAAAAAATGCTGGTGACGAAAAATGACGAAAAATGCTGGTGACGAAAAATGACGAAAAATGCTGGTGACGAAAAAAATGCTGGTGACGAAAAATGACAAAAAATGCTGGTGACGAAAAATGCTGGTGACGAAAAATGACAAAAAATGCTGGTGACGAAAAATGACGAAAAATGCTGGTGACGAAAAAATGCTGGTGACGAAAAAATGCTGGTGACGAAAAATTACAAAAAATGCTGGTGACGAAAAATGACAAAAAATGCTGGTGACGAAAAATGACAAAAAATGCTGGTGACGAAAAATGACGAAAAATGCTGGTGACGAAAAATGACAAAAAATGCTGGTGACGAAAAATGACGAAAAATGCTGGTGACGAAAAAATGCTGGTGACGAAAAATGACAAAAAATGCTGGTGACGAAAAATGACGAAAAATGCTGGTGACGAAAAATGACGAAAAATGCTGGTGACGAAAAAATGCTGGTGAACAAAAATGACGAAAAATGCTGGTGACGAAAAAATGCTGGTGACGAAAAATGACGAAAAATGCTGGTGACGAAAAATGACGAAAAATGCTGGTGACAAAAAAAATGCTGGTGACGAAAAAATGCTGGTGACGAAAAATGACGAAAAATGCTGGTGACAAAAAAAATGCTGGTGACGAAAAAATGCTGGTGACAAAAAATGACGAAAAATGACGAAAAATGCTGGTGACGAAAAAAATGCTGGTGACGAAAAAATGCTGGTGACAAAAAATGACGAAAAATGCTGGTGACGAAAAAATGCTGGTGACGAAAAATGACGAAAAATGCTGGTGACGAAAAAATGTTGGTGACGAAAAATGACGAAAAATGCTGGTGACGAAAAAATGCTGGTGACGAAAAATTACAAAAAATGCTGGTGACGAAAAATGACAAAAAATGCTGGTGACGAAAAATGACAAAAAATGCTGGTGACGAAAAATGCTGGTGACGAAAAATGACAAAAAATGCTGGTGACGAAAAATGACGAAAAATGCTGGTGACGAAAAAATGCTGGTGACGAAAAATGACAAAAAATGCTGGTGAGGAAAAATGACGAAAAATGCTGGTGACGAAAAATGACGAAAAATGCTGGTGACGAAAAAATGCTGGTGAACAAAAATGACGAAAAATGCTGGTGACGAAAAAATGCTGGTGACGAAAAATGACGAAAAATGCTGGTGACGAAAAATGACGAAAAATGCTGGTGACACAAAAAATGCTGGTGACGAAAAAATGCTGGTGACGAAAAATGACGAAAAATGCTGGTGACAAAAAAAATGCTGGTGACGAAAAAATGCTGGTGACAAAAAATGACGAAAAATGACGAAAAATGCTGGTGACGAAAAAAATGCTGGTGACGAAAAATGACGAAAAATGCTGGTGACGAAAAAATGCTGGTGACGAAAAAATGCTGGTGACGAAAAATGACGAAAAATGCTGGTGACGAAAAAATGTTGGTGACGAAAAATGACGAAAAATGCTGGTGACGAAAAAATGCTGGTGACGAAAAATGACGAAAAATGCTGGTGACGAAAAATGACGAAAAATGCTGGTGACGAAAAAATGCTGGTGAACAAAAATGACGAAAAATGCTGGTGACGAAAAAATGCTGGTGACGAAAAACTGCTGGTGACGAAAAATGACGAAAAATGCTGGTGACGACGGTGACGAAAAATGACGAAAAATGCTGGTGACGAAAAAATGCTGGTGACGAAAAATGCTGGTGACGAAAAAATGCTGGTGACGAAAAATGACGAAAAATGCTGGTGACGAAAAAATGCTGGTGACGAAAAATGACGAAGAATGCTGGTGACGAAAAATGACGAAAAATGCTGGTGACGAAAAATGACGAAAAATGCTGGTGACGAAAAAAACTGCTGGTGACGAAAAACGCTGGTGACGAAAAAATGCTGGTGACGAAAAATGACAAAAAATGCTGGTGACGAAAAATGACGAAAAATGCTGGTGACGAAAAAATGCTGGTGACGAAAAAATGCTGGTGACGAAAAATGACGAAAAATGCTGGTGACGAAAAATGACGAAAAATGCTGGTGACGAAAAAATGCTGGTGAACAAAAATGACGAAAAATGCTGGTGACGAAAAAATGCTGGTGACGAAAAATGACGGAAAATGCTGGTGATGAAAAAAATGCTGGTGACAAAAAAATGCTGGTGACGAAAAATGACGAAAAATGCTGGTGACGAAAAATGACGAAAAATGCTGGTGACAAAAAAAATGCTGGTGACGAAAAAATGCTGGTGACGAAAAATGACGAAAAATGACGAAAAATGCTGGTGACGAAAAAATGCTGGTGACGAAAAATGACGAAAAATGCTGGTGACGAAAAAATGCTGGTGACGAAAAATGACGAAAAATGCTGGTGACGAAAAAATGCTGGTGACGAAAAATGACGAAAAATGCTGGTGACGAAAAAATGCTGGTGACGAAAAAATGCTGGTGACGAAAAATGCTGGTGACGAAAAATGACGAAAAAATGCTGGTGACGAAAAAATGCTGGTGAACAAAAATGGCGAAAAATGCTGGTGACGAAAAACTGCTGGTGACGAAAAACTGCTGGTGACGAAAAATGACGAAGAAATGCTGGTGACGAAAAAATGCTGGTGACGAAAAATGACGAAAAATGCTGGTGACGAAAAAATGCTGGTGACGAAAAATGACGAAAAATGCTGGTGACGAAAAAATGCTGGTGACGAAAAATGACGAAAAATGCTGGTGATGAAAAAAATGCTGGTGACAAAAAAATGCTGGTGATGAAAAATGACGAAAAATGCTGGTGACGAAAAATGACGAAAAATGACGAAAAATGCTGGTGACGAAAAAAATGCTGGTGACGAAAAAATGCTGGTGACGAAAAATGACGAAAAATGCTGGTGACGAAAAAATGTTGGTGACGAAAAATGACGAAAAATGCTGGTGACGAAAAAATGCTGGTGACGAAAAATGACAAAAAATGCTGGTGACGAAAAATGACGAAAAATGCTGGTGACGAAAAAATGCTGGTGAACAAAAATGACGAAAAATGCTGGTGACGAAAAAAACTGCTGGTGACGAAAAACGCTGGTGACGAAAAAATGCTGGTGACGAAAAATGACAAAAAATGCTGGTGACGAAAAATGACGAAAAATGCTGGTGACGAAAAAATGCTGGTGACGAAAAAATGCTGGTGACGAAAAATGACAAAAAATGCTGGTGACGAAAAATGACGAAAAATGCTGGTGACGAAAAAATGCTGGTGAACAAAAATGACGAAAAATGCTGGTGACGAAAAAATGCTGGTGACGAAAAATGACGGAAAATGCTGGTGATGAAAAAAATGCTGGTGACAAAAAAATGCTGGTGACGAAAAATGACGAAAAATGCTGGTGACGAAAAATGACGAAAAATGCTGGTGACAAAAAAAATGCTGGTGACGAAAAAATGCTGGTGACGAAAAATGACGAAAAATGCTGGTGACGAAAAAATGCTGGTGACGAAAAATGACGAAAAATGCTGGTGACGAAAAAATGCTGGTGACGAAAAATGACGAAAAATGCTGGTGACGAAAAAATGCTGGTGACGAAAAAATGCTGGTGACGAAAAATGCTGGTGACGAAAAATGACGAAAAAATGCTGGTGACGAAAAAATGCTGGTGAACAAAAATGGCGAAAAATGCTGGTGACGAAAAACTGCTGGTGACGAAAAACTGCTGGTGACGAAAAATGACGAAGAAATGCTGGTGACGAAAAAATGCTGGTGACGAAAAATGACGAAAAATGCTGGTGACGAAAAAATGCTGGTGACGAAAAATGACGAAAAATGCTGGTGACGAAAAAATGCTGGTGACGAAAAATGACGAAAAATGCTGGTGATGAAAAAAATGCTGGTGACAAAAAAATGCTGGTGATGAAAAATGACGAAAAATGCTGGTGACCAAAAATGACGAAAAATGCTGGTGACAAAAAAAATGCTGGTGACGAAAAAATGCTGGTGACGAAAAATGACGAAAAATGCTGGTGACAAAAAAAATGCTGGTGACGAAAAAATGCTGGTGACAAAAAATGACGAAAAATGACGAAAAATGCTGGTGACGAAAAAAATGCTGGTGACGAAAAAATGCTGGTGACGAAAAATGACGAAAAATGCTGGTGACGAAAAAATGTTGGTGACGAAAAATGACGAAAAATGCTGGTGACGAAAAAATGCTGGTGACGAAAAATGACAAAAAATGCTGGTGACGAAAAATGACGAAAAATGCTGGTGACGAAAAAATGCTGGTGAACAAAAATGACGAAAAATGCTGGTGACGAAAAAGATGCTGGTGACGAAAAACTGCTGGTGACGAAAAATGACGCAAAAATGCTGGTGACGAAAAAATGCTGGTGACGAAAAATGACGAAAAATGCTGGTGACTAAAAAATGCTGGTGACGAAAAATGACAAAAAATGCTGGTGACGAAAAATGACAAAAAATGCTGGTGACGAAAAAATGCTGGTGACGAAAAATGCTGGTGACGAAAAAATGCTGGTGACGAAAAATGACGAAAAATGCTGGTGACGAAAAATGACGAAAAATGCTGGTGACGAAAAATGACGAAAAATGCTGGTGACGAAAAAAACTGCTGGTGACGAAAAATGCTGGTGACGAAAAAATGCTGGTGACGAAAAAATGCTGGTGACGAAAAATGACGAAAAATGCTGGTGACGAAAAAATGTTGGTGACGAAAAATGACGAAAAATGCTGGTGACGAAAAAATGCTGGTGACGAAAAATGACGAAAAATGCTGGTGACGAAAAATGACGAAAAATGCTGGTGACGAAAAATGACAAAAAATGCTGGTGACGAAAAATGACGAAAAATGCTGGTGACGAAAAAATGCTGGTGACGAAAAAATGCTGGTGACGAAAAATTACAAAAAATGCTGGTGACGAAAAATGACAAAAAATGCTGGTGACGAAAAATGCTGGTGACGAAAAATGACAAAAAATGCTGGTGACGAAAAATGACGAAAAATGCTGGTGACGAAAAAATGCTGGTGACGAAAAATGACAAAAAATGCTGGTGAGGAAAAATGACGAAAAATGCTGGTGACGAAAAATGACGAAAAATGCTGGTGACGAAAAAATGCTGGTGAACAAAAATGACGAAAAATGCTGGTGACGAAAAAATGCTGGTGACGAAAAATGACGAAAAATGCTGGTGACGAAAAATGCTGGTGACACAAAAAATGCTGGTGACGAAAAAATGCTGGTGACGAAAAATGACGAAAAATGCTGGTGACAAAAAAAATGCTGGTGACGAAAAAATGCTGGTGACAAAAAATGACGAAAAATGACGAAAAATGCTGGTGACGAAAAAAATGCTGGTGACGAAAAATGACGAAAAATGCTGGTGACGAAAAAATGCTGGTGACGAAAAATGACGAAAAATGCTGGTGACGAAAAAATGTTGGTGACGAAAAATGACGAAAAATGCTGGTGACGAAAAAATGCTGGTGACGAAAAATGACGAAAAATGCTGGTGACGAAAAATGACGAAAAATGCTGGTGACGAAAAAATGCTGGTGAACAAAAATGACGAAAAATGCTGGTGACGAAAAAATGCTGGTGACGAAAAACTGCTGGTGACGAAAAATGACGAAAAATGCTGGTGACGACGGTGACGAAAAATGACGAAAAATGCTGGTGACGAAAAAATGCTGGTGACGAAAAATGACGAAAAATGCTGGTGACGAAAAATGACGAAAAATGCTGGTGACGAAAAAATGCTGGTGACGAAAAATGACGAAGAATGCTGGTGACGAAAAATGACGAAAAATGCTGGTGACGAAAAATGACGAAAAATGCTGGTGACGAAAAAAACTGCTGGTGACGAAAAACGCTGGTGACGAAAAAATGCTGGTGACGAAAAATGACAAAAAATGCTGGTGACGAAAAATGACGAAAAATGCTGGTGACGAAAAAATGCTGGTGACGAAAAAATGCTGGTGACGAAAAATGACAAAAAATGCTGGTGACGAAAAATGACGAAAAATGCTGGTGACGAAAAAATGCTGGTGAACAAAAATGACGAAAAATGCTGGTGACGAAAAAATGCTGGTGACGAAAAATGACGGAAAATGCTGGTGATGAAAAAAATGCTGGTGACAAAAAAATGCTGGTGACGAAAAATGACGAAAAATGCTGGTGACGAAAAATGACGAAAAATGCTGGTGACAAAAAAAATGCTGGTGACGAAAAAATGCTGGTGACGAAAAATGACGAAAAATGCTGGTGACGAAAAAATGCTGGTGACGAAAAATGACGAAAAATGCTGGTGACGAAAAAATGCTGGTGACGAAAAATGACGAAAAATGCTGGTGACGAAAAAATGCTGGTGACGAAAAAATGCTGGTGACGAAAAATGCTGGTGACGAAAAATGACGAAAAAATGCTGGTGACGAAAAAATGCTGGTGAACAAAAATGGCGAAAAATGCTGGTGACGAAAAACTGCTGGTGACGAAAAACTGCTGGTGACGAAAAACTGCTGGTGACGAAAAATGACGAAGAAATGCTGGTGACGAAAAAATGCTGGTGACGAAAAATGACGAAAAATGCTGGTGACGAAAAAATGCTGGTGACGAAAAATGACGAAAAATGCTGGTGACGAAAAAATGCTGGTGACGAAAAATGACGAAAAATGCTGGTGATGAAAAAAATGCTGGTGGCAAAAAAATGCTGGTGATGAAAAATGACGAAAAATGCTGGTGACGAAAAATGACGAAAAATGACGAAAAATGCTGGTGACGAAAAAAATGCTGGTGACGAAAAAATGCTGGTGACGAAAAATGACGAAAAATGCTGGTGACGAAAAAATGTTGGTGACGAAAAATGACGAAAAATGCTGGTGACGAAAAAATGCTGGTGACGAAAAATGACAAAAAATGCTGGTGACGAAAAATGACGAAAAATGCTGGTGACGAAAAAATGCTGGTGAACAAAAATGACGAAAAATGCTGGTGACGAAAAAAACTGCTGGTGACGAAAAACGCTGGTGACGAAAAAATGCTGGTGACGAAAAATGACAAAAAATGCTGGTGACGAAAAATGACGAAAAATGCTGGTGACGAAAAAATGCTGGTGACGAAAAAATGCTGGTGACGAAAAATGACAAAAAATGCTGGTGACGAAAAATGACGAAAAATGCTGGTGACGAAAAAATGCTGGTGAACAAAAATGACGAAAAATGCTGGTGACGAAAAAATGCTGGTGACGAAAAATGACGGAAAATGCTGGTGATGAAAAAAATGCTGGTGACAAAAAAATGCTGGTGACGAAAAATGACGAAAAATGCTGGTGACGAAAAATGACGAAAAATGCTGGTGACAAAAAAAATGCTGGTGACGAAAAAATGCTGGTGACGAAAAATGACGAAAAATGCTGGTGACGAAAAAATGCTGGTGACGAAAAATGACGAAAAATGCTGGTGACGAAAAAATGCTGGTGACGAAAAATGACGAAAAATGCTGGTGACGAAAAAATGCTGGTGACGAAAAAATGCTGGTGACGAAAAATGCTGGTGACGAAAAATGACGAAAAAATGCTGGTGACGAAAAAATGCTGGTGAACAAAAATGGCGAAAAATGCTGGTGACGAAAAACTGCTGGTGACGAAAAACTGCTGGTGACGAAAAATGACGAAGAAATGCTGGTGACGAAAAAATGCTGGTGACGAAAAATGACGAAAAATGCTGGTGACGAAAAAATGCTGGTGACGAAAAATGACGAAAAATGCTGGTGACGAAAAAATGCTGGTGACGAAAAATGACGAAAAATGCTGGTGATGAAAAAAATGCTGGTGACAAAAAAATGCTGGTGATGAAAAATGACGAAAAATGCTGGTGACCAAAAATGACGAAAAATGCTGGTGACAAAAAAAATGCTGGTGACGAAAAAATGCTGGTGACGAAAAATGACGAAAAATGCTGGTGACAAAAAAAATGCTGGTGACGAAAAAATGCTGGTGACAAAAAATGACGAAAAATGACGAAAAATGCTGGTGACGAAAAAAATGCTGGTGACGAAAAAATGCTGGTGACGAAAAATGACGAAAAATGCTGGTGACGAAAAAATGTTGGTGACGAAAAATGACGAAAAATGCTGGTGACGAAAAAATGCTGGTGACGAAAAATGACAAAAAATGCTGGTGACGAAAAATGACGAAAAATGCTGGTGACGAAAAAATGCTGGTGAACAAAAATGACGAAAAATGCTGGTGACGAAAAAGATGCTGGTGACGAAAAACTGCTGGTGACGAAAAATGACGCAAAAATGCTGGTGACGAAAAAATGCTGGTGACGAAAAATGACGAAAAATGCTGGTGACTAAAAAATGCTGGTGACGAAAAATGACAAAAAATGCTGGTGACGAAAAATGACAAAAAATGCTGGTGACGAAAAAATGCTGGTGACGAAAAATGACGAAAAATGCTGGTGACGAAAAAATGCTGGTGACGAAAAATGACGAAAAATGCTGGTGACGAAAAATGACGAAAAATGCTGGTGACGAAAAATGACGAAAAATGCTGGTGACGAAAAAAACTGCTGGTGACGAAAAATGCTGGTGACGAAAAAATGCTGGTGACGAAAAATGACAAAAAATGCTGGTGACGAAAAATGACGAAAAATGCTGGTGACTAAAAAATGCTGGTGACGAAAAATGACAAAAAATGCTGGTGACGAAAAATGACGAAAAATGCTGGTGACGAAAAAATGCTGGTGACGAAAAATGACGAAAAATGCTGGTGACGAAAAATGACGAAAAATGCTGGTGACGAAAAATGCTGAAAAATGCTGGTGACGAAAAAAACTGCTGGTGACGAAAAATGATGGTGACGAAAAAATGCTGGTGACGAAAAATGACAAAAAATGCTGGTGACGAAAAATGACGAAAAATGCTGGTGACGAAAAAATGCTGGTGACGAAAAATGACGAAAAATGCTGGTGACGAAAAATATGCTGGTGACGAAAAAATGCTGGTGACGAAAAATGACAAAAAATGCTGGTGACGATAAATGACGAAAAATGCTGGTGACGAAAAAATGCTGGTGACGAAAAATGACAAAAAATGCTGGTGACGATAGCACCAGCATTTTTCGTCACCAGCATTTTTTCGTCACCAGCATTTTTCGTCACTTTTCGTCACCAGCATTTTTCGTCATTTTTCGTCACCAGCATTTTTCGTCATTTTTCGTCACCAGCTTTTTTTCGTCACCAGCATTTTTTCGTCACCTAGAAACTCCATTCACAGTTTAAAAAAATCCACCTTACTGTGGGCATGCATCCTTGAGATGTTTTACTTTGAAATGATTTGTAGTTTCTGAAATATTTAACTTTAAGCGCCCAATGCAATGGCAATGGACATTTAAAGGGGGAAAAGTACAAACTTTGGCTTTTACCTTTATCTAATCTTTCTTTGGGGGGGGGGGGGGGGGGGGCACGCAATAACCCCACATTTGCAAGACCACATAGAGGTTTGGGTTGTGTAGTTACCTTGCCATCATGATGTAACTCCAAAGGTGGACAAGAAATAAAAAATAATTTCTCCATTGACAAGAAATTGATAATTTAAAATATGCTCCTCATTGACTTACTTTCAGTGAAGAGGCTCCTTTAAACCCGTAACTAATAATATATCGGATATATATATATATATATATATATATATATATATATATATATATATATATATATATTAAAGACATTTTGACATTTAAAAAAAATAAAATAACAAAAAGTTTTTAAAACGTTTTTTTTTTAATCAAACAACAATTTGGCGGACCCCCTGCAGTACCTCCGCGGACCCCCTAGGGGTTGCGGACCCCCTGTTGAAGACCTCTGCCTAATATTGTATAAATTCAAGCCTTTGCTCAAGGTGTAGGCCTACTTGATTCTGTACTCAGCTTAATCCCACCACTGGTCTGCCAATTTGCCACCAGCTCCTGTTCCCAAGCAGCTGCTAGGCCCTTGGCTACAGGGTGATCATCAAAGGTCATAAACTTGTCGTATATCTCAGATAATCTCTCTGATGGGGTTTGACTTAGAAAAGTTAAAATCTTAAACTAAGTCTGAGAAGCTATAGAAAGAAACGTCTTTGTAAAGATCTAAAAAGAAAAAAAAAAGCTTAGTACCTTGATTCTGCCACAACATGTGAGAGGTGTCTTCAAGTGATGGGTGGGAGGTGGTTCCTCACTAGAGGCATCAGGGTGGAGGCTGACATAATACGTCTGAATTGAAAACAGATTTGAAGCATAGGCTGCACCACAGGGTCGATTGTAAACTTGGAGGGATTGGTGGGGAGCTGAGTAAGGCCATTAGGGAAGACAAGGAACATGACTGTGCCTCCAACCTGCACCATAATATCACTAGAGATTGAAGCCAAGAAGTCAGTCTATGAATATGTGCTGACCACTAGTTCAATCTATGAATATGCGCTAACCAATAGTAGAATTAGATATTTTGACAAGGCGAGGACGCCATTAAATGTAAAATTAAATTGTTGCAACTTTAACCACATTGTCACAGCACACTGGGTGTGATAAATGTTATATTATATTTATATGTAAATAAAATAAAACAAATATATAATATACGTTGCTGTAGCGCAGAATACACCCATCTCCATATTTCAACTTTATTTATTTTTAATACATCAGAGCTATTCATGACATATTCAAGTATCTCACAATGTATAAAGTCACCATACCAACTTTGATGAGGCAGTATTGTGTTATTCTAAAAACATGTTTTTTTTATTTCTTGAAAAGTTAATATTTGACATAACTGGTTTCTACCCGACAGCAGAGATAATAAATGTTTATTTATTTTTGATTTAATAACAGGGCTAGCAAATGTAAGGAAAGCAATTGTCGCCGCCAGGAGACTATGTTTTCGTACTCTTCCTTCCGTGTGTCCACCAAGCTAACATTGGTCAAGCTTCACGTGACACGTGACAATATGTTGAAAGGGTGTGCTTTGATTGGCTAGCGAGACGCATGATGAAATAGAGATCTATAAATAGGTGTCACTTCAAAAGATCATTTATATCTTTTGAAGTGAGGTAAGACAGGATTAATCAGGAACAGTACTGGCGGAGACCTGTGCTCTGAGAAGCACATTTTCTAGTTTCACATTAAATGGGGTTCAAGGGATATACGTTTTAGTTTTGTTAAAAAGGTAAAGCTCTATTTAGTCTCCCCATCTCTCCAGCTCTTTAGTAAATAGATCAAATTGATATCCCGACCTAAAAATGCATTTTCCATTTCTAGTAATGAAAGACAGATTGGAAAACTTGAGTCTGCGGGAAGGTCAAATCAGTGACCTTCTGATTACCAGACAGCCTCTCTCTTGATTTGTATTGATGAATATAACAACAGCACACAAGTAGGCCCAGTCTTAACACTTTATTGTGGACAGGGTAAGCAGTAATCTCAGGTAGCGCAGAAAAGTAGCACACATCAAATCCAGCCCATACAGAAAATCAGTCCATGAAACAAGAGATAAAGCAATGGGATCCAGCCTTGCCCTGAGGTTATGGAGTGTATCAAAACAAGCAAAAGGTCACATGCTAGAATCCATTTTTTGTGTCATTTGAAACTCGAGGCATGCCTTGCTAGCGCCTGATGAAATACGCCTCCGTCTATACACATGGTCAAAGTTGAGATACAGACTACAGACTACTGAATTTTTCAGTTGTTTTACTTCATCCTGAGTGCCCCAACAAGACAGCAAAAGAGGTCTATAGAGAACAGCGTGCCATTTTAAAAGGCTAGAGGCACAGTCAGGGTTGGTAATCCTGCAATTGAGTAACACGAGGTGAGCGGTTTAACAGACGCTGTGTGAAATTCCTCACTGCCCACAAGTGCAAAACACATACACACCATTGCCACAAAGCGAGGGCTTTTCTCTGGCTGATGGAGTGTTACAACTTGAAAACTGGCCACGGTGGCCAGAGGACACTTTGTGGTCCCAGCCAACATCCCTAACAATAAAACTATGCAAAACAACATAATTTTAGAAAATGGTTCATTCAAGGAAACACTGGACATTTAACAGGGTCGGAAGGGAACAGAACAGAGCAGAAAACAAAAACAAAACAAGGCATCACAAGTAGCACCTGCACTTAACCCGCCCCGACACTCCTGCGTTTGTCAAAGTAGGTTAGCATGACGCCCTGGCAAATATATACTCTGAAGGCAAACGGGTCTAATAGGTAGTCTACATTATGACTTTCATAAAGGGTTCTCTTCATAAGGTCACATGCCTGCCAACTGACAACTCAACACACTGGTAAGAGGAGGAACAGCCTCACCTTCAGCAGGGAGACGGGGGTGTGTGAGCTATATTACAGTGGGCTATATTACAGCAGTTCTCAACGTGGGGTCCAAGGACCCCCAGGGCTCCCCAGTTAAAGTATTGTTAGGAACCAAATGGACCCCTACAGGTCTGCAACTCCAAAAGAGTACAAATGGAACCAAACGGACCTTTATGGTGGACACTCTCAGAGTTATGGGGGTCCATGCACTAAAGCGTACCAAACTGGGGGTCCTTGAAATTAAAACGTTTGAGAACCGCTGCACTACAACACCGCCTCACACAGGCTGGTGGTAAATACTACAAGTTAGGTCCCCTCCACCACCACCACCCCCCCTCCCCTGCACAGACTTTGCAGGGATGCTAAACCACTTGGTATGTCCAGAGCTGCTCTGAATTCCAACAAACAAATGAGGCAGAACCAGGTACAAACAATCTGCTGAGCGGCTTGTAGTGACTGCCAAGTGGTCCACATAGCTGCTGTGCATGTATACAACAATGCCTCCCTCAAAACCACCCACCTCCCTTTAACACTCTTTCCAAAGGCAGATTGCGGTCGTTACACATTTATATAAAACAATCTGAAAAAAATCATTCGAAAATATTTTCACCGTTGGGGGGTGGGGGGGGGGTCTCAATAAGTACAGAAAAGGAGTGAGTGGGATCATACAAAGATGCAGGAAGTCACCACGATCATTAATATTGATCGTTTGAACAGATATTTTTTTTTGTTATCCTGTGTTTAACCGTATATACACACATTACAAACTAACCACAAAAATCATGACTGTGCACATTGTTTGCTTTCTCCATACAGTGTACACATTGGTCCAACGATTGTTAGGGTGGAGGGTGGGGGATTTTGCAGGAGAGGAATGATGATGTAAGTGACTGGAATGAGTGATGCCTGATGTTATACTTAGTTAGGTGCCGGCAGCACGCCTTTGAAAACGTTGTGAGCCGTGTTAGAAGGCGTGCCACCGGCACGCAACCGACCATGAAAACCAGGCGTGAGTGAGGAGTCCCGACTGGAAGAGTGAGGATGGGAATGGACGGAGAGAGAGCAAAGACCTTGATTGATTTTAATCATCAATGAATAAACATCATCAAGAAACAAGACGCCGTGGGGGATGGCAGGCAGACAGAAAGTACACAGTAAAATCGTCAGTGTTAAAATGATACACTGGTTTACTCTAGAGTCTACAAATGTTAACCAAATGGACCCGCCGTCACAAGGTTAGGAGGAAGGACCCAAACGCAGATGTGCGGACACTGAAAGTTGGAAAGCCCTTACTGAAGAACCCAAGGGATTTCTCTGAGAAACGTTGTTAAAACACACACAGGAAGCCAGGAGTCCTTATTAAGTAAAGGCAATCTCGCAATGGTGGATTATCACCACCATTGGGCAGTGGGCAGGTCAGTTACTGGAGAAGATTGTTTGATGAACTGACAACTTTTGCTAGCGAGCAATGACTTGTATAGAACGTGGGTGAAACCGTGACACCCTTACAGGTTCATTTGGTTACATTTGTACACTCTTGAGAATTGCATTTTACTGTTGAAGAAAAGAAAGGGGGGACTTGACAGTAGGAGTTGTAGGGGCGGCAGGGGTTGGGGGGTGGGGGGAGGTGGGCTGGTTCAAAGGATCAGTCCCATTCTTTCTTGATGGTGAGGTTCCAGTCCCAGGACAGGTGGTCGTGTTTGTCATCGTCGGTGAACTTGGACTTCATGTTGTACGTGCCGCGGGCCAGCATGCCTTTGGGCGCCTCCTCCAGCGGGGTGAGGAACTCGTACTCCTGGTCCGGACGCGGCCCGTAGCTGCCCACCATGTAGTCCGATTTGTCGACTGTGCGGGAAGGATATAGAGGAGGCAGAGAGAGCAAAGGAGAGGTTAAGTCACCGTTTTCAATGTCAGGTCCGGGGACCACCGCAAGTTCAAATTGGACCCTTTTGGGTCCACATGATTCCATTTGTACACGCAGACAAAAAAGAGATTTTGTTTTTGTTTTTGTCACATTCCTGAGCCAATAATTTGATGACCAGTGGAGACTCATTTGAGTCTCCTATTGACCGATGACATCGAATTATTGGCTCAGGAAAGTGACAAAAAAAAATCTCCATGAATTCAAGGCTTCATTGAGTGTGTAGTTGATAGGAAACAAGTCATTTTTTGGGTAACTACTCCTGTAACAGTAGCCAATCATTTTTCTCCCAATATAGTCGTTAGGTCAATTAACCCTCCCCACTCATTTCTGTGTTGCCACTGCTTCTGTATCCAACTGGCTCACCTGAGGCTGTCAGTGCCACTGGGAGGACGTAGTGCCTCCATTATACTCCTCCTGTGCAAACACCCCCCGCCTGGCTTCCCTCCCACTAACAAAAAATGCGTTTTAACCCTCGATGCAGATTTTAAAGGATGACTTCACAGATTGTATTAACCTGGATCTTATCGTTTCACTGAGGAAAAGCGCCAGACATTTTTTTTCCCCCCGCGCCTTTGAGAGCGAGCTCTCGAGACACAGGATGCACTGTCAAGTTATGTTACGTCAGATTTTGCATGTCCTCATACACAGTAGTAGAACAATAGGATTCAGGTTAAATATTGGCGAAGTTTCCCTTTAAGAAGGACAAAAAAAAAGGAGGCCAGCGGACTGGACATGTGATAAATATTTAGGCCAATGTTGAACTAGTAACTGGACATGAACTGGTTGTGGAGGTAGAGCCAAAGTAAACAAGTCTCTCCACCAACCTAAACAGATGAGCTGCAGTGATTAACAACAGACGGCACTGGGAGCCTGGGAAAATCAATAGCAATGTCAAACACACTCGCATGGATTCACACAGCGAGTGCACTGAATACAAACAAAACATCATGTAGTTGCACCGATGAAACAGTCATCTTCGCTCTCTTTTTCTTGCATAATATTTTTTGTTGCAACTTTTGGTCAACATTATTATTATTGTTTATTTTAATGTTCTTGCCTTTATTGATAGTCACAATGGAGGGAGAGTGTGTCGGGGAATGACATGCAGCAGTACTGCTTGTACACCAGTAGGTGTCCTACCCGACACTCAATGGAAGTGTAGGGAGACCTCCGACCACTTCAGAATGATGTACTGGTTATATCACTGTTTCCCAAACAGTGGGTCGGCACCCATGTGTGGGTCGAGGACCAATTTGTATGTGTCGCGAGTGAATACCCCTTTATTTTTTGTTTCCTACATTTTGTTTTTAATCATTTCAAAAGATTTTCAAAGAAATCCCCCCAAAGAATTCCATTAAAAAAAAAAAATCCATTAATTAGAGGGGTCTTGAGCTGAAAGGTTTGGGAACCACTGAGTTATATTGTATGGACATACTCTATCATACAGATTGGTTAAAATAAGGTTTTATTCATTATGATAAGTTGTGGACAGACAGAATGCATGGAAGATGAGCTACGTACGTTTCATTCCTTTCCTGAACGTCTGCTGCACATATTTCAGGCCTGACACGATATCTCTGTTGACCTGCAGGAGAAACCAAAGGGCAGCTGTGATGTCACATCCTGTTTGGAAATGGCCAAATGCCAGGCCGGTTGAAACAAGCACATAACACAGTAAAAATATTTTACTGTGTAATATGTGCTTGTTCAAATGTATCCATATGTTAACTCTGCGATGGTACCAATGTAACCTAACGGACCGGTAAGGATCCATTTGTTTACATTGGAACACTACAAAATGTAACACACTTTAAGGATGTCGTGTACCGTACGTACATGCACATGCAAGCACCTCACCTTGAAGCTGATTTTGATCCTGTACTCAACTCCTTCCTTCAACACAAATGACTGCTTCTTATAAGACTCCAGGTCCCCTGATAGAGCAGAGCAAAAGAGGGAAGAAATTGACTAAGTGATGGATTTATCAAGAGAAAACAACAAGATGCTTTTGAGAAAACTAAAATAAGAAGGAAACCATTGCATATCAGATAAAACTATACATTTCAATTACATTTTGTATGAATAAAAACAGCATGTTTCCCAAAACACAATAACCTAAACGATGATATGACAAAATAGCATAAACAGATGGATGACGACACAATTGGTTACGATTAAGTCCTGCTATTTTTCAGTCATCTCTTGTTTTAAGATTTAACAAAAATATCTAAGGTACAGCTTCAAAGTTGGAGCAGTTTAACATTTTGGAAAGCTGGATGGGGTATTACCAGATTTGGCCACCAGGTGGCAGAGTGTCTATCTGGCCTAGTTTCTCCCTGTAGTTTGGTGTGTGGGCCGTGGGAGGGCACGCCAGCATGGCAGCCTCATCAACCAAATGTCTCTATAACCCACTTAAATAGTCATCATTGTCAGTACTAATTGGCCTGCTAATGAATAACTCCTGCTACGTTTGGAGGAGAACAATTATTGCTGATCATTTCCATTCCTTTAGTATGCCTGCTTGAAAAGGCAAGAAAAAATAAATACCCCCGCCCCCTCCCTCGCTTTCACTCCTGTGTGTTCGCATGGAAAATATTACGGGAGCCAAATTACCCCATGGTCTCTTTACACCAAACACAAACCCTTATTCTACAGCCATTCAATATGCTCAGAGGGGAGACTCAGGCAGAGCTATACAGTGGGTCAACTTTTGGGTTGTGTGTGTGGGGAACACAGCATCTAAAACAGTGGTTCCACCAGATTTGACCCCCAAATTGATATATATTTGGCCACAGACCCCCATCTGAAAATACACTTCTATAAAAAAAATAATATCCAAAATGGCTACTAAAAACCTGGCTAAGAAATTACTTTTGATCCACTTGTCCTTGAATACCTCTGTGTAATACCTATTTTATTTTAGGGTTTTCATATGTGTAGAATCCATTCCTGATGTTATTTTTTAATATCAGGTCAATCTCACATGTTAAAGGTCAGGTCAAGGTTAAATTTGACCTCTGGGAGAACAACAAATTGATGAACATTCATGGTTCACTTAATTCACTATTTATTTTTGTGAAAACTGTCATAAACATGTCACAAGAACTGGTATTCATAACAACATGAATGTAAAATGATACAACATGATGGCAATATGTATCTTTTGCAACTACATCAGGATCAGAAAGTCCACCCATCACATCCTCCTGGCCCTCGCCCTCCTGATTGGCACACACGGAATTCTCTTACCCACATCCTGTTCTACCTCATCCTTACAAGTATCCTCCTTATTGACTTGGCAGAGTCAATAAGGAGAGTCATCAGTAACCATCTTCACCAGAGCAGTTACAGTACATCAGTGATGCACTTCTTACTCTGTGCCCTAAATTGATATTGCACCATGTCACATAGCTCTGACGGTGCCAGGTCACCCTTAGCAATGGGATACTACCCTGGATCTCACATCCACATTTTGTGACATCAAACGACTTGTCAGGTGGTCTGCCACTTTCCACAAAGTCATTTGTAAATGAGCCCACATGTGGTGCAACAGGTTGGTCGGTGTTGGAGGCACCCACCTCACCCACACACTGGGCAAGACCCAGCCGGTTGAGTGTCTAAACGGAAGTAACGGCATTTGGCTAAAGTACCGCCCAAGGAAATGTTGTTGACACTTTACAAATCTGTTTACATTCTCGTGAATGAAACGGGTGTTGTGGTCGAAAAACATTTCTCCGGGAAACACGTACGACGGAAGTCCCGCCCCTTATAGACACTCTGTGCATTCGGTCATGACCAGGCTTTTCTCTTCGCAGATGAGTAAAGGCTTTGCCATACGTATAAGAGGTTGCACAGGACTGTCCCATCCCAATGCTCCATCTGTACTTTACACTGTAGGTCCACCTGATACACCCCAATATATACACCAACAGGACAAGCACATCAGTTTAATCACACCATCACACCATTTCCAGAGATGGCTGCATCAGGGACATGCTGATGTCTGCCTCATCATAAGTAAATGCACTATCTATTGCCAATACTGAAGGTGTACAACATGCTCAACAGCTTCTGCTTAATGGTGCTGACAGACAAGGTCTAGCTTAGCCTCTATGGCATGGAGCACATGCATCACTGGGTTAGATATCAAGCATACTGCACATGGCCAGCACGGAAGAAGTACTTCATCATGTGCGTCCTGAGAGAAAAGGTGACAAGGTACTGTCAATGTGTCTCCCTGCACATTCAAACTGGTGGATGTGAAGTGTAAGAAGAATTAAGTTGTCTACCCACTGTCAGCCAGTAGGATGGAGATGTGTGTCCAGGTAGGCTACAGCTGTATCTGTTCAAATGTCTTTGGCCCACTTGACCACTTCAAGAGGGCAGCTGATACACTCAGGACTTACCACTGAACTTGCCTGTCAGCCCCCCATATGCTGCAAGCACATGCATTTCCAGTGCTGAACCTTGCATCAGTTTTGCAATGCAGCTGAAGAATGACTGTATAACATGCATCCCATATGTCCTGGCTGATTCCAGCATACCTGCAAGGTAGTGTTGATTTTGACAGCAGATTTTGATTTAGTTTTATTCACAGTCTTTTGAATACAATTCTGTTTAGTTTTAGTCATATTTTAGTCATCTGAAATGTTTACTTTTAGCCTCGTTATGTATTTTTGGCTGCGTGATGGCAACGAAATGATTTTCACTT
Organism: Gymnoscopelus microlampas; assembly: GCF_963454915.1. NCBI lineage: Eukaryota > Metazoa > Chordata > Actinopteri > Myctophiformes > Myctophidae > Gymnoscopelus > Gymnoscopelus microlampas. The sequence continues at coordinate 15,479,628 of NC_139948.1, forward strand.
AGCTGCAAGCCGAAAATAGCCGATCTGCAGACCGAAAATAGTTGATCTACAAGCTTGAGCTTGACCTACTAGTCATCGCTTTGACAGATTACAGATTTGCATTCGACACATTTGCGTCATTGGCTGTCCTTTAAGCCAATGGGGATATTTTCCCATACTCTGCACGGGCGGCCTCGTCCTCCCAAGCTATGGGTAAGCGACACCTATTTGTCATTGGCTGTCCTGGCTGTCCTTCACTCCTTTAAGCCAATGGCGACACGAATGGGGAGACGGCCCGCCCCCCGCAGTAACAGCCGCTGTCCGCTCCCCTCATTCACACACTGCAACAGTTGCAGACAGTGCAAGTTGTATTGCAGCCTCAGGCAGGAGGGTTAGCCTAAATACTAGCGTGCTTCATTAGACCTAGTTTGGCTATTAAGTTATTATTTGGCCATGTTCACACTGACTTCAATCTTTGCTATTGTTGGGAAGACCTGTGTGGTGTCTAAAAATGTTGCCACCACTTATATAAAAAACATTATTAGCGTGTAGCGTCGCAGATTCTGTTGCCAGGTTTGGCAAGAGAAACAAGCAATCCGAAAAACAAGTAATCAGGTCTATGAAAACACACACACACACACACACACACACACACACACACACACACACACACACACACACACACACACACACACACACACACACACACACACACACACACACACACACACACACACACACACACACACACACACACACACACACAAGAATATGACTTCATTGAAGTCATTTCTTTCTTGTTATTTGTTGATGAAATTGTCAGTATATTTAGTCATAGTTTTTATTTTGTTTTTGTCAGTGAAAAAAGGTAGTCAACAGACATTTTTCGTCATAGTTTTAGTTGACGAAATCAACACTGCTGCAAGGTGTCAACAAACAGCTCCATGTCAATTTTGAGGTGAATACTGTACATGTCAACCAGTGACTATATCTGCTGCCTGCTTGGACACCTGGTTGGACGATAAGGTGCAAGAGAGACCTTGATCTGACCTAAAGGTAAGATCAAGGTCTCTCTTGCACCTTATCGTCCAACCAGGTGTCAGGTAAAATCTTTACTGACCAGCAATTGAAAATATAACATTAGAAATAGATTCTACACAAATTAATCCCCCCCAGGTCCCCATATGAATCACCATAAGTTCACAGATTCCCTCACACAACTACAATACAATTTGTTGTTTTTAACATAATTTACTAAACCTTACCTTGGGACACCATCTTTGATTTGGCAATAAATAATTAAGTGATGGTAATTTAACTGATTCAGCCACATTCCTTGAACCCTAAAACCTAGGGTTAGACACCGAAACCACCTTTCTAGGTTGAACAGTGTCATATAGCCATTTAAGCTCCTGGCGGCCATATTGGACTTTTGGTATAATTTTTTAGGGGGGTTAAGTAGTATGTTTTCATATATTGAACCATGTAATTTTCGCCTAGTGTTATAAAATAAAATGCATGATAGCGCCCATAAAGCTAACATTGGTCTGACTCTATCACATATTTTCTAACTCTAGACATGCATACCTGGAAAAAATGGAAATACTCAAGTAAATGTACCTCAAAATTTTACTTAAGTACAGTACTTGAGTAAATGTACTTAGTTACTTTACACCACTGACTACTACTCACCCTCTAGGTCGAGGGTCAGGGGGCCTGGGGCCGTCTCACACATCAGGGTCAGTCGCGTCACCTTGACATTAGGTGCGGTGGGGTCCACTACAAAGGAACAAACAGGTAAAATCTTTATGAATTCATGTCAAGTTTATGAAAGAAATCAGTGTATTAAAGCAGGGGTTTTCAACCGGTGGTCCGCGGACCACTGGTGGCCCGCGGAGGTATTGCAGGTGGTCCCTGGCCATGCATTAAAAAAAAATATGTTTTTTTTTATTTTTTACTTTTATGTGATATTAAATGTGAGCTTACCATAATCACAGTAATCCTTAATCATATTCCATCATATTCAAACAAAATCACTGTATTTTATTTGATATTATACTGACATTATAGCTATTTTCTCCAGCTCCCTGCGGTGCATGAACCCCCCAGCACTACCCCACCCCACTTGTGTGGGGTTGGTCTATGATGGACCCACCACGCACTATAGTGGTGGTCCCCAGGTTGCTCTTGGTCAGGATGGTGGTCCCTGGGTCAAAATCTGTTGAAAACCCCTGTATTAAAGGGATAGTTCACCCCCCCCCCCAAAAAAGATTTTCTATCTATTAGTTACCCCATGGAGACTTGAATTCATGGATATTTTTATAAGCCAACATTTGGAGCGACGCCCACTGCACTCTGGTTGGTTGGGGAAATCACCCACTTCCTATTCCAGGAACGTCAACAGGCTGGTCCAAGCTCTTATTTTGGCAAAACGCGAAGGAAAATAAAAGCCTGAAGATCGAGGCTATCAAAGTATTGCCTTAGGAATGCTTTAGGAATCCCTTTAAGTTCCTCCTTGACATTTATAAAAAATCTCTAGCTCTTCTTCTCAAAGTTATTTATTAATCAGACGGTTGCACTGCTTCTGGTTCCCTGCTTCTACGGCTGCTTCTGGTTCCCTGGTTCTAACTTGAACACACGCCATGTTGTTCTGCGCCAACACTTTCACTTCTAATAAAAACGCCTTGGGCGCGCACCGCAACAACAGACATTCCTTGTTTAATGTTGAACAGGCTGCCTGCTCGGGCGGGTAACCCAGTCATAACCTGAAGCTTGTACTGGTCAGTAAAAAGAGTCAAATATGCAGGTCACTATGGATGGTCGGGGTGCAAAGGTTCAGCAGTCTCTGTTCCTTCCCTGCTCTGAACAACTGTCAGCAAGGAGGAATTCCAATATGTTATGATCATCCATCAAGCAGTACACATATCGTCTCTGTCGGGTGGAAACCTCATGTCCAAACAAAAACGGTTACTTTTCAGGATTCAAATTCAAAAGTAGCAGATCTACAAGCTCAAAATGAGTCGCTTTGCGCTGCATTTCGAGCTTGTGGATCTGCTACTTTTTGATGCTGTAGTGTGGCGTTAATTTACGGGAAAGAAAAAAAAAAGTTAGAATATGGAGATTTTCTGCCCAACAACAGAGATATAAATGTGTGACTTGCGGGGCCGTGGGCTCACAACATCAAGTCTAAAGATCTATGCTGGAAATCATCAACCTGTCAGAGTTGCTGACAGTGCAGCTCTGAGAGGAACCCAGACGATGGCATGACCTGTTTTTTTCCCCTTCTTCTTCTTCAGTGCCCACAGACTAAGCCTGTCACAATTACTATATATAATCACCTGTTTGCAATTATCTGAGTAAATCGCAATTATTTTGCACACTCGTTAGAATCGAGTCCATACAACTGAACATTCAACAGAAATATCGCATTTAGGCGCTCGGGTGGTGCAGTGGTAAAGTCAACTCAACATCACAAGTTTTCCATTCATAAGTTTCTCTTTCACTTCTACTTCATCAGGGATTAGAGAGATTTCATGGCTGTCTGAAGTTGTTTGCACAGCATGGACTGTGATTGGCCCACAGCCATGCCAATGACGCCATAAAACTTTATGCGCGTGTGTGTGTGTAAAAATCCCACCACACACCTTTGCAGGTGTCTACTTTGCCCAGCAGGGCTTCCTTGTACTTTTGGAGGCTTTCGTCTTCTTTGTCCAGCTCCTGGATCTCCTGTAAGCTCTTCTGGGCGGGTGCTTTGTAGTTGATTCCGCTCTCGCCATCGTCATTGGCCGCTGCGATGGCCGCCAGCTGCTCTGGTGTGGGATCCGGCTCGTCAGCCATAGTCTGGACTCTAGATGAGCAGAATAAGGAGGAGGAGGAGAAAGATGGGGGAGGGGGGGGGGGGGTGATAGTGGATACATTAAGAGAGAAAAGGAGAGGAGAAAAATAAGTTAAAATAAGTCAGAGGTCCGCGCAGAAAAATCAGATCCCATTATGGTGACTCATGAGCTTTAATGAAACCTGTTCTCCATGTGGCGTGTGTCAGCGATGCCTCTGCAGCATGATTATTGTGGATTTACTTCTTTACCTAGAGGGTGACCTCTGTGAACCTTGACCCAGGGCAGGGCTCTGGCTGTCAATGCCTCTGTGTAGGGTACACCAATACCATGTGTATGCACGCACACGCACACACACACACACACACACACACACACACACACACACACACAGAGTCTAGGACTATGAGGCTAAAATAGAGAGCGGAGAGAGAGATAGACAGAGAGCTGGTCAGTCAGACAGAAGATGGGACAGCCATGCATGCTGTGAACTGCAGAGGTAAACCATGGCTGGAGAAGGGGGATCAAAACAGATTCATTATCTGAGATGTGCTCCTTCTGTATTGCCTGTCATTTCTCCTCGGCCACCGGCCGCCCGTCCTCGGCTTGCGGGCCAACAGGAAACCAGCGGCGCTAATGTGGCTCTCTGCGCCCGGCTGCGGTGCATTAGCGGTCACTACCGATTAGCACAGAGGGAGGCTTGATGCTGAGCAGAGACAGGAGGGAGAGCAGCATTAAGCCTTATCAGTCTTCCTCTCGCCATCCCAGAGATATGGAGGGGTTGACGGAATGGTTTATGAAGCTGTGGATGGCGCTCACTCCCTTTCTCATAAATATAATGAAGACACAATGCTGTATAAAACAGGCTTTCATAAATAACATCTGGTCTACACGTGTACGAGCCAAGCCTATATTAAATGTTTATCGATGGCAAAAGACAGTGCTTTCGTTTGACTGAGTGGTGGCCTATCTCAAGAGTTACCAAACCTTTCAGTGCCGCGACCCCCCAAAATAATCATATTTGAACTGGGGGCCCCCACCCCGACAAGCATTTGGAATTGTAGGCATTACATTTAGTTTGACTCGGTTCCACAGAGAAATATTGTGAAAATAGCTACAAAATAGCTACAAGCTCAGTCACAACAGCGCCTCGCACTGCGAGGCGTGGTTGTGAGCTTGAATGAGATTCTAGCTCAGCTATTTCCACAATGTTTGCCTCTTTCTTACGTAATATTTGACAATTTGGTATTAAAAGGGTCTAAGTCCTTAAATTGTAACTTTAGAAATGTGCAGATACCATGTATACACTTATACAGCATGTTGTTTTGTTTACTGTTGAGTGAGAAAACAATGTTGCACACTAAGCTAATCATCTGGGGCCCCCCCAACAATAATTTGAGGTTTTGAGGACCCCCTGGGGGGCCCCGAGCCCCAGTTTGGGAACCACTGGCCTATCTAACAGCCCCTTGTCTTGTCAGTAGGCTTGTTGCATATAGATGCTACTTATATGTAGAAGGCTGATCAGTCTGGCTAGCTTGCTTCCACCTGCATCAAATAACTGAATGACAAGAATCTGTTTTTATTTATAGTAATTTAATCTACACTGATCAAATCAATTACACATGCGTAATCTAAGTTCTATTTTACTATTTGATCACTAAATTGCACACATATGGCGTACGACCAAAGATAATTATAACCAACCTAATGTTGTGACATTCAACACCCTTTCATATTCACACATACTTGGAATAGAAATAGAGTACTAATAAAGTACGTACAGTACTAATAAGGTACGTAAAGTACTAATAAAGTACGTGCTTGGGGAGGCAATGTGTGTGCAAAGATGCATACATGTCACTGTATGAGACAGGCAGAAATGATGTGGACAATTGAGTGCACGTATATAGTGTATGTGACGGACATTGTACAGTATATTAGTTGTACATCTGTATTGTTATTGTATTTGCTTTGTTCAGGACCCCAGGAAGACTAGAGGCTCATTCATGTGTCTCTAATGGGAATCCTTTAATAAACATAAAGAAAAACATGAGTGGATGCATAAATGTGGAAATGTAATTGTGAATATGTGGGCACAATAAATCACTTGCTTTCGCAGTCAATTGTACAATACATTACATAAAATTGTATGTTATTATTCATAATATTATATACTGTACTGGTCCACAGAGCTTGTGTGGTCAGCCCTCCAATCTCACTCCACTCTGAACAGAGATCTGCAGTAACTCACTCACATGGGAAACAGACTAGTGGATAGAATGAGGGCGTGGATGAACTGTGATGGAGAGGTGACATACAGCGGTAGGTCCAGTCAGTCAGGGCTGTCAACATCATGACATGTTAGTTGAGGATTAAGACCTGAGGCCGATTCCACAAATGCCTTCTAAAGCAGTTCTTTCAATATTTTTCAAAAATAGCAGATGTATTCGCTATGGCTTGTATATCTGCTATTTTTGAATGGCCAACGCTAAAATCGAAAATGTTTTAATGGGTCTATTGTCATACAAATAAATGTGATTCACGATTCAAGTGTGTTTTTGGCATTGAACATTGGGACATATGAATTACATTTCTGTTTGCCCTTTTGTATTTGTAAAACAGAAATGGCACTATACAAAGCCTATTACTGAAATATACCAAGGCATAATGCACTATGGCCAAAACAGGCCATATACTTAAGGGATAGTTCACCCCTCGCATTGAATTCATTTTTGTCTCATTCCTAATCCCAATAATTTGATTACCAGCAGAGTGACTCAAAGAGTCTCCATTGAGTCTCCGTCGGTCATCAAATTATTGGCTTAGGAATGCGACAAAAACGAAAGAATCTCCATGAATTCAAGGCTTCATGGGGTGTGTAATTGATAGAGATTTTGGCTGAACTATCTCTTTAATAACTTTAATCTTTAATTCTACAAGCTCAGCTCACAACATAAATTGTTTTGTAAATGCATAAAAAAAAGAAAAGGAGAAATGTGTCCTAATTGCCCAAAACAGGGATGCCAGGTTAAAGTGGTTAAAAGAGCATGTGCAACGATGTGTGTGTGTGTGTGTGTGTGTGTGTGTGTGTGTGTGTGTGTGTGTGTGTGTGTGTGTGTGTGTGTGTGTGTGTGTGTGTTTTAATGACTGCCAAGGCCCTGCCCATACGGTCAATGTCGCAGCCCCATTCTATACACTTTCCACTTAAACATTCCATCCGAGGTTAGGCTGACCCAGTCAAACGTCTGATGCAAATGTGATCTAAGCGGAACAGATGGTATCAGAGATACCAGTGAGATGAAGAAAAAGCCAGACAGGATGACCAGGCCAGTTCAATTCAGCACATTAAATGCAATTTGCCATCTGAAACTCATCTGCTGTCAACAGGGACTTCAATCTCAATCGTTTAGTCTACAATGCTGTTTCTCTTGCTTAACGTCTGTCAATATTACTATAAATCCACTTCCTCAACCTTCCTTAGCCCAGCCTAATAATGCCACATGTTCATATGAGCTCATCATCACAGGGTCCAGCTCTATCCTCCTGTCTTAGCCTCCCCCAGCAGCTGAAACAATGCACACGCCAGAACAATGTAAGAATGTGCATGACGTGGTCAAAAGGAAGCTGCCTACCCAACAATGAGACAGGAAGTCCATGGTATCACGGACATGAACAACATTTTGTTCACAACTAATAGAAGCACATAAGAGTCTAGTGCTATACGCATGTCATATGAAATGTGCCATGTAAATAAACTTGACAACTAACAGAAAAGTATCCCAGATATCAAATGGCCAGGGAACAGTACATCCTTTATCCCCTTTATTTTGACCCAGTTCCCGGAGTGTGTTTTTTTTTTACCCCCGTGGAGTTTTTCTTCGCCCAAGGTCTGAGGACAGTGGATATCAGTTTCTCTCTGGGTCAGTAAAACCCTTCGAGACAAATACGTTTGTGTTGAGGTTAAGTTTTTAAAGATACATTTGTCATATTTCCTCACATTTATTGCCAACTAATTTCACCATATTAACCCAAGTGTCACTATTTTAGGGCAGATCCGTGTAGGTGGAAATGGTTCGCATTGCTTCAGCAACTAAAAGATAGCTGATCACATCTTAGCTATCTTTTAATAGATTAAGTATAAAAAGCTTATAAGTACCAGTTTTGTACTATGGAGCCTATTAATGTAAATCTGTTTCCTAAATGAGACATACAGGTATATGCCACCATATTACTGAATAGAAAAAACTTGGATCCACTCCTACAGTAAATAGAGAGACTAGTTCATACCTGATGATAAACTGTACGGGAGGCTTCAGATAATGTACACAAATGCTACTACAATCCCACAAGCAAACCAGCTTGCTATCAGCCATCCTAGCAACAGCTCCAGCAAATCACACCAGTGCAAACACACTGGAGTGCAGGCACTGGTTTCAGCCCTGCAGGTGACAGGCCTGTGGACTTTAATAAACTCCACTCAGCGCCACCAGAGGCCTCGCTGTCCACGCCCCTCGCTATCCACGCCTCTTCTGCTTTGCATTGTGATCTGATTCTGAAATTAAACAGCTGGACGTTGTCCAACCAGGAACCGAGTGCACAGAACCAGCTTCTTCTCTCTCTCTTTTTTTTTTAAAACGGGGCCTCCGTGTTCTCATAAAAGCAGAAATTCCTGTTCCGGCAGCAGTACGCTGTTTTGGCAACTCAGCTGCGTGTGCGAACGCATGCCGCTCTGAGAGAATGAGCGAGGGGCTCCCTGTCAGAGAGACAAGGGCGTTGGGGGTGAGCAGATAAGGCAGAGATGCTCGTAGGCCTGCGTCCTGCGTTGCTGACGCACCATATTGCGAAAGGACGCATTCATGACAACCCTAGTGCGTCCATGGGACGCAGCTCCGATTAGCTCCGATAATATATAATATTTGTCAGCTGTGATCTACATGGACTCTCTCGGTTAGGCACCGTCGGTGGAGAAGTATAACTCTCCGGTTAGACACCGTTGTACTGGAGAAGTATAATTCGGTTAAACGGCGTTGTGTGGCAGAAGCAGCAGCACAGCCCCTCGCTGTTAGTCTACGCTACTCACACAGAGAGAGAGAGAGAGACGGCATGAGGACCTGCTCTTAAACGTGTTAAAACGTCTTGGATAGACCACTGTCTGGAATAATAACTGATCATCATACATACAGGTCTACTACTAATCTCTGTTGCTGCTGTCATCTTAAATTGACCAGCCAAAGTAAAATCCCCGATTTTAGAGTGTTCTCCCACTTGCTTGGAGATCAGAGTGATGTATGTGGTGGATTAATGCATGTTGCCAATCAGCTGTGTAACATTAGCAGGTTAACGATGGCTCGTTGATCCTATGCATTTGACCCTGATTTGACCACAAAGGCAAACAAAAGCACTAATTAATGGCAGCTGTAAGTAACCGGTTGTCTATCGTCTGTGTCTTGTGTATGTTTAATAGGCAACTGGATGTTTTCTGTAGCTTAGAGATATCATAACAATTAATTCCCTGAAGAGGGTAGACCCTCTCCCTCATGCTAAACTTAAAGTGACTTATAAGGTTCCACTTCTCCTCAAAAAGACAACTTTATTTTCCTTTCTCAATGACAAGCCTAATAGTATTATTGCATGTTGACTATGTGCAATAACTGCAAGCCAATGTTCATAGGCATTGTCAGTATGTCTTCATTATTTCTTGAATTCCTATTTCTTTATTTGCCAATACTTCCACTGTAAGCCAGTGTTTTCAGTCTACACAATAAATAGTAAAAATAAATTCTACATTCATAAATAATACAAAATAAAATAATAATAATGATTAAAAGGTTCTATGATTAAATGTATTCTATTGGTCAAAGGTATGTTAAATCCACCTGTTGCCCACTACTAGTATTTCTTACCATAAGGTGTGCTAATACTACAGAATCATATACATTTGAAAAAATATATTTATGATTTTTTAATATATGTATATATATCGGTATCGGTCTTGAAAAGCAGGAACGGGTCGCACTGATCTAGATCTGCTATTTTCACAATATGTATCTGTGGAACTGAATCAAACTAAATTAAGTGCCTCAACTCCTAATTCCTCAGGGTGGGGGGTCCCCAGTTAAAATATGATTATTTTGGGGGGTCGCTGCCTGAAAAGGTTGAGATCCACTGCATCAGGATATAATGTACACAGTCACACACGCATAGAAGATATGGAGATTGGAGATCAAAGAAAACGATAGGGGGGGGGACGTGTAATTGGGGACCCATAAAATGTCCCTGGGACCCATCTAAAAGACCACCCTTGCATCCCAGGACCCATTACATTGAAAACCTAGCAACATCACTGTAAGGCTATCCTATCTTTCTCCCGTCCATCTAGGGTTCTACCGCTCTCTCCCCATCCTTGGGGTAACAGGCCTACTCACATGCTAAAGTGCAGTATGTGGAATGGCCGGCCACATTCCAAGCCTTCACTGAGGGCGTGGAGTCAAGGAGTGGTGTGGCGATAAATCAGAGGGAGGGAAATGACACATATAGATAGTACCAATGAATGCCTCTGGAGCCAAAATACTGGCCGACAAGATGATTCCCAGTGTCCACAAGCTTGGCAGAAGACGAATATTCCGGCATGATACTGATCCAAAACACACTGCCAAAATCACATTAGAGCCTCTAAGGAAGACAATAGTGAATAATAGGCTATGACCTGACCTGGTCACCTGACTTGAATCCAATAGAACACCTTTTGGAGTAATTTAAGGAGAAAGGTAGAGCAACACAATCCCTCCAGCAAAGAGCAGCTGAAAAACAATTGTCTGACTCTCAACACTGGTATCCTCCATGCTAAGGAGGATTGAAGAAATCATCAAAATAAAAGGTGGAAATATGAAGTATTTAAGAAATAAAAGATCTGAATCTCAGCATTACTTAAGTTACTAACAGTTTAGATTTACTATATTAAAAATAAAGACCCTACCAGAACTCAAGTGTTAGTTTTTCATTTTACATAGCAAATACCCTAATTTTCAACCTAGGAGTGAAGCAATTACTGTAATATTATAAAACTTTGAATCATTTGACATTTAAGTGGTATTGCACAGGTTGTACTCACTTCTGTCATGGTGTACTGTATACAAAACCATTAACATTCAAACAATCCACAAAAACACAAACAGTCACTGAATGACTCACTATCAGTCAAAAATAGCACTACAAGTTCACAAGATCTGCTATTTTTGGCGCACGGACAGAGAATAAATCCGGGTTAAGGCTGCTCCAGCTGGGAGAACTGGACATCCATCACGGGTATAAATGTGTGAATCTGGACTGTGTCAAGGGCACATGGATCATGCGACATGAGAATACAAGCCTAATACAGTGATCCACAAGGTTTCAATGATGCCCAACTATGAGCGGATCCATCATGTAGAACTAGCCTCTGACGCAGTTCTGGCTGTAGCCGAGATTTGGGGCCTAATTGTATAATCTGACAGCTGCCACAAAGCTATTCCAGGGAGCACCGTCACCTGTCACACAGTGAGTGACAGTGGAAAAGTTATATACTACACAGTGTGACAGGACTGATAAGCAGGAATCACATTACATAGTCTGATATGTAACAACAAACCTAATAGACTGTAAAAATCACAGTCTGTAGGCTTACAAAAAGGAGCTTCGTCATTGAGAACCTGAATCATTATTTTCTAGGACAAACACACAGGTACTGGTTTAAATGGTGACCTTGATGGCTAGTTTACACCACCGCAATGGACGGAATCAAGTGTCCAACATGGACAATACAATATATGTTTAAATGTGGGCTTAACAACACAAACTCAGCAATAACAGCAGCAGAGATTTGAGCAGCTAAAATATGTTCACAAACTTTTGCCCCCCCCTCCTCCCAGTCATCCAATATCAGTTTAGTCTGGTATTTACAACAGGACCTCACATTCAGAGCAAGACAATAGACTATAGCCTACGCAAATAAGTGTGGGACCTGCTCGCCGTTGTGCATGATGACATCATGCTTGCGGTTGCGGCTAATGTGTACTACTTCAGCATGTGTCCCTTTCAATTGTCACATGACTGTCATCGTGTATTGAGTAACAAGGTTACAATTAGCCAACCTTTAGTGTGGCCATAGGGCTAGGAGCTGTTCAACAGCCGAGTCAACACCTAGACAGTCAAGCAGAGAATGAATGAATGAGGTGTCAGCTTAACGGACATCGCTGACAACTCAATAAAACTGATTAGTTTGAACAATATGGACATTACGGACTCTGTAGCTAAATGCATTCCTCCTTCGGGGTCAGGCAGCTCAGACAAACAAAGTTGCTGCATGCTAGGCTGACAGAGCCATACATAGGCCTAGCCATTGTTCAGCTGCACCACTTCCAGGAGGAAGACTCTGGGGTCATCATCCTCACAATGATAAAAAAAAAAAAAGAAAGAAAAACACCTCCTGTTGAACCTCTCAACCTCATGCTTCTCTCCACATTACCCGCTCAACGCTGCATCCGGTTAGGGCTGTCATGACATTTTAGATCATGACGATCGTTTTTGGCAATACATAAATACATTTCCGTTTGCCTTTAAGCTTTTGTAAACAGAAATTGCACAGGGCAGATTATGACAAAGAATTTAAATGTGCAAAGAAATGACTAACAATAACCAGTAAAAAGAAATATGATCAAAACAGGCCATATATTCTTCATCATTTTGTCCCACAAAAAAAAAGTAAAAAATAGAGATCTACAAGCTGTGAGATCTACAAATGTGTCACATCGGGGTTTTGTGAGCTTGTAGATTACTATTGTGTAAAACGTATGAAAATCTTAAATGCCCTAAAAGCCCAAAAGAGTGACGCCAGCTTGAAAGTGTTTATATGAGCCAGGACAACGATATGGAAATAATGATGGAAGTATGACATTTGTGTTAATTTGTTTCATCCAGCTGTTTTTGAATGGAAATGATTCTCAACGATTATAATTGCAATTAGCTCAAATAATTGTGGTCAGGCGATTATGTAATAATTGTGACAGGCCTGCCTCCGGTGAGCACAGGGCACCAAGAGCGAGATAATCTGCTCAGATGGCTCAGGAGCTCACCATTAAAAAACACCAGGGGTTTTGGAGGAGCTGACGGGAGATTAGGCGACTGTCTCTTAGCAACACAACAAGAAAAGTACAGAGGTCAGGATTACGTCTAATGAGGTGGTAGGGGTGTTTAGAAGTGTCAGTGGTCACAAATCAAGAGGATTCCCCAGATGAAACCTCTTAAGCCAGATTTACTGTATATTTAGTCGTCCGATGGGGAGTCTCACGCCAAAAACAGCACAAGCTTCACAAGATGCCCAAGTGAGCCGTTTTTGGTGTCCTCGGGAAGCTGAAAAGATCAATTACTGAGTTCAGTGTGCCCCTCTGAGACAGAGATGATACAGTGTGCCCTTCTGAGACAGAGATGATAACATAAGCCTTCTTAAAGTAAACAGTGAGTGGTCTGGTCTACAGCACAGGGACTTATCAGGATCTTGTGTGAAGAAAATAATACATTTGGCAAACCCTCTACACACATGTTTAGGGCTACAACTACAGATCATTTTCTTGGAGATTTTTCAATCGATTACAAATCTGATTAACGACTTACAGATCTGCTATTTTAGCTACTATACTTTTGAAAGTTTTTACCTGTGACATGCCCAAAATAGGAATGCCTGGTTGAAAGTTCCCAATTTCCTCCCAAAGTGATTAATTAAAATTGATTACTCTTTTATTATAATCAATTAAATCAATTAGTTTAACTAACTGTTGCACCCTACACATTGAAACATGGAAAAGCTAGATCAGGGGTCGGCAACCTTTTTGACATGAAGTGCCATGTTTTTATTTTCTTGACAGTCAGCGTGGCATATCAACATTACGTTTAATTATGACACACTTACAACTTTTTTTCTCTTCTTTCGTAGTATTTTCTTTCATATCAGGACGATGATCATTAGACAATAACCCACCTATCTCCCAGACTCCCTCCTCAGTCAGAGTTTGAATGAATGTAGAATTATGTGCAGGATGTAATTTGTATACAGATGTGAGGGGACTTCATTTAATTGACTACATTTGTACAAATATTTGATTGTAAACCAAAAATCATCTCTCTCACACTCACACGCCAGTGTGCCAGTGATTACCCTCCCCTGTGCCAATGTTGGCACCCGTGCCTAAGGTTGCCTACCCCTGAGCTAGATGATACAAGTTCATAAATCTCCTGTCTTCAATAGCACTGCAAAGCTATATTCTCTCATCTGACCGCGCTGTCTTCACACCGTTGTCTTTGCACACGCATGAGGCGATGGGTCAGTCAGGCTGACGGCAGAATGAAAAATTCAACGCATCACACAGACTGAAGCAACCATCAACAAGCGGTCTTACAAACATATTAGTCTGGAATCCAATAAGACACACGTTGGCCTGTAGCCCTCTTCAAAACCAAGGTACAAACATACTGATCTCAGATTTAGTTTAGGCTGGAAACAGAATATTTTCAGAGTCCAACGTTCTGAAATTTACATTCGCTTGAGACTTGCTCAAAATCTGCCTTGAGTTGGCAGCCATTGGCCCCTGCACAGTGCTCACTGTCTCTTGGCATTAGCGCTGTGCTGCAGATGTCTCTCTCTCACACACACATACACACAGTGTCTTTGATCCTCCCTGTCAGTAAGGCTCTCGTGAGTGTGCCTAAACCTTTGCAGTTCTTCCCTTTTCGCTGCACTGGATTCATCTGTGTGTCTGATGTGTGGATTCGGATTGATGCTACACCGTGAGCACATTGGCATCAGTCTTTCATTCATTTTATGTTAGCGCTGCTAGCCGAGTCTTAACAGTGTGCACTATAGTGGCAGGCCAGCAGCCGTACGTGCGATTTCTTTCTTTCACGACGTGATTGGGGTGCTTCCTTTTCCTGGAGAGACACTAGTGACTCGCATCCTATAGAGTGCTTAACCACACATTGTAATGTAATGTGCAGCAAAGGGTTTCACTTCAAAGAGGTGCACTTGATTTTATCTGCAAGGACAGATGCGCCTGATTTTACATTTGATTAAGCGTGTTCTGGGGATGTTGTGGTCCGTTCTATAAATGGAAAGAGTAAATGCTGGGTCAATCAATGGCAACGTCAAGGGGCATGTTCCTGGTTACTGTCGTGCTGCACAAAGAAAAAGCGCCTTGCACCAGAAACTGTTGGCAAAGCTGATGCAATGCACTCTATTATCGAGGAAGAGAGACAGTGTTTTCTGATTTGGGTGTTGTTCAAAATGAATTTCACTTTTTGTTATAAATTGTACACATGCATTAAGAGTAAAAAACAATTGAGTTAACTGAGTTATTTTGGTTAAAAAGAAAGGCGATTCAGAAAAGTAGATTTTAGTCCACATGTTTAACTTCATAGGTAAAACATGGTGTGAGACAAGTTAAAAGAGTAGTTCACCCAGAAAATGACTTATTTTCTATCAATTACACAACCCATGAAGCGTTGAATTCATGGAGAGTTTTTTGTTTTTGTCACATTCCTAAGCCAATAATTTGATGACGGTCTCTCCGGTAGGACACTCAAAGGAGACTCTGAGTCTCCTACCGGAGACATCAGCATCTTTCCGCTGGTCATCAAATTATTGGCTTAGGAATGCGCTTAAAAACAAAAGAATCTCCATGAAGTCAATGCTTCATGGGTTGTGTAATTGATAGAAAATACGTTTTTTTTTTTGGGTGAACAACTCCTTTAAGTTATGTTTGGATGCTTAAGGTAATCATTTTATGCTGTTTTTCAAAAGATGTTGTATTTGTTAAGGTCTTTAAAACATGTTTTAAAAATGCTTAGCTTAAGAAAACACTGATAAAGTATCTTAATGTGCCTTTTTAGAACAACAAAATTCTGATGAGGGCGTTTGTCAATCAAGTGAGGAAGAAGTCATATGGCTGCTTATATCTAACCTTTATATTTTACCATCACTTAATACTTCTACAATACATTATGATATTTGACAGCTTGTAAGTGCCTAAATGTCTCCACTAGGCCCAATAGCCATTGTTTTGGTACAGCCTATCTTGTTATGGTTCAGTTTGTCCTCGAAGCAGCGACAGTATAACTATGATCCCTGTGCTCGAGGCAGAACTACCGTACCGCTGACATGAGTGTTAATGTACTTCTGACCATGATATCATGTACATAAAGCATAATCATCACCGCCTAGAATATTGTCTCTACTCCTATGTGCCTCATCGATTGCTGATTGATCCAGAATTCCACGACCCAAGTCTCACCATGGTTATTGGTTAGGGTCAAGCATGCATTCTGAACATGGCTGCATTGAGACAAGAGACCAGTGCAGTGTACAGTTTAGAAATCTCATTCGGGGTCCATTTGGTTACTCTATGAGGTACAATGTATAAAGGAACACTGAGGATAGATTGGTATAATACTCGGACCAGAGCGTGGCAGCAGGTTATATTACTGGGGAAGCAACGTAGCAACCTTTATTATCTTCATCATTAAGCATACCGGTTAACTGCTACACAAGAACAATGTTGGTGTAACTAAGAGATTTGCTGAGAGCACTCCCGACTCCCGAGTTACAATAAAGGAAAACTGAGGATTGGTGTAATACTGTCATTGCATTGGCAACAGGTTATTACTGGGGAATCAGAATGACACAGCTATCTGTATCATCTTCATCATTAAGCATAAACAAACTGCTTCAAAAGAACAATGTTGGCATAATTAAGAGATTCGCTGAAAGCTCTCAGAGTTATTGGATGGATGGATGGATAAAGGAATACAGAGGATTGGTGTAATAATGCCATCGGCCCACTGACAGGCCAGCGCATTGATAACAGGATTACTGGGAAATCAAAATGTCATGTAACGATCTTTATTATCTTTATCATAAACAAAATGCTCCACAACAATGATAGATTCACTAAGAAATGTAGATTGTATATACAACAATAACACCAGGAAGTAGGGAGTGAATAGGGGAGCAACTATGGCAGCTCAAAGGTCAGAGCTTCTCCCTTCTGCTCTACTAGAGACTCTAAGAAATAGGGCTGGGCAATCAACTGAAAATATATTGAAACTGATATTTATAAGCAATAACCAACTCTTACTTCAAATCAAATCATTATTTAAGAACTCGTTTTTTCTTTCCTTATGTCAGATTGTCAACTTAACCCTGCATTGTAACATACTTTGTTTGTTGTACAATGGTGGAGTATGAAAATAGCCGATCTAAAAGATCACAAGTAGATCTGGTATTTTTTTTTTTTTTAATAATTGTTCATTGATCGTAATCAAGGCAAAAGTTTGAAATAATCCACAATACTGATTTGAATTCATATCACCCAGCCCAACTCAGAAACATGCCTCCATTCTGTCTGCCTCCCCCAGCAACAGCCTCTGTAGAGGTACAGGAAGAACTGAACAATGCAGGACACAATTATAGCATTACAATGGCTGGACAAAAGCATATATCCCATAATAATACAATGATGATGAAAGCACATTTTAAAAGTGTTAACGAATCAATGCGTTTGCCTAGATTTAGCCTGCTAATTAACAACAGGCTAGCGTGTGTAATGAAGACCTGAATGTGAGCTTTTCACTTCCACAGGAGATGTTTTTTGTTAAACGGAGGAAACTGGCAGATTGACTGATGTGCTGGCTATTAATGGACCACAGGGTAATAGGAAGTTAACTGTAATAGGAAGTTAACAACAAAGAAAGATCTCATCCAGCTGCTCGCAATGCTATTTAATGCCATTTCTATTGTATTACCATTTTTTCATATCGCTCCAATGTTGAGTCGAAACCCAAGAATTGTGCTCTCCTAAGTCCCTTTATACATTACTTATATATTGATTGCAACAATAAAGGATCTTGTACAAAGGCTTGCTAAGTATCCCTGTGTGTATTCCCTGTGGGCCACTGACGTGCCACTTCATGACAGGTGAACAAAAAAACTAGACAAGACAAAAAGACAAAAGGTGCGGAAAAACAGTATTAGCATAGAACTTTTGTAGAATAGAAAGTATCCCTCTTTTTTACAGATGCAGAGGAGTGAATGTCTTCATGAGGCTCAGTCCTTGGACAGCCCTGCTACATGTCCTTCCCCATCTCTCTGTCCTGCCATTTCCTGTCTCTTTCCACTTTCACTGACAAATAAACTAAAGGCTTGAAAATGTCCCCAAAATAACTTTAAATAAATAAATAAATAAAAGTCGCAATGCCTCATGGGCATAATGGGTTCCCACTGTCCATGAATGATTAGACAAAATAACTGTATGAATCTTCTTTTGCACTTTATATGTCATCAGTAGCTTGTAGCAAACACACACTTGAATTTGTAGCATTTATTTTAAGTTACACAGATGTCAGGGAAATTATCCTTTTGGTTAAATATGAATTAAAGTACAATGCGGAAATGCAGCACTGCTTTGTGGTCTGTCAAATTGTACAATTACCGATGGGGTCAGATTAGTGACATGACATCTGGTTTGTATGCTGGGATTTCACAGCTGTGGTTCTTGTGCCGTCAGAGACACACAGTGCCTTTAACTTCCGTACTATTAACTACTTTCTATATCATTTTTGTAACGTTTTTCTTTATGTTTATAATTATAAAATAAGGCTTAAGTGATTATGGAACCACTTGATATACTACAAAGCAAAGGGCTTAAGTCAAATAAGTCAAGTTGATATAGTACTGTGTCATTCATCACACAACGGAAGGAAAGGGAGGCTATGTGTAGAGCTGGCTTGTGTAAACTGTTGTGCAATCGTTTATAGTGCAATCCTTTATAATACATTCAGCCTAACGTTAACTTAAGGTTGAGTATGTCAGATCGGTCAGTAGCGTAGTGGAGGGTATACTAAAGGTATATACTCTGTATTCTTATATTTCAGTGGACATTGCATTTAGTGTTGTCACAACTCACAAATATAAATGTTTAAATATATAGCCCATTCATTCTGAATATTTGAAACCGTTTCAATATTCATTTGCACTATACCAGCCGTGCATTCTCCTATGACTCTTCTCAACTCTGCCTAGTGGAAAACTCAAGAAAACAACCTGCACTTTTCTCTCTCCACAGCCATTTGGAAATATATGTTGAGGCGAATGGAAACAAGCAAAGACAAAGGATTCCAGTAAGCCAATGCTACACAGCAGCAGTGACAACCAGATAACATATAGCACACTTGTAACACCACTTTGAGTACATTGATACTTTTTTTCCTTTGTTTTACATTTCTAATATCTGTATTTGGTTGTTTCTGTTTGATAATTTCCACTATGGGAATTATTAAAGTCATCATTGGGTATTGTTTGAAAGTTGTTGCAGGCAATAAAGTAATGATAGTCACATAAACAGTGACTGAACTCTGCTTGGTTGGTCATTCAGAACGATAAATTCCTTCAAAAACAAAAAAGAAAGAAACCCCTGTCCCTTCAGTATGGGATTTATGAACAAACATTAGCTGCAGCAGAAGTCTTTGAACTTTGCAAACACTAGCAACATGAACAAGGTTGGCAGCATTCGGAGTACGTGTCACCGTTTCTGCGAATGTTACACAGGTCACTGTTGGAACTTTTTGCCAAGATTATATACACATTTCTCCAGACATACACCACTACACCAATTGGATACAAGCATTTTCAACAACAGTGCCTGAACGGGTCTTTTACAGTGGTGGAAAAAGTATTCAATTTGTTTTTCTTAAGTATAAGTATCA
The DNA here is from genome assembly GCF_963454915.1 of Gymnoscopelus microlampas. Classification (NCBI taxonomy): domain Eukaryota; kingdom Metazoa; phylum Chordata; class Actinopteri; order Myctophiformes; family Myctophidae; genus Gymnoscopelus; species Gymnoscopelus microlampas. The sequence goes on from NC_139948.1 coordinate 15,499,226, forward strand.
ATACTGCAATGTAGAAACACTACATAAACAGTAAAAGTCAGGTAAACTAAATGTACTTGAGTAAAGGCGAATATAGTACCAAAAGTAAAAGGACTCATTATGCATTATGTCCCGTTTAACAAGTTATCCTCTGTCTAAAATGTGGTGTATCAGGATGCGTTGTGAGCTTGCAGGTCGGCTATTTTCAGATAGACAATGTTTAAATAGGGCTGAAGTGGTTAATGTATGTTTTGTAATAATAATAATAATCAAAATCTACGAAGTAACTAAAGTTTTAAAATATTTGTAGTGGAGTAAAAGTAGAAGAAATAAAACTAAAGTATAGTACCTTAAAAAGGTAATATATTCCCCTCAAATTTTTACTAAAGTACAGTACTTGAGTGCATGTACTTAGTAAGTAAATGGTTGATTTGACACAGACAGGGTGTGGAGGAGCCTTGAGCCATCATCTAGAAATCCAACATTCAAACTCCTCCACCGATGGAAAAGCCATGTCAGTTCCAGGAAGTGTGAGAGAAAATGTGACTTACACACTAATAGCCGCCATGATAAACTCTAGTCATACATTTTCGGAGGTAAACCAAACTTCTCAGATAACTTAAATGAATAATCATCGTCCCCTATCAGCTATCAATGTATTGGTGTAAAATAAACAATACTTGAGCAACAATACCCCTTGGGCCACAGGGCTCGACTGATGTCACTTGAGCACTATGCAGGCTGGAGGATCATATCTCACAGATCAAATCCAGGTTAATAGCTCACGTTGGCTGCTGTTCCAACTGCCATCCAACTTCGCAGAAAATACTAACATTAATAATGATAAAAACCGTTCAGATTACTGTGCAACGGCAATGAAAGTATGTCTAGAGCAACACGCGACACAGTTGAGGAAACCATCGGAGTTGGAAGTTCCTCGTTGGGTGTCTAACCTCACTAACAATGTCTTATTTATGACCAGAGATGGACTTATAATTGCCAACCAAAACAGCCAAGCCGCAACTCAAGCCCTAAAAACCTTCTTCAAACATAAAGTCGTGGTTTTGAAGAGTGTAGTTAAACGATGGTTGTCGGCTCTTACCTTTGTGCTGCTGTAGTTAGTATGCTGCTGGAATACGCGCCTCTGAAATGGTCTGAATGGCGATGCGAGCCCCAGCTTGTTGCTATGTCAAGTCTCACACAATTAGCACTACCATTTCCGGTGGAATACTTTCACAGTAAAAGCATTGATGCAAGCTAGATTTGATTTGAATGTATTTAAGTAATTTTAACCACTCAAACCCTATATGGTTGAGCGGAGTCTCTCAAGACTCTATGCCAGTATCTTTTCTGTTATCGTGTGATAAGCTTTCACTGAAAATAGCAACGGATCCACAGGTTGCACAATAACTGCGATGTTGTACAGTTCACTAAGCTTGCTAGATGAAGTCAAATTGACCAAGTATTTGTCAGACTGAACAGGTCACCCAAATGGAACGGCAGACTGGTTAGGAATCGTATAACTTACATTTCATTTAGACTTTCACCTTCTCTAAGAATAAAACATTGTAATGTAGGACAAGTGTACCGGTTATGCTTTCATTTTAATTTAAACAAATAGTGCCATACAGGAAACGTTGTTCGTGGGAACTTTAGATCCGTTTTTTAAGTCGCACAGCGCTCGTCATCGCAGCTTCCGGGAATACCAATACCCAAAGCTTATGGTTTTTATGTTTGCCACCTAGACATGCCTCATTAGCTAATCAATACATTTGTTTAAATCACTTAGTGCTTCAGAAAATAGCCAATTCAAATACTTAAAACGATTTCCAGCAGTCTACATGGAACCTTGTGATTGGAATATCGAATATGAGATACACGAGTTGACTGTAGTACGATGCTATCACTATTTTACACAACCGAGCTCAACTCATAAGCTAAACTTGATTGTCTAACTAACAAAGTTAGTCCCATTCTTAGAAGCAGGCTGCCATCTAGTGGTTGTAACATACTGACGTTCAAAAGTGTCCAATACTCTGGATTGAGCGGAAATCAATTTGTCGTTTTGAAGTGTATGGTTTGTTAATTGTATCATTAGTTACACAACACATTCTCATTGGCCATCTCCACCCAAGTTGTTTTGCTGAAGTTAGGCTTACAAATTCGGCAGCACATATAGGCAGTTTGATAATGAACTCTGTCATCCATTTGGTATTATCAATATTTTAGCTTAAGAGAGCAAAGCTAGCAGAGTCAGGTATTTTAAGACTAGCATTCATCCCATTATTAACCCAGTCTAACATACCTGTATAAACATTCCTCATGGGAATAGTAAAGGTCAGACTTTTAATGAGAGACTTATATGTTGCATTGTTTCTTGCAACTATACTTATTTAGTGTGAAACAATAACCATTAAAATACTTTAGCAGTGTGATTTTTTTGGTAATTTTGTTAAGGTTAAAGTATTATATTCTGAGAGTAATCATTGCAACACAGCGTTTATTCGGTCACAGGGGTCTCCAGCTCTTTAGTAAACAAGAGTACATTTTCAGGTAGGTGACACAATTTAAGTCAATCAGGAGAGTGCACTGAAAACGCATTTTGTTTAGGAGCTGGAGAGACATAGGAGACTCCTTTTACAGGACAACCACTCTATCTAGCAATGATTACTATCAGACTATAGAGCTTTTTAACACTTATTTTAACCAAAGTAAATCACTTAACATACCTTTAACCGTATGAAAATTCAACAATAAAAACAAACAAACGCAGAGTCAATATATGGTTAATATGTACTGCAGGTTTTATTACACAAACTACAGGGGAAAGGAATAGGCAAAGGGAAATCCCCACCCCCTAACCTACAGTCAAAACCAGTTTTTTTGTTCAAAAACATAAATGGTAAAAAACACTGAGCATTTAAAAGGAGAAAAACAAGGTACACGAAATATCCTGCACATTTCAACGCTGAACTGCCCTTCTGTGCAGACAGGAAGGGAAAACAACCGGACAATGGCTCTACCACTTAAGTGGTGTCCATATGAGGAGACAAAAAAAAGACACAAATTAGGTTGCTGAAAAAAAAGACATAATATACACTTATTTCCCTGAAACTCTTTATACAGTCAATTTAATAAAAAAAATAGACATGTGCCATCCATCACTGAACATACCCTGGCATTGTATGCATCTAGCTGGGCATCAAGTTCTTCTGCAGTAGGCTGCACTTTGGGGCCACCACCAGCACCACGGCCACCTCTCCCCCGGCCTCTGGGTCCCCCTGCGCCGCGGCCTCCACGTCCTCTCTGCATGCCTCCAAAGCCACCAACACGCCTAGTCATGCCTCCGCCACCTCTGTTCATACTAAGGAAGGAAAAAAAGTCAATTACACAACTGTCAAGAAAACTAGTGAGGCCAGTTTTAATTAATAAACAGATTAGTTGGTGCCACATACCCCTGCATGGGAGGCCGCCGCTGGTTATCAATCTGTGAGGTGACAAGCTGTATGTTCATGGGGCGCCCTAAAAACATACACAAGACAAATAGTTATTCACTTGTCAAGTCAAGAGGCCAAAGCATGTTGACATGCCTTATGAAAGCTAGACATACCATCAAGTGGCACGCCGTTGTACTGTTTCATGGCCTTCAGGGCATCTGCCCTCCTCTCAAAGTGGACATCTGCAGTCCCCAAACTCCTTCCAGACCGGTCATAATGAACAGCAGCCTTCTTCAGAGTACCAAACTCGGCAAAAAGTTCCTATGAAAGAATGAGACACCCACGTCAGGATCATAACATTTCAAAAAGCATTGCTTGCTTTTATAGTTAAATATAGCCCATCTTGGGTCATCAAAATCACAAAGGGCTCTGCCAGTACCTGGATATCTGCATCAGAGACGCCAAAGTCGAGGTTTGAGACAAGGAGCTTCCCTCCGGTTTCCACGCCGCCGCCTCCTCCGCCGCCGCCTGCATTGTAGCCATTGTCGAACATGTCATGCTGCCACTTATCCGGAAGCTGTTTAGGCTGCAACAGATGAAAGAGAACGCACCTGCTGACTTCAGGACCCGCCTGTCTCTGTCAATCACAGAGTCCACACGGCCGGGTGTTGGGGCAAGCAGGGGCTCCACTTCCAACAGGGCCGGTGTACAGAGCTCCCCCTCCCCCCAAGAAGGTCCCGAATGTTCTCTGCCCACCCAATCACTACTACATGCAGGTTATCAGTGCAAGTACATCAGTTCATACATAAAGAAATTAAATACATTGGAAGTAAGAACTAAAACAGTAGTTTTTATACATGCTCCTGTTAACTGGGCTATGCATCATGTATGGTTCCATTAAAAACAATGTAGGTGGCAAATGTTACTAACATCCAACACTGACCACTACACATTATTCACATACTTATGGAAGAATCCCCATATTACTTATGGCAGAAGCCCCACAATTTCTAAGCCTATACAAAACCACTACTAACTGCCCACCCATCTACCAATTTTTCCCACTCTTCTCTTGCCATCTGCGCCTCCCCAGACGGCCATCTCGAGGGAGATGATCCTCAGGTAGACACTGGTTGTCCTCAACAGCGTTGCCTCCGGCGTTGCTCGAGGTGTCCCTGGCCCGCCCAAGAGTTCATTTACAGCCATAAAAAGGCTCGAATGGAAGAAGTGTCCGTGAGTGAGGGCTGGAGCGAAATAAAGCTAGGAAAAACGGTCATCTATCCATACTATGCAATGGCAGGTTATGCGAGCGTCCATTTTGAAACCACGCCATTTTGGTTGGGAGCCGGAGAGACTAGTTACTCATTCACACTCTAGTAGTGACGGTATGTTTAAAATAAGCACTATCAGGAGGGTTAAAAGTCCACTGCTCCACCTCCAGCCACAATCAACAGCCACACCGGTTGAAAGCCACCCGACGGGCAGTGTCGTGTGAACCCGCCAGCCACTCCCAAACAAAGGCCGCCCGGTCGGGACAACCAGGACCACACGCTAAGCTCCAATAGAGGAGGTACATCTTCCGTTTTTTGTTGATGCATTTCTCGGCGAGGAGGTGCCTTTTCCTTTTGCCATCGCTTCAACACTTGGGAGGGGGTGAAAGCACTGCTTACTGACCGCTGAGGACTACCACAAGATCTGAGGATTCAAAATGGCGCCGCCAACGGCCTTGTGTAGATTAGCAGACGATCCCAACGTTAGCATGCTAGCCAACATGGCCGACAAGCTAGCTCGCTTCCAAAAGCCTCTTCTCCAAGAAAAAAAAAGGATGAAAACACAAACGGGTTGGGGGGGGGGGAGAGGACAGACTAGTATGCACACAACTTCCATTTCAATGCTTTAACCGCAATTCTAGTGAGCGTTCCTCTTTATATGGGAGGATAAACACTCGTGGTTGACTAGCATGCTAGCCGGTTGTAGCTAGTGAAGATTTAGTAGGATGTCGCCCAGGCATTTCTCAGGCTCTCCCGTTTCTCTGCCCATGATTCCTCTAACTTTGCTCATACCCTGCTGTACGGCGTCGGTCTGCCTCGACCGCCACGGTTGAGGCTCTGTCGTCCCCTCATGGGGCCGGAGCCGCCGCCCCGGCCGCCAAATCCTCCCCCGGGGCCTCCTCCTCCTCCTCCAAGACGGCCGACACCACCGCCGCCAGCTCCTCGGCCGCCGCCGCCACGACCAGCACCACGGCCTCTTCCACCGCGGCCTCCTCCTCCTCCTCTCTGCGACCTGTTCTGTTTGATAATGTCGTCTAAGGACATATCCATTTTATCGGCCATTATGAGCCCGAGCCTTACTAAAGCTAAACTTTTGAATGAAATAGAAAATGGTAGTACTGTACACCCTAGCCTCTTCCTTGGTCCCTACCTACACGCAACCCTATCTCTCTCTAAGCGGTCTGTCTGGAATAATTACAATGGAGAATGATCAATGACGTGCGCCAGCTGGGTTATATAGAGGGAGGTGCGTATAGTGTTGCCATGTCCGCTTATTATAAGCGATAATGGGCTTGTTTTTCTGTTAAGTTGCTTGTAGATATTGGTGCTTGCGTAGTTGCTTATTTAGGCTTACTTAAGTATATATATTTGGGCTTGCCTCAAATTCAATGCTTCCTAAATGTTGTTTAAACCAGTGTTTCATTTTCAAGTCAAGGACCCTCACATTATTATACATTTGTCTGAGGGCCCCCATCTGAAAAATACATTTCTTGTGAAAATAGCCGATCTACAAGCTCACAACGCGTTGCATCGTGACGCGATGTGAGCTTTTAGATTGGCTATTTTCAAATAGCCAATGAAGGGCGAAGGCTCACTTCAATTGGGATTGTTTTCGTTGACCTGGTTGCTTGTTTCTCTCGCAAAACCTGGCAACGCTGGGTGCGTAACGTAGCTGTAACACAATCCCGCAACGTCTGCAGGCTCCGCCTCCGTGTCGTAGATCATCCCAGATGATCCCATTCCCACCGATCAATACTTTCTATATCCGAGCTTATTATAGATCAGTTATCCATCCATGGTTCATAGCAGGAACACATTTTGAAATCTCGTCACATTTTCATAAGACCTTCTTCACAGCAGACATTTTGACATGCCACGATGCAGTGATTCTCAACCCTTTCAATTTCAAGGTCAAGGACCTACATGTATTCGGCCATGGACCCCTATTTGATACGATATTTTTTAAGGACCCCAATCTAAAAAATAACGCTTGTTAGCCATATAATTTATATGGTGGTCTGTCATATGGTACTGCATTCCTTTACTATGTAGTTGCATTATGTATAATGAAACTGTGATGGTAATAGCCATTCTTGGAGGTTCTCTAGTTGTATTTACTTGTACATGTAATAGTAATGGTGAAGATGAACTATCAATCATTTGCTGGGACTCCCCGGAACCCTCTTGGACCGTCTCCTGGGTGTACCCTGACCCCACCTTGAGAATCACTGCCATAGAGGGATAACCACAGCTTAGAATGACAGTAAAAGCTGGGCCTGTTCATTGAGATGTTTCTGCGTGCCAGCATGAAGTTAACTATACAGGAGTTGTCCATGCTGGTACACAGGGACACCAAAGAACAGACCCTAACAGACCCTTTTCACAGCAGACATAGAAGAGTTAAATACAGCTGAGGCAAATGAGCTTAAAAACATTAGTTGGGGTTTATGGCCTAATGCTGTGTTTAAACTATATAACACGTCAAAAGGTCTGCAGTGAAAGCATCTTTTTGATCCTCATTAATTGTTTCCAATCATCATACAATAATCTTACTTTTACTAACTAGTGTTAGGCTGGACCTAGCTACCAAACAACTCTGTGGGCAAAATGGAATATTCGGTTCAATTGTGGTCTTTGGAAGAAAAAAGTATAATTCATGTGCATAATGTAGATGTTAGATGGTGATAGTAAAAATCATGTGCAGTACATATAGCATTCAATTTGGCATCTATTCAACATCAAAGCAAGTAGGGATATTGTAAAAGTCTTTTATTCAATCTTTTGTTTCAAGGCTGGGAAGTCAACCGAGGGGAAGATCTCAACTTTAAGTCCTTTTAGACTAGAGAGGGAAATTTATATTAAAAACATTGGCATTCTACATTGTATTTGGCTTCCACCAACACTCACCCTTATACCTAATATTATACTGTCGCACGACAGTGATACGACGTGTTGTTAGCTTGAAGATCTGTTCTTGTCGGCAAGAGACACTGTCATGCGATGGAGTATAAACTGAGCTATAGTCTGATTTTAATACGGCCATTCCAATACTTCTACAATTTATCTATCAAACTATCTTCCGAAAAAACAAAGAAAAATAAAACATAAAAGTCAGCCCTTCAGCATTTGCCTCCAAGGTCAAATTAGTAGATTTGTAAAGAACCTGGTGTTCCTATTTAAGACTGCAGTCTTTCTGTTTCCTGTGCAGTGTTTGTGAACAGTTTGTGCCTCAGTTTCAGGATGTCAGCATAGATGAAAGTATGTGTCAGTCCCGTTCACATAAAAACAGAATGCATATGAACAATTTATGAGTTTAAAAAACAAATTTGATCCAAGAGGGGGGAGAACTTCTGTTTTTGAAATCCCAGTCCTCTTGCGTTCCTTCTTATGGAGAAAGATAGAGAGGGGGAGAGGGAGAGATAGAGAGAGAAAGAGAGAAAGAGAGAAAGAGAGAAAGAGAAAGAGAAAGAGAAAGAGAGAGAGAGAGAGAGAGAGAGAGAGAGAGAGAGAGAGAGAGAGAGAGAGAAACAGGTAGGTATATGGTCCAGAGTTTAGAGAAGGGATCAGCTGTCTGAGCTACACTGGCCAAGAGGGCTGATGGGGAAAAGTTCCAGAGGATAGCGGGCGGAGGGAAGAAAAAGATCTGCTAGACCATCACAGGAAAGACTAGGACTTCTTGGCATCCTGTGTGTTGCGTTTCTTGAGGTCACTTAGGTCCACTGGTGTGAAAGCTGCAAGAACAGACAGAGAGTTAGGACGGTGTTATTTGCACTGGGTTTGATCATTGATAGTCTCACATCGGAGGGTCTGAATCACAAGTCAACATGTCTAGGTTTTGCCAGAGAAAAAGTCTAAGGACATCTCACTTTGGCTGGGCTGTAACAGAAGTCCGCAGTTGCTACATGGTTGGTCTAATCATGCCTGTAACATTTTTTTTGTCGTCTGGTGGCAGTCTTTAACCACTTTTCAAAAATTCTGGCCCAGAAATTAGAAATGTATCTAATCGAGTGTCTCCCGTGAGACTAGATCAGTGCTAAGCCTGTGTTTAGGCAGCCATCAACTTGTCATTCGCTGAACTTCTGGTGACTGGTCGAACAAGTTGATGGCTGTGTGCTGTGAAGGCAGGATAAGGGCTGTTTCAAGTCATTGCAGATTAAGGTATTTCAGAGTCAGATTTAATGTGCAGACTTTATGACGGTCAGATTACAGTCTTTGTCAGTTTGTCAGCCAACAAGGAGTTGACGGTGGGTCAGCAAAGTCACACTGAAGGATAATTAGCGCTGACTGTTGCCCTCGAATGGCTCCAGTTGCCGATCTGCAATCGGGTTTAAAATCGGGGGGATTCCTGTCAAGTGAAGTGAGAAATAAGCATAAGCCTTTTGGTGGACACAAGCTGTAACTGCCAGGCACTTACAATGTAGGTTAGGATTTGGGTTCTTTTCAACATATTCCTGTGGTCCACGGTCATTGCGTTCACTGTTTTGTGTTGATCTCATGTCTCGGAGCACACACTGCCAAGCTGTGAAGGAGGAAACGGAGACAACATTAACTCTGCTTTTCATCCCCTTTCAGGAGCCTCATCCACCCTGTGCTGAGAATCGTGCTTGAGGATGCTGAATCTATTGGTGGGGACATGAGGAGAAAGACTGAAATACAGGCTGGCGAAGATGTGAGGTTCAACTGAATAAAAGGTAAAAAGGTATGCTAGTGATTTTTGGTTTCTTACAGGCAAGGTCTTATAAGCACTTTTATTTGTGTTGCATGTTTCATCAATGGAGTTACACAATCTCTCGCACTCAGACAAATAAAGTGCATCTATCTGCACAGTGCACACAGAAAACCACCAGAAAAGAAACCAAAGAATATTGTATGAATAAAAGAAAAAGTAGTATGTCAGGTTTCACTTACTATCATGGATAAAGCGCACATTCTCTTCATGTGCAGGAGTGAAGAGCTCCCCACTGTTAGTAGGGGACCGGGGACTGGAAGTCCGTTTATAACTGTTCACCATCCTGGGAGCAGATGAGCTTCACAAACATGAGAACAGCAAAGTCAAGAGTATTTATAGTATACCACTTTTTTATGACTTAATTATGTGGACAAAATAATATATTGCCATTTTGAAAGATATTAGTTGCAATTTCTTGTAAACTTCAAAGACAAAGTCTTTGTTAGAAGCGCACAGCAGTATTGTGTCACTTAAACCACAAAAGGCCTCTTCTCCAACAGTACAAAATATGAACTGGAGGAAGTACATTTGATGCATTTGATTTCTGAAAAAGTGCTCCTCTTTATGTGAGTAGAGCTAGACAATTAGTCATGGGTGATACATTATCAATATCTTTACAAAAGCTAAACGTGGGAATCTCATTTAATGGATTTCACCTGTAATTACTAGCCACAACGGATTCAAATTGTATTCTCAGACTGGGTGAAATTCAAGAATTGAAATGATCATCATTTTAGTCAATGATTTAGAATTAAGTCAATCATTTTTCACATTGCTCCCATTGAAATCAATCATCAAACTACTAGATATAGATAGTATATCTTGCTAAATCATACTGCCTAAGACTGATGCTGGTTTCAAAGTACTTAATTTCGAGTGCGAAAAAAAGAGGTTCCGGGCACTCATTGGTAGAAGGTGGAAAAACACTATATTAAAACAAGGCAAATGCCAACATGTTTTGACCACAATAGGTCTTCATCAGGGCTGGGCTGCTGTGGTCAAAATGTGTCAGCGCTTGTTATATGTAGGATGATATTAAGTGCTTAAGTCTGGAATCTAAAGTAACATCATGCCACCACCACAATATTGTGGCACCATTACGTATAGCCATCAACTGTCCTCAGACCTGGTCATTCTGTTTGCAGTCTGTCTGCACTTGCTCTTTGCTCCTCTGTGGTGAATGGATACTTTGTGGAGGACAGGAAGTTTCCAAAGTCTTCTGTTGAATAAGAATGGATAATAGAACATTTCCAGTGAAAGTATGATTAGGCTTAATCAACAACACCAACTTAGTTCAATTACAAATTGTATAGCGGGTACATTTTAGCACCTTGTTCTGATGAGACGATCATTAAGTAATATAGTCACTTTACAGTCATGTATAGCAATGTAAACGAGTGGTTTTAATGCTGGGGTCAAGGGACAAGCAGGGGTCAATGACAGGGTACAGGACGAGTACACTGTATAAATTAAAAGTTAAGACATGAAATTGTATTTTGGGAAAATATATAATTTCCGTATTGTGACGCATATCCTAGTGAAACAGGGGTTGTGTGCATCTCAGCCAATCACAGCGATGAGGGCAGGATTGAACTGCAACGAAACGTCTTGTATCTGGTTATGAGCTCTGATTTTGGCCATTGACGAGTGCGACGACCCACGTGGATGTTAGGGTTGGGAACCGGAACCGTAGGAACCGGATCCAACATCAAGGAACCGGAATCGATTCCATCCCATTTGGAACAGTTTCCGAAACCGGTTTCATCACACTCACTGTCAGAGCTGGTATGTGGACTTAACGTCTGCTATACCAGTGGTTCTCAAACTTTTTTTTATTTCAAGGACCACCATAACTCGGAGTGCCATTTGTACACTTTCACACTGGTTCCATTTGTACACTCTCAGAGTTACAGACCTTTTTTTTGTTTGACAGGAGGCAATTGAGACTGGACTTTTGATATATATATATATTTTTAAAACACACATTTTATAATCATTATTATTCTCATTTTCTTTTTTTGGCATCTATTGTTGACTGCAGTATGTCCCCATTATGAAACATAATTTTCATTTCAGCTGGCCTTTAACTCCAATAATCACTAGTATTAACCATGGGATGGTGTAGACGTGTGTAGCCAATATCATATTTAATCAACAGCAAAGGTAATTTTCCTTGGGACAAAATCACATCCTAGCCAAATGTGTCTGCATGACTTTAAAATAGTTTAAGAATCCATGTGGTAAACAACACACCGCGTATGAGCAGTTGAGCACTAACCAAGCTGCGAATCTAGAGGGCTTTGTTTACGTTTTTAGGCTAACATTAGCATTGTTAGCAGCAAGCAGTCTAGCCAGGCAACAATAATAGCATAACTATGAGCCGAGGCTGGTCATTGACAGTTAGTCTAAACCACAGGGAAATACCAGCCGATTTGTTGTGTGGGTGTTTCTTTATGTGTTGACATCGCTATCCCACTGTAATATGGATTAATAACCTGGCTAACACAATGTTAGCTAGATGCTAACCGGGCAGTGTTGCCAGATTCGGTGAGAGAAAGAAGCAACCAGGTCTAGGAAAACAAGCCAAAAAGAAACGACTATGGGGCCATATGAGCACTTTAATCGGCTATTCGTTTGCAATCTGCTATTTTCAAAAACTTGCAATAAAATGTGAAATATTTTGAATATTTGTTTAAACTTTCTAACAACACAAATGCTCCCTGACACAAAACATTTTCATGAAAATACTTGAGAAACCACTGGTTCAAATAATTAAAACATTTAGGAAACAAGCCTAAATAAGCAACAACACAAGCCCCAAAAAACACAACCAGCAACTAACCAATATTTACAAGCAACTTTACAGAAAAATAAGCCCAAAGTCGCTTATAATAAGCGGACATGGCAACCCAAATACACTGATGTCTTATCGAGGCTAGCTGCAGCTAGCTTTGCAACGCATCGTTTAACTCGCAGACATTTACTAGAGGTTGACTGGCCTTAAACGATTCATGCACTGAATTCATAATGTCAAACAATGTTTACAATTACAAGCTAGTCCGTTATACCTTTTCTTTGACGTGTTTTTCTTTAGCTTTCCTGTATATCCAGACTAATGTGTGTGTACGCTGTACCCGGGCTGTACCAAGGCCTGGCTGGAAACGTTGCCAATGCCAACCAATCATTTCCAAAACGGAAACGGAAGTGAAAGAACTCTTCTATTTTTATGTTTATTTGTGGTTGTTGTTTATTAATTGATTATTCATTTTATTGTATTATTATTATTATTATTATTATTATTATTATTATTATTATTAGTAGTAGTAGTAGTAGTAGTATTAGTGTAAGTTATGCATAATGTATAAAATATTTCATTCATGAAAAATATAAAAATGATAGTATATAGTACTACAACAAGCAGAAAAATAATTTCTGTCATAATTACTGGGTCAGGAGATCATTGTTTTAAATTGTTTATTTATGATAGTAGTGTAAAGGTTATGTGTGACCAGTGGTTCTCAAAGTGGGGCCCTGGGATCCCACTTCAAGCAAAATGAGGAACAGTTTAATTTCACTATTATTTAATATGATATAAATAGTTGTAGAATGATGTGCTTATAATCTTTCCTAACAGTAAAAACCTTCTCATATGGGGTCCCTGACACAAATACATTTTAGATGGGGTTCAGCCTAATACGTATCACTTTAGTGGTCTTTAACATGCTTGTGTCTTTAACATGTTTGAGAACCACGGTGACCATTGGTTCACAAACTTTTTCAGCAGAGACCTAAAGGATAAATTGGAGAAAAAAAAATCTGAAAGCTTGTAAGACCAGCTATTTTCACTATGTATGTGTTTAAAATGTATGGAATAGTATTTAGTTTTTTTTTGTTGATGAAAATTTCTGAAATTATTTTGAAAACAAAAACATCATTTCACTCACAACAAAAAAATGGGATCGCAACACAAAAATTTGTTCCAATCCATTGTTTGGGAAACTTATTTCTGTGGGCTTTTATTTTACCCTGACACTCCCATCGTTTCCATGACTCTGGGATGCCATCTAGAGGACACACACAGGACAGCTTTCTCAAGTCTGAGCTCAGAAGAAATCTGTTATTTTCATGGCCTAACTTGGACCCATGATGCAACATTTTACTAGACCATACCTGGAGATGTGCGTAGCGAAACTACATGCAGACTTTTGGGTTATGTGCTCGATATGATTGATTGATTGATGTACTTTATTTAGTAAGACATGAGAACAACAGTATGGAAGTACAAATTCACAATACAAGGTCTACTAAACTGGAAGACTCATTAAGCACTGAGCTTGTTTAAGATGAGATCCCCATGCACACAAATCATGATGACATATAAGAGACAGACAGATATACGCACTACTATACAGAACGTCATACAAACAGCTTACAGGTTACTGGTATGAAGAGTGAAAAATATGTACAAGAGAAGAAGAAAAAAAGGGGAGGGGGGGATAGGTTAAGACTTAGACAGGGGCCATTTTCGAATTGCAGCCTCCTGAAGGTGTATCTTTAGGGCAGTTTTGAAAGTGAGTAGGGTTTTACACTCCTTTACTCCTTTTGGTAAGGCATTCCACATTTTTGATGAATAGCATGTTGTGCCAAATCTGGGTTGAACATGATTCGTGGAGCTGCCTCTGGTGTTATGATTGTGGACTTCATTAACGTTTTGGAAGTATTTTGACAAATACAGGGGGGTCCCAATGTTGTGGTGTATCTTGAAGACCAGGCCCCATAGCAAGTTGCTGTACTCTGTCCTCAACCCTAAGACATCCAATCCTAGCAAAATGAGCAGGGGTTAGATGGGTTTTGTGATTGAGGCCAAGAAGTAGCCTTACTAGTTTGATTTAATCGTGTTGGCGTGTTGTGTGATAACCTGGTCATTTACGACCCGTAGTGGAATCATTGCCGCCCACAACCATGATTATATCCAAAGCGCCCTCTCGCTCATAAAACAGTTCTATATAAGTTTGCAGGCTCTGCCTTCCTGCCATACTCTGGCAGTGTTTGTGTGTGTGTGTGTGTGTGTGTGTGTGTGTGTGTGTGTGTGTGTGTGTGTGTGTGTGTGTGTGTGTGTGTGTGTGTGTGTGTGTGTGTGTGTGTGTGTGTATGTGTGTAAAAGCCAAGTTCAGGCAGTGGCTAGAGATCTCATAGCCTGCGGGGCTGTAACCATGATGACAGATCCCATAGCCTGAACTCTGAATCTCTGGTGTTTACACAAAAACGCTAATAAACAGCTTACGTTTTAGGAAAGTGAAAAACTGTCTGCATATGCGAATGGTCAATGCCAGTGTGCAAGTTCAGATCAATTGCTCAACCCACTGAGGGCAACCATGCGGAACAGACTGACTGACTGACTGACTGACAGAGGTTCATACTATATAATAGGATAGGATAGGCAGAGTTCGATTTGCTGGTGGGGACGGGTCAGGGGGATCCATGCCTCTTCTTTTGATAGCACCCCCTCTGGCACAAAGTATGGCACAGACGTTTCATATTGATAAAATATGTCTTTATTTACGAAAACATGTACAAAAATAATTCTTGAAGAAGCAATTATAAGACTTTTCATTGCAGACATTTCTTATAGTTGCAGCACACCGTTTCTCATAAAGAACATAACAGCAATACCCAGGAGGGGAAAATGGCAGCATGACAATACAAATGCATATCATTGTTTGATTGATGTCCTACCAATGAAGTAGCTATTTAGTTATTCCTCGCTCTGCCCAGCAGTGAGGACACTAACTCTTCAAGTACGACGCGTCAATCTAGCTTCAATATATTGTATTCCGTTTTAACTATCATGTGATGATGTGAAAGCACTTTGTTTCAAAAGGCATCCTTAAAACCTAGCTGCTTGATTTGCTAGGTTGATATAAGCAATATGATATACATCCGATAAAATGCTTGAATTCAACAGTGCACAAGAGAAATTCATAGACATAAATATATATATACAGTATATACATATATATATGTATATATTATCTTATTACTTGATTACTTTCCTCATTTCTCATGGAATCAATATTAAGACCTGCACCACAGATTATATACATATATAATATTTATAACTGTCCCCTCCCCCCTGTTTTGTATTGGCAGAATGAATTGAGGTGAAAATCAAACACTTTATGAACACAGTGGCAGTAAAGTCATGTGAGGAGAAAAAACCCAACAGCTTTAAATAAGCAAAGCTTCAGAAAGACAAAAGCATCTTTACAAAGCATAGCTCAAAAGTCATGGTTACAAAACAAAGAAAGAAGAAAGTAATTATTTGTATCACCCCCGATTAAAATAACAACAAAACAAAACAGTTAATTCGCTGGAGCAGAGGCGTGGTCCGAGCACTGGCTATCTTTCCCACCTGGCACAAATCCTCAGTATTCATTCAACTCTGAGATGGTAAAACCAAATGGTCCATTTGGTTACGTGTGTACCCTCTCAGAGTTACAAACTGATAAATTAACACTGAGGATTTGACTGTGTACGGCACTGTATGGTGCACTCCATATTGAATGTTTTCCAGTCTCAAATGTCAGTGCAGTTCACCCTGTGCATTCTTTCACACTGAGCTCTCACAGGTCTGTGCTCAGGCACAGATGCCTGTCTCAAATAGTTTGGCCAGATCTTTGCATTCTGGGTCAATGAGGTCTCCTGGTTTATCCCCTCCCTCATTCTCTGCCTCTGTACTGGCTCCCATAGCAAGCAGGTATCTATGTGGGGAATAAAAATGAGAGAACTGTGAATAATAATAATAACACCCTAGAACAGAGGTTTTCAAACTTATGACTTGTGTCCATATTGAAAGATATTGTTAGAATACCTACAACAATAAAAATAAAAATAAAATGAAATTAGTTGTGTGAAAAAAGATTAGTCCCTCATACATACATTTTTTTAGTACTGTAATAATTTCAATTAAATTGAGTTTTAGTGAAATTAAACTATGCTCCTCATTTAGCTGGCGACGCCCGAGAAATCACTGCCCTTCAAGAATGTCATAGTTTGTCATGTGGCACAACTCGTGTATCCTCTACATTGACTTTGACCTGCAACAAAGCATGCAAAGTATGAATAAGTAGCCTTGGGAACCAACTGTTCCCGAGCCATGTGGAAAAGAACCTATCTCCTGTTTCTGTAGGGGGGGGGGGGCGGCTTGATGTACAAGTACATCCCCCAGTCATGATGTTCATGATGCCAGTATGTCGCTGGGACCAATTTTAACCCTGAATGCTGACTGCCAAGCAAGCAAGCATTGGATCCCATTTTTCTAGTCTTTGGTATGACCCGGTCAGGGAATTGAACCCCAACTTCCCAATCTCTGGACAGAAATTCTAACCACAAGGCCACTGAGCTGCTAACTTGCAGAGCTAACTAAATTTTGATTAGTTAGGTTTTTTTATTCCAATATATGCCTAGACATGTAACTGCATTTCCTATTTTTCGAGTCTTTGACTACTCGAGCTTTACAATGTACTTCACATTCACACAAACCGCACCAGTGGAACACGTCATGCACACACTGATGGCAGAGGCAACCATGTAACCTGCTCATCGGGAGCATAGGGGTTCAGTGTCTTGATTAACCCATCAAGCCCAGAAACGCGTCTGTGTCATTTTAAGATTTCTTTGGCTATTCAAAAATCGTGGAAAATGTGTGCAAATCTTTGAATATTTATATATGTTTTAAAGCGAACAATTCAATTTTAACTCCAATCTGTGCTTCTGGGGGTCCCTGGAACAACATATTTTGAGATGGGGGTCCACAGCCAAATACAAATCATTGTATCATTGCTATCATATAGCAACATACTGTTAGGATTTAGAAAACATTGTGTGTACATGTGAACATGTATTTGACCCCCATCTCAAAATGTTTTGTTCCAGGGACCCCCCCAGAAGCAAAGATTTGAGTTATTTTGATGTTCGCTTTAAAAATATATATATTGAAAGATTTGCACACATTTTCAAGATTTTTCAAAAATAGCAGATCTACAAGCTCATAGCGCAGCACTCGGTGCCGCGCTATGAGCTTGTAGATCTGCTATTTTTGAATAGCCAAAGAAATCTAAAATGACACCGATGCGTTCCCGGATTGAATGGGTTAAAGACACTATGACACTCAGCCAGGAGAGCCGGGGATCGAACCAAGAAGCTCTATCTCTTGAGCCACTGTATATAGCTCTACAAATATGTCTATACATGTGGCAAAAGGTTAAATATTGAGCATATTTGTACTGCATATGGTGGTAGAATGCAAATCAATAAGGTTATATTAACCACACTATTGAAAATGGCATGGGTGTCAAATCAAATATACTTACTGATTATCTGATATTAAATTAGATCTGATTATCTCATACAACAACAACTTATATGCTATCTTTATCTTTTGTACATGTTCATGAAACCTGGGTTCAAATGCATTTGTGTTACATGTTAAAAGTGTCTTAGAGAATCAGACTAATGAAATCTCTATCCTACAGTACCACTGTTTATGTTTAGAGTCAAAGTGGCAGCTGGTGATTCAGTCAGACTTAAATTATATTTGTGCTGTCTGAATTAGTAGTAACCTTTCTGATAATATATTTGTACTGTGTACTGTGTACTGTGTACTGTGTACTGCGTACTGTGTACTGTGAAGATCCGGAATTGTCCAGGTTTTTGAATTGCTCTGTGTTGATACTTGATATCTGTGACCTACAAGTTGGAGTCTCTTCTTATTTTACGTAGCCTACTTACCTACTTACTTACTTACTTACTAATTACAATATAGTCACTTTTGGCGAGTGACACCATCACGTGACAAAGTAGGCAATTATACTTAGACGCATGTAATATTATACAGAGCAAGCATATTCGGTTGTAAGTAAAGCTTTAAAGTTTAAGAAATGTGTTGATTTAATATGAAAGTTCAAACTATAATTCACTAATCTACCTTCAATGTGTGCTGGATCTTTCGTTTACGTTACGTAAACTACATTCCAATGAGAAGGACAGCACTCGCAAGCAAGCACGTCTTTAGATTGTATTAATGGCACGGGCTGTGCCAGTAAAATCTAAAGAGCGGGCTAAATTGAAAATAGCTGACCTAGCAATTTCCGGATAGCCATCGCTGCAGGCCATGTGAAGAGGCGTCCAGCCGTCCTCATCTCTCTGGTGAACATCTGCTCCGTATTTTATCAGCAATTTGACAACCTCCAGGTTGCCTGTCAGCACAGCCTCATGGAGTGCTGCCATACCTAGTGCGTGCACACACACACACACACACACACACACACACACACACACACACACACACACACACACACACACACACACACACACACACACACACACACACACACACACACACACACACACACACACACACACACACACACACACACACAGTAAAAAATTAATAAAATAAAATTTGTTAGGCCTGTGTGATAATTTCATGTCTTTTCTGTGTTTCCTCCATTCCCTGAGTGTTCAAACACTGCTTTGAAAAGGTTGGTGGGCCTTGCAGAAAACAGAGTGACCGTGTTACTGTACTCACCTGAATGGAAGACAGTATCCACGCGAACCTTCCTCGCCCTCATGAACCGTCCAATCTGCTCCATGTCTCCACGCCTGACAATGTCCTGGAAGATGATCTCATTGGGGAAGTGCACAACTCGCTTTGGAGGTTCTTGAACGGGTACTATTATTGGTGCTATTACAGGAGCACGAGTCTCCTTCGCACGAGTCTCCTTCGCACCTGATTGTCGTGTTGAACTGTATCGTGATCCTTTGCTGTATGAGGGGATGTACGTCGATGTGGACTTGTATGGGGTCGTGTAATGTGATGATGATGATGATGATGATGGTGATAATGATGATGATACTGATGATGATGATGATGATGATGGGGTGAAGCATGACGAGGTATAGCTTGTCGGGGAGTACTTTGCTACGGAGGAATACGTGGATGAGTAGTTGGTTGGTGTGTAGTGTGTAGGAGTGTAATGGCTAGTGCCAGTGGTGTAGTGTGTCGGCGTGTACTGTGAAGCGCGGGTGTACGATGACGCCGGTACATGGTAGCTGTACTTCATCCCTGCTGTGGATGCCACTCTTCCTCCCCCCTGTATGCTGTCAGCCCAGGAGGAGGGACGGGAGAAATCCAACACAACAGCACACACCAAAATCCAGCCAAAGGAAAAAAAATATCCTTTATGTCCCTTATACAAACTCTTATAGTCTTTTCTTCACTTCTCTCTTATCCTTTTGGTTCCCAACTTGAGTAGCTCCTGCGACAGCCTCTTCAGTACACACACACTTTCCAAATGCCTTGCCTCCACTTCACTCGGTGCTCTGTATCATAATCCCTTTTTTCTTTTTTTCATGTATTATTCTTTTTTTTTGTTTATTCCGATCCTTCCACTCGTATCTCTTGTGTTATTTCTCCCGTCTACATTTGAAACTGCATTTGCACAGTAACTTTGCCTTGACACACAGTTCAGTAGTTCTGATCTGATGGGGCCGTTTGGAGAGGGTCCCTATATATCCTCTGGTGGGCTATTTTAGGGTCAAATATCGAGTGACTTGAGCTTAGAAATGAGTGGTCCCTGTCCAGCCCCTCCCACGTTATGCTCACATGCTCATTCGTTTCCCTCCCACCCCTTTAGCCCATAAAACCTATTGACAACCATAAGCAGAAGTATTGACCCAAACACATACTGTATGAGTGTTGCTTAAGTTGTCTAATATATAGACATAGAAACAACTAATCAATATTATATACCCTTGAGTGAAATTAAAGGATTTCAGTGCTTCAAATTATTGTTTGTGCAAGGCTTGGATGCGAGGCATTTCCTAATTTTGGAGTGTTAAAGGGACAGCATGGGTCATAGGAGTGTGAGAGTCACATGTTTCTGAATCAGGGCAAGTTGTTGTTTAAAACCATCACAGAGGGGTATAATCTATAAATAAACATCAGTATGACATCAGTATGACAAGAGCTCTTTCTAGAATATGCAGTTGATTTGTTGATTTTGTTAGCTTGCATCACAGCTGGTGGCCCAATTCCTAGACCAGAGGGAACTCATATTTGATTTCCAGAGACCTAGTTCATTCACAACTTTTCAACATTTAGGCTAATGTTACTGCCATCTGTTAGGGGCAGTGAATCACTGTGTACTTATGTCATTAATATTGTTCTTTCGTGAGGTCTACATAGACATGGTCGTAATTCACATGAAATATGTTCTGAACTTGCCCTTTACATCGGAACAAACTCCTAGACCAATAGAATCCAGCTATATAGAGTATGTTAAGTGTGGGAGTGACGACTGTGATCTTTGCCAACTGTCATGTCAAAGGGCCATAAATTTAACTTCTAAATTTAACCATACTCTCTACACGGCATTAAAAAGTCACATGGTTTTGGTAATCACATTTCCAGCCCTTAGTAGGGCTAATATTTTGTCTTGCACTGGGAGAATTTCATAGAAATGAACACTTACAAAAACCTTATCAGTGAGTACCACACACATAGCATTGAGCTGGTAGCACCAGCTGTTAGAACTGCTTCTAACAGGATCTTCAAGGCTTTGCATGTGGACTTGGAGACATTTCACAGAATCTTCCAGCATGGCTCCCATCCACTGGTTTTCTCTTACTAACACTCTCATAAAGATGCTGCTATGCCATGAGGGGAAACCCTCTGCCGGATCCAGGCTTTATTTATCTCGCAGTGATGCTAATTCTTGATTGAGCCCTAATTCTGTATATTTGACCTATCTGCTTTCCAGTCAAATAAACTGAACAAGTTTGCTTATACTCACCTTCAAAATGCCAAGGCTTAGGCTATCACTTGACAGCTTGCCTTTTGAGTAACTACGAACATAAAAAAAGTTGTTAAAAAGTCATACTGGGCTTCCTTTTGGAGCATGTATGTAATGAATCATATTGATCTGAATATTAGCACACCCCTGCAGTTGCCCAAGTTATGTCACATCTAAAGTGTAAATGATCAGTGAATTCCTGTTATGATGGGACTGATCCCAGCTGTTGCCGGTTCCTTCAGCACGTATGTTGCACCACTGGTTATTATAGGCGTCTGTAGAGAGGCAGGAGCTCATGTCTAGACAAATTGAGGTGAGAGTAATTGAATGTTCGCGGCTCGAGGATGAGACCTTTTAAAGCAACTATCGAGTTCCACAGTCTCTTATAGTGGCAGTTGGGTGGGGGTGGGTGGTAGTGGGTGCATGGCTTGGGTGGTAGTGGCCCTTTGCGGGGGGTGATAATAGCGCTTCGTAGCTTTCCCTCCTTCGTGTCCACACAGCACCTCCTTCCTTTCCAGCAGAGACCAGTGGAAAATGTTTGTTTGCTGCACGCTGAGGTTACCCTTGGATACCTGCCAGTAATAGTGCTCACGCGTCGCGGCCTATACACATAGCTGATGGCTATGTATAGATGCAGCCTGCACCCTTAACCTGCCCTTTAGGATGCATGTTGCACTCTGTCAAATGACCTAGACGCCCCCCATGTGTTTAAATATTCAGGTGTTTGTGGTTGTTTGTGGAGAGCAACATTATCACCACAAGACCCTGACAGAAAGGACACTTATTCCAAAGTTTCATGTTTCACTGCTTAAGCCTTTGTCGTACAAGCTCACAACGTGTCGCAGATGCAACGCATTGTGAGCTTTTAGATCTGCTATTTTTGGTGCACGACACCGACGTACAGCAGAGCATAAATGAAGCATCACTGATGTTATTTGCTCGTTGGATCAGCTATAAACCTGTGTTGCTATGTGAGCTGACTAGTGGGTAAATATGGCCTCAAAGTATGTCTTACTGGAAAGGAGCTCATGTAGGTCTTAATAAACACTTACACACCACTAGTTGTTTGGGATCTGTGGTAGAAAGTAATTCAGGGGTCATCCTCAAGGCAACCTCAACAGGAAAGCCATATTATGCTTAATTTATGGTTTATTGCACGCCCCAGTTGCTCAACGGAAATGACACATTTTCAACTGAAAATATCCATACCTTCTTTTTGTTTTGCCAAAGGCTGTATTCCGTCACCCGCTATTGCTGTCACCTAGATATGCTTTCACCCACTCTTGAATAACATAAACAAAACGTTCAACCGAATCAGAACACCTGACAACTATAAAATGTAGAGTACACGCATTCATAGAAAATGCATTCATCTAGAAGAAGTAGTATAGTGTAGGTCAGCAAGAGGCCATGGACCCATGTGACTATTCCTTCATCCAGGGTTCATGCAGGATGAACCACTTAAGCTCTATATACTTCGTCATACGGCGAATAGAGAAAATAGCCATTCTGCTATTTTAACAATTTTTTTTAACTTAAAAAAAAATTGGTTAAAAATTCAGTCCTTAGTGGGTCACCAGTAGCTGACTGGACAGTGCGTCGACCACATCATCTCTTCATCTCTTCCCCCAGTTCTCTCTACTATCCAATTGAAATAATCCAAAACATAATAATAAGAAGAAAGAAAAACAAACAAACGTCAACCTTTTCAGTTTTACATGCTGCAACATAACATATTTCAGCCATATATGGCCGGATAGTCGATAATAGCCCAACATGAACCCAAAGTCAAAAGATTGTCCTGTTATCAACAACATGTTACTGGAGCTTATCCGTAGGCTGTTTACAAACCACACAGCTTCGGATTGCTTAACTCTCTTGTTTAGCTGACTCATATGTGATTATGTGAGACAGGTTAGTGGTTTCATATCCTAAAAATAAGTGACTTCAAAATGTTGTTTAGTTTAGTTTTATTTTCACTGCTTGTGATTGTAGCAAAAATCCTCATTAAAAAAAACAGTTGTTTCAAGGGGTGCGCGTACACCACTCACAGGATAGTGAGTTGACCACATAATCATAATATCCCTGGTTCGATTCTGGCTGGGGAGCTGTGCTACATGTTCTGGCTCCCTAGGGTGACGTTACAACCTGCCTCCCCCCTTACTCTCCCTCTCCCTCCCTCTGTCTGTCTGCCTGTCTGTCTGTCTGCCTGTCTTGCTGATTGAGCTCTGGTATGACATCACACACAACAGAAACCGTTGCCTTAAGAACGCCATCATCAGTACTGTGATGGCAGGCATTTCCATAATATATGGGAATATTTGTCCAGACATACTCACGAACAGACAAGTTAAACTTGTCGTTTCCAAAGGTCAGTGTGTCACTGCCAGAAGCCACATGTATGTCAATTCCTTTGGCTGAAGAAGGGATTAAAGCCTAAAACATAAATGTAATATGTCAAACACTTTGGGAGTCACACACTCTGCGGTGTGCAGGCTTTATTTCCCTTCCCAGTTCCTTTGACTGACACATTTTTCTCCTTCAGTTCACATAAATATAGTTTCACAGCTTTGCTATGTCTCCAACCTGGATATATAAAGAGGGCTCGGGCACACTGGCTGTGTGGGGAAATGCACACCTTCTGCCAAACTGGCAGGCTGTATTATACAAAAAACGCTGCTGTTTCTGTCCCACCCCTCTGCGCGTGGCTTCATGAGCCTCTTCCCAGAAAGTGCTCCCAGGCACCGAGAGCTCCGTGGGGGAAGTTGGTAATATGCCTGCGTGGGGTGATTGCCAGGCAGCATACTCTGCGAACACACCTGGATTACTGGACAGTAAACACTGCAGACCTGGTCTCTCGGTGTGGATCTCACCAAGAGCCCAGTGGGAGATGCACGCTCGGGCCGAGGATGATCCGGTGACAGCACGCGTAGCCGGCTAAAAGGAAGAGAGGCCTAGAGCCAGAATCTAAATCAGGAGCTAGTAATCCTCAGTGGGTTGTTGAGAGAGAGAGAGAGAGAGAGAGAGAGAGAGAGAGAGAGAGAGAGAGAGAGAGAGAGAGAGAGAGAGAGAGAGAGAGAGAGAGAGAGGAAGAGGGAGAGAGAGACACTATGATGCCAGCTGCAATCACCAGCATCAGTTGTGTTGGGCTGAAGCGACAGTGGAGTGCAGGAGGTCAAGCAGCCCTGTAGAGACGCATCCATGTAGGGACACTGATAAGATGACCCCAAAGCAGGACGTTCCGCTACTCTGACCCACAAATATTGACCCATGCTTGTTGTGACCCAAGCCAATGTACTGTTTAACCACTTAAGCCCTCTACACGGTATATACTTAGTCACATGACAAATAGCGAAAATAGCCAATCTACAAGCTTATGCGGTGACAATTTACATACTGACAATATATACAAATTGACAATTCTTTGTCATTTTTATATATAATGCCATTATTACCAAAATAGTAATAATTAATTGATAATAATTTGTTGGCAATTAATTGTTTGACAGCTGACAACAGCCATGTTTTTAATAATTAAAAGCTAAAGAAACGTATAAAGCATTTATCTTTTTCTGTGCACTCAGGGCAAACAAACACAATCTTCTGATCAAACTCGAGGCCTGCTAACAGGCAAACTAATGTTTCTGTAAAGTTTTTCAAGGCACAACAAAGCCTGCTCTTAAGATTTAATAAACAAATGCATGCACATACTCTACCAGTAAACAACACATATCAGCAAATTAATTTATTTTTCATTACTTGGCTCATGCAATTGCATAATGTTGCCCAACAGTTTGATGTGATAAAATCCTGGGTACCTAGTAGAGCAGCTACAGTATCTAGTGGAGTGAAAATCATAACAGCTGTTGGTGGATGATAAGAGATTACACAGTCTATGAAGGGAGTTTGCCCAGTATGGTCTTTGTGCATAAATAATATAACAATGCTGCTTAGGCTTAAAGGGGCATACCAGCCTTTTAGATATGTGGATCCCTCGTCACTGTTGTTTTGGTACAATTTGATTCCTTCCTTCCATTCTTTTTAAACATTCTTTTTTTTCCGTTATTGAGATATCGGCCTATTTATGATTGTTATTGAAGTCTGATGCCTCTCAAAACATAGCTCTATAAAACACCTCTAAATCACATGAAACTTACCATCGCGCTGCCGTCGCATCGCGCTGGCGCCGGGGGACGTGCGACAGGACGTGCAATAACCCCACGTTTGCAACTACTTTCGCCTGCGCACTTCACCGGGTATGGTCTAGTTTAGATAATTCAGGGAGTTGAAACATGCTAGACTGACACTGACCCTGTGCTTCCTGATTGAAAATATATATTGTTGCTGTCGGGCAGAAACCTCCTATCTCCATATTGATAGACATCTCCTATATGGCCATATTGGATCACTGGTGCAAAGTAGCTGTGAGGTGGACACAATGTGAGAGACACATACCCAATCCACACCCACGGTTAATTCAGAGATGAAATACTAACCCGCAGCGCCTTGTGCCCACATTATCTGCTAGATAGCATATTTTTAGTTGGACATTCCCCCAAGGCATTGGCACCATACGCTTTTGACCATGTGCCACCTTGTGCTATTTAGATCATTGAGTGGGACATTGAGCACGAACAGGAATTGTTATTGTTAAAATTGATATTTTCAGAGGCGCCAATGTAACAACAGTGTATCTCAATAGTATTTAGGTTATACATTGCAATCAATTTGTAATTTATGGGCTATTAAAATAAATAAATAGTTTTTGCAGGGCCCTCTTCAATGCCTACAGTAAGCTCAGTGAAGAGATGCAAGGAAGATGGACAGGGAGACCATATTTTAAATCTGGCTCCAGGAAGCACAATGCTCCAAGCATTTTAAGGCTATCTTCACCCTTTTATGCTACTTGTAATATAAAATATATTTTTTATTGCCTTTTTATTGATAAAACATCACATGATGAACATCAAACCTTTCAATAGTGAATTTAATTGGTGGTAAAACTTCCTGCGTGTGAGAAATACCACATGTGACAACACTGAGGAGAACTGCCTCTGGACAATGCTAGCACGACCAAGGAGATGGTGGTGGACTACCACACGACCAAGAGGATGTACCTCCGGTTCTCAGCACCATCCACTGGGAGGTTGTGGAGATCATGAACAACTACAAGTTCCTGGGAGTGTACCTGAACAAGTTGTACAGACTGGTCTGGACAACTCAGAAGCACTCTTTAGCAAGGCGGAGCAGACTGTTTTTCCTGCAAGGCTCAGGTCCTTTGGTGTGGTGTGTGCATTAGGATGCTGCAGACGTTCTTCTACCAGTCTGTTATGGCTAGTGCTCTCGGTAAGACTGGGGTTCAATAACCTTACCCGCTGTGGGGTAAAGTAACTACATTTACTCAAATACTGTACTTAAGTACAATTTTGAGGTACCTATACTTTACTGGACTATTTTACTTCTACTCCACTACATCTCAGAGGCAAATTTTTGACTCCATTACAATTATTAGAAAACTTTAGTTACTAGTCTTTACAATAACCACCTACTGTATCTCCCAGACTCCCTCCCCAGTCAGAGTTCAGAGTTTAAATCAATGTAGAATTATGTGCAGGATGTAATTTTCAAACAGATGTGAGGGGACTTAATCTAATTGACTACATATTTTAAAATATTGTATTTTATAAGAAAAACACTCTCTCTCACACTTATGCCAGTGTGCCAGTGATCACGTCCCCTGTGCCAATGATGGCACCCGTGCCTAAGGTTGCTTACCCCCGCCCTACTTGATCATACTACAGCGTCACACAAAAGTATCAAAAGTAGCAGATCCACAAGCTCGTTTTGAGCTTGTAGATCTGCTACTTTTGAATCCTGAAAAGTAACAGTTTTGGACATATGAGGTTTCCACCCGACAGAGACAATTTGCAAGATATCACTATAGCATGGCAGGTGTGTCGTTAAAGCACTCCTAGTGTATCAACTATCAAACTGGTACACTGCATACTGCTGTATTCAAAACCAGACTATTGGTGTTCTCTCCTCCTGTGTGGAGTTTGCATGTTCTCCCCCTGTCTCCTAGGCTAGGTACCCTCACAAAAACATGCAGTAATCCTGGTCACTATACTGCCTCCCCCTGGCCAGCCGGGGCGCTTGATGGAGGGGAAGAGAACTGGTTGGAATAACGTGTTCCTTCCATGCGCTACGTCCAACCAGGGAAACTCTCCCCTGTCAGGTGATAAGAAGGTCAGTTGGCTCTCATGCATTGAAGGAGGCATGAGCTCGGCCCTGGCCTCCCTAGGTTGGCAGAGGGAGTGTAGCCCAGGATTACATAGACAATTGGCACTGGGTGTAAAAAACAGGGTTACAAAATCGTGGGATAAAAAAATAGAATAAAAAAAAACACTTTTTTTCCAGCTATCTTAAGTAGATTCCATAGACTCCAACAGGACCTTGTGGCTGGAGTGGGAGTCACAAGTCCAGAAGGACTGTATTTTTGCCGGAGGAAGGGAATATGAGTACTGTGTATATAGGGTACCCATGGTAACTCGCTCCTCTGCAAATAGGTCAGCTGGCTGAGCAAGCCTCAGGGCACTGTTGCTTTATCAACAGTTGTTTCCCTATAAACAGAGTGGGTGCCAGAATTGAGGAGGAATGTGCCCATTTGAGAATCCCAGTTGACATAACATGAACATTTCTGTGCATTCCGACCCAGTACACCTTAGATACAGCAGAGTCCCTAAGATTATAATTTGATTATTAATGAGAGTATCAAATTATCCAATGAGTTTGGTTCACAAATAGATAATGGGACATTTGTCAATCAATTTACAGTGAACATCAACTGACATCATATGGCATACTCTACATACATTGACACCTAATTGATATTTTCTCCCATGATGGCAATTTCCTTTTCTTCTTTAAATCCCCCCAAAAACAAGATATTTTCGGCAAGCGACACTGTTGTAGCCTACGACAAAGTACAGAATGAGGTTTAAGTGGACCCATTATGTGTATGCAGAGATTCAGTTGTGTGACGTGCATCCTACAAATAGACAGGCTGCCAGCTTTCAGGGCTTTCAGAGCCACCATACCAAGTTAGCGAGGCATGCACAGAACACAGGCCAACCACAAGTAAATGGCACCATTTGCTGTGCAAAAGGAGACTGTCTGCCATCTGGCTCTACGTGCACACAGCATGACCCTCATGGTTCCCATGCCTCCACACTCTAAAGTTGCGGCTGACAACCCCCCACCACCCCCCGCAAAGTCATGAGCACATAGTTGCCATGGAAATTCAAATTAATCACCAATGAGTGAAGATCTATTTTAAATACTATTTAATTAGATTATTACATTGGTTCTCAAACTTTTTAATGTCAAGGTAGGGGTTACAGACCTGGTCATTTGGACCAGTCTGTATGGTTAATACAATATAACTAGCATATCTGCGGTGGTTGGTCTCCCTACTCTTCCATTGAGAAATGTAGACCCTGTTGTCAGGTAGGACGCCTACTGGTTGACAAATAGTACTGCCTGAAGTTCATAAGTGCAATATCTTCCCTGGACAATATGCAGACGAAGGTCCACAGGCAGGATAAGAAACCCTAGGTGAAGTCTAAAACAAACCACCCATACATAATCTGAGGAGACTTGTTGTCAGTTGTACGGCTTTATCACTTTCAATGCTGACAAAATGAAATGTATATTTATTATTTCATCCAATATGGAAGGCCACTGCAGTTAGCCTGGAAACCAGACGAATCTGCCAGTGAAAAAATAAGAAAAAGATAGCCCTCGCAGTGATATTAGATATTAGTGTGCTAAAAAACAGTCATTGTTGATATTAGATAGATAGATAGAATGTCTTATTTACTACTTCCAGTGTACAGCTTCAGTGAGGGATTTATAGTGTTAATGTATTATTTCATGAAATGATATATGCTAAATAAAGTAGGATCCAGTAAATACTGAAGTCTCAATCTGACCAATGATTCTAATGTAATATGCCATCATATGGGAGAGTACATACTGGTCTGGTCTGAACCGTGTGAGTGTGCTTCCCAAGGACAAACAACAGGCTTGGACATTTAGTCCTGGATCTTACTGGGAATCTCATCTAAGATACAGCGTGCTCTCAGTCAGTTCCCATCAGCTGTTTACAGCAGGTGCCATAAACGTCAGGAACATTCAGACAGCCTTGTGTACTGACAACAAATAGTTTACCAAATATTTGTATCACACTTGTTGTTGTTGTTGTTGTTGTTGTTGTTGTTGTTGTTGTAGTAGTAGTAGTAGTAGATAAGCACTTTGACCCCTTGACTCCAGGACATTCACCTTGTAAAGCAGGGGTTCCCAAACGTTTGCTTGATACCCAAAGGACCCAGGACCCAAATTTACAAAAATACATGATGAATTAACCCATTAAGACCTGATGCCGATTCTACAAATGCCTTCCAAGTCAGTAGCTCTCACACTTTCAAGATTTCTCAAAAATGTTCGAAAATAGCTTTGTGCCGCGCTGTGAGCTTGTATATCTGCTATTTTTGAATAGCCAGCGCAAAAATCTAAAATGACACAGCATTCCTGGTTTAAAAAAAAGTTTTTATTATTATTATTATAATTTTTTCGTTTTTCTCAAAGGAACTAGGAGATAACGCTATCCAAAAAGTTGCTGCTCCATTCACTTCAATGTTAAAAAAATTCAAAACATTTTCAAACATCAAACAACACATGTCAACAAAGTCACAATGACCTTGTTGACATTTGTGAAACCACACCTGACAACCCTCAGTAATTAGCAACCATCAGGGGATTAAACATACTGGAGATAAATATTCTGTAACTACTTGAAAAGGTAAAATAATCGCAAAATCGTGGCAGAGGGACCACAAAGCTTGAAATAAGTCTGGCAGTGTTAAAGGACGACTTCACCCATTTTCAACCTGTATTCATATAATTAGTCCTCACTAATGCTCATTATGGTAACATGTTTGTCTACTCGGTCTGTGTCTCAGAGGAGGGCTGTGGACAGTTCAGAAACCCGCCTACCAGTGACATCATCGATGGGGAATCCAAGCTAGTAGAAACTGCAAGCTTTCTATTCCTGGAAAGTTAGCATGCTATAATGGAAGCCATTGTTCTTACATTAATACAAAATAAAATTTGAAATCTTGTTTGAAAAAAACAAACACCTGACCTGTATTTATTCTTTTTTTTTTTTTTTTTTTTAAATCTTTTGAAATAATATTGTTTTTGTAGGGTATACGTAATCCGTACAATGAGCATATTTCCATGCAACTGATTCTTAAAACTAACCACTTTATACAGTTGTAACATACACTTTTATTCTAGATATCGTAGATTTAACAGTTTAGGTTTCCAATCAGATATCATTTTAGTCTTGTAGAACATTCTCTTACACTTACAGGGTCAGCAGTTTAAGCCTTTCCCTTAGGACTAAATGTAACCAAAACTAATGGCAGTACCAAATACTTATTTCACCATTCATTTGTTTACTTCATTTCAAACTCTCTTTCTTGGAAAGCTCAAAACACTTGACCGTTTGTGAGAGCTCCTCTTGCATCACAAGATGAATACTTATAACAATTATGCATAATACTTCAGATATTATATCCTAGATTTAGACAGACATGTGTCAACTCTAGATTGGCAATTGCTTTGCAATCACATGTAAAGCACGTGTTCAAGTACAGAAATATAGTTGCCTTTAATTTCAATCTCACAACAAGCGTTTAGATCTGCTATTTTTGCTATTTTTGAAGATAAAGCCTATAATGACATTTTCAAAATAGGTATGCCAGGTTGAAAGTGGCCAAGCCGATTTCCGTTGGTTTCTTTTGTAACCTTGTGCACGCTCTTGGTTCTATTTCATTCTATTCTATGTTAGTAATATGTTATGTCTTAACAGTGACTATCACCAGAGAGTCATGGTTAATTATAAAGAGTCCAATAACAGGTGCAAATAGCTGAGCCCACCAAGCGGTCCTCTGGAGGGTGCAAATGTGTTTTTTGTTCCAAGAGAAATAGAAGGAGTAGACAGGCATTGTCCAAATGTTGGCGCAGAAAAGAGCAAAAGGTTTGACCCCGGGCACCTCCTGACTGTGCATATCTCCACATAAACACCTCGCCCCCCTCTAATAGTTTCCAGTGACCCCAAGTAAAACAATATTAAATTCCCATAAACTGTCCCTTGGGAAGGATCACAGGTTTTATAGACTGTTTAGAATGGTGCTTTGTGCACCATCCAACGCTCGCCGTTCAAGGTGGGACAGACCCCACAGCAGTGGTGGACAGTAATGAAGTACATTTACTTGAGTACTGTACTTTATCTGTATTGAATATTACCTGACTATTTGTTTTCGTATGACAAATGTTGTACTTTTGTCTCCACTACATTTCTATGAAGGTTGTTTTACTTGTTTCCTTTAAGAATAGATTTACAGTCAGCCGTTGAATAAGAATTTATGGACTTTAAGGACTTTTTAAAGTTTTAATAGTTTGACCAGGCTGAAACTTACCATCTAACTGCCACCAGACCTATTTCATCTAATTTGAGATGGATAGTTAAGTACAAGTCATTCCCATTTTTTGACTGCACAGAACACAATTGTTTTGCCTTTAAAAACTAAGTGGACATGGCCTCAAAATGAGCATTGTTTGAAGACTTTACTTGGTTGTGAATTATTCACTGGAACCCTATAGCGTCCCTATTCTGAGGGTAACATTAGCCAAATGCCCACAACGTGTGTAGCCTGGAAACCAAACAAATCTGCAACAGCAAAACATTTTTTAACCCTGCAGATTAATCTGGCATTCCACGGTTTAAATTACATTTCGCTCACCCCAGAGTTGTGGGTGACCAACTACTCAAAGTGGACCATTTTTTTGCTGTGACGTTTGAATCAGTTTGTAACCACCCCTTGGAAATGAATCTTCCACACCGAAGTTCCAGACTAATATCTACGCAGTGATATTAGTCTGGCCATGCCAGGCTACAACTTGTGAGCTTGTAACTATTTCCGGCAAAGAGATTTGACGTAGAGGGAAAGAAAGAGTGAACCAAGTACAGAGCCGACCCTGCTGGTCAACTAAGTATTAACTTACTAGGTATAAAGGGTTTAAGTGGTTAATAGAATTAACATATGAGGCTGTCTCCCTGAAAGCAGTGTTGCTGGGCAGTTATGAAGTTAACTGGGATTTTAACTAGTAGGTTGGTTTTAATTTATGTAGAATCTGCATCTACAGAAATCCCACTGATTGACTACCAATGCCTACATGTACTGTACACATACAACTATGCTTGCACACACTCACTCACACACACGCGCAATATTACTCTCCTTGTGGGGAGATTTGTATTAAAAATGCTATTTTTACTTAAGCTGCTGGCCCATCCTAAAAGAAACGCCAATTCACTTGCTATTTCTTTGCTGAAGTTTTTTTTGGCATTTATATATGCTTTGAGTAGCATAGTGGCTCTACATCCAAGGTGGTTTCATGAGAGTTAAAGGTGTGGTTCACCCAAAACAATGACTTATTTTCTATCAATTACACACCCCATGAAGCATTGAATTCATGGGGTGTGTAATTTATAGAAAACTAGAAAAAGTGCTCCTCGGAGCCAGATCAGGTAGGTTAATGTGGGCCAGCAATGTTGATGGAATATGAAAAATCAGACAGATCCATCTTGATCACATGACTATAGCGATAATGTGTACCGATTTGCGCGATGTTTTGAAAAAATCTGTATCAAAAAATGGGTTTTACAAAAATCGCCCTCCGGTTTTGTTGTTATAAACATTGTGCATATATATCACAACAACCCTGGTTTCCCAGGAAACGAAGCAAGCTAGGGCCACAGCTGACGGCTGACGTGATGACGCAAGGTGTAACCCCACGCAGTGTATAAAACTCTGTATCTCTGTTTAAACTTCAGAAGAATATATCTGGAATCTCTTTTCTGGAATAATCCCAAATATAGATTTTAGTAAGAAGTTTCATCTGTTTATTTATGTAATTAATTCATATACTGACAGATAGATATGGACCGTTATTTACTAGAAAAAAATTAGGCTATCAGCATTTGTTCCTCAATGTAGTGCGAATGTGCGTGCAAAGTTTCAGCACAATCGGTTGCTGCGTTCATGAGTTGAGGCATTTTGTTCAAAACGGGCCACTTCTGCAAACTTTAGATGTCAATCTTAAATGAAATATGAAAAATCTAACCGACTCGTCTTGATCACATGACTATGGAAATCATGTCTAACGATTTGCGTGACATTTTGATAAAATCTGAAGGAGTGATATCAAAAAGTTTGTTTTACATACAGTAAGTGGCGCTATAAAAGGCAGATGTGAAAAATGCAGGGTAAAGGTTTTTCCTTGGCCTCTAGGGAGTGCGCATACAAAGTTTTATGCAAATCGGTGGAGTTATAGGTAAAAACGCAAATCGGCCTGTTATAGAGCCACCATGAGGCTGATTTGACAAAATGTCAAGTGGCATTTCTTCCTCGACCTAGTGGGAATGTGCATGCAAATCGCACACTGTGTTCATTATTTGAGGCATTTTGTTCAAAACGGAGCACTCCTGCAAACTTTGGAAGCCAATCTTAGCCAATCAGGATGGAACATAAAAATCTTAAAGACCAGTTTTGTTTAATGACTAGAAATACTGTGTACCGATTTGTGTGATATTTGGACAAAATGTACAAAATGTACGAGTAAAGCGAAAAAATAAGTTTAGCAAAAATCAACCTCCTGGTGGCGCTATGACAGGCCGATAGGTTGACAGCGGTTCTGCTCTGGCATCCAGGGAGTGTGCGTGCACAGTTTTGCTGCGATCGGCCCAACAGTGCCGGAAATTAGCTGCTCACAGACAGGCACAAACACACACACGCGCGCGCGGACAGACAGGGTGCAAAACATAGTCTCTGCCATGCGTTTGGCCGGGCGGAGACAATAAGTCATTTTTTGTGTGAACAACTCCTTTAATGAATCTGTAAATACGTTGTGAACACAAGCTATACCTACTTCAGTACTTTAACTCAAATACTGCACTGGAGCAAGTTCACTGAGCAATATTTGACCAGGAGTGCCAATACTTTGACTCAAGTAATGGGGTTGTGTACTTGCCTCACTGCCCTACAGTGAGGCCCTACAGTGGCTGACATTGACCAAGTATGAGGAATTGTACCCTGCAAAGCAGCGCTGGCAGTAAACAGGCCCAGCAGCTGTCTGTGGCACAACATGAACTAGAGTGGTCCGACTTAGCACAAGAGGAGAGGAGAGAGAGGGGAGCAGGAGCTGGACTGTTGGACTGTTTGCATGGGGATAATGTTACCCAGGTTGGGCCTGCATCCATGGAAAAGAAGGGTGAAGGTTAAACACAGCGCATGCGGGTCTCTCATTTGTGGATGCTTGATTGCACAATGAGCCAGTGAGGACAGAGACTCAGGCTGCCTCTGAGGGGGGGCGGGGGGGCTGGGGGGCTTGTCCAATGACAGCACCCCTCTGTGTCTCTCTGTCACCACTGTGCTCTGAGGATGTGCAAGGTTAGGATGATTTGATTGCTCAGTTCTGGCTGGGCTTAAACAATTATAGAGTGTTGAACAGGTGGCTGTACTAAATGCTAAATGTAACCTTTACTCAGCTCGTGAAAGGACAATGGCGTGTTGGACTATAACTTCAGATGACATATTGCACACTGTAAACAAGACAAGGTCAATACTTGATTTGTTTGTGCAATTCTGGCTCTCAAAAAGTTGTAAGCAGAAACTGTAATGCTACATTAAAAGTGCTGTAAATCATTTTTTGGTTGTTAAAATAAGTGTTAAATAGCTTTATATCTATATAGTGATAATTGCTATAGATACAATAATTGATATATGTAGTATTTGCTGTGGAGTGTTTGTTTAGTAACAGGGGTCTCTGTGTCTCTCCAGCTCTTTAGTAAACAGAAAATGTTCAGGTCAGGATACCAATTTCATCCAATCAGGAGAGAGAACTCATAGAGGTTACAGGATACAGTGAAATTGGAAATGATTGGGGGAAAAGGCAGACACAATTGGAACAAGAACACTATAAATTTATTTTTTTTCCTGATTGAATGACATTTGTAATGCACCTGAAAATGTATTTTCTCTTTATTAAAGATTATTATTAATTCAGTTAATTCGGTACAAAAAATGTACTCCATGAAGTGCAGATGTCGGAGGTTTTTTCTTTTTCTTTTTTCTTCATCCCAAAAGTGGGTCCCCCCGCCCCCCCCCAAGAGAACTGAGTATGTTCAAACCCCCCTGTCAGATAGAGAGCTTTAACTTTTTAACAAAAAACGTTTTTGTTTTAAGCAAAATATCATTTACAGCACCTTAAGTGTTTAAATTGATTTGTCAAAAAAAGAAAAAACACAATAGTTCCATTCATTCCCATGTAAAGCAGGAGCATATGTTCCTCACATGCATGTCTTTTGGTGTGGGAGCACCTAGAGGAAACCCTAATGAACATTGGAAGCCCCAGTCAACCAAGGGTCTTGCTGTGAGGTAACAGTGCCTCCTGGTTCATGGCTACTGACGCCTTGACACACTATCCATGTTATGTATGCCCTTGGCAGATCAGATGGATAGCATCTCTGTAACTAAGCTCAAGCATGCTCTGGCCCCATAACCTCTTTATATTGTCACACACTGTGAGGCCTGATCCTTCTCATTAGCCTGGAGATTACATGAGTTAATTTTAATACAGGAGGAAGACTGGGATGAAGAGACAAAGCTTTGCTGCAAGGCTTGGTTGCCCAATGCAAATAACATCTGCAGATTTGACCTGGTTAGTTGGTTCAACCTGCACGTACTTGATCCAGAGAGGGCGTTGCATGGAAACAGAGGTAATGTTAAGTAAATACTCATATTTAGTCTAGCTGAGGAGACCCTGTACGACAGCAGATACACGTAGTAAAAATGTGCCCTCAATGGTCAATTTATTACACTTACAATGCAAATTTGCTGTGGGTTCACTAAAGACATCCCATCGTACTGTAGCTCTTCAGTGAGCTTCGTATGAAATATGTTCAGTTCACTGAGTTCAGTAAGAGTAGTAACACTTCTCAAAATGCGAAAGGGATTTAACATTTAATTGTGCCTTATGCCTCCAGGGAATGGCACAAATTGAATTTTCAAATGGAAAATAATGACGGTCACTGGTTTGACATTGTCCACATTATGTAATCCTTGGAGGGGTCAATGTAAGAATAGGGCTGTGAACGATTACTGTGAGAAAGGGATTCATCATTATTATGTAAATGAATCTACCTTACATAATCAAAAGGTAAACATATCACATGACATGCCTGGACGAAATAGGCACAAAGTACTTGTAGATCAGTCTATGATCAGATATCTATGATGTCAGTCCTATGATGCCAGGAATCTCCATATTTGGGCAAGCAACCTCTTCCTTTGACTTCTAGTCTAAAATTAAAGTTTAGAAAAGTCAAATATTAAAGTATAGAACATTTCAAAAACCATGACCTTCCGCTGATCATAACACACTGCTATGGAAAGTTTGGGTGTGATTAAAAGACAGACAGACAGACAGACAGACAGACAGACAGACAGACAGACAGACAGACAGACAACTTCAACATTATTACCTTATACAGAATATAGCTATTTGCATGTTTTCACATTTGTTTTTATGGCCAGCTGAGAGGCTTCCATTGTGCTGCTGCTGTATATTTATGTGTAGCTACTGTAGGTAGCCAGTGCATATTTGGAGGTTTCACTGGGTGGAATGTATTTATGCACGCTGATGATTTGGACTGTGTACAGATTGTACTGTAGGTCAGGTAATATGATCTGCACCCCGTGACAAGGTATTGCTCTGCAACTCCGAAGTGTTGTATTTCAACATCTGAGAAGCATGTACACAGTAATTCATGGTTCACTGTATGTGTCTACTTGCTAGTGCCATTATAGACACTGAATAGTGAAAGTGTTTGGTCTTAATGGTGGTGTTTATTTTGTAAATGTGTCCAAAGGTCAGATGAAAACATGCAGAGAATTTGAATGAATACAGAATAAATGTGCACTACCACACTATATTGTCACAAAAAAAAAATGCCATGATTTACTGCAATGAGCAATGCAACTGTGAGTTTTGATAACATTTTCAGGCAGCTGAGAACATGTCCATGGTACAACACCATAGATAGGAAGAATGGATAGGTCACAACTTCTCACAAGTGCCCTACTTCCGTGTTCACAGCCACCTACTTTGCAGGGGCACCGTGATGATGGTGATTACTATGGATACCATAGCCAATGCATCTTCATATTAGCGATAATTTATAATTTAATACAATAATCGATTAATAATCAATCCCTATTTTGGGAAAGTCATTATAGGCCATAAGCTTTAAACTTCAGCCCTATATACATGTGATGCATTGTGAGCTTGTAGATCTGCTATTTTCAAAAAATGTCTTTACACATTTGAAAACTTGTGAGTACTTTCTACTTTTGGTACATTTTGATACCAATACTTTTGTACTTTTACCCAAGCAAATTCTGAATTCCGGACTTTTACTTTTAACAGAGTATTTCTACATTGCAGTATCGGTAGCCTACTTTTACTTAAATAAAAAATGAGAGTACTTTTTCCACCACTGTAGCATATTATGTCCCATAAAATTACAAAGTTAAAATTTTAAGCAATAGCAATCATCCTTCCATAAATGTATAGGCTCTTGACTGTATTACTATGTATAGGGGAGACAACGAGTTTCATCCTGGCATTTACCAAGGCACCAAGGCAGAACTGCCTGTCAAAGCGAAGACTAGCCAATCACAGCGTGTCCTCGTCGGACATGCTTGCAGAAACTCTTGGGTAATGAAGTCAAAGACGTTGGCTGCCATGTTATTGGTGTCCAAAGTGGCCACTTACCCAAACTACATAGTGCTGCTTTAAGTGGTTAATTGCTTCATTGATGTATACAAATTACAACATTTCTAAATATATCTAAAAAAACCTGCTTCTCGATTATTCGTATGATTGAAAAAGAAATTGCTATAATAATCGCAAAAAAAACAAGCGTATCACTGAGACCTGCATAGATTGATTACTTCCTCTTCCGTGTTTGACACGAGAGCACAGTGCTGCTATGATAATGTTCATTCTATTATTTTATTTCTAAAAGGCCCTACCTAGCTTTGTCGGTCTAAGCTAAGTCTATCCTACCACAATGACCTCATTGCTACATCTGAAGACCACAAACAGAAATGGCCCCATAAGGCCAAGTTAAAGGCAGGATATTCCCAGAATGCATTTCACAGGGGTCAATATGCCAATTTTAGCAGAGCACCCGATAGCACTTCACGACTCTTGGTCCAGATACAGGAGGGGCTGGATCAGATTTCGTGGCGGAGACACGGACACACATACAGACAGTAAAGACAGAAGGACGGACAAAGCGTTCAACCTCTTCATTAATTGCATCTTTTAGATTGACAGCTTGTCAAGTCTCTTTCCTTGGGCGCAATTTGCCTCATCACCATATGTTATTTTGTTCAGGAGCCCACCATTATTATCTGTGGTGGTGTGGAGGGAGGGTTCTGGTTATATGTTTCATTCATAAACATTCCTGTAACAGGAATCCTAAAAGCCTGTGGCAGCACATGACCTCACAACATGATGGATTTAGGGAACGCAATAAATCCAACACTTTCTGCCCTGACAGACCTGACAGAGAGCTTCTCTCTTTGAGGAGAACCTCGGAGCACCATGCATGGACTGCTTTGGTTTGGAGTGCATGGTGTCGGAGATGACGTCACAGGAAAGGGCACACAGAGTTCACAGACCCATTGCTTAATGTATGTTGCGTTTAGGTCCAGGCCTTGTAAGTAAAAATCTGTTTTGAACTGGCATGCCTGGTTAAATAAAGCTTAAATAAGTTGGCAAAAGAAAATTGGCACATTAGCAAAAGCAAATATTACAAGACAGGATAGCCTTTTAAAGGTTTTCCATTTGTCCATTGAGAAGTCTTTACCTTCCACTGGTTACGTTACTTATATTACAACCTATTCCAACATACAGTAGCAGTGGTGGGGTGTTAGACACTGGTGCTCAAAATATGCTGTCTGCTGGTATGAAGGCCAGCCTTCTGGTTCGGTCATGTGATAAATAAACCATCAGGCCTGGAGGTACAGTTCGTTGTGTAATGATGCCAACATTCCAGGCATATTCATGGTTCTATCCTTAGACCAGGAGTGGGTTTTCCTTCTGGAACCTCAGTCCCCGACGCCGCATTCATTCACGCACCAGCCAAGACGCAGACATTACTCAATGTGAGACATTGGAGATCTGGGAGAACGAGAGCAAGCGTTGAAGTGCTGCTGTGCATAATATGCATGTGTATATTATACGCCTATACACACGCACGCAAATGTATTACTATCCTTGTGGGGACATTAAAAGCAATTACTCATTAAAAATACAATTTTTACATAACTTGCTGGCCCAACCTAAACGTAACCTTAACCACAACCACACCTAATCCTACTCCTAATCCTAATTCTAACTCTAACCTAAAAATTCCTATCCCTAACCATAAACCTCAAAATCCCTAACCCCTAAATGCTTCATTCCTACCTGAACATTTTCATAATTATAACCCCAACTCTAAAACTAACCATAAAATGACCCTTTCCCTCATGGGGACCACAAGGTCAATTATGATCGTTGTGGACATGTTCTGTTTTGGTCCCCACAAGGATAATAATACATAACACACACACACACACACACACACACGCACATATGAATGCACGCACGCACACAAAATCCAAGCAGGTGGCTGTGCTGTGTTAATGAAGATGTATGTATGTTTTATCCTATAGGCCACTGTATATGTTGGACTACTGTAGACATGGAGATGAAAGTGTCTAATTTGGTGGTAGGCCGTTAGTGTTTAGCCGTGGTGTCAGGTTCTATGGATTCCCACATGGATCGCTACCTTTCAGCATCACTGAGAGGCTGCTGAGCTTCCTGTCACAACACACATCCCTATAAGCTTGCACGTTGACAACCGACAGCTGAACTGAGCGAACTCAACAATGCAGACCACACACAAGTACAGAACGCTTATACTCGTTTATATAGGCATTAACACGTTTAGATTTAGAAGAATATGAATGATAAAAGAAAAATGCAAGTACAGACTCTTCAAAATGCCATGGCAAACAGGACAATAGCGAGATGAGCCTGTGTGAAGTGGTCCTGCGTGCTTAACAAGGTGATCAGATAATGAATCATGGGGAAATGGATTCAAGCAGACACTCATAACCACTTGAACCCCAGCGTCCATATTCTGGGCGTAACATTCGCCAAAAATATAGCCAATCTATAAGCTCACCATGCATGCGTTGCAATGCATCGTAATGCGTGGTGTGCTTGTAGGTGTATTTTTGGCGAAGAGATCTGGTGTAGATGGAAAAAGTGGTCAAAGTACAGTTGTAACTCCAGTCCAGTTCTCTTAAGACTACAAGGGTTTAAGAGGTTAAGTCTAATATCAAAACCTTGATCTGTATGTGTTGGCTCACACAATTTTCTAATGCGTTTGCCTAACAGTCTGTACACTGGAAGCAAGCGCCTGTTTTTGACATTGCTGCCAAGCACCTCTTTTTGATGTGATGATCAATTGAGTTGATCAGAAACAACCATGATTAACCAATATTGTTTCTCTCCAGATAGTCAGAATGTATCT
The DNA here is from genome assembly GCF_963454915.1 of Gymnoscopelus microlampas. Classification (NCBI taxonomy): domain Eukaryota; kingdom Metazoa; phylum Chordata; class Actinopteri; order Myctophiformes; family Myctophidae; genus Gymnoscopelus; species Gymnoscopelus microlampas. The sequence continues at coordinate 15,540,277 of NC_139948.1, forward strand.
TTTTAGTTTATTTTTTATTCATATTAAACTATTGACTCATTATTTGTTAGGTTTTATTATTAATGTATTGACTTATGCTTGTATTATTCTGATGCCTTCTTTTCTTTCCTCTCCACCAGCCTATAATAATTCATAAAAGCAATGGTGTTTCTTTCACTGTCTGGCACTGGGTGATCCTGCCAACCTTGGGAAAATGGCTAACTGAAAAGGTTGCCTTGGCTTACAGGAACCCTTATGTCATCTACTGTATGTGGGGCCCCCCCACAAAGGTCTCCCTCCACCCCGGGCAGTGGTGTAAAGTAACTAAGTACTGCACATTTACTTAAGTACTGTACTTAAGTACAATTTTGAGGTATTTGTACTTTATTGAGTATTTCCATACTTTTACTTCTACTCCACTACATCTCGGAGGCAAATATTGTACTTTTACTCCACTACAATTATTTGAAAACTTTAGTTACTAGTTACTTTTCAGATATAAATTATTACATTATAAACATACATTAACCACTTTAGCCCTATTTTATACCTAGGCTATTTGAAAATAGCCGATCTACAAGCTCACAACGCGTCGCATCGTGACGCGTTGTGAGCTTGTAGATCTGCTATTTTCAAATATTTATGCTCTAAGTACATTTTGATGCCAATACTTTTGAACCTTTGCTCAAGTTAATTTTTTATTCTGGACTTTTACTTGTAACAGAGTATTTTTTATTATTGTGAGTATTTTTTAGTATTGGTACTTTTACTTATAAAAAGGTGAGTACTTTTTCCACCACTGACCGTGGGGAGGGAGACCTTTGCTAATCCCACAGAGGAAATTCAGTTTCAGCTTTTCACCCAGCTGATGGCTGCTCAGGGGGAGCTCTTAGGGATTCCAGTGTCTTGTTCAGGAAGGCAAACAGGTGACCTTCTGCCTACCAGACGGCATTTCTTCCCACTCAGCTACAACCACCCTTGGTTTATCATTGTCTCACGTAACACTTAATTCTAATCTGTATCAAATTACCTTTATGGGCCAACTACATGATGTGTACATAGCAAAATTCTAAGTGTTAATTTATCTATTTGTAACTCAGAGAGTGTACAAATGGCCCCTTGTGGGTCAATTTGATTACATTTTGTAGACTCTCAGAGTTATTTCAACACCACGGATTTTACTGTGCACATGCATTAGAGGATGGAAAGTGAACCTGATATGCCTTGATGCTGTAACAACACAGAGAAAGCCCTGCTCAAATTAAGAGAGATCACACAGCCAGATGGCACAAAGTTTCCATTGGCAGTCTGACCTCTAGTGGTTCAAAGAGGTATCATAAAATTTCCATTCTCCCACACTGGAGGAGTCTCTCTCTCTCTCTCTCTCTCTCTCTCTCTCTCTCTTCAAAGGCCTAAGTCCCTGTCCAGGATTTGTCACCTTCAGCGACAAGTGGAAGGATATACATTTGAATGCCTTTTCCTGTGGGTCACAACTCATATCCCCTCTCTATGTTCTCAGGGCAAAAGAACACTGATCACTCACTGAGGAATGCAGACGTATGAAACAAAAGATTTTCTTTATTTGGCCTTCCTGAATGGCAAAACAAGTACATTCAAAAAACACCTAAAGTTGTTACAAATGTAGTAAAAATAGAAAAATGTTTAGGCATTTTCATGTAGTTAAAGTCTAGCGGTGAATAAAAAAAGGTCTTACAGGTCCAGAGACCTGAGAATAAATACTCATCATGTTTGATAAAAAGAGCTAACAGTCTGGTGCTGGGTCACCGTTGCATTCGCCACCCTCAGCGAGTTCAATGTCATCTATGTCATCTATATGGTCATCTATATGGTCAACTATATGGTCATCTACATGGTCTCCCTGGATGCCATGGTCACTGTGACTGTGGTCGTGGTCACCATGGTCATTGTGGTTGTGGTGGTCGTGGTGATCAGTGTCTCGATTCAGCTGGGCATATTCAACAGATCCCTGCTGAGAGGCAGAACAGAAGTAATTTTAGTGGAAAAACTAAACAAAAACAGAGCTTTAATTTAGGCTACATAGGATCTCTGTGAATGACTCTAGCTACGTTTTATTTATTTATTTGAATAGATATTTAGGTAAAGTAAAGAGCTTGATATACTTTGTTGCGCGTAAATAGCAGATCTACAAGCTCACAACCGGCTTAACATGAATGTAGGAGAACAGGAACAATGATAGCGCCAGTGTTCCTGCAGTGAAAGAACATGATCTGTCATAGTTGGACGAAACCACATTTTGTCACAGCTGAGACAGAATGTCTTTTATTACCTGGAATATTTTACCTGTCTGCAAACAGTAAAACGTTGACACCTGAATTTCCTCATGAGGTTCAATAACTCTGTGATTCCAGGACATTTCTCAGTATTGTACTGTCTCTCCATAAGATGTGAATATAAAGGAATGTGTGTGTGTGTGTGTGTGTGTGTGTGTGTGTGTGTGTGTGTGTGTGTGTGTGTGTGTGTGTGTGTGTGTGCGCGCGCGCGCAGGAGCATGTTGCTCTACTTACACTGTCAGCTTGCTCAGAGGCACCTGCGAAAACAAGGCCAGAAGACAAGCTCAGGAAATGGTGGGAGTCAGTTGATTAGATGTGAGCTAATTTCAATGCCACCACTCCTCTAAACAAAACCCATGAAGACCCCAGAAGACAGACTACTAGGAGGCTTATCACATTAGGCACACTAACGCGTATTATGCTAGTAATCTTTTTTCCCTACTCAATGTCCATTGTCTGACAGAGTCGAAGAAAATCCAAGGCCATTATTGTGTGCCCTTTCCCTCGTGCTGTATCATTGTTTGCTACCAGTGCTGCTGACATTTAGCCCTTAAGGAGTCGTCCAGTGGCTCAACAATGGACAAAATGTTGAACGGGTGACTTTATTTTTCCTAGGACATTAAAACAATGGGCCATGTTGCTCTCCCCTCTTGACGGATGGACTCTGTGTATGGGTCTGATTGTGGGAGCAGGAAGTTGCCTTTGACGAGGTCAGGAAGTGGACACCTGGCGTTTGGGTTTCTGTTCCTTCAATGGGACGTTCTTTCACCAAACAATGCAGATGTTTACAGTTGGAGCCGATCCCCTTTCCTGGCGCATTTTTCAAACGCAAGCAAAAGCGTTGCTAGCTGCGTAATGCGAGGCCGTTGATCAACGGTGAACAGGATGTTAGTCTTACCTTGCTTGGAGTTCCGTACTTCGCTGTACACTGTGTCCGTGCCCTTCTTCACCGGAGCTAGGGTGGAACAGGGAGGTATACATATAAATATTTCTTTATACAACTCTAGAGTCCAGAAACCAGATTAAAAAATCGGACTTAGTCAACTGTCTGAGAGGACAACTGCATGTGTCGGAAATACACTGAGCAGATTAAAGCTAATATATTTATACTGTTTGTGGAGTTAAGAAGAAACAACGTGTTAAAAACACAGAGTCTCACCTCTGTTAGGATCCACCGGTCGGGTCTGGACCTCAGTGTATTGTGTCTCAGGCTCTATAGGGACCACGACCACGCTGTTCTGATCATCAGACTCTGTAGCACAAAAGCCAGCAGCAACAACAATAGAGCCATCAGAAATGCGAATGGAAAGAAACGTATGCTTGATTAAACACATGCAAACCGAGCCAGGAGCTAATTACATTTGCTCATTTGTGTTGTGTATTACCGTAGTCTGGCGATGCCAGACTAGTGCAAACCCTGTCTGCACTATAACGTCTCTTGAGCTAAGTCTCTTGATTAACCTTTGACCTTTTCAACCTAAAACTCATCACTTTGTGGCAGCCTGCTGATCATTCCTACCAAGTTTTATCAAATCTGACCATCCGTATTTATGATATATTGCTAACAAACAAATTAACAAATTAACAATCCGCTGTCACGCATTGCTGCAGGCAGCGTAATTATATTTCAAGTGACTTGAAAGGGCCTTAATCAAAACTTTACTAAAGCATTCAAAGCTCATTTGTTTTATATCTGAATTGCATTACAAATCTGTAGTAGTAGATAAATACTCACCAGAACCAGACACATGCTCGCTCCAGACATTCCGCCCCATCACCCCTGGAGTGACTGCACAGAAATCGAATTAAAAAACATTTCGGTTTTTGAATTCCAACAAATACTTTTTCTAAAGGTTCTTTTTCTAAATGCTCCAAGCGACCTAGACTCTTCTCCCTCCTGGCTCCCAAGATGTGGAATGACCTCCCGCTTCAGTCAGGAGTCATGACTCACTCCCCATTTCTCACCTCAGTCTGAAAGATTTGTCTCTTCAGACTCACTCCTTTTTCTATGTGATACATAAAAAGTTGTTACTGGTTCTCAAACTTGGCTACTTGTTGTTTACTTGTTCACATATGCTACACTATGTTATTTAGATAGATGCATGCTGTTTGCTTTGTCCACAGATGCTAAGTATGTTACTTACAGTATATGCCATATAGTATGTCATTTAGATAGATGCATGCTGTTTGCTTGTCTACAGATGCTCAATATGTAATTTAGAACAAATGTTATTTAGTCAGATGCTAGGTTTGATTTTCTGTTATCCTAGTTATTTTGTAGCACTTCATTATGTTCTTGGTAGCAGGCTACTCTATTTACTTGACCACTTCCACTATTGTTGGTTGATTAGGGTTCATGCCATTTACTCCGATCTTGCCCTTTGTAAGTTGCTCTAGATAAGAGCGTCTGCTAAATGCATAACTTATAATTGTAAATGGTCTTCCTCTCCCTTTCCTCTCCGCCCTGACTGTCTCTGTGTTAATGTGCAGTCAGTGGAGGAGGCCATTATCGGCACAGCAGAGCTCACCGTTTGCAGTCTCAACAACCTCCGCCTGGGTGAGGCTCAGCCTCTCAGCTTTGGTGCTGGCTGACTTCCTAAGAGGAGGCCGCAGACATGAAAACACAATCAGCACTTTGAAACAGGAAGCTCTGATATGGGCGGTTCCATGGGCACCTTGTCTTGTAAATCACATTACTTCAGCGTGAAAACATTCTAGCGTCTTGATAAGAACGAAAGGAAGGGCTCACTCACACAGACAGCTCGCCCGTTCTTTTCCTCCCCAGCGGCAAACGGCCCTTTTTAATGATGATAACGAGTATGACAGCCGTGACCAGCAGGATGCAGAAGGCTGCGATTAAACCTTTCTTCCAACCAGCCTGTTTCACTGTGCACAATACAAGAATAATGGAAGAGATGTAGCATCCATGGCATATCAGCAGTAACAGTAGCACCTCTGGACCCGAGATTCACAAAACTTTGCAGTTTTCAACTCAGGTAAAAACAAAAGTAAATAAAACCCACTGAACTCCCCTCCACCCCCATCACTTTCCCAAGCATTGAAAGTGCTGATTTATTCCCCTATAAAACAGCCTGCAGCTCACTATTACTCTGTTTCTCTCTCTCTCTCTCTCTCTCTCTCTCTCTCTCTCTCTCTCTCTTTCACATCCATACACACATACACACGCAGTACTGCGTACACTAACAAATTGCTGCAAATGCACAACACTGCTGCAAACCACGCTATAAGCAAACACACCTCCAACTGCGACGGTTAAACTCCTCTTGCTGTCGTTGGCCTGGTTGTTGCCCACACAGTAATATCCGCCTTCATCCTCCCCTCGGACACCTTTGATGACGTAGGAGCCTTTCGTGCCATCCAGGGTCTTGGTGTCCAGCGGGTGTGCCTTCTGGGTGTGGTACCAGGTGAAGTTGATGGGAGGGGTGCCTCTCTGAACACTGCATACGATGGTCAAGTCCTGGCCCTCCGTGGCCACTCCCGTGTTGGGTTGCAGGGTCAACATTGGCTTGGACACCGGCTCTGTAGGGGATACAGTGCACGTCAGCACATCTTACTTTTCTTGGCACGTTCGGTAACTGAAGCCTCAGCATGTTCTGACACAGTTTGATATCGTTGCCGTCGGGCAGAAACCTCTAATCTCCATATTCAAACTTTTTGTGTTCTTTCGTAAACGCCCTACTTCATCATACTACAGCGTCACTCAAAAGGTGCAAATTGTTTTGAGTTTGTTGATCTGCTAATTTTGCTGTTTTTTATTTTGAATCCTGAAAAGTAACAGTTTTGGACATGTGAGGTCTCCACCCGACAGAGACAATATGCATTTGGCCACGGATCCCTATTTGATACCCCTTTTCTTTTATCCCTGGGACCCCAATCAACACTGTAAAATCTTCAGAGCTTATTTAACTCTAACCATTTGGTTGCATTTGTACACTCAGAGTTCCAGACCCTAAGGGTCTGTGAAACAATTAAACTTATCTCCTACTATGTCCTATTATCACATCATTGTCTCAATTTAACCGCTAATGTTTTAATTTGGACCTCTACGGCCAGGCTGCCACACCTATGATCTGGGTGTCTGGGCGCAATCCAGAGCTGGCCATCGGGGCATTGTAGTCATTGTTACTGGCGTGGCAGAGGAACTTTTGGACGTCTCCCGCCTTCTGGATGGCTGAGATGTTGAAGACAGCCTCGTCCCCTGGCCTGCTAACAACTCTGATGTCCACTGTCTGTCTGTCTGTCCGCTGCAGGGGGCCGTACATAAGCCTGTAGGTGATGGGTAGACTGCCGTATTGGCTGTGGCAGCGCAGCAGGAAGGGCTTTCCAACCACCAGCCTGCCGTCGACAACACTCAGCATGGGCTTAGAGACAGGAACTGGGAGAGGAACAAGGAGAGGGAGGTTTGGGGCATGAGAAGAAGGTTTGAGCAAACAAAAACAGAATACAGAGTTCATTACACAGTCTTAAAGGAGTAGTTCACCCCAAAAAGTACTTATTTTCTATCAATTACACACCCCATGAAGCCTTGAATTCTTCAGCCAATAATTTGATGACCGGCGGACTCAAAGAGTCTCCTACTGAGCAGCCACCCGGTCATCGAATTATTGGCTTAGGAATATGACAAAAAGTCAAAGATCTACATGAATTCAAGGCTTCACGGCATGTGTAAAAAGGTTTTGGGTGAACTACTCCTTTAAAGCCCTGTTATACTTTATTGCATGTCGTTGTTGCATGCCGAAACTAGCAGATCTACAATCTCACAACAAGTTTTGTCCTGACGCACTGTTAGCTTGTAGATCGACTATTTTCGGTATAAATCGGACATAAGTTTACCTCTGGCCTTCAGAACAACCATCTCGCTGTCTTTCCGAAAAGTTTGGCCGAGCTGGTCAACGACGACCTCGACTTGGCATGTGTAGTTGCCATTTATGGAGGAGCGCGCAGTGGTTCTGTACGTCTCCGTCTGGATTAGCTTGCTGCCGTCTCTGTAGATGGAGAACTTCATGGACTCGTTGCTGATCCTCTCTGACGCGTAACTGGGCACAGAGCAGCTCAGTGTCAAAGGCTCTCCCTCAAACACTTCTATGGGATCCATCCTTAGGTGTGGGACTGCAAACAGATCTGTCAGGTTCCAAGAGAGTGAAAGTCAGATGGATGCAACGGATGTTTTGAACCTTGAACACGTCCAGGCACTTTTCACACACACACACGCACGCACGCACGCACGCATTGGCTTCGCTGTCCTAGCTAGTTAGCCTGCTAATGTGTGCAATTTGGAAACAGCTCGCTATGGCATGCGTCAAGGCCTTGTTGCCTGCCTGCCTGTCATGCCTTATTGTCCAATGATACATATACACAAGTTGTCCAGTACTTGCCTTTGACTCTGACAAATTCACGCGTTTCTTTCTGTGTGCTGCCCCACTCCGCCTTGCACACAAACTCGCCGGAGTCCCCCGACTCCACCTCGTAACGATGGCTGAGGCTGACGGAGGCTTTCTTGAGGACCCTCTTGTCCTTGTTCAGGAACACTTCCACGTTCCTCGCAGGTGGATCCACCACTTTACAGACCACCTCTATAACGTCACCCTCAAAAACAGTGGTGGACGGCAACACGTTCATGACGGGGGAAATGTGGAGTCCTGAGGAAACAAATGCTGAATTAGTTACTTACATCTGAAAAAAAAGTATGTCTGAGTGTTTGCTGTTTTGACGCCACAGCTCTTGAACAACATGATCTTCATGAGATGTACAGTATGTTTTATTTAGAGAGCAAAGGAGGAAAGAGAGGGCTGAGGCCATTGCAAATCTATTGTCAGTGCATTAACGGGTTGAGCCAACAGGGCGGCACCCCCACCTCTGACAATCACTTGAACCTTGTTGCTGGTGTTGGATCTTCCAGCCTCGGGGAGCGTGGTGATGTCGTAGTCACAGTACAGGTAGCTGTCTCCAGCCTGCCTCAGGTTCAGCTTGGTCTCTGACGTGGTCACCTGCTTGAGTTTCTTTGTTTCTCCTGATCTGGATTCCTGGTAGAAATAGAAGAGCAGGGAGCCTTTCTCCTCGGGAGCAGTGCAGGTGGCTGTGATCTCCACGCCCTCAAACAGTGTGGTGTTACTCAGCTGCAACACAGGGGTCTGGAGGCCTTTGAAGAGTCAATAGGGATTAAAAAAATATATATAAATATTAAGCAATCATCAAAATACTAAAGAATATCTCCTTAAAAATAAGTTTAATGACCTGGGGGGGGGTCATCATCAACCGTACCTTTGACGATGAGTTCCCGGGGGACGCTCCTTCGGCTCTTCTCCTCCACCTCCACCAAACATTCATACTTCCCAGAGTCAGCTGCCCTGGCTGGGGCGAGTTGGTACCGGGCACTGGCCTCTGAGGTGTTGAGGGAAGAGACACGGATGTCGTTCTGCACAAAGTGGAACCTGTTGGTCAGGCGGAGCTGGGGGTCGTGACTCACGCTGACTTCACAACGCAGGGTCACTGGTGTTCCGCTCTCCACCGTCCCACTGGGGCCTATGTTGAGCTCCACGCTGTCAATAGTGTACAGTGCTGTCTCATGTAAACACGTACAGTAAAGTACAATATGCGTGCGCGCGCGCACACACACACACACACACACACACACACACACACACACACACACACACACACACACACACACACACACACACACACACACACACACACACACACACACACACACACGAGTGTTAGCATTATACACAGTATATTTCACATGTGCAACAATGACAACAACCATGAAAACCAATAACATTACAGAGAGACAGAGCCAAGTCTGCAGTAGTCAGGGTCATGAAGGAACGTTGTATTGTTCTATTATTCTCTCCAACATCCAGGTGACGTCTGGATGAGGCCCCCGGCCCCGTCCCCCTCAGCCCCACTTCACTGCACAGTAAGCAGGAAGGAAAAGGCTTCAACAAACAGGGGCTGACCTTCCCATCCCTCGGGACCGCTCCTGTACATTTATCCTGCCTTTCAGCTCTAGCTCAGCAGCAACACAATGCAACCTGCCTGACGCGTCAACTCACCTTCTCCTGCTAATGCAGTGGCTCTCAAACTTTTCTTTTTCAATTTCAAGGACCACCCATAACTCTGAGAGTGTACAGATGGAACCAAATGGACCCCTGGGGGTCCATTTGGTTCCATTTGTACACTCTCGGAGTTACAGACCTGTAAGGGGCCATTTTGAAACCCGTCAAGGAACCTTGACTGTCCCCGGATCCCACTTAGAGAACCACCGTGCTAATGCTTTCAGAATGGCCACACGGCTCATTGGTACAGTGACGGCTTAGGCAGCCGGGAAATGGACCAAAAATACTTAGTGGCCACATTTGAGTCTACTTTAACAGCTGTGGATGTAGATATTCTACAACAGCTCTATGCAGTGTGGACTGACATGGAAACGGCTGGAAAAGAAGGCCCAGGATAGAGGACTCTGGCGGACTGTAGTCAACGGCCTATGCTCCATAACAAGGAGCGATAGGCAGAAGTATAAGTAAGTCTATGATATGACTTCCCTTCCAAAAACATCATGATAAAGACTGCCCAGGGAGGATAGGATGAGCAGGTACATTCTGGCTCCTGATGTTTCAAAGACATTCGCATTGTTGGGACGTTCATCCCCATGCCGACGCAAAGCACAGGAGGCAGCTGCACAATCACAGCTAAAAATACCTTCAATGAATCTAAACAGACATGAGGCTTGTACAATGCCCATTTCCTGTGCAAAACAACTCTTAACATTTAGTGTGTGTGATGTAAAAATAGCCATCTTGCTTCATAAAATAAGGATCGGTCAATCTCAAACTATCTAACAGACTGTTTAAGACTGAAAAAGGATCCCTCACAGCTCTATAGTGTGGTGGTTCTCAAACCTTTTAAGTTCAGAGACTTGCATAACTCTGAGAGTTACAGACCTGTAAGAGTCCGTGTGTTACCCCCTCAAGGGACCTGAGGGTCCCTGGACCCCACTTTGAGAGCTGTAGTGCCAGTGCTATAGTGAAAGTGTAACTGCATTTTATACTTACACGACTGATCTTCAACGCATTGACCTGTGTTTGGGACAAAAAAACAAGAGAATAAGACGTGTAAAATGAGAATCTGCTGAATAAAGGATAATCAGAATGAAAGCGTGTCCTTAAGAGTCACAGAGAGAGTAGAGTGGTGGGTCCTTACAAAAGTTCAGGAGTCCGGTAGCCAGAAGTAACAGCAGCTGGTATGGTAGTCCAGAGTCCATCCTGAGAGATGGTAGTGAGTGTTGGAAGACTCTACCAGCGAACTGGGACCATGAAGGCACTCACACGGACAGACTGTATGGGTGGGCCGTGGAGAAGGAAGGAGAGGTGGGGTATGTGGAAGGGAAGGTTGTGTGTGTGTGTGTGTGTGTGGTGTGGGGTGGGGTGTATGTGAACCCGCATGCGCATATGGCCATTCTTGGTGTTATCTTATGTCCCTGTCGTGTTGCTTGATTGACCAGGAAATGGTAGCTGCTTCCTCTGGAATCAGGATATTCGAGCATCAACACACGCTGGCCTCGTTATTATCAACAATCCAGCTGGCCTTACCAGAGTGTATATTGTATGGTTTCACCAAGCCTCAGACACTGGGGCGGTTCATGGAGGAAGTGTGGAGACAGCCCACTGACCTGGTCAGCTGTCATCACTGATTCCAATTAAGGTTTATGGTTTATTTAATATAAGGTTTAGAAAATTATACCAAAACTATTTCACCATATCGACTAAACTATTAAATAGTATATAGCCATTGCAGCCAGGGGGAGTGATAGTCCAACAATAGTTGAGGTCGGTCGACGGTCCCTTTCCCTGTGGTGTGTGTGTGTGTGTGTGTGTGTGTGTGTGTTGGGGGGGGGGGGGGGGTTTGTTTATGTACACAAATCTTCCAGCCCACACCGTCACAGGCAAACGTGCTTACACTTACAAAGGACTTTCAAATACGGCCCCTGGACACTCACACTGCGCCTTAAGACATGGCGGGCGCATGGGATAGGCCTAACTTCTTCATACCACCAGCACGCAACATCCCACAGAAAACATTCTTTATCACGTTATACAAAACAACATATAACATTATTAATATAATAGATTACATCATTAATACAAAATGTATTATATTATAATATATCATTATCATATACATTATAATACATATTATTATAATATATCACATTATAATATAACATTTTATTACAATAATTAATATAATATATCTCTGCTGTCCAGCTGCAACCAACTAACTCCACAACGCTCATTTTTCAGGAAATGAAGAAATCATTATATTAAAAAAAAAAAAGCAATACTGCCTCAAGTTGGTATAGTGACTTTATATATTGTCAGACACTTGCATGTGTCATATATTATCACCACTTTACCCAAATCCAGCTCAAGTGGAGTTAGGCGTTTTGTCCAAACAAAGTTAGGTGGAGTTAGGTGTCTGAACAGCTGACATTGCTTCAATTGCTGCTGAGGGAGAGGTTTCAAATGGGGCTAAATTCCTAAAAGCTAACAATGGATCTCCAAGCTCACAATGCATCACAACGTGTGAATTAATGCCCTGATGCTTCATGACACTTATTATTTAGGCCTACAATAATAAACAGGACATTAAATATTACAATAACGTCTGCAAAGAGGGGTTCACAGAGCTGGAGTTCTTGTTTCTAAAACGTTGTTGATCTTTAGTATTAGTTATTGGTTGATATATTGATTCTTGTACCACACCTCCTCAAGTCCATCTGTGCTTATTACCAAGATGTTTTACTGTACCAATTCTTAATAGTTAAATATTGAAATAGAATCCCAATCAATTGTAATGTAAACATTACAAATGTAATAAAACATTCTAAATAACTTCTTATCAGGTAACAACTACATATTCTTGTAACTCATGTCTTGCATTACCAATGCTGGCCAAATCAATCAACTACATGGCAGAAAACACAAGCATCACATAACCCACTACCCACTACATGCCTGACCTCGCAAAAAAAAAACTCCCAGACGTACCCGTCTACACATGACATCTTATGTCATACGTCCTTGTTGAAAACCTTATGCCCATACCTAACACCATGCCAATAATCTAAAGCTTGTCACCAAGTGCACAATTTTAATGATTTTTTACATATTCTCTTCCAGCTTATAGCCATTTTAAGCTCCCAGCAGCCATCGCGGACGTCATCTTGAAAATAATGCCTTTCCACAACTCAAAATGTCCTAGATTTTTAGTATGCTTTTTAGCATGCCCAATACTAACAGAATCCATTGAAAAATATTTTCTATCAATTATTTGGATTTTCAATCATATACTGACCAATCTAATATTGGAATCATTGCAAGCAGACCACTAGGGGGCGATCCCAACTTGCTTGCGGTGGTTTTTGAAAACCTTATGCCCATACCTAACACCATGCCAAAAATCAAACTTGTCACCAAGTGCACAATTTTTCTGAATTCCCTCCGGGCTATGATTGTAATTAAGTAGCATATAGCCAAAATGGTGGCTTTTTATTTATTTGTGTGTTGTGTGCATATTTGACTGTCACTAAAAATTATACTTATAGTCCGCTGGTTGATCATTGGACATCATGGTTTGTTTATTTCTTATGTAGTGTTTAATACAGGATATGGGGCCTGTTTCAAGAGCTAATGTAGGGGCCCCCACATACCCAGTCACATTAAATTATAACAAATTGTGTGGCGACTATCTAAACAAACCTTTAGTCGGCGAGATGTTGGGGAAAAAGTAAAGCTGCCATACGCATCATTGTCAATACATCAGATCCAATTCCAGAGTACTGCATTTTGGTTACTTTATTAATGGATTAAAACCCCTTCTTTAGCTTTCTGCCTTTAAGGTCCCACCCACTCCATTTGTATTACACATTTAAAATGACCAATGTTGTGGTTTGATAAGGTAAGAAAGACACATTTATTATTCACATTAGACCTTTGTAGACCATGCTTTATTTAGTTTTTCCAGACATTTACTGTATATCCTTGTGATAATTGATTTTTGCACAGTGTTCCTATTGCACAACAATTAAAGCATTCATTCATAAAAAAAATGTATAGGATAATGAATGCTTTATTATCCAAACATTTGCATCATATAGACTATAGTCTAATCTATTAGTTGACATGTTTGGCCTTTGGCTCCATCTGTATTCATCATCCCACTGTAATATGCACTTTAGGATCCAATGCACCTTCCACCTGCAAGTAGTTGATCTTGGCCAAGTCTTGGTAGCGGTACTTGTACTTGAACGCTTCTTTACCATTGACCCAGATATGGTAATGTTCAGCTTCGGCAATAATGGTCATCTAAAACAGACATCTTGGTATTAAATGTAGGGACTGAAAACTAGCATTCTCACTACTGCATGACCAGGCCAAATATGGTTAAATCTAAGGCCTTGCAAGTATTTACAGATGAAATATGTGGGGAAACAAGCTATACAGTACCTCAACTTTGATTCCCCCAAAGGTGGGATTTGGGAAGGGATTTGGATGAACCTCTTCTGGACCCCATTTCCCGTTCAAGAAACTGTTGCACTTCACCTCTGTCTTATTATCCTTGTTGAACCCCACAATCATTCGAAATGCGATCCCTTCGGGGCAATCAATCTTAACTGTGAAGCTAAAATGAAATTGAAGTTAACAGACTTTCCTCCACCATGATGAGTTTATCATCATACACGTCTCTTATTGCAGATAAGAAGTGCTAACACAAGGGATCATGTACATCTTTATTATGAGTTGTTGCTGCTTGGGAGACAAAACTTGATGTTGCAACATTAACCACTTGGGTATTCTCAGCGAAGATATAGAACAAAAACAGAAAAGTCACTGGTATAGAGCCCTGACTCTGAGGGACTCCGGTAAATCAAGTAAAGGGTTTATGTGGTTAATGTTGAAGGTTCTAATCTAGGAAAGTTACAATACTGCTAGAGTCTCTGGGAAATAAAATTGTCAGCTATCTATATTCCCTTAGACAAACAAACAAACAAATGTACAGCCATATCATATTGCAAATATAAGCTAATATTAATACTGTCATGCTCTACGCACCTTTCGGGTACAGGTTCGGGTATCATTATAGGTAGATTAAAAGGTACAGGTTTCACTGTGCCTTTCACCTGGATGCTGTTGCCGTTGGTGAATCCATTCAGTGCAACTATAGCTGGCATGTTCTAAGGGCAGATGAGGAATAAAATATTAACAATGCAATTTATTCAGTAATTGCATTGTATGTATGTATATATAATATATATAATATAATAATCTTTATTTCAGACCCGTGGGTCCAAAAAAAAAAAGACAGCAGCACATTATATAAAAAGAGACAGCAGAATATAAATATACAATATAAAGAAAACAATACATCACTCAAGCGCACCCACCCCCCACCCCACTCACACATACTGTACACCAATTCATGAGGCGGCTGTCAAGCGCAGAGTCAAAATATTCAAGCAGGTAAATTCATTAAAAAGTATAGAGGCTATTATGCCAATGCTCTCTAAGCCTGGATGTGTATCTATAACTGCTTCTCATCGGGCTGGTTAGAGCCTCTATGATGCTGTTCTCTGACACATCAAGCCGACACGTAAAATTGTACATCAATTGTCTTAGAAGTGCATCACATGTAGGCACACCAGTGGACATAAAACAATTGACTGGCACTATGCCATCTGGGAATGTGGAGCAACAACCTCATAGCATCATTATAAGCCACTCTGAGCCTCTGCATACTCCTCACCCTGTACGAATACCAGAGATGAGCCGTATACAGAGGTGTGACATAGGCTCAACAGAACACATAGAACATTTCCGGAGCTGCATATTGGCCTGTCCATAGATTTTACGATATTGTCTATAGACATCTCTGTCGTCCATCCAATCATCAGTGCGGACATGACCAAGATATTTTATTTCCTTGCATATTATAAGAGGACTATCACACAATTGAAAAGCATTGTATGTACCGTATGTATGTACAGTATGTATGTGTGTGTGTGTGTGTGTGTGTGTGTGTGTGTGTGTGTGTGTGTGTGTGTGTGTGTGTGTGTGTGTGTGTGTGTGTGTGTGTGTGTGTGTGTGTGTGTGTGTGTGTGTGTGTGTGTGTGTGCGTGCGTGCGCGTGCCTGCCTGCCTGCCTGCCTGCCTGCCTGCCTGCGTGCGTACGTATGTATGTATGTATGTATGTATGTATGTATGTATCTATATGTGTAGGCTATATATAGACAGACAGACAGACAGTATATTTAATCGTAAAGTCAAAGTTATTCCCCTGGGGTAGTTAACCCAAATTCTCTAGTCTAAAAATAAATTTAAAAAGTATATTATTAGATACTATAGAATATTAGTATGATGTTTATGTATTTGTACCATTACATTAACCAGAATATGACCTACGCACAATAAATGACAGACTAAGAAAATATTTGTTATCTACAGTAGGACTATGTAACAATTAACAGTATAAAGTATTATATTATAATATTGGAATAATTCAGAATACTTACATATTCGGTCATTCTCGCAGAGTAGAATTAAATTCTTGGTGGACTGATGCAGTAATCTTTAGAGATGGGTACAGGCTATAGTTCCCTCTTCTATTTATATTGTAATCTATAGGGGTGTAAACCATTCCTGTTGGCACCCTGCCCTCCAATCTTGAGAACGCCTTGAGAGAGCTGTGTTACCAGGTGCATATCATACGATATCAAATAATAAGTAATGTTCTACTGTATGCATGTACAGTATGTTGTGTCTAATACTGTCTACTATGGTAGATGTTAAAGGTAGGGTAAGTGATTTATTTAGGTTAAAATACGTGTTATTCAGATTAATATCTAATATGTAACCGAATTGCATCACAGCCAAAAATAACAAGTAATTTCTGAAACACATAACTGTTTTGTACTGATTATCAATAACAATTACTGTTGCCTGGATTAGTTAATGTGTAGATAGTTGCAAGACATGAAAAGTATTTTAACATTTAACTGGAAACTGGAGTCAAATAACCCCAAACTTTCTTCTGGGTTATGCAATTACATTTTCCTAGCCTTCATTACCCGCCACCTATGGTGGCCCTCATGCATCATCAAAGTTGCCCAACCCTGTACTACATAGTACAGGGCTGGTCCCAGGTTTGATTCCCGAGCCCGATGGACCTTTGCTGCGTGTCACTCCCTGACTGTCTCCCCCGTTTCATGTCAATCTCCACTGTCGAACAATCGAAATAATGGCAAATAAGCCCCAAAAAGACGATTTCTACCTATACACAGTTGTTGTTTAGACAAATACATTCTGAAACTAGAAAAAGTGCTCCTCGGAGCACAGGTCTCCGCCAGGTCAGGTAGATTATTGTGACGCTATAATAGGCCAATGTGAAAAGGGTGCCATTTCTTAGGTCTTTCAGGGCAGAGTGTGCGCGCAAAGTTCCACGCAGATCGGTGCAGTTATACGAAAAAACGAAAAATGGCCTGTTATAGCGCCACCATGAGGCTGATTTGAATGCCATTTCTTTCTCTGCCTATAGTGGGAATGTGCGTGTAACATTTCACGGAAATTGCATGCTGCCTTCATGATTTGAGGCATTTTGTTCAAAACCAACCAATCCTTTGGAAGCCAAACTTAGGCAATCAGGATGTAATATGGGAAATCGGACAGATTCGTGTTGATCACATAACTATGGAGATACTGTGTACCGATTTGTGTGATGTTTGGACAAAATCTGTAGGAGTAATATTCAAAAAAATGTTTTACACAACTCGGCCTCCTGGTGGCGCTTTAACAGGCCAATCTGAAAAATTTGGAAAAACTTGGTTCGGCTTTGGCATCCAAGGAGTGTGTGTGCACATTTTCACAGCGACCGGGCCAACGGTGCCGGAGATTAGCTGCTCACAGACAGACGGACGGACGGACGGACGGACAGGGTGCAAAACGTAATCTCGGCCATGAACATGTTTGAGCAACGGATAGGATAGGGATGATTGCACCACTTCCAGTGGTGACTTGAGGGTCCTACAGTACAAGTAGGTTTACTTATGATCCTAGATTACTATTTCTATGCATTTGATGTATTAACATTTGTCCTCGCTTACTGTGAGTCGCTCTGTTTTAAAAGCGTTGCTAAATGCCAACATTGTAAATTGTGGATGAACCCTAGCATGAGACTCCTCGTCCTCATACAGTATAGTGACTGTATGAGACCTCATATAGTATGATGTGACTGTATGAGACCACACCTCATATAGTATGATGTGACTGTATAGACCTCATATAGTATGATGTAACTGTAGGTGATATTACTTGCATGGTTGTAAACATTGACCTTGGTTCCATGACTGCAGGTGCTGACTGGACATGATTACTGCTGCTCTAAGTGCTGTTTCTGGGCTGTCTTCTATTCTAAAAGGGAGAAAAGAATGATACACGTCAACAATGGAAACACAAAAAACTTAATATAATATGAAACATAATAAACATAATAACCTAGTCTCTCTCTCTCTCCTCCCTCCCTCTCTCTAGAATGGCTGCTGAACTAAATGGTGTTTCTGAGCTGTCTTGTGTTCTGAAAAATGCACATTTATATAGCGCTTTTATCCAAAGCACTTTACATTGATTGTGCCATTAACCCATTCATACATCGATGGCGGAGGAAACCATGCAAGGCACCAACATGCTCATCGGGAGCAATTAGGGGTTCAGCGTCTTGCTAATGGACACTTCGACACCAACTCTAGGGGAGCGCCCCACCGGACCTGGGAACCTTGCGGTTTTCCAGTTCACTCTACCCGGCCACTCTACCCCTGAGCCACTGCCGCCCTGTTCTGAAAGGGAGAAAGTGAATATTACAGGTGAAATGTCAATGATAGAAATAATGACATGAAAAAGACAATCTACTATGAGACATAATGCTATAATAACCTAGTATTTCTCTCTCTCTCTGGAATGGCTGCTGGCCGTCAGGATACAGTCCCGACAGTGACTGCATTCCTTTAAATGCTGTCCTGACCTTAATTATCTAATCTCTCATCAGCTACTCATCTGTTTTGACAGTCAAGTTGATGTCTCTATTGTTCCATCTCCACACCTCACAACATACCTATGCATGGAATCACAACAATGTTCTAAGACTTTCTCATCAGTATAGAATACCTGAATGGAAAACACAACTATTAAAGCTACCGCTTGCCAAACATAAAACATAGTTTCGTTGGTACAACTTGATCTCCTCTTGTCCTCAAGTAACCCCGTCCTCTGTAAAGGCAGCCATCTGTAAAAAAAGAAAATGCATTTTCAGGTCAGGATACCAATTTTATCCAATCACGATTGGGAACTCAGACAGGATACAGATTAAACAAGTGAAATTGGAACAGATGACACAAAGAAATGAGCTGGCAAAAACTATTGGAACACTATAAAAATGAAGCTGATAAATGGGTAGCCTACTCTCTCCTGATTTACCGTTAGGCCGCTAGGGGCAGTTGAAATATCTTTTTGGGGGTAATAGATTTTCTTTCTTTTCTTTTTTCATTTTTTTCATTAAAAATGTTAAACAGAACACCAATGCATCTCAGACAACACACCATTGGGGAAAGTAAACAGCATTAAATATGTCTATCTCGCCAAAGTTTTCATAGTCACTTCAAGGCAGGATATCCACTCAAACAATATGGATTCACAAAATCTTCATAGCTTGCACTCATAGCTTTCTTGTTTTCATACATTTTATGTGTGCAAGCAGTTTATTCCTATTAAAATTAACTTAATCCGGGGAGTCTGTGAGCATTTTCTTTATTTTAGATGATAATTATGCAAATGATACTAATAAGGAAAAGTTATATAACTTAGTTATTGGAAGAGATTAATTCATGAACATCCAATATATATATTTCTTGTTAAATTTGTTACATTGTTAATGCTAATTACAAATGGATGCATGATTTAATTATGTCAAGATAATAATTTCTGGATATGGAAACAATAAATATAGACTTCTATGAGAGTATGAGATCATCTCTCTAAGTTGAAAAAGCCAAAAATGCAGCACTTTCTTGATTTCGTAATATACTTTTGCATAATCTATGCATATTATGCTAATGAGGAAAGGTTGCATGACTGCATCATAGTAATAGATACATTTCTGGACAACACAAACATGGACTCTTGAAATTCTCTTAAATTATAGCGATTTCCAGTTTTTGGCCAATATTTAGCTAATTATAGAAACTAAACACAACAGGAAAAAAAATAGATATCTTTATTTGACTTTCTAAGAACTCCAAGAATCAAAATATACCACTCAACAAAGATAAATAAGTGACACTTACGGCCACCACAATTTGATGGATAAGGCCCCTGAAAAGTAGTTGTGGCTGATTTTATGGCCAGGAGTAATTTTTCACAAAAAACTAACAGTTGGAATGGATTCAGCACCCCAGAAAACTATACAGTAATAATTAGACATCCCACAAGTTCATATTGGCCAAATGAACATTTTCCAGTTGTTTGCCCAGGCCCTCCGGGTACCCCAACTTTGATTGGCTCCCACAAAGTTTCCCAAGGGAGTTGGGTTAGAACAAATTCAGAGGTTAGTAGACACCTTTATGAACACATTTGTGAAGAAAGCTATTGGTAAGCATTTATTTTCCATATTGATAAAAAAAATTGGCTAACTCTCCCTAACTACAGTATTACCTGAGGACAGAAGGAGATCAAGTTCTACCAGCGAAACCATTTGCAAGGTACGGTAGCTGGTGGGTTCCTTTAAAAGGCGTGCAAAGAACCTGGAATTTGCAGTTTACTCAAACAGTCTTATTGTCTGCAGAGAAACTTCTTCATCCGTGGGCGTTTGCAAAGGTACAAGGTACGTTTTGACATTGTTTGACATTTGTTAATCGTAGTATTTTCATTCTACAAATCGGCTATGTTCACTGCTATTGATATGTTTGAACATTACTGCTACTAAACAAAAGCTCTTTAACAATGATGATTCCTAAAGGTGTATATATATATATATATATATATATATATATATATATATATATATATATATATATATATATATATATATAAACTGCCCACAAAAAGTTCGGAAACTTAACTTTGGTCGATTATTTTTCCCCTTCAATAATAATAATTGATATAGTATTTTATATCATTTTTATCGTTGATTAGTCACCTTTACGAGGTACAGCTTGTAAGGATTGTGCAATCGTGGAATGAGCAACACAGCTAAACGTGTAGCGCCCCAATAAATGTGCCAAAATCCCCCAATATGCATGGGGGCAGCAGCACTGCCCCCATGGAAAGATGGCATGTTTGTCCTGCAAACATTGCAATAGGGCAAGTGGAAGCATGTTCCGTTATGCAGCGTGGCACCATTATTTGGCAGTGCTGCTGCTTGGAGAATACACAAACAAAGTTGGATGACCCATGCTTAGGTGCCAGTCACACACCTGTGACTGGCACCTGAGTGACTGGCAGATTACTCAAAACAAGAGCGATTATCAACAGAAGCATATTGGGGGATTTTGGCACATTTATTGGGGGCGCTACCTACACATTTAGCTGTGTTGCTCATTCCACGATTGCACAATCCTTACAAGCTGTACGTTGTAAAGGTGACTAATCAACAATAAAGATGATATAAAATTCAATACCAATTGGTATTATTAAAGGGGAGAAATAATCACCCAAAGTTAAGTTTCCAAACTTTTTGTGGACAGTTTATATATAATTATTAATTTTGTGTATATGTTATACTTACTAAAAACGGAAGAGGAAGGATGAAAATATGAAGTTGATAAATACACTCCCGAAATTAACTTAATTTTTCACCTCCTCCGCCGTCCCCACAGCTCACGTGATACTGTTGTTACAGCAGCAACAACAACGAGCCAGGGGTCATCAACATGTCCCTACACGGACAAACGTTTCCGTGGCAAGACTTGTCTATGTCCGTGGCCCATTTCATTTTTTTTCTTTTGAAAAAAAAAAAGATAATGTAAAAACATACTAAATATTCACAATCACATTTTTGAATTCAGTTTGGTTTTAATAATTTTGGTGACTTCGGGGAGACATGCTTATTAATATGTTTTAGGAGATTTGTGGTATTGCATGGTACATGATTGTATCAGGTGAGGCAGCTAGAAGTAATGTTTGATAATAGCTAAATAATAGCTTTGATAATAGCTTAATTCCCTGAAAATAGCAAAATGCGTGTTTAATCCTTTGTTGGAGAAACCTTAAATTTTTTAAGACAATTATACTGTAGGAAAAAAATCAAAAACAGATCTGTTCAGAGCGGTCCATTTGCTACAAAAGCAAAGGAGGCCGTAACTGGACAAGTAAAGCTCTTTTAAAAAAGATTTTCACCGTTGAGAAACAGCTGTTTCAAATTGTCCAAAAATAACTATAATAACACTCCACAATCATAATCAGTGCAAACCCTTGATCCACAGCCTGGGGTCCACAATCATCAACAGACCTCCAGCTTATACATTTGCTCACCTCTGATTAAAGATAGGAGCCCTAGAATGAAAGTAGTTGTGACACTGCATTCCTTTAAATCCTGTCATAACATAATTTATCTAATCACTCATCATGTATGTACATACGGGTGTATGATGTTTTTGACTCTGACCTTTCGTTTCATCATGATAGAAGATTTCTCATCAAGATATCACCGTAATGGAAAAAAAACACAACAATCGAAGGTACCACACCATTGGTACGGTAGAACTGGTAGAACTTGATCTCCTCCTGACCTCAACTACACTCTGAAAAGCCAGCAATCTCTACAATAACCACATGACACGTACCCACTCACTTCTGCACCTAAATGGCCCTTTGCTCATGTAATGTGCAATGGAAGCGGTGTACTGATAAGACCCAATTATTGAAATCCCAAATACGGAATAGACTTCCATCATGACACATTTAATGCCTGTCTTAGACACCTGGCAGTCTTAAGGTTTTCTTCAGAATAGGTAACCTCTTTAACCCTGGCATCCCCATGTTGGGCATGTCATTATAGGCCAAGTAAATAAATAAATAATTAGAAACATTTCTGAAAGGTTTCAAAAATACCAGATCTACAATCTCTCAACATGTCATGATGTGTTGTGAGCGTAGATTGGCTTTTAAAACAATGCCTTGTATTTATTTGTGGCTCTATTAATGCAGATACTATCATTGTAAAATGTGTAGCACATTGACATATGGCACATTGGCGTTCATTATGTATTTCTGGTCAACAAAAATAGAATATCGATGCAAATGTCCATCACAAGCTGGCATGGTGATGACCACTGCAACCAGCGTTAGCGCTGCTAGTGCTACCAACGTTGGTGGTGCTTGTAGTAGCAGCATGCAGTGCCAACATTAATCTAGTGTCAACTATTGCAGATGCTAGTATTACCTTTGATGAAACTGAAACTAGAGCTTATGTTGTTAATGCTAGTGGTGGTGATGACATTTCTCTCCATGATTACATTGACAATGACGATGACTCATCAGCTGAGCTCTCTGTCAAACAACCCACTGAGACAGTTTACATTGAGTACTTTTTGTTGTCCTCTGCTGCATAGATCGTCATAATGGCGGTGTGTGGAGGACTCAGCAAACTGATGGATGCAGATAAGGAAGTTAAGAAGATCTGTGGCGATGTGAGTATAGATATAATAATAATAACACAATATTTCATTGTTAGAATGACATCGCAAATTTTCAATACTTTTACTTCTACTCCACTACATCTCAGAGGGAAATATTGTACTTTTACTACACTACAATTATTTGACAACTTTAGTTACTTTGTAGACTTGAATTATTATTACTAAACATGAATTAACCACTTACATTTAAGCTCTATATTTACTATACTTTCACTTTTGGTATTTTAAGTACATTTTGATGCCAATACTTTTGTACTTGTATTTCTACATTGTGGTATTGGTACTTTTACTTTGAGTGAGTAGGCTACTTTTTCCACCACTGTGTACAGATGAAGTCGGATGTACAGAGAAAAACAGGGAAGAACTACGGTGTTTTCCAAGCCGTGAACTACAAGACCCAGATTGTTGCTGGAGTCAACTACTTCATCAAGGTAATGAATGACATAATTAATGACACGAGCAAAATGTTTGATTAAGTACTACATCTTTTTGGCTAATAATAAAATGCTGCTGTATTATATGATTCTTATACATCAGTGGTGTAAAGTAATTAAGTACATGTACTCAATTACTCTACTTAATTACAATTTTGAGGTATTTTTACTTGACCTTTACTGGAGTATTTCCAATTTTCAGTACATTTACTTCTACTCCACTACATCTCAGAGGCAAATATTAAAATTTTACTCCACTACAATTATTTGAAAACTTTATAGTTACTTATTATTATTACAAAACATACATAATTATAAATAAAAAAACATCACGTGGATTCACTGCAATTACAACAGACAAAACGTTGTTTTGTTTTATAAGTTAGGCTATACTATATTATGTGTACAATCTAAAGCATTTGGAATTAAAGCCAGCATTCTTAATCCTGTATCATACAAACCAAACCGCGCGTAAATTGGTTGAGAACTCAGAGTTGTGGTGCTTTTCATGCATGTTTTCATGCCTCAATAAGCTTGGTTTATATACTTCAACGCACGACAGTATCGCACATCGAAAATCGGCGATCAATGCACAAGAAGTCGCCTCCGCGACGCTTGTGGGCTTGTACATAAATGATACAGTTGTGCCTCGAAGCATAACTCAGTCAGCATAGACATAATAGGCATAGAAAGTGAAGCTCACCAGTTGGAGTGAACAGCAGCAGTCAGTAGGCCTATAGACGGGTTTCCTGTTAGTAAACATGAGAGGATGCTGCGCGCGCAAGAGAGGGGTGAGCCTATAGAGGGCGCTATTACCCGCAGCAGCTCTGGTCAAATGTCCATTCATAAAAGAAATGGTCTTCACCGGGTTTAATGAAAGTAGATTAAATTATGCAGTTTGTAATATCTTGTTTACTCAATAAAAATGATTTGTCGGAAGTTGGATCTGTTAGTCCTTTATTTGTATATAATAGCAGCATTATGCCTATTATGCCTATAATAGCAGCATTATGCCTATCTAACTCCCGAACACAACAACAGAGTGAATGGCGCTTCCGGGTTCGTTCTACCACTGGCATGCGCAGATTGCGCATTCTGCTCTGTGATGACGTTGCGCGGAAACCCGTCTATAGCTGTATTGATATGCGCTTTAGGTGTAGCAAACCTGCACACAAGGAGAGTGAACCATATGCATGCGCGAGATAACATTGCGAGTCAACGTTAAAGATTTTTGCGTACAAAGCATTAGGCAGAGTAGAACGTTTTGTATCTACATGTTATGGTACATTATACATTTCACTCACTAGTCATTAACTATATAATATTTACCTTATTGGTTTGATCATTTAAAATATATATGGAATATATTTTACAGTAATATTTATTCAAGTCAGATCTAGGTTTAGGAGAGGTGTTGTGGTGCACTAGCGCCCTGTATTGATGGGCCGCGGCTGGAGTCAGATACAGGTTGGAAGAAGTAGGTACTCACATTTTTAAGTAAAAGTATCAATGCTGCAATGTAGAAACACTCTGTTACAAGTAAAAGTAATCAAATACACATTTATTTGAGTAAAAGTACCAAAAGTAAAAGTACTCATTATGCATTATGTCCCGTTTCACAAGGTATCATTGTCGCTCTTGGGCGGTAACTCCATTTTCAGCCTTTCTTTTTCTTTTTTCATAAAACAATGCTATTGAAGACCCCCCCCGCCAAAAAAAATAAAATATTGAACCAATGAAAAGTATTAAAAAGCGCTTCTGACAAAACCTCCCAACTCCATTGGATCCTCAAACTGTCGGACTGTCAAACCACCCAACTTCACCTCCTCTCCTCTGCGTGCTGCCGTTCCACACAGTGCACACAGAGGACAGGACAGGACAGAGCTGCTGCGGAGTGGCAGCTAAACGAGGCAGTTTTTTCCCCCCTCGTAGTAAACTATGCAGTGTACCTGTTTATCAAACATTTTTTGTTTGTTATCAAAATAAGTCATTCTATTTCTAAAAAAAAAACTGAGATGATAATGACACATGCAAGTATCTGACAATATATAAAGTCACTATACCAACTTTGATGAGGCAGTATTGCTGAAAAATTAGCATTTTGGAGTTCACAAGGTTTGACGCCTTGTGAGCTTGTAGATCGGCTATTTTCAAATACGGGTACCCAAAGTTTAAATTGGGCTGGAGTGGTTAATTAATGTATATTTTGTAATAATAATGCAAATCTACAAAGTAACTAGTAACTAAAGTTTTCAAATAATTGTTGTGTAGAAAAAAGTACAATATTTGCCTCTGAGATGTAGTGGAGTAAAAGTAAAAGTATTGAAAATTGGAAATATTCCAGTAAAGTAAAAGTACCTCAAAATTGTACTTAAGTACAGCACTTGAGTAAATGTACTTTTACTTTCCACCACTGTGTAATTCTTTCGGTGAGAATATTGGCCATTTCTTAGTCATCATGCCATTCATATTGACGCTCCCATTAGGACACACATGGACATGGTAAAACTAGCCATTTGATTGCCTTAACATCTTATGGAGAATACACAACAAATCAAAGACCTGCAGACCAACAGGATAGGATCTTTGTTCTATAGGGACACATTGTTCAAAGAAATTGTATTGGCACTTCTTAACCCTCTTATCTCTCCTATAGGTTCATGTTGGTGGAAAAGACTACATTATCATCTGGGTGTTTCAAATGCTCACGTGTGAAGGAGGAACACTAAGCTTGGTTGGTGTCGAGCAGGGCAAGACCCTCAAAGACCCCATTGAATTTTTCCCCACCAAATAACAAGTTTAAACTCCAGTGCCTATACAGTATGAGTCACAATCCTCTATATCGGTGTCTTTGTGCTACATTATTCAGCCATGTTAACTTTGAATCTCATTCCATGC
Organism: Gymnoscopelus microlampas; assembly: GCF_963454915.1. Classification (NCBI taxonomy): domain Eukaryota; kingdom Metazoa; phylum Chordata; class Actinopteri; order Myctophiformes; family Myctophidae; genus Gymnoscopelus; species Gymnoscopelus microlampas. The sequence goes on from NC_139948.1 coordinate 15,566,663, forward strand.
AGGGTTTTGTCACTGATGAAAATATGTCACCATATTGTTTGGGACTGAGATAAACTGTTTTGTTACATGATTTAATAAAAAAAGAATCATCCTAAGAAAAGTTTTTTCTACGTCATTTTACTTGGAATGGCTGACATACGGTGTGTGTCAGCCATTCCAAGTGAAAGATGAAGTGTCAGCTACAGTAAATACAAAAGCGTCAAATAGTCATTCATTATGGTGTATACATGTGAATTACTCACTACCACGCCCATACTGATTCAGTTAGTGCCTTTAGGTTGGCCCATATTGCAACTTTATATAACTGGTAAATTGTGTGATGATCAGCAGCCAAAATCGAACCATATTATTAATCCTTCCAACTAACACATATACTGGGTGAAGAAAAAAAAAACCCGTCCTCGACAAAGTGTCAATTAAAAACACATTAAAACTAGGAAAGCATCAGTCATTTTAGATTTTAGCGTTGGCTATTTAAAAATAGCAGATATACAAGCTGCAAGCTTGTACATCTGCTATGTTTGAAAATGTTGGAAAATTCTTGAAAGTGTCAGACCTACTGATATAGAAGGCATTTGTAGAATCTGCCTCAGGTCTTAATAGGTTAAATATGAAAATGACATTGCTCTACAAAGAGTTGATCTCTTCAGTGAAATTATTTAATTGTTTGTGTCTCTGGGGACCCCCAGGGGTCCTTGGGGAGGTTCCAGGGGGTCCCCAGCCAAATGTGTAAATAGCATCACAATCATTTTGACCACTTTAACCTTTTATACTTGGGCTATTCAAAAATAGCAGATATACAAGCTCACAGCGCAGCACCGAGTGCTGTGTGGTGAGCTTGTAGATCTGCTATTTTTGTAAAATTGAACAATAGTGAACATTTTCTTTTTTTTTTTAAAGCATGCATTTTAACACAAATCTTTGCTTCTGGTGGTCCCTGGCACAACATATTTTAAGATGGGGGTCCGCAGCCAAATATATATCAATTTGGGGGTCCCTGGCATGACAAAGTTTGAGAAGCACTGACTTACCCTACCTTTAATTGAATAACAACTTTTTAACTTCAAAGATACAACATGATTTCCCTCTGGCCTTCTGTCATGAGTAGTACCACCCAATGGCAATACTTACCTCTGACCACTGAGAGGTGCTCAAGGCTCTCACAGAAAAGGGACTTGCTTGTAAACTGACTTAACCACATGTATGCAACTCACTACACTACTCACACAATCCACAGAGGCAGAGCCAACATGTAGAAGGTGGAGACCGCACACACACATGCGCACGCGCACACGCACACACACACACGCACACGCACACGCACACACACACACACACACACACACACACACACACACACACACACACACACACACACACACACACACACACACACACACACACACACACACACACACACACACACCTGTTGCTGTATATAGCTTACATAGATGTGTTGTTTCTGTAGTCTAGCCTCAATGTTTCTCTGAATAAATAGAATTTAATTGAGCCCATATGTGGCATAATGGGATTGTATAAAAATGGATGAGTTTGGGAGCGCCTGAAACCGTGTGCAAAAAGCATTGTTAAAACCAATATTGTCGGCGCGTGTGCACACACACAACACTGCCCCCTCCCCTAAGGTGTTTTGTACCTACGCCTATTTGTAAATTCTAGGCAGTCAGACTGTCTTAGTTTTTGGGCACAACACCTGCCACAAGATTAAGTTCAATTTCAATTAACACTTGCAAATGAGTTCCCTTCCGCCCTGCTGCATGTGCAGTAAAACACATTGTTTTAATTACACAACGATGATATAACGTTGGCCATAGGCCTACATATGCAATCTTGAGCCCTGAAACAATCTCTGATTAAAATTAGCAGATCATTTCCCTAGATACAGCTTTACCTTACGCTAACCTGACACAAATGCTGAGCTCTCTTTTTTTTATCGTTGCACGATCTGGTAAAAGAAAGAAAGCAAGAAAGAAAGAAGAAAGAACAAAGAAAGACATCTATGATGGTTCATGGGATGCTGAATCTTCTCACCCTGATGTCCATTAAAAGTGACCTACTGCGGAAAGTGGGTTTTACTGGCCTTCTCAAGGACTCTGCTGCACAGAAGTCAGCTAATGGTAGTCACCCGCTGTGTATATGTTGATGAATGAATCATGTTCAATGACTAAGGACATGTTTTTGAAAGGAAGAGAATGTTGATGTGAGCCTCTCTAGCCCCATCTGTGACCTCACCCATCGCTACAGCGATGGGTGAGGTCACAGATGGAGCTAGAGTCTGTCACGTACGTCTTTTGTGTTGTGGCTGTTGAAAGCTTTGAGTCATGCAGGGCTAGCATTCTGTCATGGTAGCAACACCTCTTGCTTTGTATTCCTCTCGGTCAAATTGCTCTCCCCTCGCTCCCTGGTAATGGAATTTCCTCATTCACGATGATTAGATATTGGCTGCTGTTCAAGGCTAGATGTTTTGAGCTGAGCTCTGACATAACATGCTTGGCACTGGACTTCTACCGCGCTCTAATATCTATCCGCTCTAATTTATCTGTTCCTATTCATTTCACTGTGTATTTAGCATAGTGACCAGACGTCCCGGTTTGTCCGGGACTGTTCTGGTGTCAAGCTGGTTGTCCTGAGTTCTGACAGCTGTTAACTAAAATGTCCCGGTTTTCAATATTCACTACGGAATTGTCCAGATTTTATCCATAATGAATGTTCTTTGCCAAGTACGGCAGTGCAATATAACTTTAAAATGGTCTGTGTGAGGTGGGGGGCCTGTAAATGAATCTGCCCAGGGGCCCATTGCTTACAAAATCCAACCTTCACCATCAAGTACAAAATTTGAGGAAATATCAGTAGAGAACAAGAGTGAAGCAAATTGACAGGTAAGATGGCAAGAATGTTTTACTCCATTTTGGACAATAAATAAAGAGCTAAAAGGAAATAACGATTTATATATTAGCTCAACGTCCAGCTGACACTCAATTGAAAGTTCTCATACTTGCACTTAGAACAGCATAACAGGTTTTTGTCTTGACTCGAATCTTGATTGATTCAGCAGGTCTGGTTTTCACATAATAAAAACCTATTCATGTGATTGGGTAAAAACGTGGCAGTTGTTACAGCTTATAATCATTTAGCCTTCAATAGGCCTAGTTTTGATATGGGGAGTAAGGCTTAATTAGATTTTTCAGCAGTTGTTTTCATGCATTCATATGATGATGATGCATTAACTTGATCAGCAATAACTCATTGTTTGGGACGGGGGGAAGGGGAGAGGGGCCTAATTGCACGGCAAGCACTTCCAGGGGTTCAGGGAATGGCACAACAAGGCTCGCTTTGTCAATAATGAAACCCCATCAGTCAGCCTCTTTGATTGCACACAAGGCATGCATGCCAGTGGTGGAAAGTAACCAAGTGCATGTGTTCAAGTACTCTACTTAAGTAAACTTTTGAGGTACTTTTACTTTACTGGAGTATTTCCAATTTTCTATACTTTTACTTCTACTCCACTCCACTACATCTCAGAGCAAAAATATTGTACTTTTACTCCACTACAATTATTTGAAAACTTTAGTTAGTAGTTAACTTTGTAGATTTTGATAATTATTACAAAACATACATTAACCACTGCAGCCCTATTTAAACTTTGGCTATTTTCAAAAGATTCTTTTAATACATTTTAGACATCATCTGAAATCGATAGATCCATCATCATTTCTACAAAGCTCTGTGCGTCTGTAGCTCTGTAGCTCAGTCTGTGCCCAAAATCTGTTCTGCCCGGTTCTCTTCAGTGGCTGGAGCAATTGATCTGCATTTGCACACAGCCATTGACCATTACCATGTGCACACAGAAGCCTGTTTTTCGCTTTCCCCAAATGTCAGCTGTTTATTAACGTTTTTGTGTTCGCTGGTTCCCGGGTTGCCAAATCACGTGCGTCAAACAAGCGCCAGTGTTGCCAAATCCGTGAAACAAGCGGACCATGATGCACGCGTGGTGCTCATATCCCCCGACGGGTATGGTCTAGTAATGATAACTTATAAAACGGGACATTCTGCAAAATAAGTACTTTTACTTTTGGTACTGAAAGTATATTTTGATGCCAGTACTTTTACTCATGTACATTTTGATCACAGGACTTACTAACAGAGTGTTTCTACATTGCAGTATTGATACTTCTTTTTAAAGATATTTTCTGGGGCTTTTATGCCTTTATTTGACAGGACAGTAGGCTGACAGGAAATGGGGAGAGAGATGGGGGGTGACACACAGCAAAGGTCGTCGGGATCGGGGGTCGAGCCTGCGACACGCTGTCAAGCTGGATTACCAGCGTATGTGGTATGCGCCTGGACCACTAGGCCAGCGGGCGCCCATAGTATTGATACTTTTACTTAAAGTTCACAAATAACGATTTTTAGCAGCCTCTGCTGGTCATTACCGTCACTGCAGGCCGTTCGTTTATTCCTCTGTTACCCAGAATTCCATTTGTTTTCACCGGAAGACGGAAGAGTTTCAAAAAGCGTTTAATTGTTTTATACGATCTGTGGATCGTTTCTCTTAGCCAGTGGAGCTTTAGTTACCGTGAGCTGTGTTTTCTTTTTCTGTTGTTTTTCGATCTTCAAATCATACAATCTCTTAAAATCAGCGTGAGTTTCCTTTTTGTTATTAGCGCGGTAGTTCCTGGCCAAACAGGAAACCAGTGCGGTAGTTCCTGGCCAAACAGGAAACCAGTGCGGTAGTTCCTGGCCAAACAGGAAACCGGTGCATTTCCACTTCCGTTTTCCGGCCAGATGACGTCATTTTCGCGGGAAAGTCCCCCCCGACACCGTTCAATAGAAAATATATAAATAAAAGGCTTTCGGGGGTGAAATTCATGGAGTGGGTGTTGTGAAACATTTGCCACTCACAAAAGATATACAATTTAACTTTAGTTTTATTGAAAAACTTACCTAGTATTTCTTTAAGTATGTGCGTTAAAGTACTTAACGCACGCACGCACGCACGCACGCACACACAGCACACGCAAACTGCATTCCCCTTAAAACCTTTTCTCATAATAATACCATGCAGGCAATCGAGCATGCATACTTCATACAACATCTTTTTACCTATACTGCAGCGTTCACTCAGCGAAGCGACATCGCTGCACCACGTTTTATTGCACATCTCTGTCATGTCATAAAAGTCGGCTGGCATTACGGCACAGTTTTGCTGAGACTGCGGCTTCTAATTGTCACCCAGGGCATGTCTGCACTGTGAGCAGAACTGAGCTAGAGTGACACATATGGGGGCACGATGCCTGTGCAAATGATCCAGCTGAGGTCCCTATTGTTCATGTCATGATCCTCACGGTCCCTAAGGGGAGAGATGTGCTCTCACTGCCACCTGGCTGGCAAAGCTGTTCCTGGGGCAGCTGGGCCTCGCCCAACAAAGTGGCTGCTGGTCAAATTGTAGATTGGCTATTTTTGAATAGATTAACTATTATACGGCTTGATGTATGTTATTTTAATATTGATCTACAGTAAATCTTCAAAGTAACTACTCATAGTGGAGTACCTCTGAGAAGTTTAAACTATTGAAACATATAAATAATACTCAAGTAAAGTAAATTTATCCCAAATGTGTACTCGAGTGTACTTAGCTACTTTTCACCACAGTCTACTTGGCATGTTTCTCTCCTCCCAGAAAATCTAAAACAAAATCACCGACCTGTCTGTAAACTCACTGGCGTTGGGGATGTACAGTACAGTGCATTTTATGCATTCCATTTAAAGGCGGGGTGCCGTGATTTTCAGTGATCCCCCCCCCCTAAAACATAATCATCAGGTATTATGGTTATACAAGAGGAAGACTTTTTTCAAAAAAGTGTACAGAAAGTGTTAGAATTATGTTTTTATGTGGATACGCCTCCAGTTCATTAAGTATACCCGGTTCTCACCTTAGCACCTCCTCCACCACCTTAGCACCACCCACCTGTCCTAGTCCCTCCTCCTCCTCATGCCCACACCTGTTGTGTTAGGATAATGAGGGGGAGGGTATAATTTTACTGTGTCATTAAAGTGCTGTTTTTCTATTGGCACGTTTGACCCTCAAGGTTTCAGCCTCCAGGAAGAAACTTCAAATAGTCAGAGAAAAAACACCATAAAAACACTACCAGGGGGCTTAATGAAGTTCTATCAACCTCATAGACACATGAAAAACAGAAAAAGTGCAAAACCATGGCACCACCTCTTTAAGGGCTTGGTAGAAGTGAGCAGAGTGATTGATGGTAGCCTGCGGTGCTAACATCAACATGGGTACATCTTGTTGGGTGCAGAGAAGCTGTATTATTGATGTCAATGCCCTCGGCACCGCTGCCAACACTCTTGCCCTCCTCTCAGCCTTGTCAAGCTGACTCTGGCTCTGCTGCAGGCTGCGAAGCAGAAGCCTCCCTGTACTGGAATAATGTTACAAAATGTTTGATAACTTACATTAGATTGTTACATCATGTCAGGGAGAGACAAACATACATGTATGTTTGAGAGCAATGTGGAGTTAGGATGACGTCATGGTTGAGAGAGAGACAGATAGAGACAGAGAAATACAGAAATACACAAAAGAAATGCCTGTAAAAGGAAAATTATACAGGCAGGAAAATAAAAAATACAAATAGGAATCATCCTATAACTCGATTAGCTCTCTGTCTTCAGCACCGTCCATTTCTCTCTCTCCACCAGGCTGAAACAGCAGGGGAGAGCTGCAAGCTTGTAGATACATATTTTTGAAACTATTAGAAATCTTGATCTTCTCTTCTGGGGGTCCCTGGCACAAAACCGTTTTCAAATGGGGGTCCGCGGCCAAATATATATCAATTTGTTTGTTTTTTAGCTTGAAAAAGTTTGAGAACCACTGCTGTAAAGCACTTTGTATAAAGGCACTATATAAATGCACCATTTACCATTTACCAAATGCACCATTTTATATAGTAGGTGGAGATCTCCAATACGCGGCTGTGAGATTAATGCCCTCACAATAGTTGACACAGCTATCAAAACACTGTCATTTTGCTAACCTAATAGTCTGCATTTTCATTGTTTTCACACAAACTACAAAACTACTGTACATTATGGATGTTCCAAGTATGTGGTCAATTGCTGGTCCTCAGACCATACACAATAGGAACTGCTGCTCTGCTCTAGCTGCTTTGGCTAAAGGCCTCCCTTTCCTTTTCTCTTTATCATTTCTTTCTCTTGTTATAACTTTCTTTTCTTTCTTTGACTTTGCCATATTATTTTCGCTAATTAAATCAGATGACTTCAACTCTCTGTATCATGTCTCATGCACGCCTCTTCACGGAGCATAAATGGGGCTTTATCCTGCCTCTGTATCTCTCTCTTACACTTGCTCTCTCGCCTGTTCCTCTCTCAGACTGATCTGAGTGTCACCCCCCCCAAATTAAATCTTATTAAGTTGACTCATTCTTTCACTCTCTCTCTGTGACAAATTGGGTTAGAACTCTCCATTACTCACCACTTGTCCCTTGCATGCAACTTTATATGACACCACATTTTCTGTGTTAATTTTTCAATAAGCATTATAGAAAAATAAGCCTCATAGTATAAGCGACCATTGCTGATCACAAAACATCTGAAAATGAATACTTACAATCTTCAATTACAATGTTTGAATGAAGGGAAATTAACACTACAGACACCATTTAAGTGAAATGTGTGTGTATATATATATATATATATATATATATATATATATATATATATATATATATATATATATATATATATATATATATATATATGGAAATACTTAGATTGAACCTAGGCAAAGAGCACCTTCCAGATAACCAGCAATCCTTTACTCTGCTATTTATATTGATACTAATCTAATTAAAGTATTTCTGTCAAGACCACTTTGGTCAAAAAAAAAAAAACATATTAAAACGGTAATTGAATTGCAATATTCAAGCATTTATTACGTTTGGCAGCATGGCACTGTTCTGGTATTTCCCTGCCCTTCATTTGCATAGCCTACATGGAATGCCACAGGTAGAGAGACCTGGCTGCGTACTACAGATTAGAGCAGCAGCAACAATGACATCAGACATTTACCAATGTCAATGTCTGATAGACGATAGCGGTCAAGAGGTGCACGCTGCACACACATCCGTAAGTCGGCTATTTCGACGGGTGCTAGACCAGAATAAATAATATTGTAGAGAGAGAGAAAAGGTCCTCACACTGTCTTAATGCTCCCAGAAAAATATATGTATTTATGCAGCCGTAAAAATACAACGTTACGGCCTCTGTGACCTTCGTTAAGTATACTTGATAGACGAGTATAAAAAGGTGGAGCTTGGGTGGAGGTGGGTTTAACAATTAGCCTGCTGGTAGCGTGCATACAGTGCGACAGGAAAAGGCAAGATGGGTATATATATCACCCCCCCCAATGGAACTGGATACGTCTAAACCCCCCGAATTTTGTACTATATCCAGTATCCAGCTCTATATTCTGAAGCATCATTGGTCAGACGGTGCACATTATTATGAAGCCAAAGCCTACCTAACCTTCACCCTAATATTTTTCAGACTATTTCGGAATAATGGGATGTCGGACCAATGGGCATGCTCTGAATAGGGATGCTAGGCTTCATCTGGTTAATGTTTTATGTAAAGCGCTTTGACTTGCCTTTCTGTTGAAATGTGCTATTCAAATAAACTTGCCTTGCCTCTCTAATGGGTTATTGTACTCCACTCACATGCCCTCTCATTGAGCTGCCCTCTGAGATATTAAATCTCCAGACCCCACTTCTCCAAATGAGAGGATGTTATACAGTAGATGCAATATCTTGTTTGCCAAGAGATAAACCCAAGAATGCCTTACATTTTTTTTCCAGCTCCATTGTCATGATGGTTTATGTAGCAGCCGATACAGAGTTTGATTCATTTCCTTAACTATGTAATTTCCTTAACTATGTCCTTCACACCATACTGTTAGTTCATTTGGAATCCTTGGTCTTTTATGTATGTGACATTATTCTGGTGTTGTCTCAAGATGATGTTTCGGTCATTGAATGAAGATTTCCTTGTGAGTAAATGGTTGCCATCTTCACTTTCTCCTGTCTGGTTACCACACAGTGCTATGTTCCTCTTTGACAGATTGCCATATGCATTGCTTAGAACAGAATTCATGCTTTTCTGTTGCCCTTGTGCAACAGCCAGAACATTCTCAGCAAGCTCAGAGGCCTTTAGGTGCCCTAGGCTACAACCTTGATTAAAAATGATTCGCGCTTCTCCCCATTTGCATTTTCCCACTTTGTTTATGAAATTTGTGTGAAATTTGTGTGCTAAATGATATACAAATAAAACAGTACAGTGGAATCTTCTGAAACTTAATATCTATGCTAAGAATAATTCTTCTCCCACTTTATATCGTAGTGTAATTGCTTTTCACCAAACTTTGTTTATGGGTTATTATGGTTATGTCTGACCTACTTATTCTGGGGAACGCAGAACATATAATCATGTTGTTTGTGGTTTATTTTTAAACTTGGCTTGATGAAATTAGAAATGTGTCTATTTGACTGACATCAGCTCTCTCGCCTCGCATCTCTCCTCTATTCCTGTCACCTATCTTACAGCATTGCCTCCTTCAGTAAAACGCTGCTTTCTCCTTTTTCCTCTCGTCTCTCCTGTTACCTGTCACGGCTAGTGCTAGCAGGGTAACAGCAGCACAGGGGAGAGGGCCCCAACATGCAGAAGACTGAGTCAGAGCTGGGGCAGTTCAAGGGGCAGGCAGGGGTCGAAACCAGAGAACAGTCCAAAAGGACCAGGCAAGAATCCAAAATCCAATGACAGGCGAAAAGTCAAAACACGCAGATCAGGAAGGCAAGAACAGTCCCATAACAATGGAACGTGGGTAAACGGTAAACAGAAGAACAGAATACAGATACAGAGGCTGTCAAGGTGCGACTCAGGAATTGTAGACCCAAACGCAGAACAGACAGTCAGATGGAGAGCAGGTCAAAAGCAAAGGATTTATTCTCCCCAATGTAAGGAATACACATGGAATATACTGAGGACACAAGGTGCCCATAATTGGAACAGAACACCGTGACAATATTTACAAACAAACCTGTAAGTGACACAGGTGAGTTTAAATAGACACAGGACTAACTAGACGGTGTTCACTCTCCATTCCGACATCTCACCACTCCGACTAGTGGCTTCCGTGTGCGGTTAGGGTTAGGGTTAGGGTTAGGTATAGGGTTCGTCAACGTCGGAAAGGCGACATGTCGGAAAGGAGAAATGCACCCTAACTAGACACTGGTGAAACTCAAAGACAATCAACACAGGGATTGGCCGGGGCAAACAGGACACAGGTGGAATCAAGTTAGCAATGAGGGTGCCTCATTCAATCATACAGGTTCATCTTACAGGTGATCTACAGGCTTGTAGACAGCTTGATATGATTACGTTTGAGAGCCACTGCTGTAGGTTGATGGGAATGAGATGTGGTGGTGACAGGAATGTGGGAGTGACTGCGTCTGAGACAGGGACAGTCAGGTAATGGGGATCAGTGGAGAATAGCAAGGAAGTTGAAGGAAAGGTAATTGATTGATTTTGACACTTGAGGGATGGAATCAAACCTGAGACCCTTACCTTCCCAGGTAGTCTCTCTAACCATTTAGCTATGGCAGCTGGAGAGGACGGACAGAAACACGTAGGCCTATAGAGAGACACAAGTAGACACAGTTATGCTCTCACCCCTCTTCCAGTCTGGTTTTCTCCAGTAACACTCTGCTTGTCTGGTCTGTGGTCTCTCTCTTTTCTCTCTCTCCTCCCCAAGTTACCTCATCTTCCCCATATTGCTCTGTTTATCTGTCCTGTCCTGTCCCATCCGTCCGTCCGTCCGTCCGTCCTTCTCTCTCTCTCTCTCCTCTCCGTGTCTCCTTCAGTAACACTCAGCTTATCTGCTCTCCCTCTCGGTTTTTCTGTTTGTGTCTCCTGTGTCTCCTCCAGTAACACTCTGCTTGTCTCGTCTCTCTCTCTCCGCTTTCCCTTTGTGTCTCCTGTCTCTTCCAGTCAAACTCTGCTTTTCTACGTCTCTCTGTCTCTTTTTCCTTTGTGTCTCCTGTGTTCTTTCTTTCAGCCTCCTTCTCTGAGTCTCTGCTTTTCATAACGTGCTCCCCCTCTCTCATATCCCTGTCTCTCTACCGTCTACCCACATGCCTGTCCCTTTCTCAGTGACTCCACACTTGTCTCTCCCGCCAAAGTATATTGCAAATAACGTTTTATATGAAGGTCCTTGTAATAAGCGTTAATTTGCAGGTAAGGTCATTCTAAGTCATTTTAAGATGCTTATTAGCATTATTATGTGTTAATACGACTATGTAAAGTGTTAATAATGACATCATAAACATATTTATTACATGAGCTCACAGGGCAAGTATGACACACAAGTTAGTAGTTCTCTTCTGTAAGAGAGATCAGACTGTCCTTATAGATAGGGGGAGCTTATGTCATACTTACAAGCTGTACTCATAACAATAAATAGCAATATTGTTTGATTTATAATTATGAGTATGGAAGTATGGATCAATGTGAAATTGTGTGCAGATGGTGTTAAGTTAGTAGAAGTTGCGAGAGACGTGAAATGGAACTCCCTGTAAATTAGGCTAAATGGAGATGTCTGCTGAGTCCTTTACACTGGAGCTAGACTATTCTCCACTCTACGAACAGTCTCTGTTCAATCAATATTACATGATCTGAGAGGCTTTCCCAGTGCAGTGACAACCTCCCTCCTCTGCTCCGACTTGCTCAGAGTTGCCAAGGAGCAGCGAGGTGATTCTCCGGGTTGTTATTCTGAGTCCACAGAGAACAACAGCAAAGTGTGGCAATGAGCGTAGGGGTCCACAGAGACACAAGACTAGGTTTGATTGATTCACTGATTGATGGATTGATGGATGGATGGATGGATGGATGGATGGATGGATGGATGGATGGATTGATGGATTGATTGAATACAGCAGTTTGAAAACAGCACAGCAGTACAGTAAAAAGAAAAAAATCACACCCAGTGTGAAGTGGGCGGTGTGGTCACAGTGGTCATCACAGTGATGGAAGTGATTCACTTAAAAAAAAATCACACCTGTGTGAAGGTAGCGGCGCCTTTGATATATTTTGTCATAGATCTGTGTTTCTACTAGAGAAACAATATTAAAAGGCTTCCAGTGGCACTAAATAGTGCCATTGGAAGCGAATTACCAAATGCATTCCAAGGTAAGTGGCAAAAACTGATCTGTCATAGCTGATAGAGTGGGTACCTAAAAAATAAACTTTAGGTACCCACTCTATCAGCTTCTATCTTCGTAGCTTTTTGTAGCAGATATACAAACTTCGCGCTCTATACCTTTAGATATAGAGCGGATATTAGCCCTCTATACCTGGCTTTTGCGTCAACGTTCTGATTGGTCAGGCTCGCCAAGGTTCCGATTGGTCAGGTCCGTCAACGTTCTGATTGGTAAGGTCCGTCAACGTTCTGATTGGTCACTATTCATGACATCACTATGTTACTATTCATGACATCACTATGATGTCATGAATAGTGACCAATCAGAACGTTGACGGACCTGACCAATCAGAACCTTGGCGAGCCTGACCAATCAGAACGTTGACGGACCTGACCAATCAGAACCTTGGCGAGCCTGACCAATCAGAACGTTGACGGACCTGACCAATCAGAACCTTGGCGAGCCTGACCAATCAGAACGTTGACGGACCTGACCAATCAGAACCTTGGCGAGCCTGACCAATCAGAACGTTGACGGACCTGACCAATCAGAACCTTGGCGAGCCTGACCAATCAGAACGTTGACGCAAAAGCCAGGTATAGAGGGCTAATATCCGCTCTATACCTAAAGGTATAGAGCGGCTAGCGCCGCTAAAAACATAAAAGTGTTTTTTTTAAGTGCATAGTCCTATTTATATAAATATAAATACGGACAATGCTGTACATTACCTATCAAGAACAACATTAAGCAATAGTAGAACTATTGACAGAAAAAGAGGGGCTTGGGGTTAGAGGATGCCTCTCACATGGGGCTCCTTCAGTGGAGCTCGCTGAGGGGGTGCGTTGTTTGTACCTCTGGGGGCAAGCTAGTAGGGGGTCAATTTATGTCTCATTTGAGAACAAGCGATTTAATTTAGGTCAACTTCAATGTAGTTGGGGAATCGGGAAGTTTTGTGGCTGTTGGTAGAGCATTTCACAGAATCTAGGGGGAACACGATTAGGTTGCCAAGGCTACGCAAATGATACAGCAGAAAAAGAAAGGGAACTACTACTGGCAGTAGAAATGGAGTGAGAATATATAGGCATGTCACTATGACACAGACATAATCATAAACAAACCCGATATGCCCATATACAGACATGTGTACGTGGTATCCTAGTTCTTTTGAGGCACTGTTCTCGCTACAACTCTTATGCAACTATTTACCTTGTTATTTACTGACTAGAATTCACTCTCTGTGTTCACTATATCCACAGAAATGGAGGCTTGAGCAACCTAACACCTCCTCCTTCTGCTCCTCCCCCTCTGTGGATACACAGTTTCTTTCTTTCTTTTTTTGCACGAGAGTCCTCTTTATTTATTCAGGCTTCGCCCACACACATCGGTCCTGTTGAGGTCAAGGCTCTGGCCAAGATGGCAGAAGCAGCACATTATAGAAAGAGGAGAATGAAACAAATAAAGAGACAGAGAAAGAGAGTGAGATAGAGGGGGGACCTTAGATGTCAGAAAATTATATTTACATTCTGCTCACAGACTGTATGGTTACAAGCTGTTTGGATGGTGACCTCGGTGTCGTGACCTTGGGAGCGTTGCTTCATGCAAAGCTAACCACCCACTATAAATCACACACTATGTATTCATGGACCAGAAATACCACAGTCAGCATCATATATTATGGAGAAAAACGTTTAACCCGCACACTTCCAACGCCACCCATAAGTGCCAGAGAGAAGCCCCAGGACAGGGCATGTGTGAGCGTACTGTAGGTGGCGTGAGAGGAGAGGCTCTAAATAGCCTGCCCAGAATAGAGGCTCTCCAGAGAGGCTTTCTTTGGGGCCTCATACATCACGAGATGGGTGCAGGTTCATTTTCTGGAGGATAGTGCTGACACACAGAGTCATATAAAGCCACGATTCAACATGGCCGGGCCACCGAGGGGGCTGAGAAGACTTGTGATCATCTATCCAGGCTTATTCCGGTCGTTCCTCAAGGCTCTGGCCTTGCGCATAAGGGGCTCAGCTCCAAACCAAAGCCATACCTATGTGTAGGAATGTTGAAAACACTGTATACTGTACAAGCTTCAGCTTGTGTTAATATAACTCCAAGTTACATTAATGCAATATTTAGCTGTGTAGTACAGTAATAACATTGTCACTGGTTAGATGAGTTAGCTATTAGATGTCAGCTGTTTGATTCAACAGTGAAGAAAAACTCCATGGACCTTCACCGCTCTTACAACAGCACAGAGGCCTGTGACGTGTTACTCTCAACAGCCAGGGGCACTGCAGAGTCAGAAAAGGAAGTAATCAGCCACTAAGGAATGAGAGCTACCTCAGTTAAATCACCATGGTGCTGATTAAAGCAGCTGCATTTAGCCTTAGTCCTCAGCTTTATTAAAACCCAGTGTTCCAGTCTCAGTAGGGGAGGGAGATCCAGGGAGAGCCCACTCACAAATCGATATAGTTGTCGTGTTCATGTGAGAAACGGGCACAGCACCCTCGCTGCAATCACAGTGCTCCTCCTGAGGCTCGGGGCGTCATTTAGAGCTACAATGATAAACAGAGAGAACGATAGAAAGGGAAGAAAGATGAAGACAGAGATAGATGGATAGTTGGATGGATATGCATACACGCATAGATGAAGAGAGAGCGAAAAAGAGGTGCTCGATCCACACACCTGCCAAACTGACTCCACCGAGTGACAGACAGCCTTGCAAAGCATTCATGTCTGCCACTGCTGCTACCTGCAGACCTAAAATGTGTTGGCCTGGTGCAAATGTCAAAAAAATCTCACAGAAAGTTCTCTTTTCATATACCGTGTGCTGTCGAAACATGAAACTGCTATGGAAATACAGTTGGAGATATACGGCTTGACATTTTAGCTCATTTTCTCAGCAAATGTCAATAACAGCCCATTTTAAGCAGCTATGCCTGCTCTCCCGTGAGAGAAAAACAGTCAGAGAGCGATGCTGTGAAATGGCAGGAGAGAAGTCAGGCATTTTGCAATGAGCCTGAAAATCTGTGTGTGTGTGTGTGTGTTTGTTTGTTGCATAAATTCCAATATTCACTTGATCATCCGACATATTATTTCAAAGTGGCACTTCCTGATGGGAAACTCATGTAAACCATAAGTGTAGACCCCATCACATCACAGTGATTGATGTTTTATCATTTGTTTCAAATTTGTGAAGCTTTCACATTATTGTTCCTTTTTTTTGTATTTTTATGTCAATTAAAAAAACGAATTCCTAGGCCTTCCAAATCTCCTTCCATCACAGAAGGCAATTGACACAACATTTTTTATTTGGTAAAATGTGTTAAATATTGAAGAAACTATTTTGCTTTTTATTTTCACACTGAAGTGTGAAAACTTGGGCACACAGGCATCGTAGTTTTGATTAAGTCATTGCTATAAGATGCTCAGTTTAAGAAATCTGGTCATTTGGAGACCACCAATTGAGTCATTTGTAATGCACGTTGGCAGTCTGTCAATCAGAGCATCCCTAAAAATGTGGCTCATTTGAGAGGAGTGTTAATTAGTCAGAAAAGCTAATGAGACAAATGTAAGCATGATTGTGCCAAACCTGGACCCATTTTAAATCCCTCATACAAGAGCAAGGCCAACAGAATGCTGAAACCTGTCATGTTACTAAACGATGCCAGTGCCCTGATGTTAATTTTAGTGGAGCAGACATTCCACAGGGCTAACTTGAAATTGTGTTTCTCCTTAGAAAACAAGTCAATACAACCCTGAAAGGTTCTGAAAATTGGAAGGTTGGTGAAGGGCATTAAGGAGAGAGCCCAAATCCCTTTAGCTATTACGCAGAAGCCCCAGTCTGTACTATACAGAAGCTCTTAAAATGCTCTGGAGTGCTTGCTGGCGGAGGACCTGCCTCTCACAACTACTGTACAACTCTGAACTCTTATAAATACGTAATAAATGGTCCTGTACAGACAGTTATATCTAGGCCCTCCATTTCAACAGGGATGGTTTGTTTAATCAAAATGTGAACGTTGTTTTTGAACGTGCTCAACCCCGGAATTGCCAAAGGACAGAGGGGGCAAAGGCCTGCCAAAATGCTAATGTGTTGGAAATAGCCAGCATACTCAAAAGATTAATTTCCATTGTGTTATTATGCAGCAGTCGTCCAGTGAATAAATCACAGATAAATTAAATGGGGAAATCATATCAACCGTTGTACAAAGCCTGAAGCCTTAATAAAGAGTGAGTAGACTCACCTAGAGAGGGATGAATGAAAGAAGAGATGAGACGCGGTATATGAGATCATGTTGAGTGGGAAACCTCCCTCAGTCCTGCTTTAGAGACGAGACAAAGAAAGCAGACAGAATACGAGGGAGAGAAAGTTTTAGCTTCAATTAAAGTGAAACCTTTTTTCACAATAACATTAAAGGGCTTGTCCAGTGGTCTCACCATTACAGCTTCCGTAAGGAGAATAATGGACAAGAGGCCAGGGCCTGGTAACTGAACCTGCAAAGTAGAGAGAACCCTAACCTTTTCTGTACATCCTACTGTACGCATAAGCGCCATTAACCCTAGTCAACCAACACAGAGGAGTCATAGAAGAAGAGCGGATTTGCACCTACTGTGACATAAATTACATTGAGAACAAGTTCCATTTTATTTTCTATTTCCCCGTATACCATGAGCTGCGTCAAAAAATATTTAACACATGTAAAAACTCACAGAGAGACTTGCATAGATTTTTGAAAATAAGATAATATAATATATGTCAATGGGGACACATAGATTAGCATAGTTTTCTCAAGATAAAACATTGCTCCAGCCTGTATGTTGTCAGACTGTAAGTATAGGCTCTTGCTGTGTGCGCCGAGGAGGCTGGGGGACCTGCTGGAGCCCCAAACTGTCTGTTTGATGAGTGGTGCTAGATTTTGTTTCGTTTTTTCAAGTGCACACCACCACAAAACTGCAGGTGACTGGAAGATACACTGCGTGTTGGGCGGTCCTTGGCTTCGGATCCCCTTTCAAACAAGGAAAACATGATTGATCTTATTCTACCTAAATATTTTTGAGAAATGGGCAATGCAGTTGCTAAATCTTGATTCATATCTGATCTGCCATGACTACTAGTAGCTTACAGTTTGGTCTGAGTTTCATGAGCTGAGTGGATTCATTTGTATAAAGTTGAGTCAAGTTGAGTCAAGTCAACTTTATGCTATACTCTGAGCTTTATGCAATGCTCAGATCATTTTTACCCAGTGTGGTCTGCCTGCTAGGCATTTCTGGAGATTCTGCATATTTTGCGGTGCATCTGATCGATCCCCTAATGGTGCAGATAGGCCTACATGTAAGCAGAGCAGGTCACCTTTGCTGCCAACGTTTGCCGCTGGTGGTGTTGCATCGTGTTTAAATGTTGATCATAATGATCTGCAACACCTTTCCCCATACTTTATTTTCTTTTTCTTTTTGACAGATGGGTAACTGGTGGCAGGTGTACTGTAGGTAATTGTGGGAGATTGAGAGAGGAAGGATATAGGAAATACAACCATTTCAAAATCTCCCCACAACCCTGGGGAGGCGGCACTACAGGTGACACACACATAGGTCCTGCGGAAGCTTAGGCAGGTCAACCCAAGAAAGGCAGCTGGTCCTGATGGAGTGTCAGCAAAAGTCCTGAAGGCCTGTGCTGGGCAGCTGGCGGGGGTGTACACGAACATCTTTAACAGCTCCCTTGCACAGGAAATAGTCCCCCGGTGTTTCTAGTCTTCTGTCATAATACCAGTCCCTAAAAGCCAACACAAGCACAATTAATGCTTTTTAGACCAGTGGCACTGACTTCAGTGGAAAAACTGGTTCTCCAGTCCGTGAACTCTGTTATTCCTGACTCATTGGACCCCCTAAAAAATTGATCTTTGGATGATAAGGTGGCATGGCACTGACACTTCATTCTACATTGGAACACTTGGACAAAAGCTAAACACAAGTACGTATGGTCTTTCTGGATTACAGCTTGGCTTTCAACACAATACGGCCTATGAAGCTAACTGTGAAACTACAAAAAGTCAGACAAAAACGTCAGACTTAAAAAACGAATTTGATTTCCTGATAGACAGGCCACAAGTGGTGAGGATGGGAAATAAGATCTCAGCCTAGCACACAGTTAGTACTGGAACACCTTAGGGCTGCTGCCTAAGTCCTAAACTCTATGCCTTGTACACACAAGACTGCGTTTCCACCCAGTAACATCATAATTAAGTAGCCGATGACACGACCATCCTTGGCCTTATTAAGGGAGGAGACCATTCAGTGAACAGGGAACAGGTGAACAATATCATCAGCTACGGAGAGGACGATGACCCCGTCCTCAATGTGGAAAAAACAAAGGAAGTAATTTCAGGATGGGATCTCCCACACTGCGACCCCTCACCATCAAGGGGACAAAGGTGGAGCATGCAGACAGTTTAAGACCTCTTCCTCCGCACTGGGAGGCAAACTGCAGCCAAATGTTTGATGGAATGCATTGAAGCTACAGTATGGTGACAATTGTATGATGTCGCTAAAACATATTGGCCAAAAAGAATGATGGCAAACTGGCTTGCCCTTAGAGTTGCAACAAAACTAACAAACAAACCTAGTGCATACCATTGCCCACACAGCCCTGAGAAGAGGTCTGCTTTCCAATTACAACATCAGAGCACAGTAGGGGAAGAAGACCCAAGATCCAAGCAGCCTTCCCTGCAAGTAGCAAGAGATGGTGCAAGACCAACTTGCAAAACTAATGTCATCACACAATTGTATTACCACCTGCCCTCCACGGCCTCTGTACAGACCACCCTCAGAAACCGGCCTCTTCGATATAGGACTAGAGATGAGGGCATGGCTACATGATGTTGAACGGGACATCTGACGATATACGAAAGAAGATCTCGGTGCAGTCCCGTTCTGATGACGGCCTGTTCATCCTGTCTCTTATTGTGAACTCCTATTCACTCCCTCTCCGCTCTGGAATATTTACAGAACAAACTATCCACCCAGCAAAGTTATGTGTGAGGAGAGCGACCTTGGTGCTGCTTTGTGCCATAGCTATGCACAAAAACAGCTTACAATGGTGGCTTTGTGTGTCTGTTTCTTTTTTTTAAAGATTGGAAATCTTTTGACTGGACTGTAATGAAAGAGTAACCATGGTGATGGGTATGCTGATAACAAGGCAGTGTGTCTCAGAGAGCCTTGTTGGCACCTTTGTCTCTGGCATGACAAATGAAAAAGATGACTGTGTGTTTGCACGTGTGCGTGCAGTGTGTGTGTGTGTGTGTGTGTGTGTGTGTGTGTGTGTGTGTGTGTGTGTGTGTGTGTGTGTGTGTGTGTGTGTGTGTGTGTGTGTATGTGTGTGTGTGTGTGTGTGTGTGTGTGTGTGGGGGGGGGGGGGGGGGGGGTGTCTTTTCATTCAACTGATTCAGTAGGACCAAGCCAATAAAATGTGTCTGGTTCATAAGCTCCTGAGAACAAAAAAGCAGGTGAAGAAAGGCCAGGAGAGAGAAAGAGACACAAAACACGGAACAAAGTCAGATAATGAATTTTAAATGTATTTATTTATTCATTCATTTATTTATTTATTTAGAGAGTTAAAAGTTAAAGGGGCACCCCACAAAAATGGCCATGCAAGTGCCAATTTAGCCATCTTGACGAACTTTTCAACTGTAGTCCCTAGGCCTAGGGCAGTTGTAATGAGAGCTACAAAAGACACATCTATCTATACATCTATCGGCAAATGGAAAGAGGACAGTAATAACAGGACACGAAAAAGATAGCACTGCTATATTTTTCGTTTCCTGTTATCACTGTCCTCTTTCCATTGTAGCTATGTTCTACCAACACATGTCAAATGTTCAGACACAGTTTGCCACCAATTACATCATGTATGTATTCTTTCTTTCATCTACTTTTAATTGTTCACTCTACATTTGGCTCTTAGGGACATATTTTTTTCTTTGTGCCATATCTTGGCTCAGTAGTGAACTACACTGGAAGGGAACGCCATTAACGAGAGTTAACCAAAATGGCTAATAGTCACTCGCGGTAATGTCCGTATTCCATTACTTAGCCACCCCAGTCACATTAATATTTCCGTAATTTTTGTGTCATGTACATCCCAAAGACAAAATTATTAATCACGTTAGCCTCTTAAAATGACTTTATAACAGTTCCGAGTGACCAAAAGAAAAGAGCGTCATTTTGTTTAAGTGTGCACCAAAGATTAGTTCCGCCCAAATTTAGCAGCAGGTGGGTAGGAACCAAAAAACTTCAAACTGACTTTTGTTAAGCGTGCGTCAAAAACGTGGGGTGCAGATTACAGCAGCCTACACTGAATGTCTGTCTGAATGATAGAACAGCAGCTTTCTGTTTATATAATAATAACATAAAAGCACTGAGAAGGGGAGGCGCCAAACCATACAGGATCTTTTCGTTTAGTAGAGTTGTACAGGAGGCTTGTGCCAAACTAGTCAACACACAAATGTGACATTATCATGGCATTGAAATATAAGTTCCATTGTATAATCGTACCACTGTACTATTTGCAAACTGTTAATACAGTATTCAATTAATTAATCAACGTTGCATTTTAGTAGTTACGCAGTTGCACTTTATTATGTGTTACCATCTTAATTTATTTCAATATCTCACATAATTAATTTCTATTTTTATGTAACATTACATGACAAATGTGATATTATCATGGCATTGAAATATAGCATTGCAATTTTACTACTTACACAGTTTCTGATATGACTGAAATTTGACATGTTGAACTTTATACTTACCATCTTAATTACCCAATCTCAATACCTCACATAATTATTTTTTTGTATGTAACAGACTACAATTTAAAATCAGATGCCACTGCCAGCTTTTCTCTTGCAAATGTGTGAGATTATCTCTTGAACTCTTAGAGAAGAACATACAAACTGATTAATTTATGTTTGAGTGAAGACAGGCGTTATTTATTAAGCCACTGTGTGACATAGGCCATCACTGCTGTGAGCTCGTTGCATGTACGTAGTCACACAGTAACATACATTTGAACAGTGGCGTGCACAGACATTTTGAGGGGCAGGTGCTCAAGTAAATTACATTTTTTTGTTTACTTGGTCTGCTCTTTTTTCCCTCTACACCTATACCTCTTTGCCAAAAATAGCCGATCTACAAGCCCACAACGCCTCGCAGCGCGAGGCGTTGTGGGCTTGTAGATCTGCTATTTTTGGCTAAAGTTCCCCTCAGAAAAGGGATGCTAGGTTTCGAGTGGTTATGGTAAAAAGAAAAATCATATCACATAAAGAATTGGCGGACCCCCTGTAGTAACTCTGAGGACCCCCTAGGGGTCCCGGACCCCCTGTTGAAGACCCCTGCAAACTGAAAAAAAAAAACACGTTTTTTTTCTTCTTTTTTTCAAAAGGGCACTTCTGGTCAAGAGGGCAAAGGGCAGGGGCTCTAGCACCATCTAGAGCCTATCTGTGCACGTCCCTGCATTTGAATCTCAGACTCTGCTTCTAGGATCAGTGGGAATGCAGGCTTAAAATGAGTAGAGTAGATATCCTAAATCGGATCTCCTCTTCTTTTTAAGGCTCCAGAATTATATTTACTGTTGATAGACTATATATTATCCAGATACCTTGTGTTGAAGGCCGGATGACACTGTATCAGTCTCATAGTTGCTGTACCATTCATCCATTCATATATGAATTGGTAATAGATGTATATTCATTCATGTACTGTATATTAACTGGTGATATATTGTACATTTATATTTATAGATAGAATATACATTATGTTAATCTAGTCAGACCGTGTGCAGATTATCTAGCGTCAAACTGTTAAGATCACATTTTATTTGGTTTTGTTTTGTTTTATTAGATTTTGTCTTATACTCCCATCCTGTGGTTCATGCATGCGGTGAGTGCTACAACACCTGAATTTCCCCACATGGTTCAATAAAGTTAAATAAACTCATCATATCGTATTGATCCCTAAGCGACACCATCTAAGGGGTGATGACAGCTCACCATTTGTCTTGACTCTCTGTGCTCTGCCTTCCAGATAGGATTGCATTAATTTAATAGCAATTTAATTGCGGGCTCCAAAATGTTGGGAGCTTGTATGAAAAATAATTTCACACACTCTTTTACATCTGTAATCGTGTGATCACTGTGACAATAAATAATCCATTAGAAATTTCAAAAACCGAAATAGTTGTTTTTCTATCATTTGTATCATCAGTTCCCATTTCGCTTATTTATCCCGTATGAGATGATATTGGTATCCTACCCTGAAAGTGCATTTTCGGGGAGACCCCTGCTACTGAACACACGCTCAATAGCAATGATATACTATCGGAATATAGAGCTATTTAACCTTTATTGCAGTAAAATATCACTTACTGCACCTTTAAGGTGACTCCTAAGCTATTCTGCTATGTATTTTTCAATTACTTTTAACTCAACATGCATTATGCTAATTGGCCTGTACTTGTGTATCTCGGAGGGACCACCTGCCATGTAAATAGGTTTTTATTATAGCTGTCTTTCATGCTCTTGGGATGAGACCCCTTCATTAATGGATCTATTGATAACATGTGTTAGTGGACCAGACCAACACTCATTAAACTAACCACAGCTTGTGTTCCAACACCACACTGGCTTCACTCTGTGCTTCCATCTGCGAGTCTTTCGACAGAAGCACACAGAGGCACTTGGCATCAACTCCAATCTGGTTTCTACAAACATGCAGTGATGGCGAGGTGGAGGGGGGGGGGGCTGGGTAGCAGCAGATCTGAGCAGGAAGAAGTTGTCTCTGCCTCCAATTAACTTGAAAATATATATGTGTGTGCGACTGTGCATGCGTGTGTGCGCACGTTACACATATTTCCTCCCACGGATTCCAGAGCACAGCAAAGCTTTCCCCTGCACTGTAGTTCTGTTACATACTTCTGTGTGCGTGCATGTGTGCACATGCATGTGTGTGTGTGTGTGCGCACACATGCATGCAGCATTAATGTGTGCGTGTATGCATGAATGGGTGCATGTGTGTCTGAAAGAGAGGCTCAGTGCACTGATGTGTAGGTACCTTCCATGCTCTGTCACGCCTCCACATGTAAACTCTGACCTTGCTTTCACACTATAGTCTCCTAGTCACTTCACACACCCAGCACATCTCAGTAGACTGAGGGAATGTGTGTGTTTAGGGTCGCAATTGCGTCAGTACTGTACACAACTGGCACTGGCAGAGAGAGAGAGAGAGAGAGAGAGAGAGAGAGAGAGAGAGAGAGAGAGAGAGAGAGAGAGAGAGAGAGAGAGAGAGAAAGGGTGTGTGTGTGTGTGTGTGTGTGTGTGTGTGTGTGTGTGTGCAGGGCCGTGTTAATGTCAAAATGCGCCCTAGGCAACGGACAGTTTTCGGGCCCCCCCCCCCCCCCGACAAGACATAGGCATGTGCCTACATTGCCTATGCATAAACACGGCCCTGTGTGTGTGTGTGTGTGTGTGTGTGTGTGTGTGTGTGTGTGTGTGTGTGTGTGTGTGTGTGTGTGTGTGTGTGTGTGTGTGCAAATCTATAATAACCTTGGTGAGACAGACAGACAGACAGACAGACAGACAGACAGACAGACAGAGCAAGCGCAAGGTACTTACAAATGGGTAGCACAAATGTGCTTATTTGTTATATGTATGGAATGTGTTTATTTCTGTCATAAGAATGTCACAATTGATAACATTACAGACTTTCTTTTATTTGTAATGGTGGATATAGCTCTTGTAGCAAGTTTTGTGCCCATTGGATGAACTCACACTGCCCCAGTCCCTAGTTTACATTGCTGCTGTGCTTAGCAGTCAATCAAGCAGAGAGGACACTGGGGATGGTGTTACATGGACGACTATGGTCAAGGTCAAAACTCCAACCCTTGGATACAGTCAGACTAGAGGATCTATTAAACTGGCACGACTCAACTTCTACGTCTACGGGGATAACACAAAAACCTGAACATCACTGACTGATGAATTTACACCATCGAAGTTACACCCACCAGGTGTCACTGCTTCCTGTATCCATTTTAAATTAAAAGCTCTCCAGTGTTTCATACAGGTATCCAGCTATACATTTTAGACCAATAGTCTTGCTTTTATGTGTGGGTTGTAGGTTGCATAGTGACATTCTGTTTGTGGCAGGGGTCATCAACTTGTCTGTACACGGACAATATTTGATTACAAGTAAGACGCGTGAACGCGGGAAGCGAACGCAGCTTGAAAATAACAATAAGAAGAATAGAAAGGAATGAGAAATTGTAGAGAAGTGGGTGGTACAGGTAAATTAGTGAGAACAGGGCCGCCACAAGAAGGCTCCATACCGCTAGCCCCATTTTTTTTTTTTTTTTTTAAATTGTTATGTTTGTTTGTGGAGTGTTTTTTTTTCTTTTTGTAAATGTTTTCTCTCAGAGGAGTGTAATTAGTCACCCAGGGGCAGGCGGATTTCAGCCACACTGTAGTGCACTCTGAGATCTGTCAGCAGCCAATGAGAGCGTGAGTCACATGGGGGCGCGGCTGCACACAGGCAGTGCACACAATACTGCACACAGACAGACAGACACACACACAAGCCGAGCAAGGTTTCATAGTAAGCTCCACTTGCGCGGAGGCAATACAAACAAGTAAGACGCGCGAACGCTGGAAGCGAACGCAGTTCTATATTTCAGCCACACTGTAGTAGTGAACTCTGGGCACTCTAGCGGCTGCACACAGGTAGTGCAGCTGCTATATTTCAGTCACGGAGTTTTGAGTCACATGGGGGCGCGAGCCAATGAGAGCGTGAGTCACATGGGGGTGCGGCTGCACACATACTGCACACAGACAGAGACACAAGCCGAGCCGAGTTACATAGTAGGCTCCACTTGGGCGGAGGTTCGCCGCGCCTCCTTCCGCGTTCGCAATCATTTTCAGTGGAAAAAAATAAGTTTGACGAAAACCTTATCACAAGCCTGCATAGTGATCACCTCTGATTGGTGTGTCTGCTAGAGGCCATCAGCAGACAGCTGGCATGTGTTACACTGTAGCTCCAGTCACAGCCGTTCTATGCCATTCCGGCCCTCTCTGGTAGCTGGCACATACTGCCTGAGCTGCTGTAGGAGTGTTTGTTTCTGTGTGTTAGCGATTGTTAGCACTGGGTGCATTAGGCCAGGTGACAGTGCAGGTAATGCACAAGGTAGTGTAGCGGCTCACTATAGCAATTGCACAGCAATGGACTCTAATAGAGTGTTCACTCCAGCTGGCATCAACTACCATCACCTTCCATTCAACACATTTCAGTGCTGCAGTCCACTGAGAATTCACTTTAGCCAAGGTGAGCGCGTTCATGCCCCATTGAACCCATCTGAACTCACAGTACATAAAACACATACACAGTTTAGTCACTGTCGGGTAGAGACCTGTCCAAAACGGTTACTTTTTAGGAAATGTAAAAAAAAAAAGGATGGATTCAATGTTGTCATTATTTAAACATGCTCTTGTTAATACTTTTCATTGGTTCAAACCCACACAGACACACATACTGTAGCCACTAGTGATGTGCGGGTCGGGTTTTTTCATGACCCGCCCCGCCCCGCACACGGAACCCAACCCGCCTCAACCCGCCCCGCGAACCCATATATAAATCTATGGCTCAACCCGCCCCGCGACCCGCGGTGGGAAAAAATAGATAACCATCATCATAATAGCTCCGATTTATATAGCGCTCTTTTGAGTACCCAAAGTCGCTTTAAATGTCTACAGTAGCACAACATTGTCA
This sequence comes from Gymnoscopelus microlampas, assembly GCF_963454915.1. Lineage (NCBI taxonomy): Eukaryota > Metazoa > Chordata > Actinopteri > Myctophiformes > Myctophidae > Gymnoscopelus > Gymnoscopelus microlampas. Next base: position 15,592,765 of record NC_139948.1, read on the forward strand.
TGGGTTAAATAAACAAGCATGTTGTTCAAAATAGTTTTTTCTTTTTTTTTTTTTGCGTGGGAGAGCGGCTGACCCGCTTACCTGCAGCCCGCACAATCTGAAATCCTGACTCGACCACCCGCGCCGCGGGGTCGGCCCGCTCATCACTAGTAGCCACTTTCACTTTCAAAATGTTTACAAAAAAGAAAACAAGCTCACACTGCGTCGGTGTGAGCTTGTAGCTTGTCTATCTTTGATATTTGTGTGTGTGTGTGTGTGTGTGTGTGTGTGTGTGTGTGTGTGTGTGTGTGTGTGTGTGTGTGTGTGTGCGCGTGCATGCATGTATACAGTATGAGTGTCTGTGTGTGAGTAGAATGCACCTGCTTGTGACATACAGAGTTGAAGGTATAGTAGCTTTAATGACGCCATGCTAAAAGGCTCTTGGGATGCACAGGGAAAAAAACAACATAGTCTGCAGTTTCCTGACTGATACATGAATCTAAAAACCCAGGCAAGCCTGTTCTCTAAGTTATTTAGTTGGGGACAACCTGGAACCCCCTGAAGGACCCCACTTTGAGAACCACCGCTCCAACGCAGGGGTACCCAAACATTTTCATGTCAAGGACCCTCATCTGACAATAATTTGTGCCATACATTTTGATGTCATATTTGAGATTAAGTCATTTCATTGAGGACAACCTGGAACCCCCTCAAGGACCCCACTTTGAGAACCACTGCTCCAACGCAGGGGTTCTCAAATGTCTTTTTTTTATACCTGGAACCCATTTTGGAATTTCTTTGGTGGCCTGACCCCACACTTGATGTATAGCACAATTTCAAAGTTCAAATAAAGCATATTTTAAATAAATCATACATTGGTAGCCTTGAATAGGAATATTTACCAGAAAATACATTTACAATGCTGTGATTCCTGCTGATTTTGTCTTAACATATTTTAAAAGCTATGGAAAAGCCACTCACTCCACCTGTCCACCTGTGTGACTCACCTGCAACTGTTTGTGTTTAATTGAGCCTCTGCTATTTAAAGGGATTCTAGGCAAGTTCAGAGATCAAAAAAAGTAAAAAACTGTTGTCAAACAGTTAGTTGACTGACAACCCCTTCAGCCAATCAGCAGTTCAATCCCCTTCAGCCAATCAGCAGCTCCTTTTCCCCATCCCCAGCCAATATGACGCAGGGGGACTTTAGAAGGGGCCATGCCGAAAATAGGTTGCTTTATTCGGATACATACTTGTCACTGCCCGCCCCTGACGGTTCTCTGAATTTTTATTTTTAAATAGGCTCTGTCATGATGAATTGACCACATATATGAAGTTAAACAACTACATTCTATCCAAACGATATCTTAAAAGTAAATTCCGTGCCTCAAAAAATAAGTTTGAGAGCGTTTAAAAACCGAAAGTAAAAAGTAAAAACTGCCCACAGAAAACAATGGCGGCTCGTTCCATTTTTGTCGGCTGCACTCGGTTCCATTCGGTTTCACTCGGAACAGTTCACACGGAAACGGACGCGCACGGACGCGCACATGCGTGCGTTTCATTTACTTCCCGGACACCCAGATGTCAAAACATAAACAGTAGGGAAAATACGGATTTCAGAAAGAGGACTGTGTTTCGATGCAGGAAAACACCCCAGCATCATTATATAGTGGCTGATAGAGGGGGAAAAATGCAAAATATATATAAATATTTTAAAATTTTGGCTTAATGTTGCCAAGAATCCCTTTAATGGGACTGAGTGTTTATTCTACAAGGCTACAATCAGTACAAACCTACTCACCAACCATGTCAGACCCAGTAAAACAAGTCGACCTCCGCAATGCCCTCGAGTTCCAGGGGCAGCAGCTAAGCCTTGAGTGTCGACTGAGCCGGGTGGAAGATTACATGATGTCGCTCTCCTTAAGAGTCTTTGACCGTGTCCAGGCGCTCGGGATACTGAGTGAACTTGGCTCAGTGAAAGTTGATGTCAAAATCTTCTTCAGCATCATAAATGGAATTGCCATGGAATCTTCTGAACACCACACCTTCATACTCCACCGGATAATAGGCCCTACTGATTGGTGACCCTATGGCCTTTCCTCTAGCGCCACCATTAGGCCAACAGTTCCACTTACCCACAAGATATCTAAAATGGAATAGTCAACTCTGCACCTCCTGCACAAGGACACAGTTTTCCTCTGGTCATTTTCCATGATTTTTGGCCTGCAACTATCAACTATTTTCTTTGTGATTATTTTATCAATACATTTTTTGATTAATCAAATCATTGAGAGGCACGTTTCTTTTTATATAAAAAACAAACCGATTTTCCACTTAAGCATTATTTTAGACTTAGTGTTGTGAGCTTGCATATCTGCTATTTTCAAAAACGTTAGAGAAATCTAGAAAGAAATTGAGTTTATGATCTTCTCTGGCACAAATGGGGGTCCGCGCCAAACACATATACATTTGGGGGTCCTTGATATGAAAATGTTTGAGAACCCCTCCACTAGAGAGAGTGTGGGGTTCTAAGGATGACAATGTCAGTCGGCTACAACCACTTTGGTCCGTTTGGGTGTTGAGCTTTTATACTACCAGTATTTATACCCTTTATTGTCAAACGCACTCAACATTTCACATGGCGTCAACAGATTACAATAAAATAGAGGGCGAGAACAGGGGGAGAAGAACCGATGAAAAGGAAAGATTTCACCCAGCTGCGAGAAGACAAGCTGACACAGATAACTTTTTCTCACTCTTTGAAATAGTGAAATAGAAAAAAGGAAAAAGAAAAGAAAATGCCAAGAGGAAGCCAAGGCTCTGACTGAACAGCGGTGTCATTAGGAGGGAAAAGCCTTGCGTGAATGCAACCGCAGCAACCGTACTGAAGCCATGGAAGACACGATAAAAAGACAGCAGTGGCCGGAGGGCATCCTGGGATACGCAAAGTCGCAAACTCAGAGGTGCTCGCTGGCATCTGCCCATGAGCGTAGAGAAAAAGAGCGCGACAATCACATTTACACTGGCGCCTTAAAGGAGAAACTGTGGTAATAAAGAAAAAAAACAACAACTGCACAACCAAACATGCTCCTTTGGGTTTTAATTATGCGATTTAATTAAAGTCTCATTATCTGCATGTATTTGTTCTTGCCGTGTAGAAACCAACCATGTATACAGTACATGATGTATACTGTATACTGTATGTATGTTTGCAGTGTGCCTGGAGGGAAATCATACAGTATGCAAAGTATTTCTGAAGGGCAATTGAAAGGTAGCATTATATAACACTGTTTCTATTCATTTATTTGTTTACTTTGCTTCATTTCCAGCTTTCCCTATACCCTCCCGCCCCCATTCAACTCAAGATTCAAGATTTGTATTTGTTACTATACAAGTACAAAAAAAAGCATGCAAATAAAAACTATTTCAATACACTTTCTTTTCGAAGTCAAATTATAGCAACATTGTAGCAGCAATCACAACAATAACAGAATAAAGAAATAAGAATAACAACATTAGTAAGTAGTAAGGTAAATAAATAGCTAAGTATGTATATTAGTGTAATGTGCGGTGTGCATGGGTCCTACTTCTATAATGTATGTATGTATGTATATTGTGTAATCAGTCTAATAATATATAAGCATATATTTATTTATCTATGTGCACATGATGATGCAGGGAAACCCAGGATCTCTACACAGCAGCTGCAGACTGCATAGAATAAATAGTGCAACAAATAGGAAATATCACTGACACTACAGACAGAGTGTGTGTGTGCGTGCACTCCCATGCCACTTTAAAGCCATCACTGCGCAGGTATCTACCTGAGTCTCTGACCTCACAAAGACTAGCAGCGATGGGAGCTCTTAGCTGGAACACGACACACCAGCGGCCCAGGACAGTCATTACCAACCATGGATTGAGAGGCACACCCCTTTGTGTACGAGCAGCCCTATTTAGAGACTGCGCTGCTCACCCCAACTGGGGAATGGCCTAGAAAATGTGCCGCCATTATTGTCCATTCAGTACCGTGCCTGGGAAGGAAACAGCACCTGTCAGGCCATTCCACTACGTGGGCGAAAAACTAAAACGCTACTGTATCATTACGAATTGCAGCATGGAGCATAAGGACAGGACGACAGCCATGGTAGAGACAGACGTTATTGCCAGCGAGCTGATGCGCTACGGTGTGGATGTGGCAGCACTCAGTGAGACCAGGCTCCGCTCAGCGAACTGGGAGAGGGCTACACGTTCTTTTGGAAAGGATACCCCCAGGAAGGACAACACCTTCATGGAGTTGGTTTTGCAATTAAGAACAGTCTCTTACCCAAACTCACAGAAACCACCTGTGGGCATAAGTGAACGGTCTCCACATATACCCCCAGTGGATCCGAATGTGCAGAGCTCCCTAAACAACCTACCTTGCAAGATCTAGACCTCAGAAAAATCCTGCATCCTGCAGTCAAAACCTTGGATTTTCCTTTTGCTTTGTGGCAACAGAAGGAACAGGGAAATATAGAAACGCCATTGTTTTGGGAAAAGTAACTAAGTAACCGATTACTAAATTGCAAAACTAACGTGTTACTCCATTACTCGAAAAGGTATTTCGATTACAGTAACGACGCTACTACAGTAACGACTCTACTACATCAAGCTAACCTCTGACAATATCAAGGAGATGATTGTGCCCGGGTTGCACACACACCAGAGGACCTACAAAACATTCATGGGACTGGCTATCAATAATCCCCCAAGAACTAATCTGTCAGATGAGTGAAAGATTCCTCCCACGCCACAGCCTTCACAGCAGAAGGACAACAGCTGGCCACTTCAAATACCATTAAGCATAATATCTGCCACCTGCACAATGGATGATGAAATCCAAAACTGCCTCAAACAAAACTTTTTCATGCGTTTAGAGCTTATTTTCAAATAGCCAATGTATATAGGTTTAAAGTTGTTAAACTGGATGCTCGGGGACCCCCTGGAACCCCTTCAATAGGGGACCTTGAGGCGGTCCTCGGACCCCACGTTGAGAACCTCTGGTGAAAGGAGAAATGTTTTCCAGAACAGCAACCTCAGTCTAAACACTAAAGAGAGAGTTTACAGAGTAGTATGCATGTCCACATAACTACATTATCTGTGAGGCATGGACCAGCTTGTACTCAGTGACATGCTTATTGTATCATGACGACATATGCCATGATTTGGTGAATGTAACCTCACTGCACCTTTAATATTTGTGTGTGTGTGTGTGTGTGTGTGTGTGTGTGTGTGTGTGTGTGTGTGTGTGTGTGTGTGTGTGTGTGTGTGTGTACTCTGAAACAGTGGATTGAGGATAGGATAAAGTGTGGGTTGCTAGGGAGCGGCTATGAGGACACAGTGTGGGATAATGAAATGGCTCCTGTATGTTGAATTATTAATAATAAGTGCCTCTCTTCCAATTAAAGGGGATCTGATCTGTGCCACAAGGGGTCCACTACTTTGCCTGCCCCCACGAAAACACACTCCCATGCTTTCATTTGTCACTGTGATCTCCCAGTATGGCCCAGGCTAAATTGGCAATCATTTCAGCTCTGTCCAATCAATCCCGGGAGAGCTCTGTAGAACTACTTTCCCCTATGCCAATGTGCTGTAAATGAGTTTAACTTATCCTTATTTTCTATTAATCCTAACCCTTTAATAACTATTTTGTATTGTATCCAAATGTACTTTAATGATGCATTTCTTTTGCACTGATTTTGCTTTATGTTTCGTGTAAAGCGCTTTGAATCACATTGTTGAAAATTAAAGTAGGCTAGCCTTAAGTCTTGCCTTGCCTTGCCTTGCCTTGCCTTGCCTTGCCTTGCCTTGCCTTGCCTTGCCTTGCCTTGCCTTGCCATGCCTTGCCTTGTCTTTATGGCAGCCTACTGGTACCCTTGCCAACTTCCTCATTCCAGCATAGAGCAAGGTGTGAAGGCTGTCAGGATGCACAGCACAGCACACACTACACCAGTGGTGGGCAACTTTGATGATCGGGAGGGCCACTATATTTCCACACTCACGAGGGCCACTATATTTCCACACTCACTCCAGAGGGGCCGGGCCACATTGCATATACTGTACAGAAACCTCTTATCTCCGTATTTAAACTTTTTTTCGTAAATTAATGCTGTACTTCGCTATTCTATGTCACACAAAATAGCAGATCAACAAGCTCAAAACGCGTTGCACTGCGACGCGTTTTAAGCTTGTAGATCAGCTATTTTTGATATTTTTGAATTGGAATCCTAAAAAGTAAAATTTTTATTTAATTTCAAATGCTTTAGTTATACTTATGTTAACTTTCTGAATTTGAATACAAATACATTGGATATAACAGCTGAAAACAATAATATATCAGTATTCCGATATTAACCTGGGGGCCGCATTAAGTGAAGGTGGGGGCCGCATGTGGCCCCGGGCTGCCAGTTGCCCATGTATGCACTACACTGTTGTTTAAATCCTGAATGCCAGTTTGTTACACAACAAGGCCTTGCTTTGCCTTGCCTTAATCAATATACTGTAACTCTAGCCTTGCCTTGCCTTACTGGTACCCTTTGGTTTAAAGGTGTTTTTTTAAATGCACACCATAGTTTTCCTTGCCACACTACCTACACTGGCTGCAACCCAAACGGTGTCATTTCAAAATGTTGATATATCTATATTTCTGCAGTCTTTTTGGGCACATTACTGTATTTGAACTTTTAAAGGTTTCATGACGTTCAGTTTTACCACACATTAAAAGTCTTTGTCATGGTCCTTCAAACGTGTATAGAAAGTTTTAAAGAAAAATTCCACTCCATTGATCCATGGCAGGTGTTTTTCTCTCACATTTCTAAAGCCTTTTTAACTGCAATGAAAAAAGAAATCTTTGCCTGCGGGAGTCGCTGGTGAGGGATTTTGCCTGTCCATCATCGCCTCTGCTCCACCCCCCCCAAAGGAAAGGATAGGGGAGGGGAGGGGCGAGGAGGAGAGTGGGCGGGATTAATCGGCTGTGACCTCACTGCCGAAGGGCCAAGCTCAGATTACTTTTCAGCCTAATTATTCAGAAAACCCCAGACCACAGAAAATCCACTGAATGTTCAAAGTTCAGATTTTTGGGGTGTAATTGAGGTCATAAAACCCCCCAAAAAACATAAAAAATAAAAAAGTGAAAATTAATGTCATAGAACCTTTAAGGTTAGGTTAAAGATATTGTTTGAGATAAGTTATTTCAAAAGCTTAAGAAATCTGTCTATATTGCATTGTACAACCATGATTATTTGGGAATTATTTAGATCTGAGAGAGAAGAATAAGACATGACTAGCTAAATGTCTGGAGGCTCCTAAACACTGTGTGCTGCATATCGCTTATCCCATTTCTCATCAAACATAAAAACATTGTCATCATTGCCACATTGACAAATCCCACAAAAGGGAATTTTCTTTTCCAATTAGCCTGCCAAAATTCTACCCAATGGATAGAATAGGACTCAAATTCAAGACAAGTCTGATGAATAGATTAATTAGGCTATATCTAATGATACAGCAAAGTCAAGGGAGTGTTTGAAGCTTGGCAAAAAGAATTTGCTTGGTAAGTGATTAGTATTGCACTCCCCCAACTAATTACAAAGCAAGTAGATAGTCAGCAAGACAAGCAATAACATCATTCACACAAGAGGTGTTTGAAGTGTGAAGATTCATTAATGAGACATGCAAGACAAGAATATTCTCACATGCAGTAGTAAATAAAGCTAAAATAACCAGTGCTGGCCAAAGTACTCAACCTCAATACTTGAGGCAAAGTATAGATACTTTTGATATATATATTGACTCAACTACAAGTGAAAGTTGCTCTGTCAAAAAAAAAATCAAATGCTCAAGTAAAGTACAGATACTCATAACAATGTACTCAAGTAAAGGCACTTTGTTACCCTCCACCTCTGGAAATAACATGTTGATTCTCCTCATGTCGTGTGCATGCCTTGCACACACACGCGCATGCACACGCACACGCACACGCACACACACACACACACACACACACACACACACACACACACACACACACACACACACAAACCAGAAGTGCACACACAAACAGTAATTATTTTGCCTCCTCCTTGAAGACCCTGGAATCAGCAGAAAGAAATGATGAGACAGGCAGAGACACACTGCAGAATCAATTCACTGGCTTGCTTTTTCCACCTTGTTGATTTTGATGCAATTTGAAGCAACTCACATTAGTTTGCAACTAATTAATGTTTGGTGCAGCATAAGGGTCATTAACTTGATTTGTTAGTTTAATCAATGTATCTCAACAGGAAGAGCAGAGAAGTGAAGTCTGGTCAAAAATGTGTCTTTCAAAATGACTAACTGTTATGCATTAGATGTGATCTGTGAGTAATATACTGTATAGAGCAATTACAGTACCTACAGTACCAGTGCCAATTGAATGTGAAGTCAAACAAGAAATTCATTCAGATTTATACATTCTCTTGCAGTCTATACAGTCTATTGCTATCACAAGCATGAACAACCATTATGACATCTTGTTTAATACAATATATTTTCTCACAATTGTTTTTGAGTGATCTAATCAGATCTTTGTAGATCCCATTAGGAAGTTCAGATGTAGCACCACCGCAGTATAGGCAGGAAACTCAGATACAGGTATAAGAGAAGAGATTAGAGCCATATGAAATCCGTTTTATTTTTTTCCCAATTCCGTTTTATTTTTTCCCAAATTCTGTTTTTTCCATTTTAATATTTCTGAATTCTGTATTTTGCTTTTTATGCTCATTTTTACCATTAAAAAAGTGTCTGGTAAGTGGAAATGAATAAATGTTCAAGATATAACAGTCCATACATGGCCCTTGTTGTGTTATACGCAAAAATGTTCCCAAAATAATTCGGTCTAATTCGGTCTGAGCATGCGCAAAATGGCGTCGCCCATGTGTTATTGTTTCTATCGTCTTTCTAAGACTATTTCTACGTGGATTTTACTGTTTATAAAGTAGGATGTGGCCATGCAAAATGGTGGTGTCCCGTGGATTTGTAAAAATTCGCGATAAAAAAAAATATTTTACCGCGATTTTTTTTTATTTTCCAAATTCTGCAATATTCCGTGTTTTATTCCAATTCCATTTTTATTGGTCATTTCCGCGATTCCGTCCGCGATTCCGTTAACACGGATTTCATATGGCTCTAGAAGAGATGCAGCAAAGATTCAAGAATAAAAATAAGAATCCAAAATGTAGTCAGATAACAATAAGTAAAGTCTATATAGACTATACGTCTAGTCTGGCCATCTGCACTTGGATTGATTGCGTTAGCATACACTGTTACCGTTTGGAACCCTTCACCTCCGTCATCTACTTCTGGAGTTCCTATACACAATCCAGTGTGCCGTCCTCACTCTGCCACCTATAGACACTCAGGTATACAAACCCTATATTTTTTTTAGGTAGCACTGGTAATGAGCCATCTCTTAAGGGAGGACTTAAAACCAGCCATGGAGCTAGTGGTCTTGATGCTTGTGGGTAGCTCGTTCCAAGCATCTCTTGCAGTGTACAGGAATGTACTTTGGCCCATGCAACTGCTAAATAGGTGAGGCACAAAATTAGTGGAGCTTCCTCTGGTTGAGTACCTATGTACTGTGCTGACCTTGGGAAAATATTCATGTAGGTATTTAGGTGCAGCATTATTTATGATCCTGTGAACCATACACATTTTTATTTGAATGACTCTTTCCTCAACTTTGAGCCACTTAAGGCTGTTGAAATGGGCCGGCAGAAGGTGAGTTCTGGGATGTAGCTTGTGGATCAGTCTAACTAATTTGTTTTGCGAGGTCTGGAGCTTTTTCTAGAGGATCTTTGGGATGTTGGAGTACCAGGATGTGCATGCATAGTCGAAATGGCATTGTACCAATGCCCCTGCATTAACCCTTTCCTGTCTCCTGAGTGGTTGCATTTGGGTTCTAAACACAACTCAGTCTTAACAGACTCACCCACATCAGGACACTACCCTGGGTAGTTAATAAATAATAATAAACTTTATCATTACTTTTTCTGTTGTTGGCTGGGTGCTCCATTTTACCACCTCCGAGTAGAGGCCTCAGAGGTTTATGTGCTGGTGTGGGCAATCAAAGCCATAATTCTCCCTCTCTCTGAACTGAAGAGCAACGCTCAAATTAGAGAGGTTTCCGTACATAGCCCTCGGTTTTCCTCTTCCTCTTTGATCCTGATGTTAAAATACATATGACGCAACGTGTCAAACATGGTTTGTAAGCAGCCCGCTCCTTTTCCGCATCTCTCCCCCTGCACCCATGAGCACCAGAATGTTCCTCACAAAAGTACTCATCGTGAGCTTGTTAACCAAACTGTGGCAAGCAAGAAGCTGCCCTTCACCCCCTGGTTGTGTCCAGTGCATGGAGGCGTAGAGACAGTCTGACACATGCTGTAGCTCCCACCGGGAGCCATGGTGAGGCTACCATCATAAATGACAGTAGGCTTTTTCAAGCTGTGAGAGACGAGAGACGTACTTTTTTGTTTTCTTTACTTGGCCACAGTCAACAAGGAGAGGCTTCCCCGAGGACAGAACTGGGCTGAGATAGTCAAGAGATTCAGAGCCATCATGTTGTTAGCTGGTATTTTATTCTGCTCCTCTATTGCTGAGATACCGCAGGTCTCCACAAGCGAGGGCTCGGCTTTCGAGAGATCTCTCACCTCGCCTGTCAACAGTGGTACGATTCAGCTTCACCATTCAATCATCTTGTGAGGATCTGAGGTTGCAATAAGGTTCGGTGAAAGAAATAAGGTGTTAGATGATTGGGGAAGCATTTATTTTTCCTCTCTGCAGAGAAATAATAAGCGTTTTACGCGAGGCACATGAGGACAAATCATTTCCTATGAATTCCCAAGGGTAACTTCTTAATCTCTCACTGTCGACAACAACAGAGGAGGAGAGAGTGGGAGGCGGATGAGAGTGTCGCGTTGTAGGAGGGCCGGGGAGACGGGAGAGTCACCTTACGTCACTGCTGTGCCCACAGCTGTCATCTCATCTTGGCTCCTGTGACAGCGGCGGATCCTCCAACAGTCACCCAGTCATCCAACACAATCGTACAAATATAACTAAATGGACCTGTAAGGGTCCTTTTGTTTACATTTCTACACTCTCACTGTTAAATTAACACTCAGGATTCTTATCCTATCCCTTCTCTCATCTCGCTTTGTTATCACATGAGATGAAATATGCAGTTTAGAGAGCGCAAAATGAAAGCTAAATATTAGGACCTGAAAGAAGCCTGAATCATGCGGATAGTTACACGGTAGAATCCTCAGTGTTGGACCCCTAATGGTCCAGTTACACTCTCAGAGTTAAGCTAACACAGACGATTTCATTGTATACTGACATTTACAACCATTTGGTCGGGTCTTTCCCATGAGACAAAACTATTCTTGGATGCTTAATTCAAGTGCCAAAGCGCACGCCATGCTCCGTGTGCGTGCATGTGTGACTATAACTGTGTGTGAGCATGCACGTGCGCTTGTGTTCATGTGCTTCTCGCCTGTCTAGGGATAGAAGAAGTAAACAGATTTTGGACTTAAGTTATTGGACAATAACTATAGATCATTAACCACTTAAACCCTGTTGTACTGTATACTGCAGATATTTCAAAATAGCTGATATACAAGCTCACAGCACGTCACACTGTGATGCGCTGTAAGCTTGTGGATCTGTTATTTTTGAAACATTCTGAAGATGTTTGATTAATACTTTGATTAATTATTAATACTCCAAATCTGTAAAGTAACTAGTAACCAAAGCTGTCAAATGAGTAGTGGAGTAAAAAGTACAATATTTTACCTCTGAGATGTACTGGAGTCAAAGTATAAAGTATAAAAAAAGGAAACACTCAAGTAAAGTTACTTTCCACCACTGGTGAGCATGCATGTGTTCACGCTCTTCTCGCCTGTCTGCTCTCGCAGTGGCTGCTGTGACTGTGTGAGGTTACATAAGGTCTGCAGGGGTTTGCTGTGAGGGGAGGATGGGCAGTGAACAGAAAGAGATGCTAGAGGCAGAGAAATGACACCGACTGAAAAAACACTGACTGTGAAAGAGTCAACTTACTAATTGAAAGTTGCTCTGATAAACTTGAACATTTTAAAAATTGAGTATTCAAGTATACATTACAAAGTACACACACACACACACACACACACACACGCACACGCACACGCACACACACACATTCTTTTTTTCCGAAAGAATATCCAAATATTAATTCTAAATTAATGAGCGAATAAAAAAACAAATCAAGGCTCTGCACAGAAGCCAGGACTTTATAGTAGACTACTAAAGTGGTCACATCCCCAGAGCCAGTCACATTGTCCTAACACAAGTCTGTATAATCTGTGTAAGAACAAAAGGTAATGCCAACTTGTGAAAGTTGTCATGTAGTTTATTATCTACGTATGTAAAGTTGAGTCTTGATGTAATTGCCATGTGGCCAAATCTTCAAATGCTTACATTGTGTTATTATTTTTATGGATATCACACAGTCCTAGCATTCATAGCTTTTCAGTTTTGTTTTACTGGTACAAGTAGCCCTAAAAAGCATGCCATTGACACTTAGCAGTCTTTAACATCAATATAACAGAACAATGAAGACGGTTTAACAGAAAGTTTAACCAAAACGAGTGACATAAAGCCAATAGCGTGACAAATCCTGTTAGATACACCCTATTTGGTCCAGGTAATTGGATTTGACAACAAGATGGCTCAATTCTCATTTCAACTGAATCTAATTTCTTTGCAATTTGACCAGTCCATCCTTGGCAAGCTGACATCCACTGTTCTTAAGAAATAATCAGTTGCAAAATGCTTGGTATTCTTATCCTGGGCCTCATCTCCCTGCCTGACAGAGTGTCTGACCCTGTGGATAGCCAAAGTGAGAGAAAGCATATGGTGTGGCCAGCAGTAATACATGGTGAAGTATTAGAGCAGTCGATTGCAAGACTGACAAGCAGATTGCAAATGTCCACAACGAGTCTGCTCTCTTTAAGCTATAGTGTCAGATCAATAGGCTACCAGACCAATTAACAGCATATGGCCTGGGAATTAAGTGGGTCTGACCCTTGTCACCTCAAAGGCAGCCGACTCTGTAATCCACTGTATCTCAGACGCGAACGGCCTTATTCCATGCAGTTGAAGGGGGCGAGGGGGCGGGGCTGGCGGGCTATGTTAGTGCAGTGAGTGGCAGTTGGGGCAAACGCAGTCCCCAAAACATCATTTACGATTCTGTGCCTATCGGTACATAACTCGGGCGGCGCTTAGTCGACTAGCAGACCATCGGCCGGTCGGTGCGGGCACTCGCGCCTGGAGGCGCTGTACCGAATTGTTTGAAGCTTCAAAGTTCCATACTATATATATATATATATATATTTATAATTTGAAATTATAAATAGAAAAAATAAAAATGAAAATCCCACAGCAGTTGATGCTGAACCTATAACCTTAATTGTTTAATTAGCTAGCAAACTGTAAAACGTCTAGTAAATGTAGTAATTAAACGATTCAGGGGTATATCTTATATTAAAAATTACGTAGACGGTGGGTTTACCGCAGCACACGTAACATCGAGACTTGAGGCGCACCATTGCTCCGATCCGCACTAAACTTGGCACAAACATTGTTCAGCAGACTGTCATCAGAATAGCGACACCAGGGGCCACAGGCCCCCTGGACAGCAGCTGCAGTGACAGTTACTTCACGACCATGGACAGCACCAAACTTAACACAAACATTGTTCAGGGGACTGCCATCAGAGACCACGTGGCCCCCGGGGGCCACAGGCACAGAGGCGATGATTGACAGGCAAAATCCCTCAACAGCGACACCCGCAGGCAAATACTTTTTTTTCATTGCAGCTGAAAAGCCCTCAGAACACAGAGAGAAACAAGAAAAGAATGACATACAATAGATGTCATTGTGACTGGAGAGCTAGGACATATTATCCAATGTGAGAGTGTGTGACGCGTTGTGGGCTTGTAGATCTGCTATTTACAAAAACTTTTGACAAAATGTAAAAAACGTGGAATGTTTTTGCAAACATTTTTAGACCACAAATGTTATGCTGGTCCCTGGCACTAACCTTGTGGTTGGACATGGACATACAGTCAGTGGAAAAAGCATTCACATTTTTTACTTTAGTAAAAGTATCAATACTACAATGTAGAAAATGTAGAAATACTATTTTAGAAGTAAATGTCCAGAATTAAAAATGTACTTGAGTAAAAGTACAAAAACATTGGTATCTAAATGTACTTAAAGTACCAAAACTAGAAAGTAGGCAACTCATTATGCAGAATATCCCATTGCACAAGTTGTCAAAATTGTATGACATCTTTTGAAAATAGCAGATCTACAAGATCTGTGAGCTTGTAGATCGGCTATTTTCGAATGGACAAAATGTATATGAAGGTGAAGTGGTTAATGTAAGTTTTGTAATAATAATCGAAATCTACAAAGGAACTAGTAACTGAAGTTGTCAAATAAAGGTAGGCCTATTGCGCACATAACAGGCCTTCACATAATGTACATAGACCTACTGTAGTGTGCACATAACACTATAACTAGCAAGGTTAACATTAGCCTAGTACTGTAGTAGTTCAGGTGACACCTTGTCCAAACAATAACTACACAGAAAAAAAGAAACACTGTGGAAACCGGATCGCATCGTCCGTCATCAGCGTCATGGCTGAACGTCAACCTGGTTTTTGCACTTTCTCCATTACAACCCGTACATCTACATAAACGTTCAGGTTTCAAATATAAAGTGCTAACCACATGGCCATGGATGTTACAATTATATACGGGGCGTCAGAAGTACCCTTGTCTTCCGTATTGTTCAATGAAAAGCATTCTAATTCGATCAGTGGCCTCTTTCTCCGAATTTTCTCCATGCATTCAACTAAGCGACCCTAGCGGTTGGGAGGTGTATTGCACTCTGATACATTGTAACTGTATGAGGAAATGGCCGTCGATCGGATTAAAATGCTTTTTATTGAACAACACGGAATAAACAGATACTGTTGAGGAACCATACATATACGACATCTCTGGCAACACACACACACACACACACACACACACACACACACACACACACACACACACACACACACACACACACACACACACACAACCAACCACAACCACAAGAAATCAAGACAGCAGCGTCATGATCCTCACCCCAGCCAGCAACAACAACAAAAAACGATTATGGCCTACCTTTCTTTGAGGTAAACTGTGAAGAATAATATTGCAAAAATAGTTCCAATCCAGCGCGTAACACACAAACAAAAACTCCTCATTTTGAGTCACGAGCGAAGAAAAAGTGTAGGCTTAATGTGTGTGTGCAACATGTGTGTGTGTTGTCACGTGACTAGCAGCGTGCCTGCCGGCAGGGCACGCGCGCGCGCGCACACACACACACACACACACACACACACACACACACACACACACACACACACACACACACACACACACACACACACACACACACACACACACACACACACACACACACACACGAGATTGTCGCGGGGGAGGGGCTACTAGCATGGAGCTAGATGCTATAGCCCGAAGGGACAGTCATGGGTTTGATTGGTTGTTGTTGGTTGTCAGGGCAATATTGATTGATTGATGTACTTTATTTAGTAAGACATGAGAACAACAGTACATGGAAGTACAAATTCACAATACGAGGTCTACTAAACTGGAAGACTCATAAAAGCACTGAGCTTGTTTCAAATGAGTTCCCCACGCACACAAATCATGATGACATATAAGAGACAGACAGATATACACAACTACTATAGAATGTCATACAATCAGTTTACAGGTTACTGGTATGAAGAGTGAGAAATATGTACAAAAGAAGAAGGAGAGAGGGGTAGGGGGTAGGGGGGGTAGGTTAGGTTAGGACTTAGACAGGGGCCATTTTCTAATTGCAGCCTCCTGAAGGTGTATCTTTAGGGCAGTTTTGAAAGAGAGTAGGGTTTTACACTCCTTTACTCCTTTTGGTAGGGCGTTCCACATTTTTGATGAATAGCATGAGAACGAGTTACTTCCCTTTGTTGAGCCAAAAAAGGGTTGGACAAGGTTTGTGGAGCTGCCTCTGGTATTATGGGTGTAATATCACAACCAATCGGTGGACGGCCAACAAATGATCACACGTTCCAGACCCTTTTTTAGCAAAAACGCCCCCTTTTTCCTACAAACAAGGAATTTGTTACCCAACCCCGCCCCTTTGTCACCGATGCCCCGCCTCTCTTTAAATAGCTTCAGAGGTTAACTCCCACATTCCGATCATACCGCCACATCTGCGTAGTAGACTGGAGCTACTCCAGTCAAAAAAACTGCCATGAATCACTGGAGTGGATTTTTCAGTTAAAACCTTTTAATACACATTTGAAGGACCATGATGAAGACTTTTAATGTTTTGTAAATCTGAATGTCATGAAATACCCCAACAACAACTAAAATACATTTTCTTATGTTTGCTCATAAGTACTGTTAGGGGGCTGCTGTACCACAACTTCTCAGAAAAAAACATTTTAAAGAGATTGGTGACATGTTAAAATTTCAATTTCAAGTCTCAAAACACAGCCGTTAATAAAACAAATTAATTCAACGGGAGCGTGCATGGACGAGTCAGCTGTCTTCCCATGCATAGACCAAAGTAGCCTACATCCTTCCATCCAGCAGAGATTATGTAACTGTCCTCTGCACAGGCTGTCAGAGAGAACAGCCCTGTGATTCTTAAAGGCAGCAGTTGGACATCCAGCCTGTTAAATTACCAAGGGCATCAGCCTAGTGCTTTGATGGGACCATATTCTTTATACTGACCTCATGTCACCCAGGTGTGGTGAGGCTAACCCCACGCTTTGGCATTCCTTAGAGAGCCTGCTGGTTAGATAACAGCATGGGGGCTGTACTTCACCCCCCCCCCCCCCCCCCCCCCCCAGGATCAATACGGCAGGGTTCCCTCTTCCTGGATGGGAGAACCAGAGGATGTAAACAATTTCCTGAGCTCTCTCCTCAGGTTTACCGATCAGTCAATCAGAAGGCGGAACGCCGTTCCAAGTGCCTGACTGTAGTCTCGAAACCAATCCAAACACATTGCATCTAGCCTGGCATTGGCCAGACCGATAACGTGGATTCACTCTCACGTTCCTCTTCGGTATCAGTCTGGACTTCAGCCCATAGGGAGCAAGTATGACAAATCAGAAAATGATGTTGATGCTTTTCACTGTTGTAAGGACAGCAGTTGAAATGCAGTCACTGATTGGCCCGATAATTTTCTGATTTCTCATACTCGCTCCCTATGGGCCGAAGTCCAGACTGATACCAGGGAGGAACGTGAGAGTGAATCCACGTTATCAGTCTGGCCAATGCCAGACTACATTGCATCTACCTGTGGGAGTTTATGTGTACGTGCGTGTGCATGCATTGCGTATGTGCGTGTGTGTGTGTGTGTGTGTGTGAATTTAATTATTATTCTTTTGATTGATTGTTTTTTTTTTTTTTTTTTTTTGTGTAACAAAGTGCAAGGAATACTCTGGCTTAGCTCCAAGTCAATCTGAGATTCCTGGCTTGTAGCTTTGGGGCTAAATTGCAATCAGAGCAAAATAAATTGCACACAAATATATTGGAGCTACATTGTCTTGATCAGTGCTTCTGCATATTAAATGGAATGCATTTGAAATTCAAGCCACAATCACACATCCACAAGCTTTGGAGGAAAATGTTGTCCTGATTTACTGGAACAGATGGAATGGAGTAATTTCTTGGCCACACATTGCTCATGAAAGACCATGTCAGATGCAGTTTGGACATTCTGACAGGGCTGCAGACGAACAACTACAACCAAGGGATATAGTGTTGTTGGATCCTGACTTCATGGTCAGTGCTAAATTCATGCAATTCCAGTGGAAACACACGGCAGTACAGCCTTAATTAGCGTCTCTCAGACATGGACACCATGTACTGAACAGTTTGGTGGAAGTACTGTAGGTGTTAGCCTCACACCTACTGTGAGAGAACCAGCAAGGGGAAGAAGTGTGCCTGTTAGGCCAAGGGATGGACCACTGAACTGCACGACATAACTATGGCCTAGCATGGTTCAATAACAAAGTTTTCTTTTCTTTTTGGCCTTTTACTTCTGCGAAGAAAAAAAATACTGCCTGGATCCCCGCATTTTCATCAGATAGAAAAGTTGGAAGAATAATGAGAGAGGAAAATCACATCTTTTAAAATCATTCTACATGATATCCAATCAAGTTAAGAGTTATATTCCAATTTTGCAGGAAGATTGTGGTATGGGTGATAGCTGATTTAAGCAGTAACACATGCCCTGACTCAAAATAATTAGACTCTGAGCTATGTGCGAGTCACACTTTACACGCCTGTCGATGCACACAGGATAAAATAGCCATCCCCACACACTCTCAGGAACAATACTGCTCACTCATGACCAGTCTTGTATCTTTTTATTTACATGTGGCTAACTATGGTATGGTTACAACTAAGGCATGGCAGGCAGTGTGTTTATAACTTAAAGATAAAGTACTCACTTTGATCTAAGAACCTCAGCCTGTCGTGTGTTTATTCATTGAGCCTGTCACAAAATAAGCAAATATTAAAATCAATAATTGATATTCGTGATAGAATATCGGACAAGCTAGAGATTCCAGAATTGGAGTTATATGGTTTTGCTGTTAAAATCCTTGTTGCTCTGTTTTGCTCAAGCTGGAGACATTAAAGTGACTCTTGAGGGATTTGAGAACAATATTTACAGTATAGTCTAAACCCCCCAAAATACTGTAGAACCATAAATGACTCCAGAATGCTAAATTACAGAAAATGTATTCATTTTTCAAACCATTGTCAACTTAAGGAAGCAATACTGAACCTCTCTGTTTACTCGCTTCCTGTCACTGTAAGGCTTATCTATCAACTAAGTGCAGCTGCCATCATTTATATGCACAAAATTAAAAGTAATTTGCACCCTCAATCATATTGTGAGAGCACATGTCACATTTTGGAAATGGCGGTTGTCTCATAATGGAATGGAACTCGTTAATTGTATTCAGCGTAAATATTTCACATGAAAACGAGTCTCGGAGAATGTCCTGCATGGCAGCAGCGTGGGTTTAAAACAGTGGTTCTCATCGTGGGATCCAGGGACCCTCAGGGTTGCTTGAGGGGGTTCCATTCAGACCCTTACAGGTCTGCAACTCTGAGATTGAACAAATGGAACCAAATGGACCCTTATGGGTCCATTTGGTTCCATTTGTACACTCTATGTTAGAGTTATGGGGGTCCTTGAACGTAAAAAGGTTGAGAACCACTATTGTATGACACACAACAGCTCTGCCGTCACTCCTGTTTTGTGTGATAGCTGTACACAACTAGAGGCACTCAGCATCAATGCGCTGTAATGCCACGGCACATATCTGAAACGGAGACCGCAGCTCGGCCCGGGGAGTGCATGAGTAATGGCCTGGCAGGTTGAAAGAGTCATTAATGGTAATTGTGAAAGGAGGCCGCAGTGCAGCAGGACTGGGAACACAGGCCGTGGGCTTGAGTTATTTACCGATGGCATGGCTCACTGGCTCATTGGCTGAAAGGGGAAAAAGCCATCCCAGTCTAGGGCAACCTTATGAACGATCTAATAAGCACTGAGAGCAGGCAGCCATGCTGTAATGGCCCCTCTCATGCATAATGCAACGGCCACATTTAATGTATAGCAGGGAGAGGAATACAATGGCAAGCAAAGCAGCACTAACCAGGGATAAAGACTTATGAAAGTGACTGCACGTGGAATAGTATATCGTCGCTGAAACCTTGTATCTCCATACTTTATACTTTCATGTTTTTTTTTCATAAACGAATGCCATATTTTATACTCTTCCGTATGACAGTAGCGAAAGTATAAAAAATAGTCCACCTAGAAGCTCACAATGTGTCTCAATGCAACGCATTAAAGTACTGAAAAGTTTTTACATACAGTACAAGCTTTAGCCCAACAGTCAACAGTGACATTATACTGTATAGGTACTGATACTGTATAAAGTATAGAACATAAGGAAACAAAGAATATACTCAGCCTGCGCAGAAGACACTGATACTTTGGCGAGGCAACAATAAGTGCCTGGAGTGAAACCGCAGTTCTAGGATGCAAAGCAGGACAAAACCTAGTCTCTCTAACAAGATGATAGGTATAAAGCACTGACAGATGGTTCTATAACAGGTGTCTGACAGTGAGAAAAATACGTAGTTGGCCCAACTCAGGCCGAGGAAACTTGAATTTGAGTGCAGGACTAAAAGCAAGTGAATAGGTAGACTCCGTTGACCTCGACAGGGAAGAAAGTGCTGCCTGAGGCAATTACTGTGTCCAATTTACACTTTCAAAGAAGCAGGTAGGATAAGGCTTTTTGCTGCCAGGCTGCAGTGTCCTCCGGACGTTATGTTTGCATCCTGTTTGTGCAGCTGTGACATTAAATGTACCATAGGGACAAGAGTAAACAGTTTGTTTTTTGGTACGTGCCAGAGTTTTCATACTGTGGGAAAGATGCATAAAAGTGACGGCTCTAAAACAAACGCTTGATATCGAGTTCACTCACTACTGTTATTGTTGCTATTGGAATCTATTGTTCCTTCTTAGTCTTTGCTGGGCAAAACCCTAAGGCAAACCTGCAGCCACATTGGTCTTGGAAATAGAGTACACATGCAGAGAAGTTTACTACAACTACAACTACAACTACTACTACTACTACTACTACTACTACTATTACTATTACTACTACTACTACTACTACTACTACTACTACTAATACTACAACTACTACTACTACTGCTACTACTACTACTACTACGACTACTACTACTACTGCTACTAATACTAAACAACTTTAGTTAGAGCACTTATCGAAGAAAAGTTACAAAGTGCATTACATAAAAATGATTAAAATCTAATCAAAACAACAGAACAAAAACAAGACATTAAGGAAATCAAGCAATAAAATTACATCTAAATTATAGAAAGGCCTTTTGGCAAAAGGCATTCATAGGGCATTAATACATGTATACAAATAGGCGGAGCTCCTCAGGCAGTCAGTGTATTATGGCATGAACTGTACATAAATATCAATATTGTATTATCACTTTTCCTTTGTGAAGCACAGACCAGCTCAGTGATACAATACCACACTCTATTTGGTGGCCTATGTTCAAAGCCCCTCGGTTATCTGAGGATAACATGTTTCACTGCTTCTTCCGAAAGATCGAAAAATAAACACTGCGTGACTGGTTTGAGAAAGGCTCTGTGGGTTAAATTAAAGTCCCCCCCCTCTTAGACTCCTCTGTGTGGGGGACTTGGATCAATAATGCTGTTAAAATAAAATAAAAACCTTCTGTATCGTTAGAGAAACGGAGATCATGGAGTTTCTCCAAACAGATGGCCTTATTTGGACAGAAACCAGACTATTTTACAAACTGATGGAGAAACTTGATTAGCTAAACAGTAGAGAGCTGTTTTTGCAGGTGTTAACGTACGTTAGCATAACTTATCCAGCTAAAGTGCTACAGGAAAATTTCTAAGGTGGATAATCCAATTTTTCTAATCCAATACAAATTCAAATTGTGCCACTTTCCCCTCACAATAGTGTAGTTCCTCTGAAAATATTTTCCCTTCCTTGCATAAAGTCATTGGCTCATATTTCGTCTAACAGCACCAGGCGGGGGCACGAGCAGCAAAAGCAGAACGACTCTAATCACATCACAAATATTAATTTCAAAGCCCACTATTTCTCTGAACTTTGCAGGCAAACTTTAACTGCTGATTACAGTACGCCGGTTCGACTCATATCTCCATTTTGTACCTTTCGCTCCTGCATCGGAAACATAAGCCAAAGCAAGGCAATTAAGCAAACATGACCTCAATCTTTTCCCTGCCCGCTCCTTGGCAGCTGCCTGCCAGCCACCTGTTTAGCTCAGTGCTAATTTGACATTCTCCGGGGAGATGATGTATGTGTGTTTGAACAGTCGACAGCGTTTCACCTGACAATATTGCTATTCGAAACCCCATCCAGCCCTCCAGCCATATTCAAACTAAGGCTGTGTGTGTGTGTGTGTGTGTGTGTGTGTGTGTGTGTGTGTGTGTGTGTGTGTGTGTGTGCGCGCGCGCGCGCGTGTGTGTGTGTGTGCGTGCGCGTGCATGTGTGTGATTACATGCAGCGAGCACCATCACAATAGGGGGGATCTCTGCTTAAATTGATTTATATATCGTCATACGATGGTATCGCGTGCCGTAAAAAAAGCAAATATACAAGCTCAAAACGCATTGCTTCTGCAACGCGTTGTGAGCTTGTTTATCTGATACTTTCAGTGCACGACATCATTGTATGATGGAGCGCCGTTAAGCATGAATGATGACTGTCATGTCATGTCACGACCCATTGGGAGCTTGTAGATCAAAACATTTAAAAAGATATTTATACGTTTTATACATTTGAAAACGTGTGAAATGGGACATTATGCATAATGAGTACTTTCTACTTTTGGTACTTTAAGTACATTTTGATACCGATACTTTTACTCAAGTAAATGTAGTATTCTGGAATTTTACTTGTAGTAGGCCTATTGATACTTTTATTTCAGTAAAAAAATGTAGTACTTTTTCCACCACTGGTTACAATTTCTCTGCTTTGCTGCCAAAGTGTCATACTGTATGTCCTCCACACATTTGGGACAATCCCACCTCAGACACCTCGGCCCGCGGCAATCTGTCTTTTTATCCACACTCGTTCCCCAGCCCTATTCCCTTTGCCATCCTCCCTCTTTGCCTCCAGCTCAAAGCGGTAGGTGGGTAGGCAGGTAGATAGGTATCGAGTGGATCTGATTACTTGTATGTCAGATCGCGGTGGAGTGGAGTGATTTATTCATGGATCACAGCAGAGAGCTTCAGGCCCCTGGACTGCACATGTATCAGGATTGGTGACAGGCCAACATCACTGAAGAACCTGCTTCAAAAGCAATCAGCTGCCGCGCCTGCATCCACGTGTGATGTGCAGAGCACTCACCACCAGTTCTTTGCACAAAGGCTGCATGGATAGGAAAGCAGATCTGGTGCAGGAGAGCTCAGCGCTCGTGTGTATGTGTGTGTGTGTGTGTGTGTGTGTGCGTGTGCGTGTGCGTGTGCGCACGTGTGTGTGTGTGTGTGTGTCTACGTGCATGTACTGTAGGTGTAGTGCATCTTGACATGTGAGTTTAATTAATCTTGAGGTCCTTCAGGACTCTTTCACCACATGGTTTCAACATGTGCATTTCCCGCACTGACCATATCCACACAGCCACCATTTTGCTCATACGTCATATGCAAATCCCACCCCAACCATCGAGTGATAATCTCCCATATCCGGCTCCACCACACCCCTCCACAGACGTCCACTATAAGAGTGCAGTGACGTTTTCAGCTCATATACCAAAGACAGGATTGGCCACGTACAGTAGCTTGTAGATCTGATATTTTCACTATTTTTTGTACAATTGCAATGTTTGTACAGTGAAGAGGGCAGGGTTCCCCTGGTGCACTGCTGTGCCAGATACTGATTTTGGCTTTTTCTCTTTTCTATTTTTTTCAATCCCCAATTCCGACATGTAATGTAGTCCCTGTCACTGCTGACCACTACTGGTTGGTCTCAGGGAAGATGTAGTCAATGTGTCGTCTGTGTTACACATTGGCTCTTTTTGATGTCCCAAAAAAGTTCAATCATTAAAAAAAATAAAGTTAAAGTTTATTGTTAAGGGAGCTACAGTGTGCAGATGTACGCAACCTATTTGATATTGTTTGCGGTGTTACACGTGAGGATTTTCACCAGGACGACATAACGCATGCAGAGGAACAAGCTATTCCTGGTTCAGCTCCCCACTGAACAGTTGTCCTGTCCAACCTCGAGTCACAAATGCAGTGACAGAACTGACCCTCCCCACCCTGTTTCCCCAGAAAAAAAGGAGGCAAATGTGTTCTCCAGAGCTCCCGGCCAAGCCAGAGGCATCGTGGAGGATTCAAACTCCAGTCTCCAGCCTGTGGCCAACCTTCTCCTGGCTCTATTCTGTAGGTCAGTTGTTCCCAACCTTTTCTGGAACCCACTTGAAAATCTCGAAGGTGTTTCACAGCCCACCCATCTGACCACTTATGGCAGGGTGCATTTTGGACTGTGTTCCTGCTTGGATTAATGGAACTAACATAGTATACTTCAAGTTCCTATTTATCGCTATCACAATGAAAACAAATGAAAAATACCATGACATATTAATTTATTGTTTTAATATTAATGTTATATATTACCAGTGGGCCCCGGCCCTCAGGTTCGGAATCACTGCTATAAGTCATTATATGATGTACAATGTTGGTACAGTCATTTCTTTAATTAGAAACTCGGCTGCAAATAATGAGCGGAGTGCCCCCACAGTGCTCCTCTCAGAAAGTGTGACATTTACCTAAACCCCACGCTCGATGTCTTGTTAAGAACGCGGTCTCTGTCTCTGGACACCTTCCTGGCTCCGTGGGTTCACCACCCACTATCTGGCCTGGGATCAGGCTACACGTTTAGGCCAGCTGGTGCTCATAAGCACCAGCGTGTGAACACAGCGGACACATGGGGGGTGCAGCGGCCGTTTCCAAACATACCCACCTGCTCTGCTCCAGTCCAGCTCCTTGCCAACTGATGCAGGACACAGAGAGAGAGAGGCGTAAAGAGAGAGAGGGAGGGAGAGAAAGAGAGAGAGAGAGAGAGAGAGAGAGAGAGAGAAAGAAAGAGAGAAAGACACAAACAGAGCAACTACCTTTATATACATTTGCATAATGTGCTGCTATTTGCCCCAAAGGTTTTATACCAAGTGAATGCAAAACATCAAAATGCTGCTGTCAACTCTTTCAAAAGTTTACCCCAAGCTATCATTTTCTATGTGGATGCATAACGATTTCTGACCGGAAATGCACAATTCTTATGGTTTTATAAGATAGTATTCTCTCTATGTTGCAATAAAACACAGCTCTGTTTACACATTTCTTTGTGCCCATTTAATTCTAGGCCTACATACATTGTTTCGTTTTGATTATTTTGTTCCACTTTTGCTTAGGATGTAAACGTAGGTTATCTCATGCCGATAAAGCCCCTTTGAAATGAAATGAATGAGAGAGAGAGAGAGAGAGAGAGAGAGAGAGAGAGAGAGAGAGAGAGGAGTAGGGGAGTGGAAGTATAGGAGAGAGTGAGTCACGGGACAGTCGTGGGCCGGGTCAGGGCGGGCGGGCGGGTAGTGGTTGAGATTATATTGTACAGATGGCGTTGAGCATGGAGGGGATTAGAGAGCTCTGCAGGATGTATGAACAAGGCACAGAGAATAAGTGAAAGGAGAAAGCAGGCTAATCCCCCGCCCCCATCCTCTGCCCTTCAGACCTACACACTGTGCTCACCAGAAATAACTACACACCTGGAGCCAATCACCAGACAGATTGGTGGTCTGTGCTATGTTCTCTCAGATGAAATTTAAATGTAACAACTTTAAACCTGGCATCCAGGCATATTTAAAAACAAAAAAAAAACATTCATACATTTTCAAAGATTTTTTTTTTCTTTCTTTCGGCTTAAGGGGTTAAAAGAATTTCCAGATCTGTCCTAAAAGCGTCAGGAATAAAAGAAAATGAGGACTTCAATGAGAATTTCATAGTGCTGCTGTGCTGACACACAGACAACAATGCAACCATGTCACTGTCAACTTCCCCTTGAGACATAATAGTACACAGAATATGGCATTGACGGTGACTCCACTGTCAAATTTGTTTAGTCAATTTGTGACATTAATCGATGCAATAACTTGATTTGATTCTTAATGTGCTTTGCTGTCTGATCCAACAATACCCATAATGAATTGTGAAGGCTTGGTTCTCAAACTATTCCCAAGGGAGAATGGATTTTTTCAAATATATTTTTGGGACTACATCACAGAGTGGGTAATTGGGCGCTTTGCTGACTTTGCACCATGTATTGCTCATTACAGCTAGTGATAAAGACATGGGCAGTTTACTGTAAAGGAGATCAACAGAATGTGTAGGCTACACTGTAATTTGAGAGTGAATCTTGTCATAATGAGGCAGTGGGTTTGTCAATCTATCGGTCCATATGTCCACACATTTGTCCACCAGAGGGTACTGCAGCTCAACTATGCACTACTCTGGCTTAAGTCACGTGTACTGTGCATTGCAATTATTACAATATGTACAGTAGGCCAGCTTTCACCTTTGCATACAGGTCACCAAGCCTGCATCTTACAGTACAATGTTTATGAGTAAATAAATCCCTGTTGTTTCATGATTAGTGCTAATCGCTAACCCCCAGGAGGCTTAGTCATGTTTTTATGTACAGTAAATGTGTGTTAATGGTACACACTGGTGCATTCACTGTATGTTGTAGCTGACTAGGGCTAGCGATATGACTTCAAATCAATATCACGATTCTTTCAAACTTTTCCCTCAATTACAATTAATGAACGCTATTCTTTTTTAATTGTGAAAATAACAGATCTACACGTTTACAACAGGATCCAATGTGATGCGTTGTGACTGCTTGTAGATCAGGCATTTGCACTGTATAATGATGTATAACACAGGTCTAATCGATTTAGTCAATTACATAAAAGATATTAGAATTATTTTGTATATAAGAAAAACTAATATATATATTTTTTAAAAACCTGCTTCTCAATTATTCGACCAACCTACATTTGGGTTAATTGCCCAGCACTATGTCTGACACACTGATCGCTAGGCTTGTCATGTGTCCTGGACTGTTAAAAGTCACTGTTAATAGAGAGCATGGTGGGATGGGGGGGGGCGATGACACCACCTGCTATCTCTTTACCAGATGCTGCGATGGCAAATCCACAGCTGTATGACGTACATGCCCCACCTCTGAACCGGCTGCGCTGATTTGCTCTTTTCCAACCTCTGGCCTCATTTCAATGAATGGATTATTGGTCATCTGTCTGTAGCTCACGTTCCCCTGGGATGCGGTGATGATCCTCCTCTCTTTGAGTTTTATTCACTGTCAATGAGGAGGAGGCTTCATGAGTGAATGGACGTCCTCAGCACTCTGTCTCAACTGCCATACCTAAACATACGCACGCACGCACGCACGCAGGCACGCACGCACGCACACTGCCCTAAAGAGATAAAGGCACTTGGAGTACAGCAACAGCGCAAACATAAAAACACAGGGATTTTATATCAATTTTTAGACTTACGAATGTTTGTCTTTTTGTGGTCCCCCATGGGATAATTATCTTGGGTCGTATTCACTTTAAGTGTGCACTGCACTCTGGTAAAGCCCAACAGCCCCATCCCCATGGCACCATCAGAGCAGATTAGTGCCTCCAGTGTGAGACAGCAGTCGTGTGTGATTTACGACTGGTCTGTGACAGAACACAGGGGCTTCCCGTTACTGTGATGAAGGTTACTGCTCAAAATGAGATCTCTGTGACTCACGTTGACTGAGAAGACAGGGCTTCACATATTGGGTCTCTGGTTCAGTACCTCTGTTCAGCATGTGCAGGGAATACACAATAGGGAGGGAGGCAATCCTGGTATCTCCTTTGGTGTGTTAAGAAGATGTTGGAGTAAAAGTTGCAGTGGTGTAATGGTGATTTTCTTTTCAGAGGAACTTCACATGCACGCGCAAAGTAGCCATTTGGGTACTTGGCCGTACCTTGTGCGTGTGCTTCAAAAATGTCCAGCGGAACGCTGTGGTGTCCCGCTGTAACCTTGAGACAACACCGATAATGACTTGCCCAAAAGAGGGACACCAGATTGAAAGTGGTTAACATCTAGTCACTTCAAGGTACTGTGTGGGGAAGAGAAGATCTGTTATGCACCAACATACCATATGCTATGAATCATTCTAGTCCAGTTCCAAATCACCAGCTTCGCTCCTTTCTTTGACTGAATCCATCCCCCCTGGAAACACTGTGTCAGGATGCAGTTCGTCCGACTGACTTCTCGACATTGCTCACTGCTCACGGTGGGCTCACAGTTGAGACACTGAGGGCTATGGTGCGTATATAGAGCCAAAGAGAGGATGGACAGGGCCGATAATTGGGCCGTGGACTGAGCACTCCGGTGGCAGTTGTTCCACCAAGTTCTTACAAAGCCTTTACAGCAAGCTACGTTGCAGAATGACATGACACAACCCTGTGTCCGCGAATCAATGCTCGTGTCCATTTTTGGCTCAGTCTGCGCCCGTAGTGATGTGTTCCTCTTCATAAAACCATCCGTATGAAGCATGTTCTCCACTGCGAGACACGTTGAGTCAAAGTATGATTGTGGAACAATAGCCTACAGCACTGGGGGGGTCCGGGAACCCCCATGGGTCCTTGATAGGATTTCAGGGGGTCCCTAGCCCTATGATTAATTGTTAGGAACCACATGAGTTCCTATGGGTCTGTACCTCAGAGTGTATAAATTGACCCTTAAATGTCCATTTGGTTCCATTTATACACTCTAAGAGTTGCATTAACGCTGAGGATTGCACAGTTCCGAGGGATCAAATGGGGGTCTGTCGCCTAATGCATATCGAATTGGCGGGTCCTTGAAATTAACCCCTTGAACCCTAGTGTCCCTACTTTGGGACAGACATTCGAGCTACGTACAGTGTAGGCTTTTGGCGACGATATTTGGTATAGGAAAAGGAGCCCTGGGGGACACCAGTACGTTGTTAGTGCACAGGATTGAAGGGGTTAAAATGGTAGAGAGTCAATGGTCCACAGGATACAGGTTATAGGCTACATTTGGTTATACTTCACCTGGGTGGTGGTGGTGGTGGTGGAGCATGGCTGTGGGTGTGACATTCCTCATAGTGTCAGGCCAGGCCATTCCTGCACAGTCAGCAGTGCCAGCTCTTGGTGTTGAGCGAGCCAATGGACAATTAATCCACCCTTAATGAACCATATCAATAATGCAGAGGGCTGGAAATTTAATTTGGACGACAATGGTTTTGTGCATGTTCTTGCAAGGGATAGCGGAGGGAAATACGTGAACCCTGAACTGCCCCGACTTTTGACAGACATTAACCCATTAAGACCTGGAAAGATAATAAAATATGACATTATTTAATGACATTAAATTACATTAAATTACTTTAATTAGGCTACATTTAATTACATTTCTATAGTAATGAATGAATGAATGTAGTATTTAGTGTTGTAGTATTGAAAAATAGAATAGAGTATTCTATTTTTCAATAGTTTACATCTCAGAGGCAAATATTGCACTTTTTAATCCACTACAGTTACTAATGTTAGTTAGTTACTTACTTTGTAGATTTAGATTATTATTATAAAACACACATTAGCCACTTAGGCTGTATTTTATACTTTGAAAATGGCCGATCTACAAGCTCACGTTCTGAGCTTGTAGATCAGCTATTTTTGAGCTATAGTACTTTTACTTTGGAACTGTAAGTACATTTTGATGCTAATACTATAGTACTTTTACTCAAGTCAAATGTTAAATACAGCCTTTTACATGTAACATGAACACACCTTTATGTTATGGTATCGCTTCCTTTACTTTGGTAAAACATCTGAGTACTTCTTCCACCACTGTTCCCTGTCAAGTTCAAAAGCTACTGTAAACTTCAGTTAGAAGCGACCGTAGCTGAATGGTTATAGACAAGCTGCCTGGGAAACAAAACATCCCAGGTTCCAATACCGGTCTCGGCTAAGTGTGGAGTTGTCCATGAGCAAGACACTTAACCCCTAACTGCTCCCACCGAGCGCTCAATATGACCGCCTGAGCAGCCATCAGCTGGTGAAGGTGAAACAGAATTTCCCCGGTGGTATTAATGAGGTCTACATTAAAAGGTCCTTGTGAAACATTTTGCTTGGGTGAAATGAATGTGGCACAAAGCCATTAATCAGTGACCATGTGAGCTCCTCTCACAGTGCCTGCAGTGCAGTTCTCAGGATCTTATTTTTTGCATAATCATTATTGCACTCTCAATGCATATTTAAACACAGACATTTGCGTCACAACCTGATGTCCCAGGTGATCTGCCCGGGGATGCTGACTTAATCTTTGAAGCGGAGGCTGCTACCGTTGGTCGCACGCCATTCCTCTGCCTGCTGTCTCCACCATCTCTTGAAACTTATGTCACTGCCAAAAGGTTTGCAATTGTTCCGCTAAATTTACCATGGCCGACTGTCTGTAATTTATGTCTCAGGCCCCTTAACCTCTTAACCTCTATATACTTTTTTCCCTCTGCACGACACGTCTTCGCTGAAAATAGCAGATCTAGCTCACAAGGTGTTGCAATGCCACGCCTAATGTTTGCCTCCGAATAGGGACGCTGGGGTTCATGTGGTTCATGTGGTTAACCACATGATTCCAAAAAAAAAAGAAAGAGAGAAAACAAGAAATGAAATGTTATGTTTTAATCGTACAAAGTAAAGAAAAAGTGGTTAATGTCCCCCCCTCTCCTCCTCTCTATGAGCTTACAGTGAGTGTGTGTGTGTGTGTGTGTGTGTGTGTGTGTGTGTGTGTGTGTGTGTGTGTGTGTGTGTGTGTGTGTGTGTGTGTGTGTGTGTGTGTGTGTGTGTGTGTGTGTGTGTGTGTGTGTGTGTGTGTGTGTACATGCACATGCACATGTACTGTATCAGAGCAGTCTAACATGCCATTGCTGTGTTGAGTGAACTTCTCAGATGTACCATAAAACAGGGCTAAGCCCGTGCTGCGGTGTGCATGCAACCCATAAATGTCTGAGCCTGCAGGCCATGATGTGCTCACCGAGATGCAGTGCACATCAGGGAAGCTTTATGGTCCTTCAGGTGCAGCACACACACACACACACACACACACACACACACACACACACACACACACACACACACACACACACACACACACACACACACACACACACACACACACACACACACACACACACACACACAGGGCTTTGCACAGTGACAGATGTATGTGCAGTATGCTCGTACATATTGTCTGAATGGACACACAAATATATCAAACAGCAAATAACACACAATCAAATAGGGATGCAGTCCCCCCCCCCCCACACACACGCACACACACACAGAAAAAGAAATATCATTGGTAACTACTTGTCAACAGGCCACAGATCATGCACTTGCGTATGTACAAGCGCACACACATGCATGCATGTACACAGGCACACCTACAGCGATGGTATATGTACCTGACAGCGTATATGAGCACTCAGTCACACTGTTAATCCCCTGTGCAAATGATTTACTTACACAAGGCAGACATCCATTACATTCCCTCCCAGAGGAGGGCGCTGTGAAGGGAGCAAAGTGGAATGAATGTTGTCCCTGAAAATCACAACATTAATGCTGTAGGACACAAATCCTGAGACCCGAGGATGAGTAAATCCTAGTTCATAGTGTAGCCTACACTGTAAATTCCGGCAATCACTGCAATCCGTGCAATCCGGAACTTCTTTTAGCAAATAATATGTTATTTTTGCCCAATCTGTATATTAGAGTTTGTTAATCTATCTATATATGCACAGATTCTCTTTGTGTTAGTCTGTTTCACGCATAACTCAAGCAACGTCTGACTGATCAACTTCAAACTTGCCATGTTACTTCAGAAATGTGGACAGCCGCTACAGTGACAGTTACTTCAGAACCATGGACAGAAGCTACATTTACTTCAGAACCATGGACAGAAGCTACATTTACTTCAGAACCATGGACAGAAGCTACATTTACTTCATAGATTTATACTTTGTCATCCTATATTAAAATTGCCTATAGAGGGTGGGTCGACAAACGTAAAATCCGGTCTTGCGAGGCGCACCGTTGCTCCAATCAGCACCGAACTTGACACAAAAATTGTTTAGGGGACTGCCATCAGAATAGCCACACCAGGGCCATGAGTGGCCCCCATGGGCCACATCAGGGGCCCCCGAGGGCAGGTTGCTCCAATCGACACCTAACTTGGCATACACTGTTCAGGAGTCTGCCATGACAATTAGTCACATTAAGGGACACATGTGGCCCCCAGGGGCTACGTCAGGGCCACAAGCCACAGTTGCTCACATCTGTACCAAATGTGCCACAAACACTGTTCAGGGGTTGGCCAAAGTGTCAATTAAAATGCAAGATGAGCAAGTTACAAATAAAATAAAAGACTAAATGAATTAAACAGACAGACAGACAGACAGACAGACAGACAGACAGACAGACAGACAAGAGAAGTAGATACGGTAAATAAGTTAGCGATAAACATAGAAGAAATAAATAAATAAAAGCACCAGCATCAATAATTAAAAATGTCTTTAAACGCATGTGTTTTGAGGAGTGATTTAAATGTGGCCCTGCTTTAGCTGCACACTGGATATCCTCAGGTAGGGCGTTCCACAGTCTGGGGGCTCTGACTGAAAAAGCCCAGTCACCTTTAGTTTTAGCTGTGTTTTATGAACAGATAAAAGAGCTTTATGTGACTATCTCAGAAACCCACATTAAATGTGTGTTCCTGAGATCCTCACATAAAGTTTTTTTCCCCAGAGCTTCCTACCCCTCAGGACCAAATTTTGGTCCTAAGGAGTGAGAAGCTCTGAAATATACAGAGGTGCCAAACTGGATGCCAAACTGGAAGGAAGCCTATAGGTTTATTTGGAATCCTTTCCTTAAACAAGGAGTTCAATAAAATACAGGCTCGATAAGAACAAAACAACACAACACAACACAACACATTCTAGTTTGCAAAAGCACAAGCAGCACATAAAGAAAAGAAAAGGAAACACACAAAACAGTCATAAAGTTGTGTCGATGAGCTAAGATATTTTTCAATTGTTTGCTGAAGATTGGCAAGGAAGGTGATGACTTTGATAAAGTATTTCTTAGAATATTCCATAACCAAGGACCTCTTTTGATAAAGATTTGATGTTTTACAACTTGGGAATCCATTCGGTAAAAATATGTTTCCTAACTCTACTCTCCTAACACTGATGATTCACCCTGCATTATTGCCTATGTCCTCAGAATGCTTGTTACATTCCAAAATCACATTCCTAAGTCATCTTTGTCTTAGGTAGATATGGGCTGAGGACATAAGCAATAATGTAGGGTGAATCAGCAGCGTTAGGAGAGTAGGGTTTGGCAGAAATATGACTTAGGCAATTTTATGCTATGGGGCTAATGCCATACATTTACAGTATGTGGGTCCTACCATTTCTGTCTACATGGTGGTAATCAAACAAATATATATATATATATATATATATTTTTTTTTTTTTTCATTTTTTGATGCAACAAAATTGCTTCTATTTCAGCATGCTAACCTTTCAAGTAATGATAGACTGTAGTTTCCATTGGCTTGGAATACCCACCAATGATGTAATTGGAAGGCAAATCTCAGAACTGTCCACAGCCCACCTCTGAGAGACAGAGAGAGTAGAGAGAAATGGTGGCATGCCATCTTATAATGAGCATTAGTGAGGGGGACCAATTAAATGAAGATACGATTGAAAACAGGTGATGTGTGCTTGGAGGGAAATTGCGTAATGGACTGAATGAAAGGTACAAATGTGGCTGGGATGGAGAGAGGGAAAGAAAAGACTATACTGCAAATTAATACATTTTTACTCTCTCAGAAAGAAATGAACACTCGGTACACGGTTTCACAGTGTAGTAAAGTTACAGTACATGTGTGAGTCATGACATTCTTCCACATCTTCACCTTCCTAATGATGGCCAATATAATCCTATATCCTTATTGAAAAAGGATCATGCTGTTCCCACCCCAGTCGTATAATGGCCTATCTCAAGAGTGTGACCTAGGCCATTTTATGTTGCCTAAGTCAAAGAAAATGTGACTGAGGCAAAATAAATTGACCTAAGTCTGGAGTAAGTCACTTACTCCATTAATAATATGGCCTTAGTCAGGTGTACGATTGTCTAAGTCAAAACACAAATTGGCCTAAGTCATTGAATCCTCTTTAAAAAAAAAACACTTTTTGGGTGAAATGATTAAGAAATATGATATAGTTTGTTTTGGTTCAGTTTGTTTTCTGAAATAGGCCACTGACATAGGCCATTATTTTATCAAGGTAGTATTTTTAGGGCAGTGTTTCCCAAACAATGGGTCTGGGCCCATTTTTGGGTCGCAAACCTGTTTTTATGGGTCACAAATAAATATCCTTTTGTCTTTTTTTCATTTTTTCTTTTTACATTTCCTACAATTCTTTTTATTTTTGAAAGTAATTTCAGACATAAAAAAAGCTCCATAATGTATAAAAAACTTAAAGGGATATTTCACTTTCAAACATTTCCGTCAGGAACACTCACGTCAAAGTAGATTTTACCATTTGTTGCAACAATTGGAATAGTTAAACTTGGCGTTAAGGCTCCACTTTGGAGATGTTCCCTGAATTTTGTCCAAGCAGCATGCTAAGCAAAATCAGGGAATGTTAAGCAAACCCCCCATAGGGATACAATATCAAACAATAAGCAATACATTGACATATTAGCTTGAATCAGCACATATAATATCACGTATTAAGTATTTGAGCCTATGCCATGAATCTAACATGGTTAAAATCGAGTTTGAAGTTACAATGGGTTTGTATAGGAAGGGGGCGTGTCTGTTAAAATGAATATCAAATATCTAAATACTGAATCAAGCAACTTAAAAACTGTCTGGGGTGATCACAAAAGCCCAAGTATAGACGTTAAAATGACCCCAAACATACCCTGAAGAAGGCTGTGCGGGCCACTATGCTTGGGTTATCCCAGATTTTAACAAATTCCATTATGAAATAGCCACATCAATAAAGGCTTTTTAACTTTTTTCACCAGAAGAGTGCCTTGTTTTATTTTTCCTTTGTTACCCCAAACATGTTGTGGAATGTGTGGAAAGTGTGGAAAGTTAAATATCCCTTCAA
Source organism: Gymnoscopelus microlampas (assembly GCF_963454915.1). Lineage (NCBI taxonomy): Eukaryota > Metazoa > Chordata > Actinopteri > Myctophiformes > Myctophidae > Gymnoscopelus > Gymnoscopelus microlampas. The sequence goes on from NC_139948.1 coordinate 15,627,795, forward strand.
TAAATTGTGATAATAACTGATCTACGAACTCACAACACGTCACATCGCAATAGGGATTAACTGATTAATTCTTAATATTTTCTTTTTAGGTTTGGGTCCCGGGGAGAGAATTTCTCTTTTGGGTCTTAAGCAAAAAAGTTTGGAAGCCACTGTTTTAGGGGACTTGCTCCTTCTTTATTGGAGAGAGGACAGTGGAGAAAGTGGGTGCAGGTCCCGAACCAAGAATATGTTTGACAAGAGCAAGTTTTCACACTGCAGCACTTTTTATTATGACTATGTTTTATCTTTATATCTTTCTCTTACACTCACCATTACCTGCTAGAAAACATTATCACCTTATCACCAGCTTTGACAGGATAGAACTAATCTGTGAATAACTGAGGAAAATGGATATGACTCCAGGCTAAGGAAGGTCTAAGTGGTGTTCAAATGCCATCTTGATAAATAAGCAACAGTAACGAAAATGTGTTATGGTATTTCATGAACTTTTCAAAAATCGGAATCATGTTACTTCACTGTATGAGTCTGCATAGGTTGTTTGAAACATAAGATCGTCTCCGCCATATGTGGCGACTGCCAATTATAGCGGAGATAGCACAATACTTTGCCAGCCTTTTTGCCTCCTTTTTGGGCATCCTAAGTTGTTGAAGGCCTCTAACAACTAGTCTGTGGGTATGTCCCAGGCTGCCGAATATAAAGACAAATAGTCTGCACCTATAACCTAGCTCTGAGATGGTATGTAGGAGTGGTTGGTATTTAATGACCTTGGTCATAAAGGCCTCTTCTAGGCTAAGGTCAAAGGTGCATGCTATCTCTAACACAGACACTTCCCTGGACTCTTCATTCACCACAACATCATCTGGTGTATTAGCTGTCAAAGATGTAAAGATGTCTGGGTTATCACAGAGATGGAACATGGATGAAATGACACGGGAATGTTTATACATTCTCACTGTAGATGCATGATATTTTGATATGTCCATCGCTATGAGCTCCACTATTCTATCGTGACGTGCTATGTACATCCCTTTGTATGCATAACAGCCATTCAAGATGTGCGACAGTGTTTCAGTGATCTGTTCTGTGGTGTGGTGCATGCAATGAGGAACCTGAGTGCTGGGGAACCAGATGGAGAGGTTGAGTCTGGTGGGAAGGACTTGTAGTCTGGCTTTAACTGTGAATGTGGTGATGTCCTCATTGAGTGCAGTGTTCTTAAGAAATGAGTGTGAGACAGAGTGATCAGCATAGGGAGGACATGCGAGTTTCCCTTGTAGTTTTAGTCCAGTCCAGTGTTGTTGTTGTTGATGTTGGTGTAGGTCCATGAGGACTCGTCTGGCACCTGCAGTTGTTAGCAGGTGACTGTGACCAGCAAAGGTGACTGTTGCCCTGACCTGGGTGAGGGGGTCAGTTATAATGTGTGTTTGAGTGCGTGCATACCTGCCTGCGTGCCTGCGTGTGTGCGGGTGCATGGGACAAAACAAACGCAGCAAATAGAGACATAGGGCTAAGGGGGTCACACAGGGTGGACCAGACTCACACTTGCGTGGTGACATAAAAACATGGACGGCCAGGTAGCGATGACAACAATAACAACAACAACAACCCGGCTCTCAAACAGATGGGCGCAGGAGAAGAAAAATGAACAGGTGGAGAGATGACCTCCGAGACAGCTAGACACCGTGGGGATACACTGTTTATATACACACACACGCACACGCACACACACACACACACACACACACACACACACACACACACACACACACACACACACACACACACACACACACACACACACACACACACACACACACACACACACACACTTGCAGGTCCATTTGTTTCCATTTGTACACTCTTCAGAGTTCAATGAATAAGGGTTTTCCTTTATACGTCCGGTACTACAGTACACGCTCCCAAGCGTTACAGTAACACCTCACTGTGCCATCTCATTACCTATAGCAGGGATGTGATATTGACATGCAGGACATCCGACGCTTACATGCACAAAACGTGCATGCGCGCTACAGTACATACGTGCCTCGGTGATGGATCATTCCAGCAGCGGACCCTGCCTGTAATTAGGACCCAAATGGCTTTCCAATGACTTATCACTGATGCAGCCGACAGGCAGCTGCTAATAAATGCTCACGCAGTTTGGATCCCTGAGACAAGGACTGCATTAACGATCCGGTGAAAAAAGGTGGAAAGTAAGGGGGGAGAGGGGAGGGGGGTGGAATGAAAGAAATGGAGAGAGAGAGAGAGACAAGGGTACGTAATTTATATAGAGCGGGCAGAAAGATACAAACAGAAAGAAAGAGGGAGATGAGATAAGCGTAAAGCAGAATGGGACAGGAGAGCTTTGTATGTAAAATCGCAGCGGCTGTCCTGGGTGACAGTGATGAATCGTCTTAATAATATGAATCAAGATATTCAGGTGTTGTCATAACATATGGCTCAATGAACTGAACAGATCAAAGCATATATACTGCTCACCACCACCTTCCCTCTAAAGTTGCCTTGGAAACAAATGGTTCTAAGAGCCATGTGGCCCATATAGGCCTACCGTCGGTCCACGCTGGGCAAGACCTAGCCGCTTGAGTGTCTAAACGGAAGTACCAGAATTTGGTGGAATTACCGCCCCAGGAAATGATGTTGACGCTTTACAAATCTGTTTACATTCTTTGTGAATGAAACCATTGTTGTGATTGGTTGAAAAATAATGTTTCCGGGGGAAACACGATGGAAGTCCTGCTGCTTTCGGTCGTGACCAGGCTTTTCTCTTCGCAGATGAGTAAGGCTGGAAACGAGGCCACCGTCGGTCAGGAGGCTATCTCCTGTTTCCCAGTGGTGGAAAGTAACAAAGTACATTTACTCAAGTGCTGTACTTAAGTAGGTGGTACAATTTTTATACTTTTACTCCACTTTCAGAGTCAAATATTGTACTTTCTACTCCACTACAATTATTTTGAAACTTTAGTTACTAGTTTCTTTGTATAGGCTATTTAGATTATTATTACAAAACATACATTAACCACTTCAGCCCTGTGTACATTTCGGCCATTTGAAAATAGCCAATCTGCTATTTTCAAAAGAGCTTTATATTTGAAAACTTGTGAAATTGGACATTCTGCATAATGAGTACTTCGACTTTTGGTACTTTAAGTACATTTTGACACCAATACTTTTGTGCTTTTACTCAAGTAATTTTTTATTCCATACTTGTAACAGAGTATTTCTACTGCAGTATTATTGATACTTTTACTTAAGTAAAAAGATGTTGTACTTTTTCCACCACTGCTGTTTCCTTACCCTGCGTTTTAACAGCGGGCAACTCCGGGCGATGCCGGGCGATATCGCCCAAAAAGATAAAGAAAATCCATCTTTCATCGCCCCCCCGCCCACTTCGCCCGATCGCCGGCTCTCATAGACTTTCATTATATTTTTGGGCGACGTCGCCCAGAGTTGCCCGCTGTTAAAACGCACCGTTAGTGTGAGGCAGCTTAATGTAGTACACCCCCTGGACAGGACGCTAGTATGTCACAGGGACTTATCCTCAATCCAACCCTTAATTGATGCTGAGTGCCAAATAGGCAGGCACTGGCTACCATTATAGTCATTGGTATGACTCGGCCGGGGAATGAACCCTCATCTCCCAGTCTCAGACTGAGTACCACAAGGCCATTGAGCTGGTACCTTTTCCCCAGCTGCTGTCTAAAGTTTTCTTTTACAACACAACCCAATTTCCATCACCTATTTTTCTTGGAGACTGACATACAGCTCCACTGAGAATGAACTGTGACATTTGAAGACTGGGAGAATATGGTGCAGCAGTTTGTTTGCCACACGCCACCTCCGTGGCTTTGCTGGGAGTTCCTCCGATACTTAGGCAGATCAGCTAGATCCGGTTGTTCTCAAATGTGTCATGTCAAGGACCTCCAAATTAATATGCATTGGCTGCGGACCCCCTTCTGAAAATATTTTGTGCCAGGGAAAGATTTTTTTCGTTATTTAAAAAATATTCAAAATTCTTGCAAGTAGTTGACCCCAGTCAGCATACTTTTCGCTTGTAGTTTTCTTTCCGTGAGCCAACCACTCCAACGTGAGTCAAATGAACAACACCAGAAAATTGGCTCTGCCAACATGGGTAATTGATGTGTTTGACGCCTCGGCATGTGTTGGCTACTCCCCTTACATTGCTTACAGTGCATTACCGTGCCCAATCAGCCCCACAAGTTTCCTTGTTTGTTAGTGTGGATGGGGTGGTATGCCTTGTTGACGTGCTGCTACTTTCCTGGTTTCAAACTTGGTAAAGTATTATATTATTCATGTTCACAAATGCTGACTGAACCGTGCTGCCATAATAGCCTGTCATGGCCAGAATAATACTACACTTTAATACTACACCAGGCTACTGCCATAAGCCACAGCAAAAACTAGGCATTCTTATCTGGTTATACTTCTGAACGGCCATATCTACTCTGATCTCCAGTCCCGTATTTCAAATTGCATTTATACAGTAAAATCAGTCCACAGCCCACCATAAATAATCAAATTGCCTGATGCTAGTGTCTAATAAAAATTTCAACGGTACTTGCAGAATCATCTGAAAACTTTTAACAGCCACTCAAGATGGCGCTTCTGTTTACTGCAGAGACCGGCAAAAAAAATGGCATGTTGCAGTGGCGGAACAACTGAAAGCCGGGCCGGGAGGCAGAGCACAGTGATCAGACCCCCCCCGTGCCACCACGCACGCGCGCGCAGCGCGCGTGCGTGGGTGCACATCCCGCGCGCGAAGCGCGCGAAAAATTTTGCGGGTTTGGGTCGGGTCGGGTCACCTTTTGGGGGGCTTTTTGTCACTTTATTTCGGTTTTAGGGTTAGGATAGGGTTAGGTTAGGGTTATGTTGTTGCTTTAATTAAATGAGAGGCGGAGAGGCGCCGCGGAGAGGTCGCGGCCCCGGCCCGGTCGCGGCGACCGGGTCGGGGCCGCGACCCTGGAGGGCCCGGCGGCCGGGCCCTCCAGGGTCGCGGGCCGGGAGGCGGCCGCCTCCCTTGCCTCCCCGGACGCTCCGCCACTGTGTTGGAGAGTTTTGGGCCATACTGCTCCAAAATTCACAGAAAGACAGGCTGAATACCCCCTCTCCTGGCCGTAATGGCCATTCCCAGCTGTCGGCCTGTCGAAAAAGAATACAAGCAGTATCCCTCAAATTAAAAGACATGTCGAGTCAAACGAACACATCTCTTAGGGGGTTTTGAAGATGCAGATTTGAAATCCAGCCTTAGTTTTATGATGAAAATAATCAACAACACGAGTCAGAAGTAGATTTCTGATTGAATTCAACTCCCAAGATTCTACTAGCATTACAAACCTAAAATATTTCCATGCTTTTACAACACACACACTCACACGCACGCATGCTTGCACACCCGCATGCTCGCACACACACACACACACACACACGCACACGCGCACACATGCGCACACACGCACACACACACACACACACACACACACACACACACACACACACACACACACACAATGAGAAAGAGCACATTCTTTTACAGGTAAAGCACAGCTCTCCCCCTCTCCTCAATTCATCTTAGCCTGAAGCGATTGCATTTTGCTCGCTTAATCAAAGATTTTGACCGCATCTCATGAGACGTCTGGATTTAGCTTGTCTGCACGCAGCTTGAGAAGTAGGCTGCTGCTCCTTCTGCTCTTTGGATCTCCACTGAAGGGCCCTTGATGGAGTGAATGCAGAACATTCATTAGTGATGAGCCCTCACATCGAAGCTCGCCGCGCTGACTCTGGAGTTGGCGTCTAGACCAGTGGTTCTCAACCTTTTCAGGCCGCGACCCCAAAATGATCATATTTGAACTGGGGACCCCCCACTCGGTTCCCCTGGCGGTCCCCAGACCCGATGTTGAGTACAAGTGATACTATTTTGAACAATGATTTACCAAATTGCAAATTACTTGTGTATTTAAAAAAGTTACTTCCTGATATGCAATGATCATAGATCACTTGGATGTCTAATAATTTCATGATTAGACATCCAAGTTGACCTATAATCACAAAATATAAAATATTACCTGGTATACTTGCCCTCAAACACTTAATTTATGTGAATTTATGTCATGGTGTGAGATACCAGTACTTAAAAGGTCAAACTTGACCTTAAATGTAATTCTTCACCTTGAAATGCACCTTCTATTAATGAAGAAAATATTGCGTTCAAATTTAAATGTATCACATTGCTCTTAGACTAAGAACTGGTACTAACGTGGCGTGCAAGCTGAAAACTGCTCTATTAGATTCAGACAACTGAATTGATCGTAGTCACTTAAAAAAATCTAGAGACTCCACATAGCAGAGCGTGCGATTCCTCTCCAAACACATAATGGATGGTGCTCGTAACGGAGCAGAGAGAGTGTGTGATATGGGGGTTTGGGGGGTTGTATTTGGGCCAGTGGGCCGGTGGTCCACCCAAATAAGTACAAATATTTTTGCTCCCGTTTTAGGATTATTACGGTCATTTCCGCGGCCCAATTATTAGTTACGTTAATGTTTGGGCTGCTTCCCAGCTGTGGCGTAATTTACATAGAGTTGCTGGGTTAAAACAGTGAAACTCCCCCCCCCCCAAAAAAAGGTAGACAGTACTCATTATGCAGAATGTGACACATTTCGAGCTTGTAGACGTAGAATGTGTATAGGGCTGAAGTGGGTAATGTATGTTTTGTAATAACCAGAGGTGGACGAAGTACTCGACCCCAGTACTTGAGTAAGAGTAGGTACAGATACTCCTTGGTCAAATTTCTCAATCCTGTCTGTCTGTCTGTCTGTCTGTCTGTCTCTTTTCCATTCACTGCCAGTTCTGTGTCCATCCTGTCTGCATCTTTTCTCCTAATGTTTCTACTTTCTCATTGTCTAGGCTCTGTAAGCATGATGCATTATCGTAGCGCTCCCGCGAGATGCGAAGCATCAAAGTGCAGCATATATACACGCTCTGCTGAAATGTCACAGATTAACCCACAAAGTTGTAAATACCAACAGAGCCAAAAGTACGAAAAGTCCAGAAGGAAAACAAGCCCAGAATGCTGCGGTTGCAAATTGAGTGTGGTTTTAATGTCCTTGTTGGATGGATGACATACCAGTTTAACAAAGACTTAACTGTGGGTAGTTAATTAACACCACGAACACAATATTATTGCTCAATACGTCTCCATTAGGAGGCCACCATCTTCTCTTGCTGGAAGGAGCTTCAAAACTTCTTCACCAATGTTTAAAGTTACAATCAGTAATTGTCTTTCTCCCAGCAGAGAGTTGTAATTGTAATGATCTCCAGACTCCAATATTCTGGTGTATCTAGTGTAACTTTATTGGTATTGTCAACAAATAGGTGTCCTACCTGAAACCAGGGTCTAAATGTCGCCCCAAAACACATTCGCCCCTGTTTTTTTTTCATGGACTGCTCGCCCCCAGCAGTTCTTGAATTAGTTTTACTGAGGTTAAGGTTAGGAATAGGTTTAGGGTTAGGCATAGTTTTACTGAGGTTACGTTTAGGAATACCTGGTGGCGACCGTTCGGAGGGCGCCAGATTAGGCCCGGGGCGGGCGTGTTTTTTGGCGAACGTTCTTGTATTCGGGAGACCATCTCCAACCACTGTAGATGAGCTAGTTACAGTAGATTGTATTACCATACTCTACCATAAAGAGTGGAGGCAAAGCATGGTCTACACACAAAAAGCTCCAGAACACAATCCACTTGTAGTTCAAAGCTAAAACACAAATCAATTTAGTTTTGTTCCCTTCATATTTCCATTTCCATTTTTATATAAAGCCAAAGCAAGTGTTAAGTGTCAAGCACAATAACACAATTTAAGAATAAAATGAGCTAAGTATGTACAGTTGGTGGGGACATAGCATTGTGTAAACAGAGCAATGTCACAAAAATGGCTTACAAAACCACTCATGTTCATTTGCTGTTATAAAGTTACACATACAGTACAAGCTTTTTTTAAACATCTAAAAATCCAGAAAGCAATCTTTCAGGATTCTGCAGTCACTTGTTAGACAATCAGTAGCATTTTCCCCCAAACTACTTAAAATAGCCTCAGATTTCAAACATGTTTAAAGGTAGTAGCTCAGTTTATATGTTTATTTGTGCAGAAATTCTATGTCAGAGGTCCACTCGGTAGGCTACATTTACTGCACTATATAGTGCAGGAACCACATAATGATTAGTAGTCGTGGTTATATTCCATTACTATCTCTTATGGTCTCAGTTAAATCTTGCTGCTGTGTTTGTACATTGTTGTATACAGTATCTCTCAGTGGGAGTTTTTTTTTACCCCCTATTGGTCATGTTTTCGAACTCATTTTGGGTGAATGTAATCTGTGGAAAGTATGTGTCTCTGATGTCTTGGTATAGTGGGCAGCAGGGCAGGTGGTTAGAAAGTGTAGCTCTGTTTCCGCCTCATTTAGCAGTGGGTGGTCTGTCTTCCCTTGGGGGGGTCTGTCTGTGGTGGCCTTATATTGCGAGGCTGTGTTCACTGAGTCTGTACCTAGTCAAGGCTTTCCTTAGTTTTGGAGTGCTCAGGTATTCTGCCAATGCATATTCTCTATTTAGGGCTAAATAGCTTTCCATTTTTTTCTTTGGTTTTGGGTTGTCTCTTTCCAGTAAGTCAATTATCTTTCTTTTTGTTTTCTTATAGTCCAGTGGGGTTAGGGTTAGGGTTAGGGTTAGGGTTTCTGTCTGGTAGCTTTTAGGTGGTTATAACATTTAAATGCTCTCTTTTTAACTTCTTAACTTTTTGAAGTTTCCTGTGCTGCTGATGTTTAGGCCGAGGTAGGTATAGTATTTTGTATGTTCTAGTGCCGTCTTATACTTAGAAAGAATTGTTGGTTCTGGTGGCTATGTCTTTTTTGGAATATCATAATTGTTGTCTTGGTGAGATTTACTGTCAGGGCCCACATCTGTGAGAATTTGTGCAGGAGATGCTGCCGTAATCCCTCTTTGGTTGGGGACAGTAGCACCAGGTCGTATGCAAACAGTAGGCATTTGACCTATGTGTCTGCTAGCGGGATTGTTGCAGGGTTGTTGACTGTTCTAATGTTTTTGCAGTCTCCATGCTGAAAACATCACACAACATGAGGTTTCAACCAGCATGGTTGAACCCTCATGTTGTGTGATGTTTTCACATTATCAGCATGATAATGTCTTCGCAACTTACTTAATTAGCTGGGAAAATATCCTCACTGAAGAAAGTTTGCTGTGTCATCAAAGTAAATTCTACAGGCAAGGAAAGTGTACACAATATTTAAATACAATAATGAACAGTATATGATAGTGTACAATGATATGAGATATTTAAATATCTCATTAGGAGCAGCAACCCTATTTCCATATATTCTATATTGCATCATATGCATTATGAGGAGTTCACAATTCACATGTCAGTACACACAGGGAAGAGTTGAACGTTTATCTTCACTGTCTGTTTGACCATTTAAGGCCTGTATACTTTGTTGAATAGCGAAAATAGCTGCTCTGTAAACTCACATGCAGTGTGTTTTTATAATTTTTGACATTTTTGAACTGGGGGGGAGAATCAACTGGGGGGGAGAATCTTCGCTTATGTCCAAGATAGGGATGTGAGGTTGAAAGTGATTAATATAAAAGTGTTTCTCTAAGTTGTGTCCAGCCTTTTCCCCCAGAACAGCCCATACATTACCATGCAGCCATCCGATCTCTTAAAAGTCTGCTCTTCAGCTTAATTGAAATGTTTCAGCATCTACACACGAGCGAAGCGTATAGTTCCAGCATCATAAAGGGTGCCTTAGAGGGCGTTCTTTATACCCAGCAACAGAGAAGAGGTTTGAAGTTCTCATTCTGTTTCAGCTGCCAGCTGGCTTTCTCTACAACACATAAGAAAGACTCAGCCCTTCTCAGATGCTGCCTCTGATAGGGTGAGTTCTTAACTAAAATTATAATAAAATTAACGCCGGAAACGCTGCTGGTAGGGCTACCGATTTAAACTTAGAAATGCATTATATGTATATATATATATATATATATATATATATATATACACGTGTATATATACGCGTTTCGCCGTGCGCTTTGTCAGGTGCTATATACAGTATACAAATTAACTTAACTAATTAGTGCTTCATTCATTAATTTATTTATTTACTGACTCACTCATGAAAACAAAGTATGTGAAGTTATAGTATGTCAGAGCCCGCAACTAGTGCTGAACAACTACAGTAAACACATCCAGAGCACAATGGCTTGTCAACAACTTAACTCTGTGACTGTCATATGATAGGGGTGTTAGTGAATGACGTTAATGGACTGGACTTATGGAGCGTTTTATCTGAGAGGTCAAGTGAGGAGAGACGGAGGGGGCCATGGTAAAATTTAATCACAGCGAATAAAACAGGCAGGGATCCTGGCAGAGGACATGTCACTGCAGGGAACAAAACTATGTTAAGTGCAATATCATCTCTCCACGCATGCATGCATAGCCCAGACTGACCCCACGCACCGTAATGTTATGTCGATGCAGCCCACAAGTTTGAAACAGAAATGTGTTTTGTGTGGTGAGGGATTAATTTTTTAAAAGGTTATCCCTGTTGTATGCTGTAATCAGATTTGACAGAGAAAGCAGAATAGAGTGGAGTAGACAGGACAGGACAGGATTTATAAAAGTTAACTCTCCTGCTGTTGGCTCCACTGTGGGGTGCAGGCGCCTCAAGCAGGCCAGCCACAGGGACAGGTGACCTTCAGCTGCAGTTGCGTTCTACAAGCCACAAATGTTAGAAGTATAAAATACTTAGGAGAGAGTGAGGGTCCGCTGATTTTTTATTTATTTTTTAATTTAGAGTAGCCAATAATGTTTTACCCCCCTTTTCTACCCAATGTAGTTGTTAATAACAACTACATTGGGGAGAAAAAGGGGGTAACATACAGCTTGTTATGCCAATTAATTCCTCCCCACACAAGTGTATGTGTGGTCACTGCTGTTGTATCCTACTGACTCACCTGCCAGTGAGGAGCCCCTACCGGGAGGACATAGGGCCTTCGTCCTACTCCTACACAGCACGCAGGGGAGTACGTGCAATGACCAATAACACCCTACCCGCCCGGCTTCCCTCCCCCGAACACGGGCCAATTGCGTTCGTATAGACGCCCGACAAAGCCGGATGCACCACGGCGGATTTGAACCCAAAACCTCCATGGTGGTGGGCAGGGACTTTACCACTGCGCCGCCCAAGCGACTTTGTTGATATTTTTGTTGGTAATGTGTGTCAAGCTCGGCTTGAAATATTGCTGAGAGTCTGGCATGAATTGAGGTAATGATGGACTCACTCTTTTAAAGTAAAGCTAAATCTTTCAGTTTGCCAGCAGTACTTTGGAGGATCAATACCCCTGTGCACTGTTCAGAATTGTAGTGAATAAGAAAGGATTTACAGAAAAGATCAAATGACTCAAGTAGATAACTCATGCATACATTTAATTTAATATACAGTATGTGTGGGAGGCTGAGTGAGGAGGGACAGACAACCAGTTCAGTTTAGTTTAACACTTATTTATTGTGTGTCTCAAACACAACAGAGCTGCTTGCCATGCATTTATAAATGACAAACAATAATTCAACACAGTGTTGGTTGGCAGAGTAAGAGACGAAGAGACTTTAAAACTGGACAATTTCTTTAGTCGGCTTTTAAAGTATCTATTATGGACATTCTTAAAGACACATGCTGCTGTCTCTCAGTTAGCCCTGTTAGCCCTTATTGTTGTCTATTCGCTCTGCACTAATGTGTTCAGTTTATTGTGTGCACTTTAACTGTGTTCTGTAAATTATTACATTGTGTTTTTTTTAATATTGTGTTGTATTTATTGTTCCAACGTGATTGTTGATTTCTTGTATCCCCTTTTCCCCTTTCCCCCTATTCTTTTGCCAGGACGCAGTTGTAAATAAGAATTTGTTCTCAATCTTGCTTTGCCCTGTTAAATAAAAGTAAAAAAATAAAGATTGTCACTTGCTTAGTGTGTTTGCCGTCGTGAGCTTGTAGATCTGCTATTTTCACTACTTTTGTGTGAAACTCTCTTGTATGATGAACTATAGGGCATTCATTTGTGATTTGTGAATATCTGATCTTTGCATTCCGACTGTGTTACAGTACATATTAAACCTTGCTCCACACAATTAGAAGACCACCATTTTTTACAGTAACCTCTTACTCTAAACCCTATTATACTTTGTTGACTGGGGTCCCCCAGGGGTCTATACTTGGCCCAATCCCCTTTTTCCCTCAACACCAAATCTCTTACAAGCTTATAACGTGTCACAACACATTGTGAGCTCGTAAGTATGTGAGCTTGTAGATCTGCTATTTTCAGCAAATGTTCGATAATTCTTTTGCCAAATTTAAGCCTTTTCTCATATGCCTAGAATAGGAATGCTATGGGTTCATGTGGTTAAGAGCCCCAGGGGAAAACAACCCACAGGGGAAACAGAGTCTGGGATTGGTGGAATGCAACTAAGTACAACATTTTGAGGTACTTTACTATTAGTATTTCCACTTTTCAATACTTTATACTTCTACTCCACAACAATTATTTAACAGCTTTAGTTAGTGACTTTGCAGATTTGCTATTTTCAGTTATTTCATTAATTAATTTAATATTTTCTTTTTTATGTTGGTAATTTTACTTTTTGGTACTAATTTTGATGGCAATACTTTTGTACTTTTACTCAATTAACATTTTGAATGCAGGCCTTTTTACTCGTAACAGAATATTTTGTGTATTGCTCCTTTTACTTGAGTAGAAAAAAAAACTGGTAGTGATCTACCGGGGTGGCAGTGGGTGCAAAGAAGCACATACCTGCAGTGTGTGACAGTGAGAAGAGCAACAGTGGTGAGCTAAAATAAGCTGGCAAATTGGTCAGCTGCTTGACACGTCACAGTTACATAACCCACAGAGTGGCGTGCGTATCCGTGACCCACTCGAGTGTATCTGCCTGAATTAACTCACAAGCTACGCGTCATGTAGCTTGCCAGTTGACTATAACTCACGTATAGCCAGTGGTGGATAAAGTTCTCAACCTCAGTACTTGAGTCATAGTATAGATAGAAAGTATAGATACTCCCTGGTCAAATATTATTCTGCTACAAGTGTTGTTCTGTCCATTTTTTTCTTGAGTTAAACTGGATACTCAAAAGTACATGCTTTAAAACAATACTTCAGTATTCCAAAGTATAACGTTTTTTTTTTTTAAATATCAATGCATTGCTGTATATTGGTTATTATTTAGTGAAATATAGTGCAAACAGGTCTACAAGCTCACGAAGGAGCTTGTAGATCTGCTATTTTCACTTATTTGAAATAGGGCTTACGTGGTTAATTCCCTTTTGTCTTTGAAATGTAGTGGAGTGAAAGTCATAATTAAATTACAAATACATTGATTGATTTGATTGATTGACTGAATACTGTATTTAGTCAGAAATTTAAACAGTGCAAGGTACAGTCAGACATTAAGGCTAAAAGGATTACACAAAAAAAGTCCTGGGTACTTGTTTCCAGCATGTGAATATTATATTTTGTGTTGATGTTCCGTGGCACCGTGGCTTATCTGCAGGACAAGGGAGAATTGCACATTGATGATGAGAGTCAAGCGTTGATGGATGACAGATATACCAACATATGACATGACATGGAACCAGCACAACGAGAAAACACGTCTTAAGATATTCAGACAAAGACCCACTTAGTGTTTGGGTCAGGGTCGAGTTTTAGGTTGGACACAGGCCATCGTCTTTTGTCTACTGCAGCTTTAAGGGACGTTGTTCTTGAATAAACTAAAGTAGTTATAAGAGTATGCTGGTTCAAACTTGGGAGTTTACTTTTTCACAGCGTCTTGTTCTGCCCCGTCATGCTGTATAATGACCACAGTTTGTCTTTGGAGGTGTCCTTTAAACGCTGGAGCCAAAGTTCTAAAGTGGGTAATTAAGTCATTGTTGTTTTAACTTTCTTTATTTACAGCTTTAAGCCTAGCCACCAGTCCTTTTTACTGCAACTTATTATACAGTACAGTACAAGCTTTTCCCCCTGCAGGAAGAGGTCTAATTGTGTTTTGATGAGGAATGTTTACTTTATCTATAATAGAGCAGGTCTGGGAGGATATTTCTAAGGCACTTGTGCTGCAGAGTAATTCCTCATGTTTGATTTCACATGGTTTAACCAACACACATACTGTAAGTGACTGATGGAGGAATACAGTATGTAAACACGGCAGCAACAACCTTAACATCAGTTGGGTCTTTTTAGCCATGCTGTTGTACTGTTCTACCACATGTGACAGACTTTTCAACACTGTCATATTTTAAGAACATGAGTCACAATAATAACCCAAGGGAGACAATGCTGCTTTGAGCCTGCCCCCTTACAGTACATTACAGTTTAGATAATGATATTAATAATAATAATAAGGGTAATAATAATAATCTTATCAAATGGATGTCCGTAGCCTAATGCATATCAAACTGGGGGTCCTTGAATAATAAAAAAAGGTTTAGAATCACTGCAGGCTTAAGACTTCCCCTTCCTCAACCACATGTATAGCCTACCCTTTACCACTGCTTTCACTTGAAGGTCTTCAATCTCCATTTTCTACGCTTTCCTCTGATGAGGAAATTCAAACTGAGCAGACTTTCCTTGTTTTTATAACACTTCTATCTCAGAATAAACTAAGGAGGATTAATAGAGGATTAATTTCCCTGAAGACCTAATGCAATGTTTGCTAATAGAAAACTAATTATAGAGAAAAAGGCAGTGGTGATAATGATAATGCGATTGATATGGATAGTAATTATGTCATTTAATTTGCTCCAACACAGGTGGTATCTCAATGTCTGTCACTGCTATTAGTCAACATCTTGTATACTGCTGAAAATGTTTCCTCTGATGGAGGCCTACATTCATCTAGCTATGTTAATACAGTAATACACAGTGGTGGAAAGTACATTTACTCAAGTACTGTAAAATGTTGAGGTACTTGTACTTGTACATACTCCATAACATTTTGGGTGCAAATAGCATTTACTCCACTACATGTATTTGATAGCTTTAATTACTTTACAGATTCAGATTAACAATATATACATTAGCTGCAGCACAGCAAGGAGACATAGCCAGGCATCCTGAAGAGGACTTAGAAGTAGGAAGAGGAGGAAGTAGAAAAATAGCAATAGGAGGAAATGTAGTTAAAAAAATATATATATATGGATATGCTTGATAGGATAAGCATGATAATACTGGTGCTATTAATAATGATAACTTAAAATGAGAAAATAAGGGGGGGGATATGTGTGTCGTCTATGTTGCGAATAGTTAGTTGTCTCTATTTTTATGTCAGTTCTTAAGATCTGACTGCCTTTTTCCTAATTTTTCCTTTTTTTTTAAAATAAAAGACTGCACAGCCCAGCTTCCGAAATATGGTATCGATGCATATAGTGTTGTTGTTAAGTAGGAATAAACACAGAAGCACCCGTGAGGAGGTGAACTATGAAAGGAGAGTCTACACAAAAAAGGAGGTGGTGCCCCCAGAGGCAAAAACAAAGGGAAAACTTTTTTTTTTTTAATAGTTTTTTAACCGAATGGGTTCCCAGATTGCTTTCCACGTGTTTCAACAGAGCTCTGGTAATGATGGTAAACAGGTTTGCAGAGGTGGTGCAGCTGCATAGCAATCCTGGTGAGCAATCCAATCCACAACACAGCAAAATTGGCACAAACACTGCAGGGTCTGCCATGACAATACTCACACCAGGGGCCATGTGTGGCCCCAATCCTCACCAAACATTGCACAAATGCTGTTCAAAGATCTGCCATAACAATAGTCACACCAAAGAAAATAATAATTTGCACACATACAGTATGTGGCACTACAGCAGTGTTACAGCCATGTCTAATATTTCAAATGGCCATAACTCGGTGACCATGCTCTGATCAGCACAATATATGACTGGATTGAAATTTTAGTTTCTGGAATATTTTGGAGGTGTTTATTATGTTTTGAAAATTGAAAAAAAGAGAAAGAAAACGGGATATTTGCTCACAACCCATACAAATGGTTCCCATTTGTTTGGCAAACACGACCTGTGCAGTCACTCAGACTTCAAACAGACACTCCTGTGATGCATGAGGCTGCGTGTCATGTTCATGTTGATGTTAAGACGATGCTCCCTCCCATGCAGAGAGCCCTAACACGCCAACACCACTCCAGGCTTTCATATCAGCCCCCCTGCTTTTTAAGCAATGCTTAATGCAATGCAGTGGCAGGGATCTCTCATGGGGAACAAGAGTTTCCTCTTTTCATGACAGTGCCATATGTGTACATACATTCTCGTGTGTGTGTGTGTGTGTGTGTGTGTGTGTGTGTGTGTGTGTGTGTGTGTGTGTGTGTGTGTGTGTGTGAGTGAGAGAGAGAGAGAGTTGAGGCATCAACTAAAGTGTTGTCCTGAGACAGACTGCCAGCAAAGAAGCAGCAGCAATAAAGTTTAGATGAATATATAAATATATAATCAAACAGCTGCTGAGCACTTATCTTGTGGAGCGTGTAGCTCACCTATTTTTCTATATTTTTTCAATTCCTTTGACCTCTAATGACCTGCCCAAAATTAGGATACCAGGGTGAAAGGGCTTTATCAACACACGCTCTCCTTTGATACTACTAAATGCCAAGCTCCCCTCTGTTTATTCCACACTTAATTAATCAAACTTATCGATTTAACTGATTAAAACAAAACTGATTTTCTTTATTGATTGAATACTTTATTAGTCAGAAATGTAAACAGCATGTGGTACAGTAATACTAAAAAGTACTGGGGACTCATTTCCATTGTACATTCTACTGTATGTATTCAATTAATCAACATAGCACAAATACAATCAATATATGTGCAAAAGAGATTGGAGAATTACATTTACCTCCCCTTGTGGTCTCCTGATAGATGTTTTTCAGGCCAATTTTGAAAGAAACCAGTGTTGCACATCCTTTAATGGATGGTGTACTGTAAAGAAAAACAGAAGACAAATACATTTTTGTACAACACCGTTGTAGCCTGGTAAACCCTCCCGGGTTGTGGAATTCAATTTAATTTTTTGAATTCCGCTACCGGGAGGGTTTACCAGGCTGTGGTAAAGACAGACACTGCCTTTCCCACTTTACCTTTATAGCCTCACATGTTCAATTATTTTCATTATTTTCTGTTTAACATATGCATTTATCATAATACTCATTTCATTTATACAAACAACAGAAAGACAATTGTTTGTTTAAAACATAACCACTTTATTTTATCTCAACAGTTTAAAGCTCCTCACCACACCAAACAAACACACATACTTGCCATGACCTCTTCCTGGTCTGAGGATCTGAAAAGAGTACCACATGACCACAGTGCTCCTTATATGGAGGGGTAGGGGAATTGGGACATACCATTTGACAGGGGAGTGTGGGATTTTTCTGTATAAGGTATATTATGATTGAAAAGAGTGAAAACGTGTGTTGTTAAACATGATTAATACTTACCTTTTGATTGATTTGAATGATTTCTGTAAAGTTTGGAAAATGTTTTCTTTGTTTGAGTTCACTAGTATTGTAGGTGAATGTGTTGAGGTTACCTGTCCAGACATGGTCGAGGCCACTAGGTAGAGGCCATACAGGTACATGATATTAGTCAATCTAGTCTCAGGCCTGAGTCAGTAAAGTCAGGGGCACCATGCTGCTGCTAAAGCTCTGCCCTTTATCTCAGTCTGACAGAGTCAGTTAAGTCTCTGGACTGTTGCTTGTTTGAAGCATGTAAGTTTATTGTCTCCGCCAGGCCGAAAGGCATGGCGAGAGAGTATGTTTTACCCCATGTCCGTCCGTGTGCGTGTGCGTGTGCGTGTGCGTGTGCGTGTGCGTGTGCGTGTGCGTGTGCGTGTGCGTGTGTGTGTGTGTGTGTGTGTGTGTGTGTGTGTGTGTGTGTGTGTGTGAACAGCTAATCTCTGGCACCGTTGGCTTGATCACAGTGAAACTGTACACACACACTCCCTGGATGCCAGAGCAGAACCTCTGCCCCAATTTTTTCACATGGGCCTTTTATAGCGCCACCAGGAGGCTGATTTGTGCAAAACAAATTTTTGGACAGTACTCCTACAGATTTTGTCCAAAAATCCTGCAAATCGGTACACAGTATTTCTATAGTCAACTAAACAAAACGAGTCTTTCAGATTTTTCATATTCCATCCTGATTGGTTAAAATTGGCTTCCAAAGTTTGCAGGAGTGCTCAGTTTTGAACAAAATGCCTCAAATCATGAACACAGCATGCAATTTACGTGAAATTTTGCACGCACATTCCCACTAGGCCGAGGAAAAAATGCCACTTTAAATGTTCCAATTAGCCTCATGGTGGCGCTATGACAGGCCAATTTGTGTTTTTACCTATAACTGCACCAATCTGTGTAAAACTTTGTATGTGCACTCCCTAGGGGCCAAGGAAAAACCTTTGCCTGCATTTTTCACATCTGCCTTTCATAGTGCCACCAGGAGGCCAACTTATGTAAAACACATTTTTGGATATTAAGCCTTAAGATTTTATCAAAATGTCACACAAATCGGTACACATGATCTCTATAGTCATGTGATCAAGACCGATCTGTTTGATTTTTCATATTCCATCCTAATTGGCTAAGATTGACATCTAAAGTTTGCAGGAGTGGCCCGTTTTGAACAAAATGCCGCAAATCATGAACGCAGCGTCCGATTGCGGTGAAACTTTGCATGCACATTCGCACTACGTTGAGGAACAAATGCCACCCTTTTAACATTGCCCAATTATAGCGCCACCAGGAGGCGGATTTTTGCAACACTTTTCGTTTTTATACTACTCCTACAAATGTTGTCCAAACATCATGCAAATCAGTACACATTATCTCTGTAGTCAAGTGATCAAGATGGTTCCGTCCGATTTTTCATATTCCATCCTGATTGGCAAATTCAGAACATTACTGGCCCACAACAACCTATCTGATCTGGAGACCTGTGCTCCGAGGAGCACTTTTTCTAGTTGTTTTGAGTTTTTTTTAATTATCTTTTTTTTAAACTATTTTTGAACTACATTTTTGTGCACCTTAAGAAAAATAAATCTGGATTATTGCAACATTTGGTTTGTCATTCTGTCTACCTAGCCCTCATCAGAAAGAACTCTTTTACACAGGCTAACACCATTGTGCAATACAGTATAAAATAATGCTTAAGTAGTTAATCGATTTGTTGATACTGTATATACCAAATGTCTATACATACTGTATATAAAAAGGACGCTTCTTGATTATTCGATTAATCGAAAACGTCATCAATAGAATAATTGCTATAATAATAGAAAAATACTCAATGGCTGCAACCCTTATTACACTGGATCACCACGCTACACGCAGCAGGGGCTTTGGCCACAGGATGTTAGCACTCTATTAGTCAGAGTATGAGGGAGAGAGGGATGAAGGGAGAGGGGTGAGGTTGGGAGGTGAGGGCAGAGCCCACACAATGACCGAGAGCCTCGACCCCGGGCTGCTCCTCTTCTGTGTCCGGGGGTTGGAGTGGAGAGGAGGATGTAAACAGATAGATGAGTAAAAAAGGAAAGAGCATGTCGTGTTTACTGAAGGTGTACTGCGGAGGCCAGCCGCAGCAGATGGATGGTGGTAGGACCCCAGAGGTTACAGTTTATTTATATGTTCATGCTCACGCCAGTTTCGGTCCATCTCTATTTCTCTCTCTCTCTCTCTCTCTCTCTCCATCTCTCTCTCCCTCTTTCTGTCGCTCTCTCTGTTTCTGTCCCTTCAAGTTTTTTCTTTATTCCACAGCTACGGTGTATCTTTCTCCCTCGCCTATTCCTCATTCTCCATCTTTCTCTCACTCTGTTCTCTTTTTCATTCTGTCTCCCTCCCTCATACATTTTTTCACTCTCTCACCTCTCTCTCTCTCTCTCTCTCTCTCGCTCTCTCTCTCTCTCCGCCACCCTTCCATCTCTATTCAATTATCTCTCTCCATTCCTCTTCACTTCTCTCTCTCTCTCGTCTCACTCTCTCTCTCTCTCTCTCTCTCTCTCTCTCTCTCTCTCCCTCTCTCTCTCTCTCTCTCTCTCTCCCTTTCCCCCCATCCATTTATTTCATTTCACTTCTCTCTCTCTCTCTCTCTCTCTCTCTCTCTCTCTCTCTCTCTCTCTCTCATCTGCAGCATCAGCACCAGGGGGACCAGGCAGCGGTGCCTTTTGTCACTGTGACAGGAGGGCCGACTCTCCACACAGCGAGAATATGAGAGAGCCATTATCCAGACACAGCCACACGCAAAACCCCAGATGCAATCTCATACATGAAGATGCACTGTAATCCCTGTCCATTTGTTTCCATATGCAACACAATAAAAAGAACATTTCTATCTCATCCATTTGAGAGGGAGAAAAAAATATACAAATGAAGACGCCCCAACCTTCCTTGGTGATGCACTCCGGGAACCAGGAAATGGATCCGTGCAAACCGGCACTTTGCTCTTTTACGCTTCTTACTGTAATGACTGGACACTGCAGGAGGGCTACCTGGCCATTAACCTCACGGAGGTTGTCTTACTCACATGAGCATGCACATAATGCACTGCTTATCTTTCCAGATCCAAAGAATGGTGAGTGTGTGGCATCACGTGCAAACGCATGGGAAATGTGCATGTGAGGAAGTTAATGTGAAATGCGTGTAGTGGGGCACTCACTTTTACAGTACATGGGGGAGAGATTCGTCATGCAATCCTTGTCTTTCCTTATCTTCAACGGGCCTCTCAAACAGCATGCTTTTCCTTCAGTGCATAGTAGGCTATGAAAGAGCCACAATTGCAGCAAATTGACACAAAATTAGGCAATTAAGAAAACACATGCACCAATTTGAACATACATTATTTCTATGTTACAGGACATGTGGAAATACCTGTACATGTATGTGTACATTTTCCGTGGTATATTCTTTGTATAATTATACATTATGATGATGATTACATGATTACATGATACATAATAATACATACACCAGGCGTTGTGTGGGTCTCTCTGTTGCCTAACAACGGTGATTTGCACTGACGTTAACCGTTGCCAACAATGCTGATTTGACGTCTCAGTAGCTACTGAGACGTCAAACAAAAGACTACACACGCTGGCATATGAATCCGGTTTTCAGACTGACACAATTCCTCAAGCAAACAAGCTTGCCTTGCTCAAAGGATAACTGTAAACTTTTTTCACCTGATGATGGAGTGAGCATCTTGGTCTTTTTTTCCCCCATGGTTGGCTGCACCTCTGGGGGATTATGGATCAAGCCAGACTCCTGGATTTTGTTTGAAACAAGCTGTCATGTTTGTGATGGCTCTGACCCCATGGCAAAATCTCCCGCATTAAACTCTCAAAAGACTGTCTGTCTTTGCTCTGTTCACACACAAACAAATCACTGTTTTGTGTGCGTGTGTGTTCATGTTGACACTGTATATAGTTTGACAAAACCATTTCTACACCAGTGTGGCCAGTTTTGAATCAAATCAAATGAAATCATCGCTCTCAGTAATGCTCACTAAGTGAAATGATAGAATATCTTTATCACTAGATGAAGAGATTCTATCATCAAAGGGGGGTTACGTTTGTGTGAGATGTATTCTCGAGATGTATCTCCCTATCCGTACACCTTGGCTTGCCGCCTGCCACTCTAATCACAACCAGAATCAGTTTGTTTTCCAGGTATGTTCACATATGGGTATGAGGAATTTGACTTGCAAAAAGATATATAAAACGTATAAAGTATAAAGATAGAAATATGAATAGCAATTATCACAATGAGTATTGGGTCAGACCAGGTGTGAGCAGTATGGGCAATGTGAATATTGTTAGGTGTCTATGCGCAATATGTTATGAGACAAGTAATGTATCATCTATTGCACAGACCAAATATTATACTGTAATTGTATTGTAGACAGTCACTGCACTAGTAGGTGAATGTGTACAAATACATGTAGCAAGAACAGTAGGCCAGTAGATAACAGTCCAATGTTTTATGATACAGTGCTGGTATAGTATGTGGTTCAGCTGTCGTAGTGCAATCACTCTCCAGTCTCCTCAAATCTACAATCATCTGCACTGTCTCAACCCATTTTGGGCCGGAACTCCTAGTTATAACTATACCTTTCAGGACAGGAACCCCTTTTGTGGTTCCTGTTGCTATGTACAGTATATAGCAACATACATTTGTTGTAATTATTTTATGAATATTTGAAGTTTTTCAGAAAACTTAGGTCAGGATTTAGAAGGCGTTTTTAGAATCGGCCTCAGGTCTAAATGGGAGGGTTGCGCTCCAACTTGTTCTGACTGCACCAGGACACCAGCTGTATCACCTCCTGGTCTGTATGCAGATTCATCACCTTTCCGGATCAGTTCCATCAGGTTTGCATCGTCCGCAAACATGCAAAGCTTGACAGAGGACTCCGTGGAGGTGTTGTTGTTGTGTAGAGAGTTTTTTGGGGGGGGGGGTCAGCGGGCTTGAGATGTGCTTTCCCAGCCTCACATGGTGCTTGCTGTCCATCAGGAAGTTAGTGATGCACTGACAGAGGGGTTCAGGCATGGTCAGCTGGGAGGGCTGGGAGAGCTCTGGCACCATGGTGGTGAATGCAGAGCTGAAGTCTACAAACAACCAATTTTATTAGATAAACCTGAATGAAAGAAGACTGAATTAAATAGTAGATCATCAAATGTACACGTCTGCTTTATATGACACAGCTGACGTGTGAGCGTACCCATGCTGATCGTCTCTGGGACTTAATATTCTACTCCATTAATAAGTGATGGTGTGACGAGCAGGGGACTGAAATCGACTGCTTTCCGTTACAAATTCGCCCATTTTAGTGAGCTGTAATGGAAATCAGTGAGAGGCGAGCAATAGAAGTCATTGATGCTGAAATAACCTCACTGCTGGACTCCAAAGTAAAGTATAGCAGTCAATAGTGACGAATGACAACATTGCAGGCAAATCTTCCTCGTTCCCGGGCATTCCAGGTGCTGGAGAATGAAGTGTGTTAATGCATGAAAAACAATCTCTAAATGAAATTGGCAAGACACCATTTCACCCAGGTCTGGCAGTAACTTACACAGAAATGTCATGTGTTTCTCTTGTACAGTATTTGTAGAAATATATCTGCACATGGTCCATCTTCCTGTTTTACAAAGGCCTTTCCACTGTACAACCAATGTGAATTATTATGCATGTGTACACATGTGTGCTTGCACATAGGGTTGGAGCGATATGTGATTTATATGCCAAGTCTCGTGTTTTTATTATTGACGTGAAGTTATGCACACTTGATTGACAGATTGGGCACTGCACTGGTATTATTGGGTGGTGGGCGTGATCACCGTAGCTGGACGCTAATTAATCATGGCGTTCACCTGTGCACAGTAGTGTGGGAATTTGGACAGAGAGGGGTTGAGCGTGGGAGGCGTCATTTTCTGTTGACCGTATCATCGCAAAGTTAACGCCGTACCATCCACGTTTAGTTTACAATAGTGTGCTGGGAACTGTTGTAATGTTAACGTGTGGTGTAATAAAAGGTCAACCGCAAGGATCCCCTGCTTTTTTACAGTATGTGCAAATATCCCTTTTTATTGTACGGCATGGTGGAGTTGTTGGTTTAAAAGGAAGGGGCATTGGTTTAGCTATATATCCATCATTTATAATATTCCCACTGCAGTCAGGGTTATGGTCACATACACATACCCTGCGTTATTAAAAACAGAGAGCAGAGCATCGTGGGAAGCATCTCGTCAGACAATAAAAGCTTTATTTAATGCTTCTTCTCTCCCTCTCTGAGCCTGGATCATCTGCCCCAATTTCAAACTTTCATGTGAATTATTAAAAATCTGTGGCAATGAAGGGGAATTTAAAAGGTATATCGTTGCTGTCGGGCAGAAACCTCTTGGGTCCTATCTTGCGCGCCGCCTTACCCCTGATCCCTAAACTTATTAGCCATATTATACTATTTGAAAAACGTTTTAAAACCGTTCAACTAGATGATTTACATTGACACGTTGTGAGCTTGTAGATCGGTGATTTGAACTATTTTAAATTGTTTTTCAAAATAGTAAAAAAAAGGTTTAAGGTAAGGCCTTACCTTAAACCTTTTTTTTTACTATTTTGAAGAAAGGGCCTCTTATCTCCATATATTAACTTTTTGAGTTTTTTTCGTAAATTAATGTCCTACATGATCATAGGCCTACTACAGCGTCACCCAAAATAATCAAAAGTAGATCTACAAGCTCGAAACGCGGTGCGAAACGACGCGTTTCGAACTTGTCGATGTGCTACTTCTGCTATTGATTTATTTGAATCCTGAAAAGACGATATTATAGTCTGTCGAGTGGAAACCTCATATGTTACTTATTATATATCACAAGAGGGAGGTGAAAGAAGGCAGTAAGAAGGCAATAAGAGGGAGGATTGCAATAGCAAACCATAGGCTATTATGAATTCATCTGATTGCACCTACAGTACTAGTACAAAGACTTAAAAAGGAACATGGAAGGAAATCACTCTGAGACCCTTTACCCCCAACCTACAGAGTGTATTTATTTGCCTCTATCTTTCTCACTCACCCTTCTTTACCTATTCCAGGCACGTACAGCATAGATGTCGGGAAAGCACAACCGCTTATGGGTTTGCGCAACAGAGCCCCCCTTGATGTGTTAATGTTGGTGGGCTTTACAGTGGCGAACAGGAAGGATGGCCATGTGAATGTCTGTGAGAAAATACGGGGAAAAGGAGATTCCACACATACACAATGGCCACCCACATACTGTAGAGTGCACGTGGACACACACACACACACACACACACACACACACACACACACACACACACACACACACACACACACACACACACACACACACACACACACACACACACACACACACACACACACACACACACACACACACACACACACACAGAGCTTTAGAGCTTGCAGATCAGTTATATTTTCAGCCAGGAGATTTGGTGTAGAGGAGAAAAAGGACAAAAAAGGACCAAGTATAGACCCCTGGGGGACCCCGGCCAACTAAGTGTACTGTATAGTGGTTAAAGTAAAGTTTTATTCATAAAAAAATAAGTTACGGATTGGAGCTTTATATTAACACTGAGGATTTGACTGTGTATCTGGGATTGTGAAGCAGTTTTAATGTTCAGGGTTGGTGCATCAAGCTGCCGGCTGCTCCACCTGTTCTCTGTCTCCAATGAAAGTTTTATTAGATAAACCCGAATGAAAGAAGACTGAATTAAATAGTAGATAATCAAATGTACACGTCTACTTTATATCCAAGGGGGTCAGCGGGACAGAATGACACAGTAGGCGTGTGAGCGCACCCATGCTGATCGTCTCTGGGACTTAATATTCTGCTCCATTATTAAGTGACGGTGTGACGAGGAGGGGACTGAAATCGACTGTGCTCCGTTACAAACTCGCCAATTTTAGTGAGCTGTAATGGAAAGCAGTGAGAGCAATAGAAGTCATTGATGCTGTAATAACCTGACTGGACTCAAAAGTAAATTATAGCAGTCAAGAATGACGAATGACAACTTTACAGGCAAATCACTTTTGCTTGAAGCAATTCAGGGAGTGTAATAAAAAAAAAGGGGGTTTGATGTTTGAAGAAAATGTTTTGATGCAAAAAAAGGTCTTTTATCAAATCAATACGAAAATGTACTCATAAAGTCTATCATGACTCACTGAATTGCAATTTCAGTTCAGTATATAGGTCTATTTTAGTATATCTTGAAGCAAGTGAACTGAAACAATACAGTCACTGAATAAATGAATAAACAAGTGGGATGAGGGATTTAGGGGTATTTCTATATATTTTCCTCCAATACCCCCGTTCGGGATTGGATCTTGAGAGAGGCGTTAAACAAACTGGTTACCAGCCTCCTCTGACACATCCCATGATGGGGCTGGATGAGCTCTGCCATTATCGTAAAGAAATATCACAGAAAACATGACACTGAGCGCATGGGTGTATTAAAAGCGTTTAGTCTCCCACGTTCCCTCCAGTGAACGTCTTGGCGGTTTTATGGCGCCCTCGCTTGACATATAATATGCAGGAGGTGAGGGGGTCTCTGGAGAGAGAGAGAGAGAGAGAGAGAGAGAGAGAGAGAGAGAGAGAGAGAGAGAGAGAGAGAGAGAGAGAGAGAGAGAGAGGAGAGAGAGAGAGAGAGATTTAATATACAGTAGCAGGGCAGAGGAGAGGTCACCTATAGTATCTCTTTCACCACCTGCATTTACACAGAGATTGTGATCCAGAACCTCAGTGAATTGAAGACACATTATATTTGGGTGGTATCTGTATTTGTTTAGAATAAATGAACACTTTACAATAGCAGGTAAGTCAATTACTTTAAATATCGCATTGCCGTTCACACACAGAGTTCCATAGAGCAGTGGTTCTCAGTATGTTTCATTATGTGGGACATGGATATTGTTTTGATCTTGAAGTCAAAGAAAAGCAACGTACTGTATTAAATACCATCATACTAGACAATGTCCCTACTGTAGATTAGTTCTGAGGCTTAAAATAATAGTATTCCGGTTAAAAGGGCACAAGTCTAGTTACTTTAATGCATGGCAAGTTTACTGCCTGAGTCAAACTAATAAGCTCTAATACTGCAGCCATATATTGGCATATTGGACTGCTTCAATACTTCCTACAAGGGTGTTACCATTACCACTGATAATTGTCTCCACCAGGCCGGGGTGGCCGGTCACCGGTGACTATGTTTTCGCCCCCGTCCGTCTATCCGTCCATCCATGGTCCATGTGCAGCATTGTACAACCCCGCCCCCAGATTCCTTGACGACGCACTCCCCAATTTCTTGCCAATATGGCTGCAGTGCATATAGAGCCCATTAGACAGCTGGGTGTGACATTACCTGTTGTGCATCACAGGATAATTCAGCCATACCCGCCCACAGACAAACTCAGAGAGACAGCCTGTCGTGACAGGTTTGTTATTATATCTGCTTGTTTTTAGTCCGTATTCCCATGTGGCCACAGTACAGTTAGAACTGAGGCCTGGCAAGCAGCGTGATGTTGCGTTGAAATAAAGATCTCGGCTGTAGTCTGTCCTACCATTGAGCCTGTCAAACACATTTCAGTTTGCAAAAGAAGCATACACAAGGACATTTGAATACATAAACAAATAAAGTTAAAATATAGATAGGGGCAAACATTTTTTATTTTTTTAGTTAGTTAGTTAGTTTTTATTTCGGTCATAATTCTTCTTTTTTTAACAAGACAGTTCAATATACATTTCAACTTAGTCAACATGATGACTATTTGGCCGAAAAGGTATGGGCTGAAGCCGAAGCTTATTTTGCCCACCTTAATACCAATTAAAATAAATTATCATACTGTAGTAGCATAAATAAAACGTAAGCTCAAACAAAAGAAAAAGAACTAACACAAGTCTTCAAATATTACATTTCAGAACAGTCGCAACGAAAAAAGAAACAGCATTTCATGTCACATTATCTCTTCAGACGTAAACAATTTGTGCTTACGTCTGTAAGTATCATTTACAGAAGTAGATCATTTTTACCATCACTATTTAGAATTTTCAAAACTATTTATATTACTTTAATAATTATATTTTTATTTAATATTTGTATCAATATATATCTCGATATTTCTTCATATACATCATATATGCATTCAAATAAACATCCACAAACATATATGTATGTGCATATGAGAGTACGCACACACACATATATGGATACACACTTTCATCTTTTTACTTATTTACTGCATTGATGCTATATAACTATCTATTACCTTTGCTTTATATAATTTCTTAAATGTTTTTATTGAGTTGGACATTTTAATGTCATTATCTAATGAGTTCCACAGGTTTACCCCTATAACTGATAAGCATCTCCCTTTGGAGTCGGTTCTTGCTTTTACTTTCCTAAAGATAGCGGTCCCCCTGAGCTCATATTTGGATTCTCTGGGTTTGAACAGCTCCTGCATGCAGCTTGGAAGTAACCTATTGTGAGCCTTGTACATTGTTGCAGTGGAGTTTAGTTTGACCAGATCTTCTAATTTCAGGGTGCGGTTTTCGATGAACAGTGGGTTAGTTGGTGCGTAGTAGTCAGATAAATTAACTATTCTTATTGCTTTTTTTTGTAACATAAACGATAGGGTGTATTATTGTTTTATATGTATTCCCCCATACTTCCACACAAGATGTTAAATATGGCAACAGTAAGGAGCAGTACAGTGTCTGTTTTTTTGGTTTAAAAGAACTGAGGGTTGTGGCCTGCAGTTTTCTGGGAGTTTGTTCCAGATATATGTGGGGATGGATATTTTACATCAATCAGGGCTAAAATTGGTCTCGGCAAAATAATTAGGCCAAAAGCAGTCCAACTCATATTCACTGAGGACCACTATAGTCAAAATTAACATTTATTAGTAGCTTAAAGAGACATGAAATCCCCCTTTAAAATGTTTTGGGATGGGTACACTCACAGCTCACACACCAACTGTGTCTTTCCATTTTTAAAATGACATTACAGGATATGAAACAACACAGCATTGTAGGTGTGGTCCGCCGTCAAGGTGGGTGGTGCGAGGTGAGGAGGAGGGGGCGGAGCGGAGTGTAGAATAGTTAACACACCACTCGACAGACCAGCAAGACCTTAGGGACAAAGATGCACTTTTGATAACGTTTTTGTTGAAGGTGTAAAATTAACAAAGACTGAGCAACTACATTGCATATTTACTGCCTAAAATGTATAAATCCTTTACAAACAAGCTGCCAGAGACGAGTGTCCACTGTCTCTGTCTGGACCAAAGGTACAGAGATAGCAAATATCCAATGAGGTGCGCCCCAAGAAAATGTCAACCCCAGAAAAGTAAAAGTAGCATAATTGCTCCAAACATAGCAGCAAACCACATACTGTATGCACAAAACTATGAATACATTGACTTATATTATTGTCCCCTATCACAACAAACTGTTAAAAATGGTTTTGAGATTCATTACAACAATCCACTGCTCATTGTGCAGCATGTAGGATAGAGCAGAGCAGAACTATTGTATAATCGTTATAGTTTTATCATTATGATCAATAACAGAGCACTGAACCAGTTGGTGCTGTAGTTTAGACTTTAAAGCAGTGATTTAACATAGATTGATGGGCCGCAAACCCTTTCGGGATTTTCAAGTGCATGGGCCCTGATCCAGAAAAGGTTGGGAACCACTGCCTTAGGTAAACGTTTCAACATAAAACAACTTTCAACACGCTTTTTTAGGACGGCTCAAGCGAAGCGAGCCGTCCTCTATACAGAGAGATGAAAGGCACTGAGCTATGTGGGAGTTAACCTCTCGAGGTATATAAAGAGAGGAGGTGGCTTAGGCGAAAAAGGGGCGTAACGGGGCGTGATTTGGTCAGGGACTCTCTGTTTGTGGGAAAAAGGGGGCGGTCTTGATAAAAAAGGGTCTGGAACGCGTCGTCATTGCTTCGTTGCCACCGATTGGTTGCTGCAACTTGACTTCATGCAGGGCGACGCCCCCTCTTTGCTCCAAACACCGATTGGTTGCTGGCTTCATGCAGGGAGACGCCCCCTCTCAGGTCTGAACATGCCCCCTCTCACATCTGAACATGTTTGCACCGCCGCCATTGTTCCAACACCAGCGTCCGCGCAGCCTAAAGCCCCGCCCTCCCCTCTACACACTTCATGCCGTATCACTCTGCAAAGAGGCATCAGAATTTTGTATTAAATTATAGAATGCACCAAAACATTAATAAGTGTCGACTTGAATCTATTTAAGCCACAATAAAGCCCCGCTTTTATTTTTGATATTTTTTGGGGTTTATTTCACATAGTTTTAGATGATTTTCCGTGCACATTTCTTCATTTAAGCATCGCGAGCTGCGAACGGCCTTTTTGCATGTAGTTGAAGCGCAAGGGGGGGGAGAGAGTCGCGGATAGACAGCAGCTGGAGAGTTGAATAACCTCCTCTTCAAATAACCAGATTTATTTACCAAAGTAGCCTATGTAGGCGACCTACATGTTTATGTTTTAGCTTAGACACGGGTAGCCTACAATAGTTGGTAGATGATTGGTTTCTTTTAGGAGCGCTTTGTGATGCACCGTGCAGTTAAATCCGCGGTGTCAATAAATTCCACTGCCCGCTCTTTGATGAGTCCTCCATCCTCCATGAATCGAATACAAACTGCAACTAGTTCCCGTTTGGAAAGCGGGAAATCTTTATACGCGAGTAGGCCTATTGCAAAATATTGTCCAATGTCCACTGAGTTCAGCCTTTATTTTACCAAGCAGGACTGATGCTGCAGCCTGAAGCAGCTTGTCCTGAAAGTGGTTTAGGCGGTCGATCGCGGTGGCTACCGTTCGTTTAGGCGTCCTCGCGTCGATGAGTTTGCTCTGGACAAACTTTTTTTTTTACGCTGGTGCCATTCCTGCCTCTCTGCTGTCTCAACAATCAAAATTGAAGAGAACGAGGCCAGGACATGTGTGTGCTGTTTATATTGTGCGCTTATGTCATGACGTAGAAAACCGGTTCTGTGATTGAGGGACACAGACAGACACATTTCACACTCGAGTGTGAAATGGGATTCTGAGAATACACATTGGCTCAATTGCTCAAAAGACCCAACATCCTCCAGACACGCAGGACGTAGAGAGAATGGATGTGTATTACGTTATTTGTCAGCCTTAAGTATAGGGGCGATATTCATAGTAAATACACAAAAAGCTGTCTGGCGGAAGGAAGGCACAGTGGCCCTCATTTATCAACGCGGTGCAGCCCGAATAATGAACGTACGGCGATATCACCGCACCTTTCGGCATTTATCAATATATCCTGACGTGGCCTTCATCCTACTTTACGCTGAGATCTCACGTCTGGTCGAGACCAGTTGTTGACGTTGCCTGCGCCCGTTTATTCCATTCTAGACCTGCGGAGCAGACGGTCTGACAGGCATCTGGACACATATATCCACTCCAAAATGTATATCTACACTAATAAATAATCCCTGTGAAAATATAACATTTTATAAAGTAATTTAAACAAACTGCTTTAACAGTCACTCGGTTAAGCTTGCAGATCTGCATGGCTGCGCTTTAACAGTCACTCGGTTAAGCTTGCAGATCTGCATGGCTGCGTTGGCTATTTGAAAATAGCAGATCTACAAGCTCACAACAGGTCCCATTGCGACGCGTTGTGAGCTTGTGGATCTGCTATTTTCAGCGCAGCAGCGATTCTGCGAGATAATTTTCGGGAGCCCCGACATTCTTTTCATGAACAGTGAGGTCTACAAACTTACAGTAGCTTGTCCTATGTTATGGAGTTATGTCATAGAGAGTTATGTTGGCTACACAACCTGGCTGGGTTAAGGATATAAACCCGACGCTCCAATATTAACGTGGCGGCACGGAATCACTGCATTCCGCCCGAGTCTCAAAATGCACAATTTGTGAGCGCCATCATGTTCACACATTACAACAACAATAAGGCTCAAACCCATTCAGGGACATTAATCACTTATACAAAATGTTTTGCATCAATGAAGTCAATAACATGCTATTCAATCTGTCGCATCATACACATGGACATAGTAAATGCATCTGTATGTTTACACATTGAAATGTGAAAACATAGTGGAGCACAATAGCATAAGTGTAATGTCACCTTAAACATGTAGGCTAGCTTTGTTGTTTTATAGCAATAGTATATAAATGAATTTCCTGTCATCAAACCTATGTATTCCTTTTTACGTTACTGTATGTGTTGTTTAGCATAGGACAACCACAACATTCAGGTCAGCTGTTTGTAACATCGCATCCGGGGTACTACAGCCAACGTCATTGTCAAGACAACATAGAGAGTGTGTGAATGGCCCCTGCTGGACGGGCTGCTTTCCCAGTTAGCAGTACTTCATAACGTCACTATATCACACAGGTTTATAGACCTTTAGTTATGAATTGCATTGCAAACTGACGTGATTCAAATATAAATGAAATGGCATGGTGGAAAGAAGTGATCGAATGTTTTACTTAAGTAAAAGTATCAATACTGCAATGTACAAGTACTGCATGATGAGAAAGGATTCGGAGATAATAATGTGCTTCAGTAAAACTATTAGTATTTAAATGGGCTTACAGTACCCAAAGTACAAAAATGTTTGCAAATAGCAGATGTGGAGCTGACAACGCAAACTTAAACTACGACAAACTAAGCGTTATTCTCTGCCAGCCCTTGAAATACCCGTACACACAATTAGCTTTGGTGCCATGAGGTCAGCTTGTACATGGGCAGTTTAAAACATATTTTTTATAGGCTAGGCTACATGTTACCACTTGAAAATGGGACATTGTGCATAATGACTACTTTTACATTTGATACTTTACGTACATTATGAAGCCAATACTTTTGTACTTGTGAAACTCTAGTAGGCTACATGTGGAATTCCGGACCATTTGTAACAGAATATTTTAATATTGTTAGCCTTCAGTGCTATCATGCACAGTTCTAAACTAATTCGTCTCATCGTCCGACAACAGCACAGTCAAATGCAAAAAGCACACATTTCTTTGATGATGATGTTGCTTTGGTAATTGTTGTCGGCCAACCGAGCGGGTCCTCCTCTCGGAATGGGTCGCTCCGCTCTGCTCAGCTCTTTGATGAACAGCTGGCTCTCCCGCACGTCCTCCACGTTGCTTGTCCGACTCGGAACCGAAGTCCCTCTCGTCTCGTGGGGGTTGGTTTGGCAGAGATGATTACGTTTCGCCTCTCCCACGACGCTCGTCGACAAGAGACCCACGACGTCGAGCTAGCCTAGCACTCCTCACGTGAACAACACCAATCTCCGTACTTTCCTCGTCGCACGGGCTGACTGTTAAATAACTGTACCGATATCTGAGCTCAACCTAACTCAAGCTATTCCCTTCGGTCCAGGGACGAATACACGTAGTAGATTTGGCGTAAAACACTCAAACTACAACACAACAACTACACATAAAAACACGCAAAACCGATACTGACTTTTGGTAATTTATTAACACACACACACACACACACACACACACACACACACACACACACACACACACACACACACACACACACACACACACACACACACACACACACACACACACACACACGGTTACTAAACTACTAATACTTGGTACAGTATCTGATAGCCTCAGCCAGCCCAAGAGAAACTACACACATTAGCTCTCCTTAAAGTGGGTGCTAAAGATAAGCATTGTTGCAGTAGAAGTAGGTTATTTAACTGTAAACAGAAAACACACAAATGGAAAATACTATTAAAACTACGCAAACAACATGTATAATAAAATAACACACAAAATGACCATTTTCCATGCACAATTGTTTACCAGCTCGCATTAAACGTGCAGTCGTTCTCATATGCTGGGATGAAATGCTCTTTCAGATGTAAACAACTTTACTGCGCATGTGCAAGACCACTCGTGGAACATTTCCACAGGAATCAAAACCACAAAGAACATTTGCAAATTGGAGTATATACGGTTAAATGTGTGGTAAAAGTGGAATCGAAAATAACAGTGCGTCCTCCGTGCGCTAGCCTAACTTGGTTAATAATGCGCTTGTATGAGCAAAACCACAAAGAACATTTGCAAATTGGAGTATATACGGTTAAATGTGTGGTAAAAGTGGAATCGAAAATAACAGTGCGTCCTCCGTGCGCTAGCCTAACTTGGTTAATAATGCGCTTGTATGAGGTTACCAAACACACTGTTTTTAGCCAAACACAGTACTGTCCGCTATTAATTACTTACTTATCGACGCAAGTCACGTTATTATGCTTTTTCATGGCCTTGTAAAGACGATCACTTCCGCATTTTCTTCTTCGGTGGTATAAACTATGACACGGTTGCCAGATCTTCGAGAGAGAAATAAGCAACCAGGTCAATGAAAACAAGCCCAAAGATGTAAGTGACTATTAGGCTATATGAGCACTATAAACCTATATGCATCGGCTTTTTGAAAATAGACGATTTGGAAATAGCCGATCTACAAGCTCACAACAAAATAATAAAAACAAATAAAAAGCAACTAGCAATATTTGCAAGCAACTTCACAGAGAACGAGGTCGCTTATAATTACTATACATGGCAACACTAGTTACAAACAAAACATGTGTCATGAAATAGCAGATCTACAAGCTCACAACGCGTCGCCGCCTTGTGAGCTTGTAGATCTGCTATTTTGTATTTTGATTGAATACTGTATTTACAAAAGTATTTGTAGCTATGATTCCCTGCTTTCATATGACATGAAATAACAAAAATGAAAAAAGCCTAGATGACTTATCTGTTGTCGTGGTGGGTTAGATAGATAGATAGATAGATAGATAGATAGATAGATAGATAGATAGATAGATAGATAGATAGATAGATAGATAGATAGATAGATAGATAGATAGATCGATAGATAGATACACACATGCATTTTTTTTAAAAATCTCAATAGCACAATACCTCCCTACAGCAAACCACATCCCATCTTCACTTTTAAAGACCCACCCACACAACAGCATTACTTCAA
The DNA here is from genome assembly GCF_963454915.1 of Gymnoscopelus microlampas. Lineage (NCBI taxonomy): Eukaryota > Metazoa > Chordata > Actinopteri > Myctophiformes > Myctophidae > Gymnoscopelus > Gymnoscopelus microlampas. The sequence goes on from NC_139948.1 coordinate 15,662,538, forward strand.
TTCACGTCTACACAAAGTAGCTTCAATGATGTACATGTTAATGCTTAATACCTTTTCATGCCACCTCATGCATTGTTTTTCTCCTCTGAATGTACATAGCCATGGCAGGATATGGCCTTCGACATAAGGTCTTACAGTGGCCTTCATGTAACATCACTGGTAATTAGAGTCCGACCGATAGGGATTTTTGTGACCGATACCGATAACCGATTTTAGAGAGGTTTGGATTATATCGGTCACCGATAACCGATATGCAACCGATATTGTGAATTGTATTAGCTGGAATGAAAATAGGCCTTTTCTGTTTGTTTTTTTTTACATTTACTCAAGTACTGTACTTAGGAAAAATTTAAGTACAATTTTGAGGTATTATTATTATTATTAGTAGTAGTAGTAGGCTAGTAGCAGTAGTAGTAGTAGTAGTAGTAGTAGTAGTAGTAGTAGTAGTAGTAGTAGTAGTAGTAAAGTATTGGAAAGTATTTCCAATTTTCAACACTTTTACTTCTACTCCATCTCAGAGGCAAATATTATACTTTTACTCCACTACAATTATTTGAAAACTTTAGTTACTAGTTACTTTGTAGATTAAGCTCTAGAATATTATAAACAAAACACACATTAACCACTTCAGCCCTACACATATCTGCCATTTGAAAATAGCAGATTTACAAGCTTGTAGATCTGCTATTTTCCAAAGATTTTTATACATTTGAAATCTTGTTGAACAGGACATCGTGACAGTCGACCGTCGTGTATCCATGGCTATTACTCCCTCTAACATTTCCCATGTTTTTAGCAGTGGTGGAAAAAGTACTCAAATTCTTTACTTAAGTAAAAGTACCAATACTGCAATATAGAAATACTCTTGTTACAAGTAAAAGTCCAGAATTCAAAATTTACTTGAGTAAAAGTACAAAAGTTTTGGCATCAAAATGTACTTAAAGTACCAAAAGTAAAAGTACTAAATATTTGAAAATAGCAGATCGAGCTTGTAGATCGGCTAGGTATAAAATAGGGTTAAAGTGGTTAATGTATGTTTCATTATATCATAATTTATATCTGAAAAGTAACTAGTAACTAAAGTTTTCAAATAAATGTAGTGAAGTAAAAGTACAATAGTTGCCTCTGAGATGTAGTGGAGTAGTAGTAAAAGTATTGGAAATTGGAAATACTCAAGTAAAGTACCGATACCTCAAAATTGTACTTAAGTACAGTACTTGAGTAAATGTACTTAGTTACTTTCCACCACTGTTTTTTAGTGTATTGAAATAATGTCATGCATATTTGTCCAGTGCATAGCCTACTGCAGGCCTTGTTGACTAGATTTAGGAGAGATTTTTAAGCTCTTGCTCCTGAAATGATCGATTATTTTTAAGGGGAAACGCCATCATTTAACATGCAAGTCAATGGGTGAGAAGGAGATTGCCAGGCACAAATGGTAGTGTAGGTAATTAATGTATTTGTGCAAGATGACCCTGCTACTGTATATAAAATGTGTATATTACTCGTTCATAATGGTTCATGTTCAAATAGCTCAATCCAAAATATAATGCTGTAGGCCTAAGTGTTAGGCTGTATTTACGCACCTGCTTAATTGTAATTAATGCTTCAACATAATTATGACCGGTATTTTTTATCAGATGTCTGATAAATTTGATTCATTCCGGACATTGGGACCAGCAGGTTACAATCCTATATTGCAACCCCTGGTATACCACATTGCTTAGCAGAGTTCAGTGATGCAAATGCATGTCAAGTTGATCAACAGATTGTATTATTCCCCAATGCAATAACAGTACTGAAATGAAGGCTATAAGGGCAATAATGGGAGCCCTTTTTTTTAAAAGTAACTTCAAAGTTACTTTTCACAGTAACGCATTACTTTTTGGTGTAAGTAACTAGTAAAGTAACTGAGTTACTTTTAAATGAAGTAACTAGTAATGGCATTGGTAACTGGTCACTGGTTTTCAGTAACTAGCACAACACTAGCACAACACTACAACGGTGTCTAACCGAGAGTTATACTTCTCCAGTACAACGGTGTCTAACCGAGAGTTATAATTCTCCAGTACAACGGTGTCTAACCGAGAGTTATACTTCTCCAGTACAACGGTGTCTAACCGAGAGTCCATGCAGATCACAGTTGACAAATATTATATATTATCAGAGCTATTATTAATGTTATCGGTTTTATCGGGATGACGTCATAATTCCTGTGTGTGTGTGTGTGTGTGTGTGTGTGTGTGTGTGTACACACACACACACACACACACAGGCCAGGTACTAATTTAGTCATTGGTCATGGCAGCGTTAGGAGAACTCCTAAACGCGATAGATCAGAGCTTGTAAATTGGCTTTAGGATAAAACAGTCATAGGTGTGTGTGTGTGTGTGTGTGTGTGTGTGTGTGTGTGTGTGTGTGTGTGTGTGTGTGTGTGTGTGTGTGTGTGTGTGTGTGTGTGTGCGTGTGCTTGCTTGTGTGTGCGTGCGTGCGCCACGACGGTGTCATGAATGCGTCCTTTCACAATATTGTGCGTCAGCGACACAGGACGCAGGCCTATGAGCATCTCTGCTCAGTGCGGCTGCAGAGTTCATGTGCAACATCTTGCATGCATGGCTGTGGCTTTACAGTTTTCCTTCGCCGTGTCTGTAGGTCACCCCCAGGGACCCCCAAGGGTCTCCAGGGACCCCTAAGGGGGGGGGGGGGGGGGACGCGGACCTCCTTTTTTTTTTTTTTTTTTTTCATCCCATGCTTTTGAACCCCCAAAACTATTTTCTTTTTTGGGGGTGGGGGGGGGGCTGCGCCGTCCATCATGACATCTATGTCATTCTTTCTTGTTTTTTGGTAGGCGAGAGAGCAAAAGGACACGCGAAATGCAAGAGATGTGTTAAAGGGGTCATAGACAACATTCAGCCACTAGATCACGCACTTTTACAACAACTCTGCAGCATAAGGTTTGCTATTTCTCTGTCACGTCTATGAGGCAGAAATATGTTGCAACATACTAACACAATGGCTGCATTACAAGAATATATTTAAGGAACACAAATACAAAAACACATGCATGGCAGCTGCCAGTTAAAGGTAAACAAAATCCTGGAGCTTTTTTTTTCTTTTTCTTGTGGAGGGTGACCCGATAGCTGAGTGGTTAGAGTATGTTCTACATAGGCTCTAATGCCAGAGTCCCTGGTTCGATTCCTGGGCCGGATAGGCCATCTGCTGCATCACTCCCCTACTCCCTCCCCGTTTCCTGTCTCTCTCCACTGTCAAAGAAATGTACATTCATTAACGACAACAAAAGCTCTGTGGATGTATTATTTTCTTTTTACGGGGCCAGAGCTCTGCTCTGGACACGTATTGTTATTCGCATTATTCTGTCACTTCTTCTTCTGCCACTTTTCGCAGTTCTGGCTGAACCGTGCAGTCGCTTTTTACGAAACTCGGCCATATGGTAGATGGTCATGAAAAACGATCAAAAAATAATTCTCACAATCTTTCGTCAAAAGGTGGCGCTATAGCACTCAATTGAAAATGCCAACTTTGAACAGGTACAACTCATGCCCTGTTTGACCTAGAGCCATGAAACTTGGATACACATATGCGTCTCCTCATGCTGAACAACTTTCACCCTCTGACTTTTGACCTCTGACCTTTAGATCTCCCACCATTTTGAATTATATGAAAAACAGTCATTGGCTCCTAACTTCTGCATTTTTTCACTTATGGAAAATCCGTTGGAAATTTTTGTAGGCAGAGGTCCAAAGTTCAAGTGTGAAACGTTTCGTGCAGATTGCTCAAAAATCCCAGGAGGAGATAGATTTTAACTATTACAGTTTTATGAACATTATTCATCTGTGCCTAAAACATACATGCAGACTCACATTTCTTTGAAACTTTGCAGAAATGTACAGGGTCATTCCAAATATCACTGAAACCAATCTTACTCCAATTGGCCAAAAGGGGGCGCTATAGCAATTTTTTGAAAAGGCAGACTTTAAACAGGCATAAGTCATGCCTCGTTTGGCCGAAAGTCGTGAAACTTGCGTACACATGTGCCTTGACTCATGAGGAACACACGTATCGATTTGACCATTAAGCTCCGCCCTTAGATTTTCCGCAATTTTGAGCAGTTTGAAAAACATTTGTTTTTGCCAGTTCTGGCTTAACCGTTTATACGCTTTTTACGAAACTCGGCCATATGGTAGATGCTCATGAAAAACTACCAAGAAATAATTCTCACACTCATTCGTCAAAGGGTGGCGCTATAGCACTCAATTGAAAGTGCCAACTTTGAACAGGTACAACTCATGCCCTGTTTGACCTACAACCATGAAACTTCGATACACACATGCGTCTCTTCATGCCCGACAACTTTCGTGGTCTGACTTTTGACCTCTGACCTTTAGATCGCCCACCATTTTGAATTATATGAAAAACAGTCATTGGCTCCTAACTTCTGCATTTTTTCACTTATGGAAAATCCGTTGGAAATTTTTGTAGGCAGTGGTCCAAAGTTCATGTGTAAAATGTTTCGTGCAGATTGCTCAAAAATCCCAGGAGGAGATAGATTTTAACTATTACAGTTTTATGAAAATTATTCATCTGTGCCTAAAACATACATGCAGACTCACATTTCTTTGAAACTTGGCTGAAATGTACAGGGTCATTCCAAATATCACTGAAACCAATCTCACTCCAATTGGCCAAAAGGGGGCGCTATAGCAATTTTTTGAAAAGGCAGACTTTAAACAGGCATAAGTCATGCCTCGTTTGGCTGAAAGTCGTGAAACTTGCTTACACATGTGCCTTGACTCATGAGGAACACACGTATCGATTTGACCATTAAGCTCCGCCCTTAGATTGTCCGCAATTTTGAGCAGTTTGAAAAACACTTAAACCCAGGATTTTTCAGCTATTTGCGTGAAACTGTATCATCTGTGTGATCTCCTTTTTCACAGTTACTTGTCTGTTGGGCCAATGGCGTCTCCCTTAAATGAATGCCTCACAATCTCAAGGTCGCCAGTTCAAGCCTCACTTGATGTAGACTTAATTTAAGTTGAATTGCAAACAACATGACTGTATCAATGAATACATGTGCAAATGGTAAAGATAACCTGAAATGCTTATTTGAGAGTACGTTTTTTACGTATGACATACTTCATTCTGAAAATAGCTGATCTACAATCTCACAACTTTTCATGGTTTGTGAGCTTGTAGATCGGCTACTTTCATTAGTTTTGGTTCTGAGGAGATGTACAATTTCTTCATTGGTAAATGGCTTGTGAACGAGTGATCTTAGTGTTAGTGAAACAGGGGCTTGGTTCATGAAAGAAGGCAAGAGTTTATGATCTTCAACAGACAATATCAGCCTGGACAAAGCTATAGCACTATAGGTAGTGTTGCAGCCTATTAGTCTGAAGGTTGAGAGTTCGAATCCTGTTAATGGCAGTAGGTTGAGATGTCCAATCAAACCATTATGTTTCCATCTCTCTCTCTCATCAATCTATTGTTTCCATGTCACTCTCTCTCTCTCTTCAATCTATTCCGTTTCCATGTCTCTCTCTCTCTCTATTCACTGGCCCCGTATTATCGCTGCTTGCAGCTATATTTATTATTATTTTTTAATAAAAATGTTACCCTTCAATATTAATACATGAAGAGTAGAAGGATGATGGTGAGAAACCGAGAGAGAACGCAAAAGAAATGAAGAGAAAATGAAAAATGTGAAAGTTACACAAAAAAACAAATAACCCCAGGTATGAACCTACAATTCAATACTGACTTGAGCAAAGCCAACCCGCTATGACTTGTTGAGAGATGAGGGTTTAATAAAGTGAGTTACTGCTGGAGAAGCTGCGCCCAATAAGGTTAACATCTTGAGGAAGCACTGCCCAGCAGATGTCATGGAGCCCAACATTTTATTCACAATTCAACAGCTGGTCCAGGACACCCATGTGGCTCAGACAGACTAATGACTGCAGGGCCCTTTCCACTGTTTGTCAATGCCTGAGGTTCCCTGATTGACTAGGGGCCAAAGCCGGCCTTGTTTCTGCAGACGGACCACAAACCCCTGAAACAGAATGGGGCAGTTTCCCACTTACAGGCTAAGAGCCAAGCACTGAACCAAAACATGACCAAGCGTGCAGTGTGTGTGTGTGTGTGTGGGAATACATGTACTGTGTGTGCATGTGTCTGTAGTCTGTGTGTATTGTGTGTAGTCTGTGTGTATTGTTGGGGTAACGTACATTTGCACATACATGAAATTCACCCTCTGCATCTACCCTTCCTAATAGGAGCAGTGGGCACTATTAATACAATATGGTGCCCAGGGAGCAGTTGGGTGTTAAGTGTCTTTCTCAGGGTTACACTTCGATACGGTGACCTTCCGAATCCCTGACGGCCTCTCTGCCCACTCAGCTAGGACCACCTCTTCGTGTGTGTGTGTGTGTGTGTGTGTGTGTGTGTGTGTGTGTATGTATGTGTGTGTGTGTGTGTGTGTGTGTGCGTGCGTGCGTGCGTGCGTGCGTGCGTGCGTATGTGGCGTGTGTGTGTATGTGGCGTGTGTGTGTGTATGTGGCGTGTGTGTCTGATGTATCTTTAGTCTCTCTCATACCTCATCTCCGCTGTGTGTCTCTGCATGCGAGCCTGTCAGCCATGACAGCACTTCTGGGCGGTGTTGGAGGAGACAGCATATGGTGCATAGAGACAGTGTGAGTGATGAGAAGGCTCCACTCAGGGTTTCCCTCTGAGTGGGAGCAGGCAGACAGGCAGGAGGACGCGCTGGTCGGGGCTTATCCGGCTTTGCACTTAAAAGGACAGCTGCGCCGCTGCTGACTAATGAGACGGTATCAGGCAGGAGGAGCCTGATAGGAGGAAAGTGGTTTCTTTTTTCACCCCTTTTTGATAAATTCAAGTGTTGTGTGACGTAAACAGGGTTTTGTGTGTGCGTGTGTGTGTGTGTGTGTGTGTGTGTGTGTGTGTGTGTGTGTGTGTGTGTGTGTGTGTGTGTGTGTGTGTGTGTGTGTGTGATGTAGGCTGCGTACAGTTCCACACCATTATTGTCTTCCCTTAAACCCGATTTATGCTTATTTGTGCGCCGGTGTCCCCTGCCGAAAATAGCCGTAGTACAAAAAGTTCACAGCTTGTAGATTGGTAGATATTTGTGCTTGTAGATTGGTAGATATTTCCGTACGACAAGGTATAAATAAAGCTTTAACATCTCACCTTCAAGGAGCCCCCCTAGTGACAACATATCTTCTTGTATACATACAAGAAGTGTACCCTTCTGGTCCTCAGCGAGGGAAAAAGGGCGAGGGATAAACTCAAGTCTAAATTGAACAGGCCTCTCAAGCTATAAAGGAAGTGTTGCCATGACGACCTCGACTCTGTTTGAGTGGCTGTATACTATACAGTGGTGGAAAAAGTACTTGTTTTACTTAAGTAAAAGTATCAATATTGCAATGTAGAAGTACTCTGTTACAAGTAAAAGTCCGGAATTCAAAGTTTACTTGAGTAAAAGTAAAAAAGTATTGGTATCAAAATGTACTTAAAGTACCAAAAGTAAAAGCACTAAAATGTTTGAAAATAGCAGATCTACAAGCTCACAACGCGTCGCATCGCAGGTAGATCGGCTATTTTCAAATGTATAAAATAGGGCTTAAGTGGTTAATGTATGTTTTATAATGTAATAATTTATATCTGCAAAGTAACTAGTAACTAAAGTAAAATTGTACTTAAGTGCAGTACTTGAGTACTTAATTACTTTACACCACTGATACTATAGAAACTCAGTAATGCGTTCTGATGTATACAGTATGGATAAATCACTCTAGAGTATCCTAAAATATGACTCTCTCTCTCTCTTTCATATACTGTAGGGAGGGATTACTCCTGATAATAGGAAAACAAACACTGAGCTACTACCGTGCGTTGTTAAACATTCACAACCTGACAGCATCATTTTAAAAATCACTGAAATGTAAGAATTGTATTGAAAATAAAACAAAATATAATAGTCCTTACTGCTACTTAACCTGAGAGTGCGCTGTTTGAATTAAACTATCAGTCATAGAGTTTGTTGGTGCGCATACATTTATCCAAGAGACTGGTGCCTTTTTCTTGCATGCCACATAATGCTTTGGTCGATGCATTTGGTAAATGGGAAACCATTATTTTTGCCTGAATTGTTCTAACAATTCTGACTTTATACAGTATCTCAGAATACTGAGGTTTTTTCTCACAGTCGTGAGATAGGCAATTACGAAGTCAGAATTGCATAATCAAAGCCCCGGAGTATTGTGAGATATACTAAATTCGGAACTCAGAGAGAAAAAAATCCTCTTTTTGTTTCTACTCAAAAACAGTGTTTTCTTCTGCTGGAGGCCGGAGACTATGTTTTCGCCGTCCGTCCGTTCTTCCGTCCGCCTACCATTAAGCATTTTCCTACAGATTTTGACAAAAACTCACACAAATCGGTACACATTATCTATGGGGTCATGTGATCAACATGTATCAGTCAGATTTTTCAGATTCCATTCCATTGCTTATGACCGCCTTCCAAAGATTGTATAAAAATGAACGACTTTCAAGAGTTCCTTCAATACCGTACGCACCATTTTCACCATTTCATAATCCAAAGCAGCACTGCTTTGTTCTCTCTGAAACTGAGATCATTATTTTTGGTGCCAAGACATATTACACAGAGGCTAAAGCCTCTGTGTAATATGAATGTTGAATCTGATAAAAAATATATAACCACATGATTCAGTCAATAACAATGTCGGCCTATTATCATCCTTAATTACTTGAGGGAGGTCCGGCCAGCGGGCGCTCGTGTCATCATGACTCAGCCATAACCATAATAAGGAGTTCCCAATGCAGCTACGTTCAGATATGGAGTGTGTTGTCTGACCTCAATGTGTCGTCAAGGCATCAGGCGAAAACAAATCAGCTCCATATATGGGCAAAAAAGGGGGCATGCCCATATATGGGCATATACGGATGACATCAGGGATCTCCATATGGGCATAAAAGGGACAAGGACTGACAGATACAGAGATATCCATAATATGGATATCACCACCGATAATATTTATATGCCCATAAATTATATGGGCATATAAATATTATCGGTGGTGCAACGTAGGAGTGAGGGCCGTGTAGCGGCCCAAACCTCTAGTCTTAAAGATATACCAAGAATTAGAGGGTTCATGTCCAAACAAGACTTCGATAAACATATCCATGTCTGTACGTATCTCCAGTAGTTTAGATTACGTATATAGTAATGGTCTTCGCTTAGATACCACCAAAAATGTTACAGACTGCTACAGCTCATTCTGAATGCAGCTGCTAGAGGTCTCTGCTCTGTCATCATAGGATTCATTTTGAAATATTATAAATCGTTCAATGGGGCTTAAACATCTCTCTGACTTGCTTTTACTGTATGAATCCTCAAGAGTGGAGTGGAGTGGTGTAGGACCAGTCTACTAACTGTTCCCGGAGTTAAAACAAAACATGGTTAGGCAGCTTCTAGTCTTTATGCTACACATGCTGTTTAACAAACTTCCAGAGGATCTGAGGCTTGACTATGTTTTTAATCCATGCTAAAAACGTTTAGGTTCTCCACTGACTTTTACGACTAAAAACAAATTTCACTGTGCAATGTATGCTTTAAATGTCTTTGAATGTCTTTTTGCCACATATAAAGCACCTTAAATTCCTTTTGTGTGATGTGCTATACAGATCAAGACAATACAATAGTGTTGCAGGATTCACAATGATGAAAGAAATCCCACAATAGACAATGATAGACAATAATCAGGTAACTATCCTGAAGGAACAGACTTTGCTTCAGTATTCTGTCTGTCTGTCTGTCTGTCTGTCTGTCTGTCTGTCTGTCTGTGTGTCTCTCTCTCTCTCTCTCTCTCTCTCTCTGTATTTCTCAGTATCTCTCTGCCTCCCTTCCTCTCTCCCTCTCTCAGCTTTGTAATGAGATCCAGAGAGGCTGGACTGAAGTGGAATCTGTATCACGTCCTTATAGACACTTAACTAGAATTGTTTTTTTTTTCTCTCACTAAGCCAATCATTGTCCGCAGAGAGCCCTTAATGCGTCAGAGAGTACAAGCTAAAAGTCAAGGTCAGGCTCTCTCTCTCTCTCTCTCTCTCTCTCTCTCTCTCTCTCTCTCTCTCTCACTGGTTCCGACTGCTCTGATGATCTCTACGGAAAACACCAAGCATGTGTCTTGTCATTCATTCATTATATATTTACCATCTTGATCCAATCCAGAGATTTAAGGGATGCACTGCATGGTACCTGTCAGTAAGCCTATATCTTGTGTATGAGGCAGCCTGGTAGCCAACACAGACTGACATTCACTCACACTCACATTAATAACCAGTCTCCTCCTGTGAACCCCCCTGTGAATGAATGGGGAGAACCTGCCCACGCCATAAAGTTTGCTGGGGCCATCTCACTGTCAATGCATCACTTTTCAGTAAATGATAAAACATTACCTGTTTTACAATGTATCCAAATAGCTCTTGATAATACTTTTCAATGGTTAAATGTTTATAAAACCCACAGACAGACTTAACCGCTTTCAATGTGCATCCCTATGTCATTATAGGTAGGCCTATAACTCTTTCTATTTTCTTTCAAAAAATAGCAAAAGTAGATTGTATGAGTTGTAAGCTATTGTCTAACATAAACGTTTTTGAAATGTAGAGATACAAGGTTTCTGCCCGAGAGCCACTATATTTAACATATTTCTATAATGACCTGAGAGGAACTATTGCATGTCTGTGAATACTGCTGTTTCACAGTCCAACCTTTAGGGGGAGTTCCTACTGTGTGTCCCTGTGGTATGGAGATGTTGCCTCTGTTATGTAGCAAATGGAACCACTGAAGCAGAGAGAAAACGGTGAAGAGCTGGCTGATTAAATTTGTATGTCCACTCAGCTGTACATTGAGGCAAAGGTACATCCAAATATAACCTGCTCTGCTCTTCATGTGCTCTCTTCCATGAATAACATTTGATCCAGGACCTGGTCTGTGTAGTCACCTTGACGAGTCAGTGTATGCTGCTGAGCCAATTTAAGTACTGCAGTATTTCTATTTTATTTTATTAAGATGTATTTTTTGCCATTTTCATACTTTGTTTCAGATAGGCAGGGGTACACAAACCCTTTAAGCTAGGGACCCGAAAGATATTTCTTTGGGGTAAAGAATTGTGAGACGTTTAGCTATTTTCACTTTTTTTGAGAATTTCTGGAAGATTTTATATTTTCTTTTTTTCTGAAAATATTTGAAAAATGTACAAAAGAAAAGCCAAAAAAGCAGGGAGGTTAAAGGTCAGAGAGTGAGGAGAGCAGGCGCTTGAGTGGCGCAGTGGTAAAGTGCCTGCCCACCACCGCATTAATTATCATTAAAATCTTAGTGTTCTGCCAATCCTTGGGGTCCACATGCAATATCCTCATGGTCCACCGAGAACCACTGTGCTGAACAACATTAACTCAGGTGCTAAGAACAAACGCCTCCTTCCACACAACTCTCCTCCCATGGGATGTCAGTGTGATAAATGTCCCTGGATACAACGGTCATGTTTTCAGACAACAAATAAAACAATAAGCCTGTATTTGAGAGGGGGTAATTTTTTCACACCCACCCTTCGTGGCCCAATGTTACTCTGTATTGCATAACTACGTATCAACGTATGTCCCCTGCTGTGTTATTAGGAACATACAGACGTGATTCTGATTGAATCCAAAGGCTTAAATCTGTGTGTGTGTGTGTGCGTGTGTGTGTGCGTGTGTGTGTGTGTGTGTGTGTGTGTGTGTGTGTGTGTGTGTGTGTGTGTGTGCGGGGGGGGGGGGGGGGGGGGGGGGGGAAGCCAGACACCCTGCTGCCTTTAATTGATCCTCTGCTATTAGAGAGTTCTGGATACACACGCTAGTGTACACATTAACACACACACACACACACACACACACACACACACACACACACACACACACACACACACACACACACACACACACACACACACACACACACACACACACACACACACACACACACACACACACACACACACACACACACACACACACACACAGGCAGCTCACACAACTGCTGTACAGTACAGAATATGATGCACTGCTGCAAATGCTGTCGGAAGAGTTTTCAAAGTCTTAAACTCTTAAAAGCCTCCTCTGATAATTGACATGTTTCTACAGTATGTAACTTGTACATGGTGCTGAAAGTTCACATACCGTAATGCATTTAAGTTGAAGACCGAAAATATACTATTATGGATGCAAACCTACTTCAATTCTCAATTATTATTTATTTCTCCGAGGGCCTGACAGTATACTCTCCTCTCCTTTTATCCCTGCACCGAGGAGCCCTCATCTCCAAAGCAAGCCTAATTTGGTTTGCCCGGGTTCTTTCATTTAATGAGTGTGTGCATGGCTTTGATTGGGGCAAATGCTAACGTCTCATCATAATCCCTTCATTCCCATTCCCCACCATGTCTGACTGCAGCAGCCCTTCCGGCAGGCCCAGGGACAGGAGACAGAAGACAGGAGACAGGAGACAGGCCCCCAGCACAAGCTGTGGGCAGTGTGTGACGGAGTAAAGAGGAGCCTGGCACCACTTATGAAGCATGGCACACACATGGAGCTCTTTCTGACAACAGTCGTCTAATGAAGTGCACAGAGCAGACTGTTACATGTTAATTTAAACACTGGAGCACAGTGTTGCAAAACAATGCTAAAGCAGAACAATGCCTTATACACTTGACGGCCCGATGTGACTCTCATTGAGCTCCCTCTTTATTCATCTTTCAAATGAATCAATGACAATCAATGTGGCATGGCTATTGACTTAAACAATACAGTCAGCATCAAAGTCTGTTATTCTGTTCACCGACCGATTAATGCAAACTAGACGAGGCGCTAGAACGATGGACAAGGTAGATGAATGTGCCGAAGTGGAAGACACAAATGGAGTGCAGCGTCTTTAAGACAAAGGAGCCCTGTAAGCAGCCAAAATTAACAGCTGTGGTGGATTTACTGTAATAGTGGTGTGGGCTTCCCGCTCCGAGCTTTTGGCAAGAGAGTCGCCACTTGTTTGTTAGAAAAGTAAACAGCAGCTGTTCTATTCACAGTTGGGAAACAATGATAAAAGAAGAGTCCACTGAAATTTAAGCGGTCAATTTGTATTTAAACAGCTGACTTTATATGAATGCACCTCAAACTTGTTCTTTATGTAAGCACAGCATAGTGTAATGTGCCATGCCTCACACCTAAGTATAAATCGCCCATAATATGTGCTACCATTGTTTTACTTCCTTCTTTCCAGTGTACATAAGATTGACTAAATAAAGTGTTTGCCTATTGTATTGTATGTATCGAGTGAATACAGGCAATACAGTCAATACTATTGACTGTATCCCTACAGTGTTGTCCCCCCCAGTGCCAGTCTCCTTCAGTATGTAGGCAGGGGCGAAGCTCACGTTTCCAGCATATGTTTTATTACGGTAACAAATCTTGACTGTCATACAATAGGATAGTAGTGCTGAAAATGGCGACAACAGTATAGTCACTATACTATACTATAGTGTGGAAACTACAATGAATTTATAACAAATCAAATTTGATTTTATTCAATTTCTATTTGATTATTTTGATATGATTAATCAATTTCAATACAGATATATTTGATTCACCAAGTTTCAAGTTGTCAGCACATTTATTTGCAAGAAGAGTCATATTTCATTGAATTAAATATGGCACTTCAAAAATAATTGATTATAATCGATTCCAAAATTCCAAATTGATGCAGTTGAATTTCTAGTTTAAGATCAATGTATCAAAATGCAATGATGCATTTTCACCCCCCCTAATGTTCAATACCTGTAGCACCCCTGCAATTGTATTATTATTCTAACTGGTCTGTGCAATAAATAGATAAAGATTCAGGTGTCATAGCAGGAACAGCAGTGAGAATGAAACACAGAAGATATACAGCACAGTGAGAGTCAAGAACCAAGATTAATACAAATAAATATCTTAGATTCTGAGGACACATACCTTATTTATATTGCTATTTTTCCTTACTGTACTGTACTTATATTTCCTTTTTTTGTTTGTTTTACCTTACTGAAGCAATGCACCAATTCAGTAGTCATTGTGCTGTCTGTGAACATCTGTCTCTCTCTCTGTCTGTCTGTCTCTGTCTCTCTGTCTCTCTGTCTCCCTGTCTCCCTGTCTCCCTGTCTCTCTGTCTCTCTGTCTCTCTGTCTCTCTCTATGTACCAATAAAGATATAGGCCTACTATAATACATACAGGAATGCACAGATGAATGACATGTCATTATTAGTGGTTGGTCCATTGGACGTCCTTTTCCTATCACAACAGCTCACAAATCTGGCTACTGTGTTTGCACAATGCTGCACTTCACCCAGAAGATATCCCACGGTTTTTCATGTTTTCAAACTCTTTTTTTGGTGTTTGTAAATCTGTGGGAAGTACAGTGTGTGTCTTGTGTATCTGATGTCTTGGGACAGTTGGCAGGTATAGCTAGAAAGTGCAGCTGGGTTTCCACCTAATCATGTGTGCAGTGGGGAGCACGGTCTGTCTTCTCTTGGGAGCCAGGTCTGCCTGTTTCAATGACATGGCTGTGCTCACTGAGTCTGTACATCAAGGCTAGTCCTTAGATATGGATCATCAATCACAGTGCTCTCAGGTATTCTGCCACACTGTTTACAGCCAAATTGCATTCTAACTTGGTCCACTGTGTCAGATGGTTGTTTTCTTATAATTTAGTTTAGTCTAGTGTGGAGGGGGGTTCTGTCTGGTGGCTCTGCTTGTGTTTGTGAACAGAGTCTGACTGAGGAGGATGCATCTCTCTAGAGTCCCTCTGTAGGTGAAAGCTTTGTTATACGAAGTGTATCAGGATCTCTCTCTCTCTCTCTCTCTCTCTCTCTCTCTCTCTCTCTCTCTCTCTCTCTCTCTCTCTCTCTCTCTCTCTCTCTCTCTCTCTCTCTCTCTCTCTCTCTCATCAGTATGTGTGCAGGCCCAGTAGGAGTCAGTGAAAGTGGGAGAAGGTGGTGACAGCCTCACCCTCAGGTGTTACATCACACACAAGACACAACCACAGCTTCACCATCCGTGTGTGTGTGTGTGTGTGTGTGTGTGTGTGTGTGTGTGTGTGTGTGTGTGTGTGTGTGTGTGTGTGTGTGTGTGTGTGTGTGTGTGTGTGTGTGTGTGTGTGTGTGTGTGTGTGTGTTGAATATTTCCACGACAGTGCCTACGAGTGTGTCAAACTGTCAAAGAAACTGGTCATAAGTGATGCAATACTTTATCTCTGTATAAAATGTCTACTCTTACAGCATTTATATTCTCAGTCCACATTTGCTTCAAAAAGAGATATGCCTCTTCCTAGAAGTGTTAATTAATGGCTCGGATCAGTGAGAGTTGAAAATATTTTCACCATGAACTTCAAAGAATCGATCATTTTAATTGTATTGCAGTGATGGCTCTTGATCAAAATGCATGAATCTCTGCATACAAATCTCAGAGCTGGAGAAATAGAGTTTAGCATTTTGAATAACCAATGAAAAAAGAAAAAAGAAAAAGTGTGGGTATAGTGATTTGACATTGCTTCTCACAAAGCGCATTAATAAAACATGTATCCGAAATTGGTTTCATTGATGTAGAAGTTTAAATTGTGTAACTCAATTTCATCTTCCCTGCCCCATTTATATAACCTCTCGCTCCCTCACAAGTCCTGGAAGATTCTCGAGTGGCAGTCACTGTCTCCTGACTTGAACCCAATCTCTGGTGGGATCTGAAGAAGACGGTTGCAAAACGCAAACCCAAGAATATTAGTGAACTGGAGGCCATTGCACATGAAGAATGCGCTAAGATTCCTCAGGAACACTGGCAGAAGCTTGTGTCTGGCTATGCCTCATGTTTGCGGCAGGTCATAACAGCAAAAGGGTGAACTTTTTTCTTGTTCTTGTTTGATTTGTTAATTACAAAGAGCTCACAGTTTGCACATTTTTGGCAATAAATCTGGTTTGAAGTGGGGTAAAACAAACAGAAAAGAACAGAAAGCCAACTTCCAGTTGGGGCGCCGTCACATCAGAATTGGTCATCCGAAATCTGAGGCATAAAATAGATCTTTTCTCACTCATCATTCTAAATGGGTCCAAATTTCTTTCCTGTTGCAGTGTTTGAGATATCAGTCGGTGACAGGTAATAGAATTGTACCCAAGCTGTTCCCTAGCAACGCAATTCCACTGACAAGGCCCATGGACAGCTATGGAAGCTTTCCTGGAAAGAGATCCTTTTCAATTTGATAAGAACCAGAGGTGTATCCCTACTACTACTCTCTCGTATTGATTGAGCATCGGTAAGTAATGTCATTTCACAGTTCAAAGTTCAGCTATATGGAACTATGAACGAATGCCATTTGTAACAAGAGGTGAATGTATTTTTGCATTCCTCTTCAAATGAATGAGGGGCCATTTGCTTTTGCCGTTGGTGTGACACAGTGCCATATTGGATATGTGTAATTTGTAATCAGCAGAGCAGCCATATGTCATTAAAATGGGTTGTTGTGGACTACTTTTTCATTAAAAATGTAAACCAAAATCTTTCTGAGTAAAACATCATAAAATGTGCTGGCCACATTACACAGAACCAAGATTACAGTGCTGTTACACAAATCCAGGACTTTATCTCTCTCTCTCTCTCTCACACACACACACACACACACACACACACACACACACACACACACACACATGCACACACATATGGTTCACACACACACACACACACACACACACACACACACACACACACACACACACACACACACACACACACACACACACACACACACACACACACACACGCACAGCACACACACACACGCGCACGCACGCACGCACGCACGCACGCACGCACGCACGCACGCACGCACGCACGCACGCGCACACACACACACACACACACACACACACACACACACACACACACACGCGTGCGTGCGTGCGTGCGTGCGTGTGTGTGTGTGTGTGTGTATGTGTGTTTTTTCCCTTCTCTGGACAAGTGGGCCTCCTATGTATCTCCCTGTGTATCTCCCAATCCTCCAATACACAACCAAATCAGGCAGTCAAGTTAACCTCAGACTCAGAGTCAACCTCCCCAACAGACTTCACTGACTGTTAATTAATTAATTAATTGATGAACACAGAACACACTCACAGGAACACCAGGGTGACAAGGCTCCTCACCTTGAAGACCCTGTGGATCAGGATTTAACTGCAGGCCATTCACTGACTCTGCTCTGACAAATTGACAATGTGCCCTTTTTGGGTCTGAGGAATCACCAGAATCAGCAACAGGCCAACTCAGCAAATCTAGCTCCTGCTCACTGCATTAGATAGTCAACTGAGTTAGGACTATAGTTTACCCAATGTTACCCTTTATGGCTACCTTTACTGCTTTGTTATTTCACCCCTTTTTCCCCAATCAGTTTCAGATTCCATATTGGTCCCTATTTTATATCCGCCTCAATCTGGGAAACCATCGTCAAAATAATGGAAAAACAGTGCCCTCTGCTGTTTTTTTTTACCTTTGATTTGACTCTGGGAGGAGTGAACTATGCCGACTGGAAACCGGGGGTCTGCCCTCAGCCCTCCACTTCCGGTGGTGCGCCTATGTTTTCATTCTAACAATATTTCTCCACGGAACACTAACACCATTTCTCCCAAAGAACATGGATCGTTTTGGTTATGAGTTTTGGTTACGTATTGTTTCTATGATGAAAGAGCAAGTTAAAATGTTACAAACTTTCTGTGGTTTTGTTGGCTTCGAGGACGCTATTGTTAAATGAGTTTCGGTTTGTTTCAAGTGGGAAGCGAGCGCACAGATGTAAATCCCGCCCACTACATTTGATTGGGTAAAGCGCGGCCTGCTTCCTGATCTGAAGGCCCGCCCACTTGTAGCCAATGTCCCGACAGATTCAAGCGCAGCTCTGAATCTGTTCTTGAGAGATTATATCCGCCTCAACAATGAAAAGGCTATACTTGGATTTCATATAGGTTTGTGATCATAGGCTTTTCAAAAATGGTTTCTATTCATTAAGATTGATTGGAGACGACTATCCATGCTTTGATTAATTTATAGTATTGCTTTATTCTAACTGCATTGTGTGATTTTCATTATTTAGCGTGTGATAAATTGTAGTTGTGTTTAATAAAGTGGTTATAGTAACAGTATGTCTTTGTACTGTGTATTCCTATTAATGAATCAGTCTGACAATGCTGACTCGAAATCTATTTCACATCCTTCGGACAGTATGATGGATTTAGTAATAACTGAAAAGAGTTATTAATGCAGCCATAACCCGTTCATATTTCCATAACCCATTCATATTGTATAATACATTATACCAGGGGTCTTCAACCTTTTCAGGCGAAGGACCCCCTAGCTGAGAGAGAGATGAAGCGAAGAGATTGTAAAAAAAAAAGTGTGTTTTAGCTAAACTTTTGCTGCTCTTTTTTCCCCTCTACACCTATAACTCTTTGCCAAAAATAGCAGATCTACAAGCTCACAACGCCTCGCAGCGCGAGGCGTTGTGAGCTTGTAGATCTGCTATTTTTTGGCTAAAGTTCTCCTCAGAAAAGGGATGCTAGGGTTCAAGTGGTATATGTAAAAGAGAAAACCATATCACAAAGAATTGGCGGACCCCCTGTAGTAACTCTGAGGACCCCCTAGGGGTCCCAGACCCCCTGTTGAAGACCCCTGCATTATACAATATGCCTTATACAAGAAATATAAGGCATATTGTATCATCCCAGGTTTGAGCAGTGCAATATTTGGAAATGTGTAACCTACGTGATGAGACAGGATTACAAATATAGCAATAATATTGCACAGGTTATTCTACTGGTATGGTATACTATGTATGAGATATTGTGCATGAATACAAATAACAAGAACATGATGTGATGTTTGCGGAGCTGGAAACCAGTAGTAGAGACAGTTTCTTAAGGCGGCTTTCCATATGCATGGCCTCACCCTACCCCACACCACACCGCCCACTTGTGCCTTGGTTTCCACTACAATGAAGTGGGTAGAGTGGTGTGTAAGTGGTACTAATCTGGTGCCTAAAAAGTACCCAGTCCTGGGTAGGTCTGAGCTAGGCCAAGCTGGGCCACGTGCACAGGTGATTTGCATTTGTATACAGGACAGTTGGCCACTCACCTACATTCCATTGTTAGGCAAAAATGTACATTACAAATGAGTGTGAATGACCGGAGTCTGCTACTCATACCTGTGGATTTGAGCAGGGGTACTTTTGTGTAATGGAAACGGCAGATATTTTGATGTGGTGTGGTGCGGTGTGGTGTGGTGTGGTGTGGTGTGGTGTGGTGTGGTGTGGTGTGGTGCTTAAGCTGCAATGGAAAGGGGGCTTTAGAGTCCAGTGTTATTGACCCGTGTTGGTACCCAGTAAATTCCCATTTGTGCCTGCGTGCCTGCGTGCGTGCGTGCGTGCGTGCGTGCGTGCGTCTGTGTAAAATCATTCATATAGTCAGATCCCCAGCATGGAAGAACATCAATCAAACCATGATGCTGTAGCAAATACTGAACGTTAGCCAGAAGCCACATTCTCACACATAGCTTTGGGCAAAACTGGGCAAGCCATTAACTTAATTCAGCTCAATCAATTGCTTTCTTAACATATAATTTATGTATATGCTGTAGCCTAAGGTCCACGCAGACACTGTCAAGAAAACTAATATTTCTCAGTCCAAATATCATGTAGGCTGTAAGGCATGAGTCCTCAGGCTACAAACCACTATGGCCCTATATTGTGATTGTGAGTGAATCACTTTTGAGATGGTTGGTTATTTGCGCATACAATAAAGGATTATCCACACTCTCTTCAGTTGTATTCTTGATTTATTTTTAAAGATGAACAGCCGCAGCAGACAGTCTATCTAGACAAACGGACGCGTTTCGGCACGTCGGCCTTCCTCAGCGTTTTAAACTAGAATACATCAAACAGGAAGTGACATACAGTATATAGCTATGCAATATAATACTATCAATGTTTACATTAAGCATTAAACATAGTATAAGCTTATAAACATAGTATTTAAAGGGTCTACACCATGAATTTTAACTTTTTCTTCATTTTTGTGTGTTTTTGGTCTCCCCCACCTCTCTTCTGTTCCAACAAATACCCGACTTCGAGCATGCAGGCTTTCATAGGCTATCTGTGGTTTTCATGTAAATTGGTCTGAAAACAGTCCGTCAGATTTGTTCCCCCACCCTACGTCACGTCTGGGAACAATTCCTCCCGTTTTTCAGTTCTAACCAAAAAAAAAAAAATCAAAAAAAAATATATATTTTTCATTTTTATTTTTTTATAATTTTTTTCTTATTTTTTTTTTTACTTTTTCCACACAGAACCAGGACATGACATGCATACAAACTGGCTCAATAGCGCCCCGTGCCAAACAGGACAATGTGGTATTGCAGGTGAAAGTGCTTTATAAGCCAGAGAGAAGTTAGTTGGAATGAGTATATCTGAGGCTTGATTTAGGCTCAAACCTTTTGAAAAACGTTTGAGGGACATACACAATATGATATCAAATATTATTATTATTTTTTTAATTCATGGTGTAGCTCCTTTAAAAAAAAATGTGGTTACTTGTGCAACAAGGGGGAAATAATTACGTCCTTACCTGTATGTGAATACAGGTGAGTGAGGAATTCACTGTTATAAACTATAGAGAATGCAAGAAGCTTCCCTCTTTTCCTATTGTAGAGATTTAGACCCAAGGTGGGATCGAATCCCAGTGTCCCAAACGGCAAACCAACGCATAACCTACCGTGCCAAGCTGAGCCCGATTGGCAGAGTTGTTGTGGCCGGGTCTTGTCTGGGACACTACACTATGTTTCCTATATGCAAACAAAGGTGGACATAACACCAGTGCTGGTGTTTCAGAGTGAGAGTCCAGTACTAGTACAGAGGAACTGGCAGGTACGGAGCAAACAGTGAAGTAATTGGTATGAAATGAAGTTATCTGTGAGATCTACAGCAGGATATGACTATGAAACAGTTGAACAATTGTTCAACTGTCTAACATCTATCTATCTAAGTGATCATGTTTTTTAATGTTGCATAATATATATCATTATTATAGGGGTCCTATTGTGACTGAGGGGCACATTTTGGAAAGAAGATTCAATGGTATAGGGAAGAGAAATGAGGGTGAATCCTGACCTGAATTGTGCGTGCGTGCATGCATGCGTTCGTGCATGTGCGTAACCTGTTCATTATTAAAATCACTTAAATCTAACATGACTTGCCTTAGACTAACATGACCCATCTGAGAGCTGCAACACAGGGCTGGTGAGAAATGATGAGTTATTTAAATGGTTAGTTCAAATTTCTAAAACTATTTAGCTTGATTAATCGTTTGTGTTGGTGCAAAAAGACACCGGTCAGAGAGAACAGGTTGTCCCAAACAGGAGCTCCAATATTAAAACCCCTGAGCCCTTCAGGTGACAACCTGCACAGATCAGAACAACTTGAGTTTTAATACCACTCCATTCATCCATCATGTTTTCCTCTGAGATACACCAGATCACCAGCATTTATAAGGAACAATAATGTGCCAAAAAGTGAAATAGATATGTTGTTTGGGTCAGACTCATTCATCATGTAATGTAATGGAGTTCATTGTGTTGATACTCAGACATTTGCTGTCAGGATGTGTCAGAGGTGAGGACCTACAAGCAGAAGACAGGGTAGGTCAGGTCAAGACCAGCATATTATTTTTTAACAAATAAAGCATGAAGACTTAGAGTACGGTGAGGCAGGCAAGGGTAAAAACTGAGGCAGTTCAAACAACAAACAAGTCCAAAAGGAACAGACAAATCCAGAGTCCTGTAATAGGGCAAGAGGGACAAACATACTGTACATTTCTATCAATGCAGCTGAAACCTTGGTGGTTCAAAAAATAAAATACAGTTTTAATTAGGTTAGTGTGAGGGTTTGGGTAATGGTTAGTTTCTGACTTCAGTCCAGAGGGTCTGCATTGAATAATGGTCGGCATTCATCAATTATTGTTAATAAATGTCACATTTTGGCTACTTTGCCTGAGTCAACCACAGATGTCAAAATGACATGTTTTTACAGATATTGGCTCATTTCATGGTTTGGACAAATGTTGAGTTATGATGGCTTGCTGTGAGACCAGGCTGGTTCTTCCAAAAGATCACGGCAGCTAAAGTGAGGCAAACTTCTGCTCAGGGAGGGGAAGGAGGAACAGCTTTGACAACATACTTTAGACAGGAGGAGGAAAAAACAACATGGCATGGTTGGTATAGCATTATACTAGTCTAAATAAAACCTTATATTACAGTATACACTATTATTACGGTGTGGCACTCCATATGCCACGCCGTCAATACGCATGTATGTCCCTGACATTTTTGTTACAGCCCCTTCCTGGCTTCTTCTTTCGTGTATCGTCATCATATGTCCAGCTTTGTGTCGTGTAGCCATGTCCTCGTCTCAGGTCCCACTCTGAAGAGGCCCTCCTCTGAAGGTGGTCTATGTAGGGGACAAGCGGTGATGATGTGGTTGGCAGTCTGCTCAGGCTCCCCGCACTCACATGCTGCACTGTCTGTTAGACCCCACTTCTTCATAGGTGCTTTGAAGCGGCCAACCCCGGTGCGTAGGCGGTTCAGGAGGGTCCATTGCCGGCGAGGTAGGTCTTCTCCTTCAGCGCCATCTCCAGGGTCCCGGATATGGTGGTGTATGCGTGTCTGTCCTGCCGACTCCCACTCCTGCTTCCATGCCGCCGCCAGCCAGGCTT
Source organism: Gymnoscopelus microlampas (assembly GCF_963454915.1). Taxonomy (NCBI): domain Eukaryota; kingdom Metazoa; phylum Chordata; class Actinopteri; order Myctophiformes; family Myctophidae; genus Gymnoscopelus; species Gymnoscopelus microlampas. Next base: position 15,685,449 of record NC_139948.1, read on the forward strand.
TAGTTGACAGGTCCTCCGGGATGGAAGTGAGCATCTCTTGGGCCGCCAAGTTGTATGGGTGGCGAGACTTGAGTCTGCTTGGAGGTGTTGCCATGGTTGTGGTGTCATGGAGGAGGTGCCAATCGTGTTCCTGGGCTTTCCTTGCTAGGGCGAGGGTGGCAGCCTCTCGCCGTAGGCTGGCTGGCGCAATTCCTGCTAGGACTGGCAGGTAGACCACAGGGGTGGGTTTCAGGCAGCCAGTTATGATCCTCAGGGCGTTGTTAATGGCCGCATCCACCTTCTTGGTGTGTGGGCTTCTGCTCCATGTTGGGGCACAGTACTCGGCAGCAGAAAAGACGAGGGCTTGAGTGGAGATACGTAATACCTTTGCGGAGGCACCCCAGGTCGTACCAGCGAGGCGACGGATGAGTGAGACCCTTGAGGTTACTTTGGCCCTCACTTCCTCGAGGTGTTGTTTGTATGACAAAGTCCTGTCCAGGCGTACGCCAAGGTACTTTGGGGCCTGTTGGAACTCCAGGGGTTTGCTGTTCACAGAAATCTCCAACTCCCTTGTCGCTTCCTTGTTGCAGAGGTGGAATGCTGCGGACACCGTCTTCCCAGTGCTGAGCTGCAGGCGCCAGCTGCGAAGGTAGGCAGCCAAGATGCCCATGTCCTGGTTTAGGCCCTCTTCCACCGCCTTCCATGTTGGTTGTTGCAGCATGATGGCTAGGTCGTCTGCGTACCCGTACCTTCTGGATGTTGTTGCAGGTAGGTCAAGGATGTATATGTTGAAGAGCATTGGTGAAAGAACAGACCCTTGTGGCACCCCATTTCTCAGCCTCCTGAGCCTGCTGCGCTGGCCGTCACTGGTCTGGAGGGTGAAGCTGCGGTTTGACAGCATCTCCATGATGAAATTGACCATATGACGGTCCGGGATGGTTCTCAGCAGCTTCAAGTGGAGTCCGCGGTGCCACACGGTGTCATAGGCGGCGGTCAGGTCCAGTAGGACAACCCCTGCTTTTGCTTTGGCCTGGAAGCTTTCCTCAAGGTCTTGCGTGAGCAGGGTTACTTGGTCCACCGTTGACCTGCCCCGACGGAAACCAGCCTGTTCCCTCGGAAGCTGTGGGTCTACTACAGGTTCAATGCGGCTGTGGATCATCCTCTCCAAGATTTTAAAAGGGACGCAGAGCAGCGAGATTGGCCTGTAGGCCTTGGGGTCATCCGGGGGTTTGTTGGGTTTCAACAGGGCTATGACAGCCGCCCGTCTCCATGTCCTTGGGAGTTTGGACTTTCGGAGGCACGCCGAGAGGAATGCGCACAGCCAGGCGGATGTTGTTTCGCTCTGGTGGATCACAAACTCTGGATGGATGTTGTCGGGGCCTGGTGCCTTGCCTTGTTTGAGTTTGGATATGACATCCTTGAGCTCGGTTGATGTAAATTTGCCTGACAGGTTGGCATTGACACTGGCCGCCCTGGAGAGAGCAGATACCTCGCGTGATGTTAGGCGGGCAAAGTTTTTATCTGCATCTGGGAAGCGGCCACTTTTTAGGAGTTGGGCTGCGATGGCGTTTGCTGTCACCGGGCACTTGGGGGGTGTTGTGCTTCTACCTGAGAGCTGATTGATGGTCTGCCACGCCTTACGGCTGGAGTGGGTGAAGTCAATCGACTCGACGACCTCCGTCCATCTGGCCCTGCGGGTGGCATCCAGCTTCTCAAGAAGTGCCGTTGCCGTTGCATCCACTTCGGCTCTTGATCCAGCCTGCTGGTGGGCTCGCAGGAGGTGGTTACACTCTTCATCCCAACCTGGGATGTAGTTTTTGTTGTAGCCTCGTGGGATAGATTTTTTCGCTGCCCCTATCAGCACTTCGCAGTAGGCCGCGTATGCGGCATCTACGTCAGGAGTGTCTGGGTCCGGAAGGCTGGTGGATGTTCTCTCAGTCTCTGCAGCAAATGCATGCCAGTTGGCCTTCCGGAAGTTCCACCTCCGGACAGGTTTCCCCGAGACCGGCTGCACCAGTGATGGGATTCCGATGACAGACGGTCGGTGGTGTGATCGGGGGAACCTGTTGATGACCCTTCTTTCTGGCATCGGGTCATTGCTGTGGAACACAGCAAAGGCGAGGTCTGGGTTGGTGAAGGTGTTCCATCTGGAGGAGTAGAAGGTTGGTGGTTCTTTGGGATCAAACAGGAGCCGGGCATTGGCGGTGGAGGCCCACTCACTCAGTGTCTCACCGTCTGGTGTTGTATGTTTGTAACCCCAATCGGTGTTCTGGCAGTTGAAATCCCCGGCGTAGATGGCAGGTGCCGGAGCAATAGGGAGGTCTGATGTGGACAGTACTGATGGTGGGGGCTTGTACACATTCACAACCGTTGTTGTCTGTATCCTCGTGGACATCCACTCAAGACTGGAGCCTGGTGGGGATTGGCCTGTGGCTGTCCAGCTGAGGTCAGACCTAACAAAGGTGGCCATCCCATGCTGCCTGCTGAGGATGGAGCCGGCGAGGTGGAACCCGGGCAGCCTGAGGAAGTCTGCTTCCCTTCCTGGCTAAAGCAAGGAATTGATTGATAATAAGCACTTGGTATTGCGGTGTAGAGCGAAATCTTCCAGACCCTCAGCTGTTTTTATCTCTCACTGAAATATGTACCTTACTAACATGCAATGATTTATAGCTGTGATCTAATTAATACTTTGGTTTGGTTCTCATTAATAACCGCAATCCCTACACTGTCTCTAGCCAGCTCGGTCAGCATGAGGCTGGCATGCAGCCATGTCAGCTGACCTGGCTAGATGCGACTGGAGCCACAGATGCTGTATGGGGTGCAGGGTCATCGCGGTCTTTTAGCTGCAGGTCACAGGCAACATGGAGAGGCTCCGGGTGAAAATGGGTAAATGTGGACCTGAAGACCAGATGAGGGACGACATCACTTGGAGTGACAGGCAGTTGATTGACACAAGGGAGTTGCTGTCTGCAGTTGATGTTGTTTTTCCCGCTGCACCAAAACCACACTGCCATGCTTTAGATTTAGAAAATACATTTCCACTGAGCTCTAAGGATGATGATGTCCGTCCGGTTGACTGTTGCAATGGTCACAGTGGCGTAGTCCATTGGTTCTCAAAGTGGGGTCCGGGGACCCCCAGGGGTCCTTGGGGGGTTCCAAGGGGTACCCAGCAAAATGTGTTAATATAACATCACAATCATTTTAACCACTTTAAACTTTTATATTTTGGCTACTCAAAAAGAGTGCCCGCTATGAGCTTGTAGATCTGCTATTTTAGAAAAATCGTGAAAATGTGTGCAAACCTTTGAAAATATATATTTTTAAAACAAACATTTGTAACTCAAATCTTTGCTTCTGGTGGTTCCTGGAACAAAATATTTTGAGATGGGGGTCCGCGGCCAAATACATATCATTTTGGGGGTCCTTGGCATGAAAAAGTTTGAGAACCACTGGCGTAGTACGCTACAAAATGAGCAGTGATGCCTAATGTCCACCACAATATCGATACATTAGGCCAAAATGTCAATTTGCACAAATTAAATCTTCTATAATCTAACGATTGCCATGAAACCTAGTGAGCACATTCATGCACAGCATGCTCCAAATAGATGCACGTAGATATCATATTGGACACTGCTGTTCATTAGAGCGATGCGCCAACGCAGCTGCCATATTGGCAGGGGCAAGCTGTGCCTCCTAATACACGTATGTCTGTTTGAAGCAGGAGGTCTCTCCAAAATTACGGTAATTTGTTGGATTCTCAACCAATTTTCAAGCAGTTTGGTTTATTACAAATGCCAGGCATAAAAAAAAGAATGCAGCTATTCCCAGACAATGAGAGATCTTATACTGCTGTGTCCGGATCCACCGCTTTGAACACCAATCCTGATACCATCATAATATGAAGGGCCACCCTAAAATAAAGTCTTTGCATTGGTTCTGCGATACTGTTATTTTTTTTACATTTCCAAATGGTTTCCACCCACGTATAGCCCACTCATTGAGGGGGTTCCCCAGGTAATCCTCTTGCCTCTGAGATGTATTGGAATAGAAGTAAAAAGTAGAAGTAAAAGTATTGCAAATTGGAATACTCCAGTCAAGTAAAAAATACCTTAAAATTATACTCAAGTACAGTAGGTACTTGAGTACATGTACTTAGTTACTTTCCACGACCACCACCGTCAGCGTTAGATTAATTACTTAAGTTACTCACCTTCTACAAAGATGACGAAAGAGAACACACTTTAGTTAGTCAAGGGGCCCCCAGAACGCTGTTTCCATTCAAAAAACTGCACATTTCAAAAAGAGTTATTTTAATCTATACTTGTAATGTTATAATTCAACATAAGTTTTATTTTGAAATACTAAATAGAAGTAGCCAGGTAGCCTACTTCACGCTATTGGGATGGGAAATCAGCAACTTTATGTTATGGAACGGGGTAAAAAAAGAAAAACAGCCAGACAAAAAGTGGGGGGTATGAAGTCACGGTCTGTGAGAGTGAGGGTGTTGCGTCGTACGCACAGTGAATGGGCGTGACGCCCCTGGGCACTGGCCAATCACAGCGCGTTGACTACTGGCTAATCAAAGCACGTCTTTTCCAGGACTTGTCGGAGTCTAGTTGTCCCGCCCCCACCTGCCTCTGATTGGTCTACCGAACGCCCCCTTCTGTGGCGCACGCGGAAGTTTCCAGCTTGCCCCCCGGAAGCGCGCGCGGCCGCGCGCCATACAGACACCTCAGACCCAGAGGAGGCGGCTACCTTTATATGTCTATGCTTATACACATCGTATGACTAACACAGAGACATCGTATGACTAACACCCCCCCCCCCCCCCCGGACATCATCATCCTTAGAGCTCAGTGGAAAGACTCCCTTTCCCTGATGATGTTTTCCATCACCAAAATGTGATTCAAAGTCTCATCCCACTCAGTTATTGACATCATTTTCTCTTCTAGCGCAAATCATGTTTGGATTACTGGACCCTGACACATTGATTACAGTTTGATTAAGGCAGGATTTCATCTGCGCGGTCTGCACAGTAAAATTGTTATTTATACACTGTCTGTGTTCAAATGACAATCCTGATTTTGTAGAGTGACCCTCGCTAGGATTGGTAATAATAATACATTATTTGTGTTTGTTTTTCAATTCATCCATGGGGCAATTTGTTTAAAACACTTCTCTCCACACAACAATGACCAAATACAGCACTTATTGCCACATTCAGTTGTCACGTTTTACAGAGCTTTCAAATGATGTGCCATATATTGAAATCTGAACATATTTGAAGAAGATCTGTTTATTTGAAGATTGTTAAACCTGAATTCAAGAAGCTCAAAAATAGGCTCTCAAAGTTGTTGTTGAAGTTTTCACACACTAGCAGTCTGGTAATGGTTGTGAACAATAGCTAGTTAACTCCACCTCACCCCGTGCACTCAGAGTAGAACAATAGGTGACACTATGGCCAACAGAAACCGCAGATGTTGTTGTAAATGTTGGCTTCCATTATGTTAATGTACGTCTCCCCCACAGTGTCTAAGGAAACACTAAAAGAGCTTTGTTTACACATTAATTTAAACTTTTAATGATTCCAAAATGGGTATCTGTTATAATGAGAAGGCTGTTAAACATAACAAATTTGAAGAACACACACACCAAAAAAAAAGAAAACTGAGCTATTTTGTTGATTTCTGCTATTTCCTTTTTCTGGGCCCGGACTCTGTCAGAGACATGATGAAAGCCTAGTCATGGGATGATGCCATGAATCGCGCTGTGCCTGAACTCGGAAAGAACAGAAGTCTTGGAAGAGGTTGGGGGTCTCAGTGCAAAACACAACGTGTGTCTAAGGAGAACATATGAGAGAGAGAGAGAGAGAGAGAGAGAGAGAGAGAGAGAGAGAGAGAGAGAGAGAGAGAGAGAGAGAGAGAGAGAGACTTCTTAGATAAGCCAGGGATTTGTGTCTTTTGATAATGGAACAGATTAAAGAAGTTATGTTTTATGTAACAGCATAGACTTCCGGGAAGTCTTACAAAACCCCAACATTACAGTACATACCAAAACATAACGATTATGTCCCACAAACATTATAGCAACTGCAATTTTTATGATGATTGTGTAAGCTTATTTTGCATTGAAGATACAGAATAGAATCCCAAACTTAGCTTTCCTATTTTTCGTGTCAGGCCAACAATCACCTTAGCTGTGATGTAATGACAATATGACCTGGAGTGACTTAATACTATTATAAAATGGTTGCACATTTCAACGTGAAAATCATGCCAATTAAATCAGTTTTTAACAAAAATGTCATTACCAATTAATTTATCCAAGAAAGTCCCCAAATGCCTAGTCTACCTTAAGGCGTTTAACTTGCTGCCTTGGCCTGTCGGTGTTGTGGTGTACGTGGTTTCAGCAACCCTGCCTATACTACCACCACACTACTGCTAGTTGCATTGGATGGTAAGAACATAGTTGCCATTGCAAAGTGAGACAAATACTAAAAGATTTACAGAGACCGGCAACTCCCGCTGTGAACTAGCGGGTCCCAGAAGCACTGCAAAATCAGGATAGCAACCTACACCGCTTGCTATAGTGTTACAGTGTTCTCTGGGTTCATCTGAGGAACTGCAGAGATAGAATAGAGGCTGAAATGAATTCAGATTTCTGGACTGATGATCGGCAGTTCCAGAGTCCTCCTTGCACAAGGATGACCGGGCGGGCGATTTATGTAGACGAATAGGTAGGATTAGAAAGATTTCCTTAAATCTCCCAAAAAATGCTGTGGATTTCACCTTGACGTACAGCAGTGATTCTCAACAATTTTGATTTCCAGGACCCCTAATTTATATGCATTACGCCCATTGATACAAGGTTTTCTCCCTGGGACCCTGCAACTACAGTACATTGTAAAATAGACTCTGTGGAGCCACATCCATTTGGCTCAGAGTTATAAAAACAATAGTCCATTTGGTTCCTAACTACTGTATCAATCTTTTCACTGGGGACCCCCAGGAACTCCACCAAGGAACCCCGGGGGTTCGTAGACCCCACGTTGAGATCCAGTGATTAGGCTACAAACTGCAGCCTAATAGTTTTTTCAAATGATATAGAACTGTGCAAAGACATTAGACCTGCGATTCCCAACCGGTGGGCCGTGAGGATATTGCAAGTGGGCCCCCAAATAATTAGCAAAACACTAAGATTGTATTGACAAAAACAATTGATAAATAGCAAAAGTTAACTTAAAGTATACTACTTTCATTCCACAGATCCAAGCCGGAATACACTTGTTTGATTGATCATTAAAATAAACATGCGCTGAAAAAAATGCACGGTTGTCGTGTTAAATGGTCAGATGGGTAGGCCGCAAACGCTTTTGAGATCTTCCCAAATCTGGGAACCCATTCGGTTTTGCCTCTGGGGGCACCATCTCCTTTTTTGTGTAGAAAAAGGAACTCGGTTTGGCTCCTCCCTTTTCTAGTCCACTTCCTCCCGGGTTTTTCTGTGTTTATTCCTACTAACAACAACATTACATGTTTAAGGCAGTGGTGCTGACAGACATTCTGCTGTTTGCAGAATCTGTCTTTAGAGAGTGGGCCTTGATCCAGAAAAGATTGAGAACCACTGCATAGACTTAGCCATGGTATATGGTTATAATGCAACGCCTAACAACCAATCAGAGTTCACTCAATTTCAGCTACCTGTTTTATAATTCCACTGAGGATGCTCTGGACAGCATTCAATAACACGCACCCTGATAATCCTTACTGCTGGAACACTCACATCCTCACACACACACACACACACACACACACACACACACACACACACACACACACACACGCACACATGCACGCACGCACTCACCACACATGCACACAAACACACGCCAACATACAAGCACACGCAAAAGCACACACAAGCACACAAAACATGCACACACGCACGCACGCACACACACCCACACCCACACGCGCGCGCAGGTACGGTTAAAGACAATCCACACTACACGCACACGCATGCACACATATTGCACACACCCATAAAGAGAAAGCAGTCATGCAGAATATCCTTGAAAGGCCAGGGGATTATGGAAGAAGAGAGAAATATCCCAGTTTTAAGACATATCTCCATACAGAGGGAGGAAGAGAGAGAGAGAGAGAGAGAGAGAGGGAGAGAGAGAGAGAGAGAGAGGGGGGGGGGGGTGGAATTAAAAGTGCAGTGCCATCAATTAGTTTAAAAAAACATGCAAGGGAGACTTGTGATGGGGACTGATGTGGCCAAACGACTTTTCTTTTACAGGTTGTGCCGAGATGATTGGTGGCTCGTAAGTTTGGCGATGGCGTTTACAACTTGTAATGAGGTGATCTGATTCAAGCATAACATCATTTATAGCAGGAGCTCACTGCTCAGCTCTGTTCCACTGCAGAGCAATTTGATGCTATTTCATCTCTTGGTTGGCTCATAGATGCTTATCAGCAGTGTCGATACTTCAGGTTCTCAATGTGGGGTCTGGGGTCCTTGAGGGAGTTCCAGGGGGTCCCCATGCTAAATGATTAATAGTTAGGAACCAAATGGACCTTTACGGGTCTGTAACTCCGAGAGGGTACAAATGGAGCCAAATGGAGCCAAATGGATGGATTTTACAGCGTAGATTGGAGTCCCAGAGATAAAACATTGTATCAATGTGGGTCTGTGGCCTAATGCTGTACTAATGATTTATTATCACTGGTCTACAGTGATTAACTGTAGACTAAGGTGTAGTATCATTAATTAATTGATTCATTCAACCTTTATGTATCATTTCTATCATAGAGTAACTAATTCATCAAACGTATTCAACCTTTCACCTATGAGATAATGTTTTGCATTCATAATTATCTACTATCCACTGTTGCTCCTCTTTCTCTCTCTCTCTCTCTCTCTCTCTCTCTCTCTCTCTCTCTCTCTCTCTCTCTCTCTCTCTCTCTCTCTCTCTCTCTCTCTCTCTCTCTCTCTCTCTCTCTCTCTCTCTCTCTCTCTCTCTCTCTCTCTCTCTCTCTCTCTCTCTCTCTCTCTCTCTCTCTCGTGGAGATTCGTATCCTATCCGTTCCTGTTGGCTGTTGGATACAGAACAAGAGACATGAAAAAAACTATTTCGTCATGTGGTTGATAGAGACAGTCACACACAGTACAGTACAGTAGGTGCTACACATCATGGAGGATACTGCAGATCATTCATCAAAGTCATCAGACCCTCCCACACCTTTTGACTTTCTCTTTGTTCCCTCCGTCCCTTTCTCAGAATATTCCCCCATCCCTCTCTTTTGCTGTCTCCCGCCTCTCTGAATCACTCATGTCGCTCAGCTCTCTCAGCTCCCCTTCTCTCCTCCATCCCTTGCTCCTTCTCCCTCTCTCCCTCTCTCTCTCTCTCTCTCTCTCTACTCTTCTCTTCTCATCTTCTTCTCTTCTCGTCTCCCTCCCCCTGCTCCATTCTTCTTCTGTGAACATTCATTATGTTGCAGTGACGTCTCAAGTGGAATGTACGTTATTAGCGGAGCCCAGCTTGACACTCCCTGCGGAGCCATCCACACTCCACAGCACTTTTTATCACTGACTGAACCTGGACACCACGTTGTCAGCAATGCTGCAGTGTGTGTGTGTGTGTGTGTGTGTGTGTGTGTGTGTGTGTGTGTGTGTGTGTGTGTGTGTGTGTGCGCGCGCGGCTGCTGCGCGCGCTCGCATGGCGCATGTGCCTGTCTCTGTTTGTGTGTGTATGTGTATGTGTATGTGTATGTGTGTGTATGTGTGTGTGTGTGTGTGACGCATGTGCCTGTCTCTGTTTGTGTGTGTATGTGTATGTGTATGTGTATGTGTATGTGTGCGTGTGTGTGTGTGTGTGTGTGTGTGTGTGTGTGTGTGTGTGTGTGTGTGTGCGTGCGTGCATGCGTGCGTGCGTGTGTGTGTGCGTGCGTGAGTGTGTGAGTGTGTGTGTGCGTGCGTGCGTGCGTGCGTGCGTGCGTGCGTGCGTGCGTTAGTTGTAAGAAAGTATTTTTATATTGTGGTATTTCTACTTTCACTTACGTAAAAAATATATATCAGTACTTCCACCACTGTGTGCATGTGAGCACTTGTGTTTTTTTACTGCTGTATATCTCAGCACGGGAGAGAGACATTTTGTGTATACTCAGGGAGCATCAGAGAGAGAGAGAGAGAGAGAGAGAGAGAGAGAGAGAGAGAGAGAGAGAGAGAGAGAGAGAGAGAGAGAGAGAGCACAAATAAAAATTGATGTACGGCTGTAGCTGTAATGGGCCGGAGAAAACAGCCTGATTAAGGGGAAATAAACAGAGAAACACGAAGAAAACAGGAACGAGGCAACTGTAAACCTGAGCTTGAACTTGCATTGTGCTTCCGTTTTAGTGTAAGCTGAGGACCTCAGGGCACATTACATTATGCACAAAGCATCTCCTCTCCTCTGGTGTTTACTGCAAACTGTACTGCTCTCTGTGGTCACTCAGTCTCTGAAGGAATGCTTCCATCAGTACTGTAAAACTGCAACCTACTGTATGCTCACCTAAGATGTGTAAATATGGTACTTGACCACAGCAAAACAAATGTATAATGTGTATTATGTTCAAGTTGACAGCTTGGCCATCGCACCACTTTGATGCGGTCACTCGCTCGCCTAGCGGCTTGCTCTGGCATGGCTTGTGGGGTTCAACCCTGCTTCTGTCGGCGCGCCTGCCTTGTTATAAATCAGCTCTTTTATTACCACAATCGACTCACTGCTATTGTATATGACATATTACTATTACTACTATTACTATTACTAATAGTAAGTAGAAAAACATACGTATCGCTATGGAAATACGTAATTATCGTACTTCACGTTATTTGGTCATTAAGTATCCATTATACATTATCTGATGAAAAAGTTCAAAACTGAGATGGTCCCTGTAGAGACTATTGATTCTCTCACTTGAGCTGGAATGCGAGTGGCACCTGCAAATGTCACGCTTCTTATTGACCATTATTCACCAGGCCGGAAGGAGCTGTGTGTGTGTGACTAGAGCAGGTGGTGGATGGATGGATGGATGGATGGATGGATGCTCGTTGTTTTCTGTTTTCTTTCAGAGAGTAGGCAGTCTACTCCACTTAGTCATTTTCTAATGTTTCTTTCATGAGCCAAAGCGGAGTGAAGGAGAGACGCAGAAGGAAGGCTCTGGTGGGACTCAATCCTAAACCAAGCGGTGGTGCACATGATTCCAACTATGCCACTTCAGCACTGGTTCTCAGACTTTTTCATTTGTTACGGGGCCAGGCTTCCAGCATGGACCCGTTTTGTTATTGGCATTATTCCATTTCTTCTTCTTCTTCTTCTTCTTCTGCCGTTTTTGCCAGTTCTGGCTGAATCGTGCATACGCTTTTTATGAAACTCGGCCATATGATAGATGGTCATGAAAAACTATCAAAAAATAAATCTCACAATCTTTCGTCAAAAGGTGGCGCTATAGCACTCAGTTGAAAATGCCAACTTTGAACACGTACAACTCATGCCCTGTTTGACCTACAGCCATGAAACTTCAATACACATATGCGTCTACTCATGATGAACAACTTTCACACTCTGACTTTTGACCTCTGACCTTTAGATCTCCCACCATTTTGAATGATATGAAAAACAGTTAAAACCTATCTCCTCCTGGGATTTTTGAGTAATCTGCACGAAACTTTTTACACATGAACTTTGGACCTATGCCGACAAACATATGCAAAATATTTTCCATAAGTGAAAAAATGAAGCTTTAATGAGCCAATGAATATTGCAGTTTTATGACAATTATTCATCTGCCCCTAACACATACATGCAGACTTACCATTCTTTGAAACTTTGCAGAAATGTAAAGGGCCATTCCAAATATCACTGAAACCAATCTTACTCCAATTTGTCAAACGGGGGCGCTATAGCAATTTTTTGAAAATGCAAACTTTAAACAGGCAAAAGTCATGCCTCGTTTGGCCGACAGCCATTAGACCTGCTTACACATGTGCCTTGACTAATGAGGAACACATCTATCACGTTGACCAGTAAGCACCGCCCTTAGATTGTCCGCAATCTTGAGCAGTTTGAAAAACACTTAAACCCAGGATTTTTCAGCTATTTGCGTGAAACTGTATCATCAGTGTGATCTCTTTTTTCAGAGGTTTGTCTGTTGCTCCAATAGCTTCCCGCTTAAGTGTATGTCTCACAACCTCAAGGTCACAGGTTCAAGCCTCACTTGGTGCAGACTTCATCTAAGTTGCATTTCACACAACATGACTATCAATGAATACATCTGCAATTGTTAAAGATAACATGAAATACTTAATTGAGTGTTTTTTACATACTTCATTGTGAAAATAGCTGATCTACAATCTCACAACTTTTCAGATAGCAATGAGAGTATGTTTTTTCAATGTATAACATACTTCATTGTGAAAACAGCCGATGTACAATCTGACAACTTTTAATGGTTTGTGAGCTTGTAGATCGGCTACTTTCACTAGTTTTGGTTCTGAGGAGATGTACAATTTCTTCATTGGTAAATGGTTTGTGAACGAGTGATCTTAGTGTTAGTGAAACAGGGGCTTGGGTCATGACAGAAGGCAAGAGTTTGTGATCCTCAACAGACAATATCAGCCTGGACAAAGCTATAGCACTATAGGTAATGTTGCAGCTACCTAAGAGTGCCTCACGACCGCAAGGTTGCCGGTTCAAGCCTCACTTGATGCAGACTCATTTAAGTTGAATTGCAAAAAACATGACTCAATCTATTCCGTTTCCATGGCTCTCTCTCTCTTCAATCTATTCCGTTTCCATGTCTTTCTCTTCAATCTATTCCGTTTCCATGTCTCTCTCTCTGTCTCTTCAATCTATTCCGTTTCTATCTTCAATCTATTCTGTTTCCATCTCTCTCTCTCTCTCTCTCTCTCTCTCTCTCTCTCTCTCTCTCTCTCTCTCTCTCTCTCTCTCTCTCTCTCTCTCTCTCTTTTGTTTTCGAGGGGGTCCTAAAGACAGTAGTATTATATACTGTAAGCACACTTATACAAAACATTTAACAAAAAAACCCTAAATAAGATATCAGCCAGATAATCAAACAAACCAAAACACAGAACACAGGACAACACAAAAATATTATGCTCTAAGCAAGCACATAAAGTTCAAAGTCAGTGTCAATGTCAGCGATAGCATATAGTTGATTAACAATATAGTTAGTTATTGTTATTATGATGAGATAAAGGTCATTATTATATAGTTTCCAATTTCAAAGACCCCCATAACTTTGAGAGTGTACAAATGGAACCAAATAGACCCATAAGGGTCCATTCGGCACTCTTTTCTCCAAGTCCTATTAGTGCCCATTGTGCGTGACACAAAAGCACACTAGATGAAAATGTAACCCAGGTAACTAACCAAGGTAAGCAGGTAACCATGGTAACCAGACAATCAGCCTGTCAATCATTCAATCAGTCAAATCAGTATAAATGTCTGGCTACCTGGTGTCATTTCCTGCCACTCCCTCCTGAGTGTTTGTTTGCAGCATGGTGTATCTGCTGCTGCTGTACTGTTTACTCTTATGCTCCTATGCTTCATACTCAACGGTGAGTTAAAGTACATTGGTTCAGTGTCAATGGCTTGGTTGCTTGGTCATGGTACAATGTTGTGTGGTAAAATGTTGTCTGCCATTTGAACTGCTTCTGCCTTGGGCTAGTGGAGTTAGCAGTTACAAAAATGGCAGATCAACAAGGCTGAACTTGCCTTGAAAATATTTTGAGTTTAATTTTGATGAAGTGTGTTATGACTTCATGTTTTGTATATTTTTGTATTTTATTTTCCATGAGAATTTATTATTTAATGAATCATGACAAAATGACTATAATTATTATTTAATGAAAACGGGGGCCGCTTCCACAGGCTTCTGCAGGGGCCCGCCTGCACCCGCGTTAGACCGCCTGTGGCCCCGCACCTTCCTCTGCTCCTCAGGGTCGTTCCTGCGTAGGAGGAACCCTGGCTCCTTGAGCTGTTGTCAAGGATGGCATCCACCGAAAGTTCATACAGCAAACATCCAAGTGACCAAATATCAGACTTCTCGTTGTAAGACAACCGGTTGACTTGCTCTGGAGACATGTAATAAGGTGTCCTAACGAACGTTTTGGCAAAGCTGGTGTCGTGGTTCAGGATCCTGGCCAGCCCAAAGTCGCCCAGCTTGACGTTCTGCTTGGCGTCCAGGAAGACGTTTGCCGGCTTCAGGTCGCGGTGGAGGACGGTCACGCCGCCGTCGCTGCGAGTGTGACACTCTTTCAGCGCCAGCGCCAATTGTGCCATGACCCGCAGGACAAACTGCTCCTCTAGATAGCGCCTCTCTTTGATGCACCTAGCAATGAGGTTGGAGAGGTCTCCTCCCTCACAGGGGTGCAATACGTTAGTCCGACAGCGCATTCCTCCGACAGCGCAGTGCTCCGACATTAAACAGTAAACCCGAACCAAACCCGCACCCTAACCCTAACCGCACGCGGATGCCACATAGTCGGAGAAAAGGTCTGTCGGATTAACGCATGCCTCCCCCCTCACAGTACTCCATGACAATGTACAGGGTGGTGTTGCTTCGGTCAATGATGCTGTCGTGGTATCTGACGATGTTGGGATGCCTCAGTTCCGTCAGGAGGTTGACCTCTGACACCAGCATCTGCTTCTCATTGTCGCCCATGGTACCGTAGTCCAGCTCCTTCCATACTAGAGTTTTGCCATCGGATTTCCTCCTGATCTTCTGACATTTCCCATAGGAACCAGAGCCTATGGTGAACAGAACCTCAGTCCTCAGCACGGGATGGCATCTCTTACCGTTAAATTAACCATTAAAATACCTTACTACTTTACATTCACAGCAAACATCAATGTTATCCCTGTCATAAACTCCTACCGTACCCGCCATAGAAGTTTAAACTAATTAAATGAACGTTAAGTGACGTTAATTTAATATTATCTATCGAAAGGATGGTGTTTTTCTTCAGCTGTTGTTGCAAAAAAAAAATGTTGTGTGGTAAAATGTTGTCTGCCATTTGAACTGCTTCTGCCTTGGGCTAGTGGAGTTAGCAGCAGTTACAAAAATGGCAGATCAACAAGGCTGAACTTGCCTTGAAAATATTTTGAGTTTAATTTTGATGAAGTGTGTTATGACTTCATGTTTTGTATATTTTTGTATTTTATTTTCCATGAGAATGTATTATTTAATGAATCATGATAAAATGACTATAATTATTAAATTATTTATTTAATGAAAATCATGAAATAATGACACTAATTTATTATTTAATGAAAGTCATGAAGTAATAATTTGTTGAAACTTGACCTTGTTGTACAACGATAGATTACTGATTACTTTATTTCACCTGGCCTTTTAGGTCAGGTTTTTTTTATTTGGCTGGAGATCCGATCCGATGTTGATGGCGAGCCTCCCAAACTGACCCAACTGGACCCGGACTCTGGGGCCTAATTCCCCACCTCCACTCTGTGTGGTAGGAACAAAAGAAAGGTTCCATTCCCCTTGTATCTCTCCCCAAAGGAGAAAACCCCCCTGAAAGATCCACTGACACTTAGGGCCCCCATTTTTAAATTTTCCTTATGAATGTTCTGTATGTTGAACTCTGTTCTAATACATATTTAAGTTGAACTTTTGTGTCCGTTTCTGATTCCTTGGGTTTTACATACATTGAGCTCTCCACCGAACCTAGTATCTAAAGCAGTCAAATTATCCATTCTATACTAATAGCCGTTATCTTTGCGCAACTGGCTACAAAAAGGTTTGATTCCCGACAGGATTTGTAACGTACTTTGCATTTTGTTTTGCATGCCACCAAAACACTTTGTCTGAACGTGTCCTTGGTGAACCTAATGCCAAATTTATGCTTATGATGGTGTCCCAAAACTTTAAATAGCACATCTACAAGCTCACCACGCAATACAATGTGCTGTGAGCTTGAAGATGTGTTATTGTCAGTACAAGACACCGTTGTACAGCTAAATCAGACATACGGTTGGCATGCTGGAGTGGAAAAAGCATCCCAAAATATCTTAAAACAATATCATTTGTCTAGATCAGTGGATCTCAAAGTGAGGGACCACTGCTATTTTCAAAAAAGATTGAAAAAATCTGCAAACTTTTTAACATTAAACATTTTAACAACACACATTTTGTA
Source organism: Gymnoscopelus microlampas (assembly GCF_963454915.1). Lineage (NCBI taxonomy): Eukaryota > Metazoa > Chordata > Actinopteri > Myctophiformes > Myctophidae > Gymnoscopelus > Gymnoscopelus microlampas. The sequence continues at coordinate 15,701,643 of NC_139948.1, forward strand.
TTCGGGTCACGGGTACAACAACCTTTCAGATGGGGGTCTGTGGCCAAAATATATATATTAATTTGGGGGTCCTTGATATGAAAAGGTTTGAGAACCACTGGCCTGTAGATTTTGTGTTTTGTGACAGCACAGTGGCACAGTGCGCATGGCTCCTCACTGGGACACCACACAGGTCCAGCTGGGCTAAACAGACCTGGCCCTGTGCCCATGTTGGTTAATAAAATGCAACATGTTACACACCGTGGGAGGAACTACAAAAACAATCGTGCATGAGCAGCCATGCGCACAAAAACACAGTACAGAAACAAATCTATGTTTGCCACGCACGCACGCATGCACGCACACGCACGCACACACAGCAGAGACGTTTCCCGTAGGGGGCATACAGTTCTAAAATTAGACAACTCCCGGCTGTCACCTCCTGTGCTCTCTCAATCCCTGCCAAAGTGCATTGGCTACTCTCATGCACACTGTGCACGTGCAGGATGTGCAGTAAATAACGTCATGCAAATTGATTCTGTCAAACATATTTGATGGTGTATAACAGCCACAAAAAAACTGTCAGGCACTGACCCTTGGTTTTAACAGTCGATTTCTTCCCCCCCACAGAATATGTGCTCGTACTGTATATCGACACGTTTCTGCTGTTAAGGCATAAAGTGGTCTTTATACAACCCCACTGAGGCGTTTGGCTGCTCTGCATGCACCAGTAGGCTCCTCTTCGTCAGGTCCAACCCGTGTTCTACTCTCCAATTACTGTACATGAATGTACATGAATGGAGACGCTCTGAGTGCGTTAAGCCTAATTTATGCTGCGTCGTGCGACGAAGTATAAATCGGGCTTTAGTGTGTGTAAGAGAATGGGGGCAGGGGGGGTGGGGGGCTCATTATGCTTTCAAAGCAGGAGTGTCTGTGCACGCCTCCGCACTAATCAAGGAGGTATAATTGATGAAGGTCCCGAGTGCAAACTGAATCAAACTGAACCACAGGGACCGGAGCCCTCGCATGAAACCCTCACAGTGAAATGTGTTAACCCTGTGTTAATTCAATGGTTAATTCAACTCTAAGAGTGTACAATTGTAACCAAATGGACCCGGAAGGGTCCGTGTGGTTACATTTGTACACTCTCCGAGAGTGAGTGTGAGTGAGAGTGAGAGCAGAAGAGAGTGAGACAGATTATATACGTGACATCTTTTATTGTCCGAGCACTTAAACCAAAGGTACTGTACGTATTGTAGTGCTGGGACCGGCAACAACCACGGGACGTGATATCCAAATATAGTTTTTTTTCAAGTAGCTCCCGAGCAACAAAAAGGAGCCAAATCTAAGAAGCACCTTTGTCAGCACCTCCAACACACTCATGTGACATCAATTTCCTTCCTTTATTCGCTTATAGGCCATGACGTCACTGTAGCCAAAAACATGTAAGTGAACAGGAAGCTATGATGCTAAATGACGCGTACGAAGCGTGTGTGTGACCTTTATTCTTTTACATGAAATCCTCAGAGTTGATTTAACCCTGAGAGTGTTGGGCCCAATTTTACAAATCAATACAGTTAATTCAACACTGAGGATTTCACGATGTATCAAGTAACTTGCCAGTCCATTTAGATCACTTTATTTTTTACACACTCTCAGAGTTAAACGAACACTGAGGATTTTTACTGTGTACAGTATATAGTATAGCTGACAGAGGACTGATGTGGCTGAGATGAACATGAGAAATTGATTACATTTCTCCACAGACAATCAATAGCGCTCAATCTGTTTACATGGCAGCACATCACAGATCTGATGACACGCCTGGGGAGCAGCAGCAGCTGTGCACTGAGACGCTGACTGCTAGGAAAATGAAATGAGAATGAACAGGTGTGTGAGATACAGCACGGTGTGTGTGTGTGTGTGTGTGTGTGTGTGTGTGTGTGTGTGTGTGTGTGTGTGTGTGTGTGTGTGTGTGTGTGTGTGTGTGTGTGTGTGTGTGTGTGTGTGTGTGTGTGTGTGTGTGTGTGTGTGTGTGTGTGTGTGTGTGTGTGTGTGTGTGCGCGCGTGCGAGTGTATGTGTGTGTGTGTGTGTGTGTGTGTGTGTGTGTGCGTGCATGCCTGCAGTGCAAGGACAACATTAGCGGCAAAACAAAAAAAGCTGTTAGCCAAAACATCCCACGCTCCCTGTGTGCTGCACTGTTGTTCACCACTGTTTATTCAAAGTGTCCAAACAGTGACTGACATCACTGCTAGGCTTCAGTATCTTATTTTTTGTTAACTTTATATATACATTCTCTATCAGACTTTCAGGTCCTGCGGCTGTAACTCAATAAGAATACTTTATTGTCATTATACAGCAGCACTGTTCATTATGTGGCAACATAATGCAGTACAAATAAAAAATATATATTCATGACTGTCATTGTATTTAGAAGCTCATGAATATCTGTCAGAGAAATGTATTTAAATCAACAACTGTAATCAGTCTGGGAGAAAGATGAGCTTGAGTCAATAGAATTCAAGCAAACAGATTGTTTCACCCACGACCAGCAGAGCGGCTGTGATGTTACACCCATTGCTGTTTGTTTGTCTCTCACAGCCATAGCTCCGACAGTTCTATTAAACTTGATGAGATGAGTTGTGGGTAGGGTTGCACTATTATTATTATTGTTTTGTTTTTATTTCAAATTGTTCAATGGCCATACCTGTGCTGGGTTATTACTAGAAATACTATATTACAATCAAAAGCCATGTATTCTAAATTGACTTGAGTAAAAAAGTACAAAAATATTGGCGTCAAAATCTACACTCAATGTGAATGGCCTATATATTTTTTCAACTTTTAAACATTTGTCAAAATACGCTTGCACATTGGCTATTTTTGAATAGCCAATAATTTGAATCTGCAAAGTAACTTGAGATAAGGTATACAGTAAACGTTATTGTCCACCAAGAGAAATTTGGCTTGGGCCTCCACCCCTGCTGCAGCCTCACAAACATACAAAGAACATACAGTACAATTAAAATACATAAGGGACAAGAGAGGAACACAACAGTACACAAGTACACAAATAGTGAGATACATAGACTTTTACAATCAGTCCTATTTCAAAGCATTATTTAACACTTTAACTGACAACAAAGGTACAAAGGAGAATTTAAATCTATTTAACTTATTTATAACTTACTTGCTTATTATTGTCTCCGCCAGGCCGAAAGGCATGGCGAGAGAATATATTTTGCACCCTGTCCGTCCGTCCGTCCGTCCGTGTGTCCTGTCCGTCCGTTACCAGCTAATCTGTGGCACCGTTGGCCCGGACGCTGTGAAACTGTGCACATACACTCCCTCAAGGCCAATTCAGAACCTCTGCCCCAAACTTTCATAAAACGTAGTGGGGTCAGTCTCTGCCGTAGCAATATGGTGGAACATATGGCTGAGGCTGTGTATGCATGTACACCGGACGGCTGACGTGGCGGTCGGCTGACGTAGCTGTCCGGGCACCTAGGCTGCTAATGCAGCCTGACAGCCTGTCGCGGGTTCGAATCCCGATCCCGACGACCTTTGCTGCGTCGTCGGGACGCAGCAAAGGACCTTTTCTGCGTCAGTCTGTATCCATCAATAAAGGCAAAAAAAAGCCCAAAATGATAATAAAAAAAGAAGGAAATACTCAAGTAAAGAACATTGTAGTTAAGTACAGTATTTGTGTAGCCTAAATGTACTAGTTATGAGTTATGAGGAATGTTAAGCAACTCAAAGATTGTGTGCCAGGGACCCCAGAAGTGAAGATCTACAAGCTCACAAACTTGTCACAAAAATATTATATATAAGATTCTTCAAAATGTTTCAAAAATAGCTCATTGACAAGTTCACAAAGCGTCACATCGCGACGGCGTTGTGAATTTGGCTATTTTAGAATAGCCAAAAAATATTTGTTTTTGTCATTTTGCTGGGTGCCCCCTGGAACTCCCTACAAGGCCCCCTGGGGATCCCCAGACCCCACTTTGAGAACCAGTGGTGTACAGTCCTAACAGAATGTGGTGTGGGAGCGTGTTCCCTCTGAGTGCATTTCTAGTTAAGAGATAGAATGTGCTGACAGACAATATTCCCGTTGGAACTTCATACTGTAATTCAGAATGAGGGGTCCAGCCATTATAATTTACATGAGGAGCTCAGTCTATGAATGTATCGTAATGAAATTACACTGCTGTTGGCTCCAGAGGAGGTGCTGCACTCAGACACCAGACCACTTCAGTGGTAGAAAGTAACTAAGTACTTATACTCAAGTACTGTAATTAAAGGGCTAGGACACTTTGGTAGAGGTTTGGGTTGTGCAGTTACCTACGTCATGATGTAACTCCAAGGGTAGGCAAGAAGAAATTGATAATTCATAATATGCTCCTCATTGACATCCATTGTACAGTAAAGAGGCTCTTGAAGCTCTCTTTTAGCCCATAAATGAACGCAAAAAAAGCTGGTTCTGACAATATAGAACATCACCAAACCCGGTATTTGTTTTTGTAATAAAAATGTCAACTTCCTGTTGATATTACTATTTGAAGATCCGGTTCCAGATCTGTGGATCCAGTCTGGGTTTTCTTCTCAATAAAAATAGCTAAATCAACAGGAAGTTGACATTTTTATTAAGTAATAGTTTGATTGGAGCAACGATGTGCCTTTGGCTTCCGGGGCTTCAGAATAGTCAGACCCCTGGTGTGACTATTCTCATGGCCCACCACTGAACAGTGTTTGTGCGGATTGGAGCAATGGTAGCCTAGGGCCCTGGGCCCCTGACATAGCCCCTGCATTTGGTCCACATGTGGCCTAGTGTGACTAAAGTCATGGCAGACCCCTTAACAGTGTCTGTGCCAAGGATGGTGCGGATTGGAGCAACGGTGGGCCACTCATGGCCCCTGATGTGACCATTGTCATGGCAGACCTCTGAACAGTGTTTGTGCTGCTGTCCATGGTTCTGAAGTAACTGTAGCTGCTGTCCATGGTTCTGAAGTAACTGTAGCTGCTGTCCATGGTTCTGAAGTAACTGTAGCTGCTGTCCATGGTTCTGAAGTAACTGTCCCAGCAGCTGCTGCCCATGGTCTTGAAGTACACAAGTGGTCCCTGGTGTGGCTATTCTGATGGCAGTCCCCTGAACAATGTTTGGTGCGCCTTGCAAGTCCAGCTGTTACGTCCGCGGTCGACCCACCACTGATTACATCACTTCACCAGGATGATGCTGGTGACGCACTGTCTGGACAGATAATCTTTCCATCGGATGACCTCTGCCCCTCTAATATGCTCTGACCTATGGAGAAACCCTCTTGCTAACACCACAGACACATGAACACACACACACACACACACACACACACACACACACACACACACACACACACACACACACACACACACACACACACACACACACACACACACACACACACACACACACACACACATCACATGGACATCACATACACACATGCTGTACAGTATGAAGGGACATGCATACACAGCCTCCGCCACACACACACACACACACACACACACACACACACACACACACACACACACACACACACACACACACACACACACACACACACACACACACACACACACACACACACACACACACACACACACACATCACATGGACATCACATACACACATGCTGAACAGTATGAAGGGACATGCATACACAGCCTCCACCATATGTTTCACCATATTGCCACGGCAGAGACTGACCCCACTACGTCGTTTTATGTTTTGTGTTAGATTTACTAGCACCCAACTTCAAATGTCATATCACAGGTTTACATTTTTTTCTTTCTTTTTTCTTAAAGATGGTGAAATTCTTTGTCTTCATGCAAGCTCCCATCATTGAAAGGGGGGAAGGAATAGAGAGGAAAAACACAAGGAAAACCGGTCAAAGGTGTCATATATTCCTATGAGTAGAGTAAACATAATACATACGGTTCATGGTGAAAGAAAAAAGGGTAATGGGATGAGGCAGCAGATAGAGTAATGATAATATTTACATAGGGCTCATAGTTTAAATAGCAGTATCAATAAATAGCACACAGACCTGGAAATATACTTGTGCATTTACTCTCACATACAGGTGAGACATCATTTATCAACAAATATCAGACGTATCGGTGTAAACATAAATGGCAGTTCCAATGCAGCAGAAGGGGAGTGCTGTGCTTCTCACAACGTTACTATAAATGCATCCTGGGATGTAGACACACACAGTACTGTATACGATAATGAGAACTCAGAGGATAGCCATGACGGATGGCCACAATCACAGAGCCATGCAGCGAAACACCCCAGCGAGATAAACGGACAGAAACATGTATTTTTATGTGTAAACTGCCTTGAGTCTTCTGTTTTTGTGTCATGTTTGAGTGTGGACTGGGGATGCTGCATTTGGGATCAATAAAGCTGTTTGAATCCGAAAGTGAATTCTGCTGCTGAGTACTCATTCTGATCACTGCCATCGGTGTCTCTATGTCAGTGGTTCTCAAACATTTTCATGTCAAGGACCCCCAAACTGATTATGTGTATGGCCGCAGACAGATGTTTTTTTGCCTGCGAGGGACCTCCTCAAAGACCCCTGGAGGTCCCTGGACCCCACTTTGAAAATGTGTGCTCTATGTGTGTGTTTGAGTGCGTGCATACCTGCCTGCGTGCCTGCGTGTGTGCGGGTGCACGGGACAAAACAAACGCAGCAAATAGACATAGGGCTAAGGGGGTCACACAGGGTGGACCAGACTCACACTTGCGTGGTGACATAAAAACATGGGCGGCCAGGTAGCGATGACAACAATAACAACAACAACAATAACAACCCGCCTCTCTGGTAAACAGATGGGCGCAGGAGAAGAAAATGAACAGGTGGAGAGATGACCTCCGAGACAGACACCGTGGGGATACACTGTTTATATACACAGTACACACACACACACACACACACACACACACACACACACACACACACACACACACACACACACACACACACACACACACACATAAAGGCACAGAAATACACCCAAACAATGCCACCAACATAAAACCTGACTGACAGACTCAGTCACAAACAAACAAACACACAGACAGACAGCCATGCAGTAACGAACAGCAAACAAAGAACAAGGCTGACAGAGATAGACAATGAGCAGCGCCGACAGACAGACAGACAGACAGACAGACAGACAGGCAGGCAGGCAGGCAGGCAGGCAGGCAGGCAGGCAGGCAGGCAGGCAGGTAGGTAGGTAGACAGACAGACAGGTACAGTAGGTAGGTAGACAGGTAGGTACGTAGGTAGGTAGGTAAACACGCAGGCAGACGCAAGTAAAAACTGACGGAAAGCCTGGACCAACAAACAGAGATAGAGACAAAAACTGTCTGAAAAACTAACACAGAAGGCAAGTCATAGTGGTATCCAGGTTCCTAAGTACCACAGAATAATTTGTGAATTAAAAACTGTTTGGAATTGTCATCCTTTTCAGCCTAGTGCAAATGAAAAAACTAATAAATAAAATCAATATAATTCCAAGCACTGTGTGTGTTTAGGAGGTAAAGAGTTGCACAACAACCCATCAAAACCACATAGCTTGTTTGATCTGCTGTCTCGGTTGTTGGAATACTGAACATCACTAGTTATTTAGTCATTTTATGGGGGATTTGTGCAAGAAACGACTGCCTGCCAAAACTCCATAGCGCTTGATATCAGGCAGTCAGCTGCAAAAGAAGTTGATGTTATCCAGTAATTAAACCGTTCTGGAGAAACAGCACAGCAGCAGGGTTCTTCCCTCCAGCATGGATTAAAAACCACACAGGTCTGTGCTGGGTACAAACACATTGGAACCATTTAGAAACAGTTAAAAAGAAACTGTTGTTTATGATGACCTGAAGTTAGCAGATGTGTTTTCTTGTCGGAAATGTGATCGTGTCAGGTCGTGTGTGGGTTTTGGCAGGCATCTGCTGTCCCCACTCCCTGGCACTGTGTACCAACACTGAATCTGTAGTGATGCAGAGTACCAGACCGTTCCGGCCTACGTTTACTCCTGCAACCATGCAATGACAAAAGCCAAACACAGAACAAGGTAGACAGCAAGGCTGACAGACAGACAGACAGACAGACAGACAGACAGACAGACAGACAGACAGTAACTTTCTGAAATCCATCTGTGCTAAAATCCATCTGTGCTACTTGTCGTGACAGACAGACAGACAGACAGTGGTGCTGACAGAGATTAAAGATGGACACAAAAGCAGCCAGGCCCAAGCAAAAGACAGACTGTAAGGTTGGACCAACAGCAGAGACAAAACCAACTGCAAAACTAACCCACGCAGCAGGCAAGTCATATCGTGCAATAAAATGTTGTGTCATCCAGAGAGGGCATGGAGAAAGTTTGGCCAGTCACATGTCATTTCTCGTGGGTTAAACAATATCAGCGATAATCGGTTTGGGCAGGGAGGCTTTGCGAAAGCCTCAATCGCATCTTCTCCAAACTCTCAGTCACAGGCTTGAACCCTAGCATTCCTTTTCTGGGGGAAACATTTGGTGAAAATAGCAAATGTACAGGCTCACAACGTGACATGACGCATTGTGAGCTTGTAGATCTAGGATCTACAAGTACAAGGAGAGAGAGAAACGTTGTCTAGAAACTATTCTTCATTAGCTGTATATGGTAAACTTTCTGAAATCCATCTGTGCTCAAATACATCTGTGCTACTTGTCGTGAAATTGAATTGAATGGCATTAATGTGACACACCGGTGGTTGATGGTTGCGATATTGTCTGGCAGACACAGGGAAATTACTGAAGCTTGGATGGGTGTTATTTTGTTTTGTTTACAGTCATAGAAAGTTTGTTTTTGCAGGCGTTCTCTTATCTGTCTCTCACTCTGTTCGATATGTGTGGCAGAAATAGATGGTGTGAGAGAGCTAGTGAGAGTATAAGAGAGACTGAGAGAGAGAGAGAGAAAAAGAGAGAGGGGATGAAGGGATGGAGGGAGAGAGAGAGATGGTGGTGAAGGGATGGAGGAAGAGAGAGAGAGAGTGAGAGAGAGAGAGAGAGAGAGAGAGAGAGAGAGAGAGAGAGAGGTAGATTGACTGTCCTGTCCAAGGGCATGGCAGTGTTCATGTTCTCTGCGAGCACCATCTGTTCCAGGAGCCTGTCAACCTGCCAGGCCACAGAACCTACAGACCTCTAACAAAACATACTGTAACACTACCACAGACATCACACAAACGCATGAAAGCACACATGCACACGCACACACACACACACACACACACGTGCACACACGCACGCACGCACGCACGCACGCACGCACGCACGCACGCACGCACGCACGCACGCACGCACGCACGCACACAGTGATGCAAACATCACACCAACAAACTTCATTCCACCACACATACAATCTACTCCATTCACAATCACACACGCATTCAAATGTGCATTATATATGCATATGCTTATGCATATGCTGTCTACAAACATACACATGTACACATAATGAGAGAGAGAGAGAGAGAGAGAGAGAGAGAGAGAGAGAGAGAGAGAGAGAGAGAGAGAGAGAGAGAGAGAGAGACAGAGGGAGGGGGGGGGGGGGGGGGGGGACGCGCGTCACATTAATTCTACTCCAACAAGCTGGTGCACGACACAATTACAGCTATTAAAAGCTGTGATCCGTCTGGGTTGCCGTGGATATGGGAGGCAGCAAATGGAATTTTTCCAGAGTAATGTGAGTTATATGATGCTGTGTAATTATTAGAGCTCTCTTCCCCCAGCAGATAAGTAAAGAACATCAACCCTGTGTGTGTGTGTGTGTGTGTGTGTGTGTGTGTGTGTGTGTGTGTGTGTGTGTGTGTGTGTGTGTGTGTGTGTGTGTGTGTGTGTGTGACGTGTGCGTGTGCGTGTGTGTGTGCAGAGCTGCATCCAGGCAGGCTGTGGTATGGGATGGCTGACTCAGGATCTGTTTGACTCTGCCTCATGTGATGGCTCATGCACTGTAGGGTTCAGGAGGTGTAGGAACGTGCTGCCAAATCTTGCATGTGTGTTTATTGGAGTCCGGGATATTGCGTGTGTGTGCGTGTGCGTGCGTGTGCGTGCGTGTTATACTGTAGCTCCTGGGTCTCTGTAGTTGAAAGAGATTGTAATGAGGTGTGACTGACTGTAGGCACATTTAACACCGACTGTATCTGTACACACACACGCACGCATGCACGCAGGCAAGCAGGTGTGATGGAGGACACGCCATCTAAACAACCAGCCAACTACCCATTTGTTTGCATGTGCCACATATAGTAGCAAATTAATTAATACACACCCCCCAACCACCCCCCCCCCCCAACACAACAAACACTCCCACATAACATTCATCTCTTTCTGTCTGACCTACTTATGGTCTCAGCAGCCATTGTGCAGACAGCCAACTACAGCTGACCCAGATATCACCTGACATTCATCCCGTCGGTGGAGGACTGGAGGTATCTTTGTGTTTCATACAAAATGCCTGCAAGACCAAGAAATGAATGGTGTGTCAAAATGTTCAATAGCTACGAGGCGTATAAGCACTCCATCACCCAATAGCCCTTGTCACAGGCCCTTTGTTCGAAGCATGAGATCCATGTCGATGGCAACCTCACTTTGGCTAATGCTACAAACAGGAGAATGCCACATGTAAAGGCTGCGCTCAGGGAAGCATGCATCGCAGAGAAGCAAGTGTACAATTATGTTCCATGGTGTGCATTAGGTGTGCATACAAGTTAACAGAGATCGAGACAGAGAGAGAGAGAGAGAGAGAGAGAGAGGGGGGGGGGGAGATTAGTTTCTGATGTCAGATTTTAGTCAGTGTCAAGTTCTTTTGTTCTGACTGCTACATAATGCTTATTGTCCCCTGTTGCATTTAATCAACTTCTCATGCCAGACGCTGGTTCTTAGCAGGTGAGTTTGTTCATAGTATAAATATATATATACAGTATAATACTATGAATTCATATATTTTGTGCTGCCAGAGCACCACCTGACCTGATCGAACCTGGCCCTACCTGATGGGCCAAAGATCTAGAAGGAGTTTGTCTGTATGTCTGCACGTATATGTTTGTATGTCCCCTCAAAAGTAAACCAATTGCACCTCACTTCACTATATGTGCATGACATCAAGAAAGCCATAAACGAACAGTCTTCACCAACCCAGAAATGCTTGTTGAAGTGAAAGAGGAACCGAGGATGTGTTATATAATAGTTTTCAATTTTTTCACGAGGACTTATTCCCTAAAAGTGTTCTTCGACTAATAAATGAATGCATGAATGGATAATCAATGCATGTAAAAGCTTATTATTTCCATTTGGCAAAAGGAGACAGTCACCACTTTCCAATTTATCTTGTATAGTATGGCTTTGCAACTGAACACTGCATTGGGATTTGAGTTGCTTGGTTCACAAACTGCACACATACTGTAGTACTGTCAATTACTATAATATAACCAGCGGAACATTAAGCAGGGAGGCCACGCTGTTATGAGATTATTAGGGCCATATTTTGGGATAGGCGGATTAGTGTGAGATGTGCAGCGAATGGGTGAATTGACAATTTCTGGAGGCAAAGTGGTGTTTTCCCCTCCCCTACCCATGTTTGGTATTTTTTGGACTCACCGTGCACCATGTGTGGGAGAAGATGTGCAGTAGGGAAGTGTCTCATATGAAAATCAACAGCATGGCAATTTTGGGTTCAGTGAGAACGAGGATTTGCATATCACCCATTGCACCACCAGATATGCCAGCATATCGCGGGGCGCAAGCTTGTTCATTGCTATTTTTGGCACACTTTAGTTCGCAGAGGCAAAACCCAGATACACATCTCCAAAATCACACAGACTTGCTTAATCTATTTTGTTTCACTTTGGTGTGAGTCCCTCAAGCTGGATAATATATTTTTTTATATATTTTTTTACTCATTCTAACGACATTCTGTCCAACAAATCAACTGCGCATCATGATGCACAGAAAGTATTGAAGGCATATATATATATATATATATATATATATATATATATATATATATATAGACCCTGTGTGGCGACGGTTCATGCAGAACCCTTTTTTTGTGTCTGTCCACTTAATTTATTTGGCAAATATGAACTGGGGTTTACGCTGAGAAACATTTCTCATAGGACCAGTGTTAGATGTATTAACTGTGTTAACCTCAAGATAATTTGATCATCGGCTCCTGACAACTCATCTGCTCCTGCACAAGGACATCAGATTGCTCTTGGGAGAAATTAAGTATCCGAGGCATTTCTTCCATGACACTATGGATATTACCAGTATGTCACAGCATGGAGTGCAGCACACTGCTCCTACCACTTAAGCCATATTTCAGAAATAGCAAACATAGCTGATAGATCAGCTATTTTTGTTATTTTTCAGAAATTGAAGAAATAATAGTTTTTGGTAATGTAAAGTGCTAATTTCAATGGTCATATTGAATACAACCCCACTGATCATAATATTCAGCGTAATCCCATCCCACCCACTTTGCCACTTCACATTGTCCTCAGCCTGTAGGAAAGAAAATGGTACGGTGCAGTACCATTGGTATTCGAAGTAAAACCTCTCTGTTAAGGAGCGATGCAACTGAAAAAAGGCACTGTTCTCCCATCTCCTCTCCTCTCCTCTCCTCTCCTCTCCTCCTGGAAGCCAGTGCTCTATTAGAGAATAACAGTGTGCATCCAATTTGTCTGTGAAGATTTATTACAGAGTAAACCATGATGTCCATGAGCAGCTGGTGGCCCAAATGATTCACTGTTCAGAATGAGCTGGCGGTGGGGGCGGCAGTGGTGGTGGTGGTGGTTGTAGTGGTGGTTGTTGTATTGGTGGTTCTGCTTGTTGTATTGGTGGTTGTGGTTGTGGTTGTATTGGTGGTGGTGGTAGTTGTGGTGGTGGTGGTTGTATTAGTGGTGGTGGCGGCGGCGGCTGTATTGGTGGTGGTGGTTGTATTGGTAGTGGTTCAAAGGTGTCTTTCAGATCTAATCCACTGGCCCCACTGCCCACCACATACTGCTCTCCCCAGCTCCCAACACTGTTTGACACTGCTGTCCAGAAGTGTATACTGTATACTGTACTTCTAGTTAAAGTTTGACATTGAGCTCTGGATCTGTATGAATTGTTATGCACCGTTGGGATAATAGGTTGAAGATTGCACTCAGACAGCCAGTAACAGTGTACTGAAGTCAGTGATGAGACTCAGACGGGTAGATTCATTCAAGTCAAGGGACACAAGTCATTGTCAAGGTGATGGACAAGGTTGGAAAAGCTGATCCTCAGTATAGTTAGAGACCAAGTTTAAGAACAACATGTTTTCGATAGTTGTCAAAGTGCATTCAGCTGTCAGTCTGACACCATGAGAATATTGGTGAACGAAAAATTGGTTTGTAGACAAAGGTCTTATTTTATGATGAATTAATGACAGTGGAAGTACACAGGGAAATACTGGTAACCTGAACAAAGACTACTATAGCTACCAAAGCTACTGTAGTAGCTTATAAATACATCATACAAGAGTAATTTTCATTCCGACAGACCTGACTGTTTCTTGTTCTGGAAATATGGGTAGGGAAATTGTGTATTGAATGGAAACAAATGCAAATCATTCAATAAATGCACAGAATTTCTGTGTGCGTGTGAGTGTAACTCGCGTATCTCGAGAACCGTCTGACCGATTGACTTCAAACTTAGCGTGCGTGTCGCTGAGGATCCGATGGAGTGCACGGTACCTGGGGTGAGGTCCATCGGATCGACAGAGCCCATATGTCAATATGACGACATAGTACTGACGTCATAGACTATCTGGACTCCATATTTGGGCATGGAACACAGAATGGGTACTGCATTAAGTACTCAACAGGTAGTGCATAACCAGAGGAGCATGCATTTCCAACGGGCATCGTTCCCAACGGGCATAGTTGCCAATGATATCGGCCTAGTGCAGTATGTCTATTACAGTATTGTCTAATAATACGCGCTGACCAAGAAAATTAGACAAAAGCTCCTAGGGGTACAAACGCTGTCTGCACCAACTGCTCTTGATTGAGACATTGACCTTTTCCAACCAGAAGGTTTTCATCTCTTTGAGGAAGCCAACTGATCATTCCCACAAAGTTTCATGAAATTCTGTTGAGCTATTTTGCTAACTGACCCTGACCCCATAGGTCAGGGTCACAAACACACAAACACACACGCAAAAATACCAGATCGATTACAATACCTGTACTGCTGCAGGCAGGGTACAAATATAATTTCAAGTCAAACACAATTCACTGTACTATGTGTAACAAACTGTCTTTCCTATACCTCTATACCAACATAGTATTACGGTGCAAACCCATAGTGATTTCATTGCTTAACTCATCCACTGACTGCGAAGCCCCCACAAGTGTCCATGACTGAAAAATCTATCTAAATTATGTGGGGCATCACACCCACAGTATATTATATTATAATTGGTGATAGTTATAAATACTTGCATACTGTACAAGGGTAAGCTGTCAGTGTCACTGTGACTTCAAATTATATTCTCCCATAAACAGCTGAAGAATGTAGCTGTGGCGGGTTGACATGGCCTGCCAGTGTGTGTGCGCGTGTGCGTGTGCGTGTGCTTGTGTGTGTGTGTGTGTGGGGGGGGGACGGGGGGTACGGGGGGGGCGGGGGGGGGGGGGGACGTGCACGCGGGCGTGCACATGTGACATCCCAAAAGTCCAATTATGTAAAACCACCCAATTATTCTGTGGACAGCCAGCAACGCATGCTCATGTCATGTCTGTCTAAAATGCTTCCTCCACACATAAAGCTGCCTTTTTTCCATTCCATAGTCTTGCCTCCTCAAATCCACACCATCTAATCACAGTTATTATACCAACGTCCTCTTAACTCACCCAGGTTGTCTTTCACTGTCACAACCATAGGTGGACCACAACCACTTTTATATAAACCTACTTCTATATTCTAAACCTACTTCTAAAAAATAAAATAAAGGTTCTATGTTGCCCCTAAACAATTCAGAACCATATGCATATGGTTCTTTATAGCCAACTGATATGGATCTTTAACCTTTACATCGAGTGAACTATTATATTGCAGTGGTACTCAAACTCTTTTATGAAGGACCCCCTAGTTTGATATGCAGGCCAAAGAGATCTATAACTCAGACAGTTATAGATAGTTATAGATATAGTTAGAGAGTGCAAATAGACCTGTAAGGGTCCATTGGCTTCCATTTGCACACTCTCTTTCTCGTTACAGACCCCGTAGGTGTCCATTAAGGTTCCTAACTATAATTAATTTAGCATGGGGATCCCCTGGAATCCCCTCAAGGACCCCTGGGGGTCCCTGGACCCCAACTTTGAGAACCACTGCTGTATAGAACCTTTTTTGGGGTTCCATATAGAACCTTTCCTTCGGTAAGAGTGCCCCGCTCCCACAGTGATTACTTTGACCCTGAGCCTCTCTCCCCCATGAGCACTGCCTTTATAGATCTGCCACTGAAAAGGTCCATAGCGATATATCCCCCTCCGCCCCCCCCCCCCCTCTCATATCCATCCACCGCAATTGCTAACGATCTCCTTGCACCCCATGGCCCACGCCCACCCCCCACCCCAGGGGGGGTGCAAATTATCCGGGTAAAGCCGTTGCTGAGCGGTAATTTGTGAAGCAGTGGTCCCTCATTCCCTTGACCTTCTCTGCCTCTCTCTCTCCATCTGAGATGGTGAGCTCCTTCCTTCACGTCAATTCCTCTATTTAATTCTCCATCGGTGAATGTCACCCCCACCCTCCCCTCCATTTCCATTCTTCTCTTTCATTTTTTTTCCCTCTTCCACTTTGCCATCACCTTCTCTCTATGCTCCCCCATTCTCGATCTACCTCCTTTCACAATGATTTACACACATCCTCCACAGTGTACGGAAGGTGTGAGGGGGGGGTGCAGGGGTGGCGGTTGGTGGAGGAGGGTTTGGGTTCCAGGGGATCCGCTCTTAAATAAAGAAATCCATTTTTTATCAGCGTGCGCGCGCGAATTGATTGATAATTCGCCGGACAGGCTGACAGCTGCATCGCGTGGAGAAAAGCCAGGAGGTTTGTGTGTATATCTCCCATGCCCGCCTCCGGGGGTCTGTGCCCGCCTGCCCGCCCGCCCCACCCGGCCGTGTGGCTGTCTTGGTGGACCACTCTCAAGGAAAATCAATTTGGGAGAATTCACCCGCGCCACAAAAACCCTGCAGCTCACAGGTTCTGCGTCACGTGCCTGAGGGAGAGAAGGGGGGACGGGGACGGCTCCAGTCCCATGACGGAGGTGCTAAATGTGATTGATATGCTGAGCGTACGTACACACACACACAGAGCCAGAAGTGCAAAAAAAAAGGAATGAGGGGGTTGTAAGAATGACTGTGTGCATTTCCGTTGCTAATGGTGAACTTTAAAACCTTTTCACAACGCCGCAGTGGAACGAATAAAAAGAAAGCAAGTTATAAATGTTGAGATGTAAAATTAACCCATTAGAAATGACATCGGCACTCATTTCAATGCTTAGCAGCAGTCAAACAAACAAAAGCGTTTTTGGCCCTCTGGCCTTCGTTGGCGTTACAAACGAAGGCCAAACACGTGTGTGTATGACTGCTGCTTTGCACTGAAAAAAGCACTTCAACTTGAGTGCAGAGGGTCCTTTGTATTGATTCTGCGTGTTTAAGAATCCGCCCCCCTATATGAATCCAAATTATGTGAGTTGAACTTTCCAATCCATTGTACTACTAAATATATCTATTAGTCATTCACCTCCATCATTTGGAGGGAATGAAAATGAGTCACACTTGAGTCAGTGTTTCATGTGTGTGTGTGTGTGTGTGTGTGTGTGTGTGTGTGTGTGTGGGGGGGGGGGGGGGGGGGGGGCAGCATGACGTCTTTCCCCCATATACACTCATGTCCAACATGAACACCTGGAGAGGACCGGCTGCTCCGCACTACAGGCATCATCCATTGATCCAGCTCAACTTTGAAGCTGAGGAGAGGCTACACACACCCCCACACACACACAATCGCACACACGCATGCACACGCACGCACACACGCACACACACACACACACACACACACACACACACACACACACACACACACACACACACACACACACACACACACACACACACACACACACACACACACACACACACACACACACACACACACACACACACACACACACACACACACACACACACACACACACACACACACACACACACACGTAAGCCATTGTTAAAGAAGTTCTAGACTTATTGTGACTCAGCCTGGAAAGTAATTATGATGACAGGTGATGGTGACTCAAACTTGACTTGCACATGATTGCACCATACTAAAAATACACAGAGAAGAAATTCACCTCAGCGTTACCTTGTTTTCCCTCTCACACCAACACACGTATGCATGCACGCACGGACACACGCAGACACACGCACGCACCCACGCACGCACGCACAGAGGCAAATGCCATGGCTTTTTCAGACCATACTGTACTGAAATAAATGCCTGTGTTTGTGACATTAGACAGTGGTTCTCAAAGTAGTGTCCGGGGACCCCCAGGGGTCTTTGAGGGCCTTCCAGGGGGTCCCCATGCAGCAATTAATTCAATTAATATAATTATTATAGACACAATAATAATAATAATATTAATATAGACACACATTCAGTTTAACCACTTTAACTCTATATAAGCTATTTGAAATTAGCCGACCTACGAGCTGTTGTGAGTTAAATCTGCTATTTTCAAGGAATCTTGAAGACTTTGGAATGTTTTTTGAAACATTTTTGTCAGGATCTGTCTGTGTTTTAGTTTTGTAGTGACATGGCTTCCTGTTCTGTGGTGTTTTTAGGGTTTACTTTGCTGTTCTGTGCCTTCCTGTCTGCCCCTGTAGTTCTGTACCTGCCTTGTCTAAGTCTTGCCTGCCTTGTCTAAGTCTTGTGATTTGTCTGTTTCCACCTGTGTCCAGCCTATCCCAGTGTTGATTGTCAGTTGAGTTCACCTGTGTCCTGTTATCCCTGTGTCTATTTAAACCCTGTGTTTTAGTGTGTACTTTGTAAATTCCTCAGATGTCTTTAATGCGTGGTCAGTGTTATTTGCCGGTCTCGTTTGTGAGTTTGTTAATAAGCTGCTGGACTTGACCTGCTCTACCTTCAGTGTCTGCATTTGGGTCCTTGTACAACGCTTATCCCTGACACATTTTCCAGTAAGAGCGAGATCCCAAACCGACCGTTACCGACGCAATTTCGACCCGCCGACCCCATACCGACCCCCTAGCGACCCACCGACCATTAACCGACCCATAGCGACCCCGCCAACGCTGCCAGGACGCACGACTGCGTAATGGCAGCGTCGGCGGGTCGGTGCAGGTCGATGGCAGCGTCGGCGGGTCGGTGCAGGTCGCCGACTGCGTCATGGCAGCGTCGGCGGGGTCACTATGGGTCGGTTAAGGGTCGGTGGGTCGCTAGGGGGTCGGTATGGGATCGGCGGGTCGAAATTGCGTCGGTAACGGTCGCGGCGCTGCCATGGCAACTTCGGGGTCGGTTTGGGATCTCGCTGTCTCTCACATTTTGACAACACAAATCTTGTATGGGGGGTCTCTGGCACACAATATTTTCGCATGGGGGTCCGTAGCCAAATACAGCAATTAATTTCGGGGTCCTTGACAAGAAAATATTTGAGAACCACTGACATACAGTACGATTTGCTTATATGCATGACAGTCTTTGATCATGTCCTTGGTTGATCCAAACATTTCTGTCTTCTACATGACCTCTGTCACTGCAGGGAACAGGTAAAGCTCATTAAAACTAATATGGTTTTACGTCAGTGAGGCAAAACCCATGTTCAGAGGACAGAAGCGAAACAGACCCATTGTGCAATGGTTTTCAAAGTGCTGTCCTTGAGGGGGTCTGCAGGGGAGTCTGCAGGGGGTCCCCAGCCAAATGAGCTGTAGTTTAACTACTTTAAACATGGCTTCGTTATTTTGGGCTTGTCATTATATGTGAGGATGTTTTAATAACTAAAGAAGTTATTGGGGCTTAAATGGTTAACATATCACTACAATTCACTTGAAAGTATTACAAAACCAAAAAGAAGTTACCATGCTAATAATGTTTCAATGTCACTACACTTTTCAATTTCATATGTGGGTATGAATTAAAATAATGGAGCTTGCACAAAAAAAATATTTCACCCACTTCTATTATAGAAGTGGGTGAAATATGTTTTGTCACATCACAGGTTTACAGGTGTATAGAAGTTCTATACACCTGTAAACCTGTTATGTGACAATAAAGGTGATTCAGATTTTGATTCTGATGGCTTAATACAAGTTAAAGATGGGGTGCCGTGATTTTCAGTGATTTCCCCCCCCCCCTAAAACATAATCATCAGGTATTATGGTTATACTAGTGTACAGAGTGTACAGAAATGGTTAAAATTATGTTTTTATTTGGACACGCCTCCAGTTCATTAAGTATGCCTGGTTCTCACCTTAGCACCTCCTCCACCACCTTAGCACCACCCACCTGTCCTAGTCCCTCCTCCTCCTCATGCCCACACCTGTTGTGTTATGATAATGAGTTGGAGGGTATATTTTTACTATGTCACTAAAGGGCTGTTTTTCTATTGGCACGTTTGAACCTCAAGGTTTCAGCCTTCAGGAAGAAACTCAAAATAGTCAGAGAAGACATAAAACACCATAAAAACACCACCAGAGGGCTTAATGAAGTTCTATCAACCTCATAGACACATGAAAAACAGAAAAAGTGCAAAACCATGGCACCATCTCTTTAACTTAGGAGTCCATTACTTTAGAAGTTTGAAAACCCTAGTTGTAGATGGAGAAAATAAAGCTGCTTCCTGCTCCATTTGCAGGTTAATTGCTGGAGCTGTTAAGTTACCCCATCTGACTGGCTGTTATGTAGGCCATTGATCCCTCCAGCTGGGCCGTGCCATGTAACACCATATGCAGCATCTGGAAGTGTAGCTGGGCTGGGGCCAGGGGCCTCCCGCCCTATTCCCTCTGTACCACTCAACAAACACACGTTTATAATAGGGCTGTCCTCGACTACAGCAATTCTTAGCTGACTTGCAGTAATAAGAATGTGTTGACTAATTGATTTGTTGATTTAATCGACAGATCTGTAACATACTGTTTGTCAGTACAATTATACAGAGACCAGCCTTTTGAGGTTGGTGAGGTTGAGAAATGAACATTATAATGTTGATTACACAATGGCTAGGTTATTGGCCTATAGACTGTACCGCTGTATAGGCCAATAGCATTACTATTCTTTCTACAAGAATTACATGGTTATATGACAAAATACTGTGTGTGCTTAGCCTGGCTCCAGACCATAGACTCCGTCCACTCAATGAGTGGACTGCTAGCTTCGGTTAGATAATCAGGCTAGTATGTGCTCATACTTTTTCAAGAAATAATGAACTAAGGGTGGGGGAAAAAAGCATAACAAAACGACTAAACAACAAATAAATGATTGGTCAACTAAGACCAAACCGGCCAATTAATTGATTATATGACTATGAGGGAACAGCCCACGTTTACACATTGTACATGTGGTGCTGCATTAAACAACAGACAGCCTTATGCACCGTCCTTTTCAGAAGAAAAACGAACAAAGAAGTGACACCACTTAATTCAAAAACATTGACAATAGCAGATCTACAAGCTCACAACGTGTCACAATGCTGCGACACTTTGGAAAATGTCCGCCTATAATGACTTTCTGAAAACAGGGATGCCAGTTTGAAAGTGTGGCTAGGCGCTCGGGTGGCACTGCACAGTGCTGAAGTGCCTGCCCACCAACGCGGAGGTTGTGGGTTTGAATCCACCGTGGTGCATCCAACTTTGTCGAGCGTGTCCGGGGGAGGGAAGCTGGGCGGGGAGAGTGATAATTGTCATTGCATGTAATCCTACGGACTGGGGCTCCACCTGTCAGCAGGGAGTGTTGGGCGGGAGGACTAGGACAAAGGCTCTACGTCCTCCCGGTGGGGGCTCCTCACTGATACGTGAGTCAGTAGGATACAACAGCAGTGACAACAGAGAAATGTGTGTGCGGAGGAATCAATTGGCATAATGAAGGAGAAAAAGGGGGTAAGCACACACAAAAAAAGTGTGTCTAATGAATGTATATGTTTACAGACAAGAAAACATGTGCCTATAACATGTGTGTCATATATCACATAGATGCCAGTAGTGCCAGTCTTACAGGTTAATCTGGGGGAAAAAATAATGATAAAATAATTCATAGGTGAAGAAGGTATGCATAAAAGTATTGAATTTAAGCTTAAATGTGAATGCTTGGGGGTGGCAATTGCCAACCCCTAGGACCCCAAATGACGCCCCTGTTATGCACATACAGACAAGAGAGCCTGCCACAGACAGAAAGATAATACCTTTTGACTCATTTGTTCTTTCTTGTTGAGTACAATAACGCATGAGAGCGTGACAGACAAGCTTCACGAGAGGAAAGTAAGCGCAGCCATAGAAAGAAATAACCTTCAGGCTCTTGTCTTTGGACGTAACTGGTTGTTGTCACTCAAAACAAAAGAAAATGAGAAAATGGAATCTAACAGTTCCTGTAATAAAAGCCAGTGACAGGTACTGTTGGGGGCAAAGAGGAAATCACTGTTTGCCTGCATACAGTATAGGCTACTATAATAATGATACATTTTATTTATAACGCACTTTACATTTTTGGAAATCACAAAGTGCTACAGGGTTTAAATCAAAAGCCACAAAAATAACAAAATCAGGGCAAAAACAACAAGAAGACCCTTTCCTGGGGGAAAGGTTGATTAAAAACAAATTAAAATACCTAAGAAAAAGCTTGGTTAAAAAGGTATGTTTTAAGTAATTTTTTAATAAGCATCAGTAGATTGTAGGGCTCTCAAGTGATCTGGGAGGGCATATACTATACTGCAGCTGTTTTGTGAATGTGCAGTGAGTGATTGAGTGAGTGAGTGAGTGAGTGAGTGAGTGAGTGAGTGAGTGAGTGAGTGAGTGAGTGAGTGAGTGAGTGAGTGAGTGACTGAGTGACTGAGTGACTGAGTGAATGTGAACCTCGATCACAAGAAGTCTGCCCTCTCTCAATGCAACTGATAGAATAGACCAATTAGAATAAGGAGAAATCAAGTCAAATACAAAGTGCAAGGTTGGAGTATGCTGCAAGTCAAGAATTAAGAGGGATTTATGTCACTCACTCATACAGGTACTGTATAATAAGCAAAATGTTGGTGTGATATTAGTCCACGGGCCAGACCAGATGTCGGTACCACTCAAGGTGGTACCGGCATCTGTAGATACTATTTTGGAATGATAACCCTGAGTCACAGCTTATTCATGTTATCAGTTGCTAAAGATTGCCTCATTGAAATATTGCATTTTAGACGCTGGTGCATGTCTTGTTATTGGCTCATGTTTCAAAGTTTTATATTATTGTGTTAGGTATCGTTTTAAGGGGACACTCTGAGCTTTAATTTAAGACCTTTTGTGAATATTTATGACAAGTACAGTGGTCACTGGAGCTCTTCAAACTATTAATCACACAAATCTTCCCAAAATGTCCGTCTAAATCATATTTTGTCTTTTAGTCCTGTGGAATCAAGAAACATCAGAGACAAAAAACTAAAACTTGAATACTGACATGACTCTACTAAGGATGTATATGTTTTAATTGTGAGGTGGTGATTTTCAGCCTTATATTAAACAAGCAGTTTTAATGAGAAATAGACATATCACCCCCTAAAAAATATATTTAAAAGGGTTTTCAATCCATTATGGTACCTCCATGCATGCTTGAGCAAAAGATACGTTTCGGAAATGTGTCGTTTTCGAGATGCCGTCCAAGGTGGCTGCCGGGAGCTTAAAATGCAAGTTGTGAGGTTGTAGATCGACTATTTTCACTTGGGTCCCAGGGAGACATAAAATGTCTCTTTGGTCGAGCTAAAAAGATGACTGATATAGACCAGTGGTTCTCAACCTTTTTAGGCCGCGACCCCCTAAAATCATCATACTGGGGACCCCTCACCCTCACAAGCACTATGAATTGTGGGAGTTGCGGCATTACATTTAGTTTGACTCGGTTTCCACAGATAAATATGGTGAAAATAGTAGATCTACAAGCTCACAACGCCTCACGTCCGAAGGAGTATGTATTAGCCTTTAGATGGGCAAGAACAAAGAGTTCAAGTGTGTGGTAATTACGCACAACAAACATGCACATACACATGCACACGGACAGCCATAGAAAATGATTCCATGATGTATGATACATGTATTAATTGCCATTCCAAATATTACTATGTGGCAGTGCCATTGTATAAGCATTTTTTCATAGTACCACAGCAGCATGAAAACTTATGTAAGTAGGACATTTCAACACAAAACCTGTTTCAGAAATGTCGGTTCTTCATACCCTTCCATTCTTACTGCCATGAGGAGACAAAAATGCAAACTTTCAAGGCCAATAAACCATCTTGGGCTTTGACTGACAGCAAGGCGGTCGTGCACAGATGCATGCACAATAAAACGCTTCTACATCAGCGCGAGGTAGGTAGGCGACAGGCTGTGATTACTATCCATCACTCTGTGAAACGTGTAGGGATGACTTCAAATGTGGGCGGTAGAAGTCATTGGGTTCATCTTTCGAATGGAATCAAATGCATTACATGTGGAATTTGTAATCTGATGTGTGGACTGGAGAAGTGAACAACTAAAATACAGTACATACAGTAAAATATGCTAAGTCAAGTGGCCAACAGGCTGACTCATTATCACTTTAGTGAAGTTTCCAAACAACGACAGCAGTGGTTACTGTAGTTTGTGCGTGTTTGTTCCTCCTCAGCTGTGTGCGAGGCAGAGATGAAAGATCATGGAGAGGCGTCAACTTCACGATTCTCCAAAGATCAGCGGTACACCACCCACACACAGCTGTGCTGACGGCGAGGACCACACCCTTACAAATAATATCAGTGGTGGAAATTAACTATACATGTACTCAAGTACTGTACTTAAGTACAAGTTTGAGGTACTTTTACTTTACTGGGATATTTCCAATTTTCTATACTTTTACTTCTACTCCACTACATCTCAGAGACAAATATTGTACTTTTACTCCACTACAATTATTTGAAAACTTTAGTTAGTTACTTCGTAGATTTTACAAAACATACATTAACCACTTCAGCCCTATTTAAAAAGGCTGTTTGAAAATAGCCGATCTACAAGCTCACAACTGCTATTTTCAAAAGATTTGTACACATTTTAGACATATGATTGATATGAACTTGTGAAATGGGACATTCTGTATAATGAGTACTTTTACTTTTGGTACTTTAAGTATATTTTGATGCCAATATTTTTGTATTCTTACTCAAGTAAATTTTGCCGGACTTTTACTTGTAACAGAGTGTTTTTACATTGATACTTTTACTTAAATAAAACATTTGAGTACTTGGATGGTGCAGTGAGCACGATGGTGTTTGGATGGTGCAGTTAGCAGGCTTCACAAGACAGAGACAATGAGAGAGAGAGGGACGGATTGTAGATGTTTGTAGGGCAGTACGTTTATTTTATTTTATTCCTTAATTTTACTGTTGATATTTATTCCCCTTTTGTTGTTATTGACCTGTAGTATCACTTTCTTTTTCTCTACTTTTTAATGGACTATGGGGTGTGTGTGTGTGTGTGTGTGTGTGTGTGTGTGTGTGTGTGTGTGTGTGTGTGTGTGTGAGTGTGATTTTGTTGTCTGCTCATAAGATTTTAAATAAAACAAAACATGTTCAAAGTCTGGCCTGGGGGCCATTTGTGGCACAGAGGCAGATTTGACTATGGCCTGCAGCTTTCTTCCTAAAATGTATTATTTATGGCCCGCCAATAGTCATGTGAAATTCATACATTGATGCTTCTCAGTGTTTTGAAATTAACCTGGGCAGATCATCTATTTCTCAGTAGAATTTGTAAGGATTTTTAACAGCTGACCTTTTCATATCTGGTTGTCTACACTTCCATTTGAACAAAAGACAATTTATTGGACTGTAAATATAATAACAATGTAGTATGCATGTGAAAAAGTCTGGAAAATGTAGTTTTTGTTTTGATCTGACAGCACACCTGAGTGGCTTACATTTGGCTACACTGCCAACAAAAGACTATTGATATTGCACTGTATTGTATTTACTTTATTGTAGTGTTATGACTTTTACGTTGCTCTGTTTAATCCTACACCTAATTGAAATGGCCAAGCCATGGTGTTCAATGAGATAGAGATTCCAATGTTTGGAACTATAGCCCCCCCATAGCAGCCCGCTTTGCGGCGAGATCAAAGCGTGAAGTTACTCTCTCTTCTACACTCTGGGTCGCCCTATTGCGCAGGCGCCGGAGGTCCTGAAATCTGGAAGTCTGTTGGTGTGTGTGTGTGCGGGAGCGAGGCGAATGTAAAGGAGGGCCCGGGGCGTAGGAACTGGTATTGTATGAAAAAAAAGAACGCCTGCTGCGTCGCCCATGGGGCCACAAACAAAAAAAAACACTGCACTTCCGGACACCCAAAGCAGACAATCAACGTTTGGTTCAGCAACAGCAACAGCTAAGTATTTAATTTGTTTGCCTTACTTCCTTTAGCCTACTTCATAAGAAATTGCGCTGCTTATTTCATTACTTCAGTGTGGACTCCAGTCAGTTGTGTGAGCTTTGCAAAGTCACTGCTCCTCCCCATACTAACGCAGGGTGTTTTGCTTGCGTGTGCGTGTGCGTGTGCGTGTGCGTGTGCGTGTGCTGCTTCGAACCCACAGTCGGCTCAATGCATTTCAATGACAATGCTGAAAAAAAAATGAAAAAGGCCGCAGTGCAATAGAAACTTAACACGCACCGCCAGTGAGTGTGTAAGTGAAACTCTTGAGGCTTCTTATCATTCTCTTTTTTTATGTTGCTGTTGGCCAGTATTTCACCTATCTCACAAACTTTGCTTTTGCTGCTACTACCTGGATGCATAGTGACAAATGATGTTCATTCTTCAACCTATCCTTGTCATTGTCTCCGCCAGGCCGAAAGGCATGGCGAGAGAGTATGTTTTACCCCCTGTCCGTCCGTCCGTCCGTCCGTCCGTCCGTCCGTCCGTCATTCGATCTGTCTGTGTACAGCTAATCTCCGGCACCGTTGGCTTGCTCGCAGCGAAACTGTGCACACACACTCCCTGAATACCAGAGCAGAACCTCTGCCCCAAATTTTTCACAGGGGCCTGTTATAGCGCCACCAGGAGGCCGATTGGTGCAAAACACATTTCTTGACAGTACTCCTACAGATTTTGTCTAAACAGCACGCAAATCGGTACACAGTATCTCTATAGTCATTAAACGAAACGGGTCTTTCAGATTTTTCATATTCCTTTCTGATTGACTAAAATTGCTTTCCAAAGTTTGCAGGAGTGCTCCGTTTTGAACAAAATGCCTCAAATCATGAACACAGCATGCAATTTCCGTGAAATTTTGCAAGCACATTCCCACTACGTCAAGGAAGAAATGCTACTTGAACATTTTAAAATCAGCCTCATGGTGGCGCTATAACAGGCCGATTTGTGTTTTTTGCCTATAACTGTGTAAAACCGATCTGTGTAAAACTTTGTATGCACACTCTCTAGAGGCCAAAGAAAAACCTTTGCCCTGCATTTTTCACATCTGCCTTTTATAGCGCCACCAGGAGGCCGGCTTATGTAAAACACATTTTTTGATTGTAAGCCTTCAGATTTTATCCAAATTTCACGCAAATCGGTACACATGATCTCTATAGTCATGTGCTCAAGAAGGATCTGTTAGATGTTTCATAGTCCATCCTGATTGACTAAAATGTACATCTAAAGTTTGCAGGAGTGGCCCAAATCATGAACGCAGCGTCGGATTGCAGTGAAACTTTGCTCGCACATTCGCACTACATTGAGGAACAAATGCCACCATTTTAACATTATAGCGCCACCTTCAGGCCAATTTTTGCAACAGTTTTCTTTTTTATATTACTCCTACAAATTTGTCCAAACATCATGCAAATCGGTACCCATTATCTCTATAGCCAAGTGGTCAAGATGGTTCCTTCCGATTTTTTATATTACATCCTGATTGCCGAATTCCGAACATTGCTGGCCCTCAATAACCTTCCTGACCTGGCGGAGACCTGTGCTCCGAGGAGAACTTTTTGTAGTTGGCTTTGAATTGCTTGTCCCCCTGATGCAATATCAAATTGCTCATAATTACTGCAGCTGACTATACTTCACTGTTAATGTTCATACTACTGTCATATAATGTATGTCATTTCATTTTACTACTATCACACCTTACTTATATGTGTATATATGTTGCTACAAACATTTCTCTTTTTACCACCACTTCTATGCTGCTACATATACTGTACAGATTGCTTGTAACCATGTTTTGAAAGGTGCTTTATAAATAAAGTTAACTTACTTACTTATTACTTACTTAACATTCATATTAGGCATAGAAAAAAGGGGGGCATTGTTTTTCTTTTTTTTCCACCATGAAAAATATGGGCTTGTATTCCAGCATTAATTTATCTTGACATAAGAAGTGTCATCTCTAGCTATGTGGCTTGAGACCGGCATTAACAATATAATAGATGCCCCTTATCAAAGACAAATACGGCTCAGGTATATGGGCTGTCTATCTGTTTGCTCTCCAAAGATTTATCTTCTGCTCCTGCAGGAAAGACACGAGAACAGACAAGTTCCTCTAGGGCTTTATCGACGACATTCAATCAATTACTCATGGATTCTCTTGTATCAAATTTTGCTCACAGTGCACACAGCGTCATTTTGTATCAGCTCAGTGGTTTGTATCGATATGTGCTGCCTCGAAGGCCAGTCCTTTTACAACCATGTGCAGTTAGAGATGGTATATTATTGGAAAGAATGTAAAACTGTTGTTGATCCAGAGAAATTACTTACATCTCATATGTAAAATGCTAGAGAGAGAGTCCTTGGTTTAATAATGTATTTTTTCAGTTCCACTTTGCATTCTTTTCTAAAGATTTGGTTTCCATTATTCACTGTATTTTAGCACCAAGCTATACAAGGTAGATGAATTGGCTTCCATCACGGTTTATGATTTGGTCTGTTCGGGATAATAAGGGCATAATTGACAATCTGACACTGACAATGAACACTAGGACCATTCCCTCTAATTAAGGCTCTATGCTTGGGGGCTACTTGAGCTAGAGGAGGAACATGTGTTTCAAGGACATTGTATTCTGTGTCACCCTGGCATGACATAAAGGAGGATTGGAACATGTTAACCACTGCAGCTTTGACACTTTGAAATCCCATTAACAAAGTATAAAATCAACCAATCTTCAGATGACGTTCAAAGAAGAAGGACTGATAAAAGGTTACAATTAGCTCAAATTGTAATACACCACACTTCAAACCAGCCCTAGTATCAAAAGCCAGACAAATCAGAGATATTTGGCAGCCAGTCGGGAAATATAAATTCAATATATGGGCTAGAACAGTGCAGCAGACAGTGAGAACGGCCACTAATAACCTACGCCTACTGCTTTGAAAACCAAATGTCTTAATTGTTTCCACCCAGTTTTAGCGCCTAGCCCCTACATTGAATGTAGATGTCACCAGAAGTATCAGTTGGCAGACTAGATCTCTGATCTTCTGGCTACACAAGACTAAACCAACCCAGACCATTGTGTCACTTTGTTAGCTTTCTTGATGGCAAGCAACACCTCCATGCGATGGAGTATTATGCCTTTAAACTCTGCAAGTGCTGTAATGTGCTCTTCTGGTAAGTGTCGATGTGCTGCACATTCTATGAAACAGTTCACCTTCTACAGTATGTGAGGAGTTGAAGGTCATAGACTGAAAAACAGTTACAATGGCAAAAAGGGTGCTTGCAGGGATTTATCTCCAAGGCTTTATCAGTTTTGGGATTGTTTCCTTGCTGTAGGTGTCCTCCAGGCTGTAAAGTGGCAATTTGCTACTAGCCCATAATGAACCTGGAGTCCATCCATTTGAAACAACAGGCAGTAGATGGAGTAAAGACCTCCTCATTTGTGCCAGGATGGATCCAGGTGATTGATGAGACAAACAGCACAATGTACACATATAGATCAACGGGTTGAGATAGATAACAGGCCAGGTTAATGTAGGTCAGTGCTAGGCAACAAGCGGTCCACGACCCAGAACTGGCCCATCAGCAATAACATCTGTCCCGAACAAATTATTGTCTCCGCTAGGCCGAAAGGCATGGCGAGAGAGTATGTTTTGCACCCTGTCCGTCCGTCCGCGCGTGTGTGAGTCATTCTGTCTGTGTACAGCTAATCTCCGGCACCGTTGGCTTGATCGCAGCGAAACTGTGCACACACAGTCCCTGGATGTCAGAGCAGAACCTCTGCGCCAAATTTTTCACATGGGCCTGTTATAGCGCCACCAGGAGGCCGATTTTGGCAAAACACATTTCTTGACTGTACTCCGGCGCTATAACAGGCCGATTTGTGTTTTTAACTATAACTGCACTGATCTGTGTAAAACTTTGGATGCACACTCCATAGAGGCCAAGGAAAAATCTTTGTCTGCCTTTTATAGCGCCACCAGGAGGCCGACTTATGTAAAAAAATATATATATTAGGCCTTCAGATTTTATCAAAATGTCACACAAATCGGTACACATGATCTCTAGTCATGTGATCAAGACAGATCTGTTAGATTTTTCATATTCCATCCTGATTGGCTAAGACTGACATCTAAAGTTTGCTCGTGGCCCGTTTTCAACAAAATGTCGCAAATCATGAACGCAGCGTCCGATTGTGGTTAAACTTTGCACCCACATTCGCACTACGTTGAGGAACAAATGCCACCCTTTTAACATTGCCCTATTATAGCGCCACCAGGAGGCCAAATTAGCAAAAAATATATATATTACTCCTACAAATGTTGTCCAAACATCATGCAAATCGGTACATATTATCTCTATGGTCAAGTGATCAAGACGGTTCCGTCCGATTTTTCATATTCCATCCCGATTGGCGAATTCCGAACTTTGCTGGCCCACAATAACCTACCTGACCTGGTGGAGACCTGTGCTCCGAGGAGCACTTTTTCTAGTTATGATAATAATTTATCCACCCTCCCCTCTTTTTTTTCATCTGGCAAAACGTTTTCAGACAATTGTATGAACGATTCCACCTGTAGGCGTTCCTTGGTGTCTCATACAAAAGAGTAGGCTATACGAGCTGAGTGACCTTTGACCGGAGCGCTCCTTCACAGCACTCTGACCTGTCCTACATGGGAGGCTGATGACCTCATCCAAATGTAATATAACTCTCCACTAGTACAGAGACATGTTCTGGTCGAGAAACTAATTAGCACTTTCAGTCTGGACCCATGCCTGGTGGGCTGGATCCTCGACTTTCTTACCAACCGATCACAATGTGTAAGAGTCAATAATACACTGTCCAGTCTTCTGTCATCCTCTACTGGATCACCCCAGGGGTGTGTGTTATCTGCCTTTCTATACATTCTATATACCAACGACTGCCTTAGCCATTTCCATAATTCATTCATAGTCAAGTACGCTGACGACTCGGTCATTGTCAGCCTGCTTGGCAATGAAGAAAATGGCCATGGGCAAGTGCTCGATGATTTCCTGTCATGGTGTGACAATGCTTTCTTACAGCTGAATGTCTCAAAAACTAAGGAGCTTTGCATTGACTTTAGACTGTCACCACAATCTCCCCGGAAGAGCCTGACCAATGGAGAGACAGTAGAGATTGTAAAAAATTACAAATATCTGGGTACAATAATCGACGATAAACTGAAATTTGACCTCAACACGGACATGATGTATAAAAAAGGCCAGCAACGCCTATACTGTCTGAGAAAATTGGCTAAGTTCAATATCGACAAAACTCTGATGAAACTGTTTTACTGTGCCTATATAGAATCTGTCATTTCCTTTTCTATTATCTGTTGGTACGGTAATCTCTGTGTCAAGGACAAGAATTCCCTGGGTAAAATTGTGAAAGTTGCCTCCAAGGTTATTGGTACAAACATGAATAGCCTTGGACTTCTCTTTAATAGACAAGTAATCAAAAAAGCCAAGTCGATTCGTTCAGATACTGCTCACCCACTTAACACCGAGTACGAACTCCTTCCTTCGGGCCGTCGCTTGCGGACCCCCAGTGCCACAACAAACAGGCACAAACTGTCCTTTATTCCCATTTCTATCGGCAGTCTGAACTCGGTCATGGAGAAGCCAAGGAGGAGATAGCCTTTAGTTAATACGTGCACCGAGCAGTCTCCTTGCTGTCCACGTATTCTTTTCAATGGACATGTACACTGCACTGACTGACTGAATAGCACCTTACACTTTGCTCTTTATGACCTAATGTGAACTCTATGTACCGGCTATGGATGTTTTACTGTTCTGTTTTGTACTGTTTTTACTGTCTGTTTTAATATTGTTGTACTGCACTTGATGCTATATGCTGCAAACCAAATTGCCCCTCGGGGACACTAATAAACTTGAACCTGAACCTGAACCTGAACCTGAACCCTAGGAATTTTGATAACACACACACACACACACACACACACACACACACACACACACACACACACACACACACACAAATACAGCTGCACACGCACAAGACGAGTACACTTTCACATGTTTCACACCTACTCAGGCACATGCACATCAGCACATGCCCCCCTGACACGCACGCATTGACGCGCAGTGAGTCTCAAAGACAGACGGTCTTCTTTGTTTGAACGGAAAGTTCTCTGTGTTTAACACATGCATCACACTCCCTCAGGCTTGTCTGTGTTTGCTGCAAACATGATTCATCGCAACTGCGCAAAAACATGTGGTCGATATACGTTGTGGGTGGATAACCCACAGCAAGAACGTTAAAGATGTGTTAAAAATATCACTAAACATCAAACCTAATGTATGTTGCAAGAAGATGGACCTAGGGTTTATTTGAGTTTATATATTTCAAAACAGCTACGTTTGGATGAACAAAGACGAGGAGATGCAAATCGGCACGCTAAAAGGCATCGGGTTCATTCTAGCATAGCACAGCTCTGCTTCTTACAGGAAGAATCCCACTCCAGTACGAGCGCTAGCACACGCACGCATGTGTAGTCATAGGCTATAGGCATGTGTACCCACAATCTATGTGGGTACAGAGATTACATACAGTATACACATGCACACTCGCACGCACACACACACACACACACACACACACACACACACACACACACACACACACATGTGTAGTCATAGGCACGTGGACCCACAATATACAATATGTGTGTATGCAGATTACATACAGTATGCACGTGCACATATCACCACATGTGCACATTGACAAACATGCACGCGCACGCGCACGCACGCACACACACACACACACACACACACACACACACACACACACACACACACACACACACACACACACACACACACACACACACACACACACACACACACACACACACACACACACACACACACACACACACACACACACACACACACACACACACACACACACACACACAGTATGAGTGAGTCTTCTGTGCTAGTTCAGCACTCCTCCAATTCACATCCTTCAAGGAAGCTGGGAGCCTGGTGCCTTTGACTTTGCAGAAAAATGCATTATTGCAATTTGAATAGCAGGCAGCGTTTTGCGTTGATCGATGCACAGCTGCTTTAGAGAACAATGCAGATATCTGGAAAGGACACAGAGTTTGAACTGACAGAGCTCTGAACATGGACGGATGCCAGTCTCACAGGCCTAACATTATCCTCACACAAGGTTGGACCCACTGGAGTTCACTGCCTTTAATGAACAGTGCTTCCGACAGTGGTAGTGGGAAAAACGGAAATAGTGCTCATTCGAAGAAGAAAAAAAAGAAGAAAGTTACACATTGGATCAACCAAAAAACTGGTCTCTTGGGTTCAGACCAAAAAAATGATAGAACAACTTTAAAGTGTATGGATGCTAGCTAGCTCATCAGAATAGCACAAGCAACGTCACTGAGTTTGAACAAACGGCAGCAGATGCAAGAGCAGAGAAATCACTTCAGTCTTGAGCTTCATTTGTTGTAAACCCCTGAACCGATTGCATATAGGTTCCTCTGCACTGGGTATCAGTGCAACAGCAGAGAAACACAACCTAACCTCCTATTCAACAGTCATTAGTGTTCTTACACTTAACAGTAGAGAGGCTTTTGATAAAAGGATCTCACCGGTACTTAGTGATGTTTTGAAAGTGCTTTTCTTTTCATCTAATCGAGTATCCGCCTCAAATAGAGCATGCTACTTTCCAACTATTCTGCAATGCGCTGAATATGAGACAACCAGAACTGGGCTTTTAAGAGTAAATATAGAGGCACAGTTTTATGTGCACATACATCTGAGTACCCGCAGGCCGTTTATGAAGATGCACTGCTGGAGAATGTGGAAACATGCTAGATGGTCCCCAGGGACTGTACAGCTTTTAGATAGCGTCGCTGTCGGGTGGAAGCCTTGTATGTGCAAAACCGTTCCTTTTTTGTATTATTGTTTTAAAAACATCTTAAAATAGTGAAACTAGCTGATCTACAAGCACAACCCGTTGCATCGTGACACCTTGTGAGCTTGTAGATCGGCTACTTTCAATATGTTTGTGCGACACTCTTGTATGATGAAGTAGGGCATTCATTTACGAAAAAACGGATACAAGGTTTCTACCTGACGGCAACAATAAGGAAAAAAAACAGAAAAGAAAAGAAGATATCCAAGATCCCATGATGAAAATTCTTGTTTAGCGAATGTATAACTGAGCTAGTGAAGTAGACAGCATAAGAATTGAATGCGGTTTTAATGTTTGCATGGATTCGGTAAATTATATTTACAGTGGGGGTTGGGTAATTTCTCAAAGCCATAGTGTCAAAGCCATTGTGTCAAAGATATTGTGTCAAAGATATTGCGTCAAGCACTTGCACAACACCACAACAAAATGGATGGAGTTAGGGAATGAAAAAGAGAAACAAAGAGGTAGAGGGAGGGAGGGGAGGGAGGGATTGAGTGAGTGAGTGAGCAAGCAAGCGAGTGACTGAGGTTTGGCGAGGGAGGGAAGAGAGATAGAGAGAGTGACGGAGGGAGGCAGGGATCCATTTGTAAAAAAAAAAAAAACTTCTTTCTTAACCACTAATGAAAATAGCTGATCTGCAAGCTCACAACGTGTCACATCGCAACGTGCTGTGAGTGTATAGATCTGCTATTTTTGCTCTTTTTAGTGGTAAAGAACATCTGCTACTTTAGAATTAAAGCAAAATAGGGACGCCAGGGTTAATGTGGTTAACATATATTTTTTTACTATGTTGTTAAATTGTTATATTATCTAACCCCCCCTTCTGTAAATCTTCCTACTTTTGGTATTGTTGATGTATTGCATTTATGTCTTGATGATGAAATGAGTACATAGGACCACAAAGGAAACCAGCCCCCAGGGCTTTTTGTTATCCTTTTAGCATAGCTTGTTAAATTGGACTTACTGTGCAGTTTTTTTGTTCATTTTTTTTCAACTTAAGTAATCAATCAATCAATCAATCAATCAATCAATCAATGGTTCTGAGGGTTTTAGAACCCTCAGATGGCGGTGATCAATAGGTCTGACGAGTGAGCTCTGGTCGACCTGGAGTGTTACAGTACTTCGCTTGTTACCTAATGTCCACACAAGTCTAAGAAATCAACTCAGCATTACCTTTAAGTTGAACCTCCCCATCCCAACCGCCCCCTGAGGCCATCTCACATTGATTGCTTCTAGTCTCAGCTAACAATGGATGTCGTGTGGCCAAGGTTAGCTCTTCATGTTCTCTCTGCCTGTCTCGCCAAGTCAATGCTCAATGGAAGAACTGGAATGGCTGCTCCACCATGCTTGTTTTTTCTTGTGGAGTGTGGACTTTCAGATAGTTCTATAAGTGTGTATAGCTGTAGACTACGTGTGACTATGGTGTATAGACATGTGCACGTGTCATTGGTGCTGCGGTCCTTGTTTGTGTGTCTCTCTCTGTGTCTGTGTGCGGTTCGCATGCAATCTCCATTGATTGCTTTTTATCTGAGCTTGCAATGGATGTGCTGTGGCCAAGGTTAGCTCTTTCTTATGTTCCCTCTGCCTGTCTCATCAAGCCAGCGCTCAGTGGAATGACTGGAATGGTCTCATATTATCGCACTCAGTTATAAAGATAGAAATATAGACTTAGCAAAATGAGCTTACAGGGAGATACAAATTGTAAAACAGTGGTGTTGGGTTAAGCCAGACAGACAGCTTGCACCCAATGTTTTCCTCTTCATAGCCTCACGGAAACGCATCCCATATGCTGGAGGGACTGTGAGTCTGAGATCATGAATTCACAAAAATAACATAGCTGTCATTGACAGATTCTTTTAAAATTCCCAGTGGGCGCAAGAAATCTGACACTGATCAGTGTTGTAGTTTGTGAGATAGCCACAGACTCACAAACAAACACGCACACACACACAGGAGGATAGAAAACATATACTCCCCCATTAATGTAAGGTGTTGGGGATTGATGTAGATTCGATGGCCAGAAGCATCATGTTTTGAACCCCCAAACTGGCAGGAATTATTTGTAATAAAATAAATACATTGATGTGATCAAATTAGAGGCATTACAACGTTAACCCTTGCATCCATATTTACAAAAATAGCTAAAAATACTACAAGATCACAACGTGTCGCATCGCGATGCATTGTGAGCTTATCAAACGGCTATTCTTGCTATTCATCATACAATGAAGTAGGGCTTGAATGGTAAAAGTTTCAGGCTCTAGACCAGTCATTTTCGTGCTATAAGATTGCCATGCCGCTATTAGGTCCAAGAGTATACCATTTTAACAGACCCAGATAGCCTATCACACAATGCTGAGATCCCTGCTGACAGACAGATGAGAGATGGTCTTACTGACAGGTCGTGCTGAAGTGAGTGTGAACAGGTCACGTTAAACAAGCTGCTTTATGTTGTGATTGATTTCAGAGTGGGTAGGTTACTGGATCCATTCGTACGGCATGTCCACTAATGGAACAGGTGCAGCTCATTGTATAGTGCTGTATATAGATCAGGGCTCAATACTTTCTGGAACTTCTATCGAAAAGTTCAACCTCTCAATGTTGTTTAATTCACAGTCATTACACGTCCTTTTGTTAGGCATTTCTGACCTGCTCCTATAGGCCTGGGCGATATGGACAAAAACACATATCACAATATTACCTCAATGTCTATATTAGTACTATATTGTGGGGATGACAATCAGCTAGAACTAAATAACGGTTCTAATTAGCTGGTAATTATATGTACTTGTTTTATTTTGATTTGTTGATAGAACCAAACCTCCTGTTAACTCAGTCAGGCCAAGTGCATATGAGTCTATTTTAAGACCATGTGTGCTACTCGTCCAATCTAATCACTGGTTCAACTTCCACCATGCTGCCAAATCATAAACTCTGATCTACCAGCTAGGTCTTCCAGTAATACTCTATACTTACCATTGTCGCCTTTATTATGCAGTTACCAGCCTTCCTGCTCTGTCTCCAGATTCTGTCTCCTTTGACTTTGGATCTCTGTCTCTGCCTGTATCAGCTACCACTCATCTGCCCAATCTAAATGTACTTTCTTCGCCCTACTTAGCTTTGCCCTGGCTTTCCGCTTCCCTGGCTTTCCCCCTGGCCTGCATATCAGAATATTGAATGAAATAGACTTTAACTGCATCTGTATCTCTGTGCTCTACATTTGGGTTCTTAATTCTACCGTGACAGGGGGGGGCTTGTGAGAGACGCCTGAGACATCTGATTCATACTCAATGAAATGGAAAGCAATATCCTAGAACACGTTAAATGCAAATGCATCATGCAATAATCCAGCTCATAAGCTGCTTGCCTTCAGTCATACACACATTGGGAGTTGATTGGCTATTTTCGCTATTAGTTGTACGATGAAGTATTTACACTATAGAGCTTAAGTGGTTAATTGCAATATGGAACACAATGGCAATAACAATGACATTACATATAATACCTTATTCCTTTGAGGATCTTAGCCTAAAGATGACCCCAAATCACATGAGGTAATGAATGAAACTATGCACGGGACATCTTGCTCAGGTAAGCCCTATCCTGACACAGCAAAGCCTCGTACAAATTGCAGCATAATAAGCCCCGCCAAAAGCCATTTGCGCACCTCATTACACTGTGCCTCTGGGAATATGTTTGCAAGCAGCTTAAGACAATAACTATACACAGATGCATCTGGATGAAGCTAAGAACTAATTTAGAATGTTTACTTTCGGGTTGGAAGGTTGGAACAGAAACCTAAAAAGACAGACATAATGAGCAAGTGGAAAGAACTTTTTAACAGTCCTAATTGAAAGTCACCTAATGGGAGGACAGAGGGGTTTAGTTGTTATGTGCAGAAAAGTAGTCATGCCTGATGCCCAGAAGCCTGTGTTCCTTTGGATGAGCAGTTGGTTTCCCATGCAGGAGGCCTGGGTTTGATTCCAGGAGGTTACAATTGTGGGCTCATCCTGTGGCTGGATATATAAGAGTAGCATGCATGAAGCCCAGAAGCCTAATATCTCCCTTGGCCAGGGATTCCCCTTTGCCTGAGCGACATACGTTATTTTGCCCATAGTGGTTCGAATGTGGGTGGTTACAAATGCAATGGCCTCACCTCTACCAACCTCAGAAATGAATGGCATTTGAGGAACTCAGAATCTGTCCCAAGAGGACACTGAACTTGCATCCCATTGTCCTGCCAGAAAGTTTTCATATGCAGACGGAATTCCACACCATATGGTGTATACACCATAGCAACCCTAATGATTATCTGTAGTCTTGTATTAGCACAAAAGCTGAACAACAGGGACTGTACGCTAGCGACAAGCAGTAACGGGTAGGAATCTCACATATGCACGGGGGAGAAGAAAATGCCAAATGAAGGTGCTAATGGGGGAGCGAGGCTGTGGGCAGGAATGAGCCCCCCGATAGGATCCATTATGTAACCAAACACTCCTCCCATCCTTCCTGTTGTCAGCGCAGCAGAGTCAGTGGCGAGACATTTGTGGCGTGCAGCACTACAGCAACAACTAACTGCATTCACAGTGCAGGTGTGTGCTGCACTCAACAACCCCTGAAATCTCTTTCTATCCAAGCTGCAAATCTGTGGAGCGTCAAAGCTAATGTGTGTTGTTGTGGATAGATGTTTCTCTCAGCAAGCACTGTATGATCTTCTGCCTGAAATGTCTTGGCTGATGGTGGCAAAGCACAGTCGCATTGATTATGATGAATTCTGAACATCTATGAAGCACCAACAAAGTGCTATGTTCACTAAATGGACTACAGCTCTGAATAGAGTAGAGGAATGCTATTATGCTACAGACAATGAACTGTCTGAAAGCTGTGATGGCTGGAGTACAGTGCAGTGTCTTGTATTTTTCTTTTCATGCGATTCTCCTCTCAGAAATATTCAAATCCTGCAGCGGCAATGAAATTCAAAGTGTGATTAAAGTCAACTAAACCTTTTTATTTTTCTCTCTCTGCATCTTTACATGATCCTTTCCCTAAAATGTCCTTTGTTCCACCTTTCATTGCATGTATTATAGCCTACATGGGACACATTTGCTCTTTTACTGTTGTTGTTGTTGTTGTTGTTGTTGTTGTTGTTGTTGTTGTTGTTGTTGTTGTTCCATGTTCATCTCACTGTGCTGCTGTGGTTATCCACATTTCTCCCTGGAAGAACAAAGATCATTGGACAATCAGTAGGTCTCATAAACAGTAGGGCTGGTAAAAAAAAAAAAAGCAAAAAAATAAAGTGAAAGCATGGAGTTTTGAGTTCTGTATTCTTTTAGATTAAAAGCTGTAACTTGAATTTGGTAATGATATTTTGGGTGGGGTCTGTTCGGTTTCGGGCAGGTATACGTGGTGGAGGTACTGTAGAGGCAGCTATAATAAACGGGGGGTAGGGGCAAGTATAGGAGGTGGAGGTAGGGTCAGGTATAAGAGGTGAAGGTAGGGGAGGTATAAGAGGTGAAGGTAGGGGAGGTATAAGAGGTGGAGGTAGGGGCAGGTATAAGAGGTGGAGGTAGGGGCAGGAATAAGCGATGGAGGTAGGGGCAGGTATAAGAGGTGGAGATAGGGTCAGGTATAAGAGGTGAAGGTAGGGGAGGTATAAGAGGTGGAGGTAGGGGCCGGTATAAGAGGTGGAGGTAGGGGAGGTATAAGAGGTGGAGGTAGGGGAGGTATAAGAGGTGAAGGTAGGGGAGGTATAAGAGGTGGAGGTAGGGGCAGGTATAAGAGGTGGAGGTAGGGGCCGGTATAAGAGGTGGAGGTAGGGGCCGGTATAAGAGGTGGAGGTAGGGGAAGGTATAAGAGGTGGAGGTAGGGGAAGGTATAAGAGGTGGGGGTAAGCTTGTGAGTTGGTGTTTCACCTGTACCGAAGTGGGGTCAGTCAATGAAAAGAAAGTGAAGGAGAGACAAACATGGGGATGGAGAGATGGAGATGGACCCAATGAAATATTGAACAAAAAAGGTGCTCTATTTTTAGAAGCAGGGGGAGAGCTTCAGTTGTATTATTGATGTAGCTGTGCAAGTGTGTGTGCTTGCTAGCTGGATGAGGCTATCCTGGTGATAAAGGTGTGTTTGTGTTTGTGTCTGCTTGTCTGTGCATTTGTGTATGCTTGTGTATGCTTGTTTATGCTTGTGTATGCGCACACACTGGCGCATTAGTGTCTGTGAGACACAGCCGTGGCTGAAGAAATATTGCTCTAGAGGATTTTGTACATAATATTTTTAAAGAATGGCTGGTGGTTAAAAACAAGAGATGGGGAACAAAAGCAGAGATTCCTGCAGGAACAGAATAGAATCATGCATTATATTCACCAATAAATGGGACATGGACAGAGAGGAGGGACT
This sequence comes from Gymnoscopelus microlampas, assembly GCF_963454915.1. NCBI lineage: Eukaryota > Metazoa > Chordata > Actinopteri > Myctophiformes > Myctophidae > Gymnoscopelus > Gymnoscopelus microlampas. The sequence continues at coordinate 15,741,740 of NC_139948.1, forward strand.
TGAAACATTGAGAGCAAGGCAGGGTGAGAGAGGAAGTGTGATGGAGAGAATGCAGATGTGTGAGTGTGAGTGTGTGTGTGTGTGTGTGTGTGTGTGTGTGTGTGTGTGTGTGTGTGTGTGTGTGTGTGTGTGTGTGTGTGTGTGTGTGTGTGTGTGTGTGTGTGTGAGTGAGTGAGTATGTTGTTAGAAAGAAACCCATCTACCCTCACTTTTTGAAGTATCAACATTGTTATTACACACATACACATGCACACATACGCACGCACGCACGCACGCACAGATACATGCACATTGTGTACTGCTGTGAGGATTTTCAAGGACTTTCAACTGATATCCAACAATAATTCTAACCTCATTCATGCCATAACCTCTAAGCCGAACATTAACCATTAGCTGTATAGATGAATGGGTAGAGTCTGCCCAGTCTATGTGTCAAAGTGTCCCTGACCAAGACATTTAACCCCTATTAGCAGCCAGCCACTGCTCCAAATAGGATGGGTAATGTAGAGGATCCTTGTTGCAAATACCCCAACAACAACTAAAGGGGACACAATTATTAATATAATTATTATTATTACTGCTACATGCCTAACTTAAAGTCATACTGTGTAACATTAATTTTATTAGTCTTTTTTTGCGATACTGCTTGTAGTGCTGTTGTCATTACAGTGTTTGTGTCACAGCCGGCTCCTCAACCTTTGGACTTCGACCATGTTCGTCAACTTGGACAATAATTTCCTTGTTTGGTTTAGGTTCATTTTTGTTTGCCTGATTTACGTTTACTTGTTTAGTTCTGCAACTCTGTATTTAGTATGTTCTGTCTAGGTCTGAGTTCTGTTAGTCTGTTAATTCCCCAGGTGTTTCTTGTGTATCATGTATTTTGTGGTAGTAATTGGTAAATGGACAGCATTTATATAGGCCTAGCGCTTTTCTCCAAAGCGCTTTACAATGTATTTCACGTTCACATACCCACGGCCACGGCGGAGAAAACCATTAAAGACACCAACCTGCTCATTGGGAGCAGTTCAGTGTCTTGCTCAAGGACACTTCGACACGTAGCCAGGATGAGCCCGGGGATCGAAACTGGAGCCTTCGGATTCCAAGACGGCCGCTCTACCTCCTGAGCCACTGCCGCCCTGCCCGGTGTTGTCCTTGCGCTTCCTGTCTACCCTGGCTAATAATTGTCTTGTCTCTCCACCCTGATTATTAGTTAACCCTAGTCACCTGTGTCCTGTTTGCCCCGGCCTATCCCTGTGTTGATTGTCAGTTGATTCACCTGTGTCCTGTCAGTGCTGTGTCTATTTAAACTACCCTGTGTAGTTGGTTAGCCAATTGTTGTTTAGTGTTTAAGCCGTGGACTTTCTTATCGGTTTGAGTTTATGTTTTGTCAGCCCTGCTGGTTACCAAAACTTTATGAATGAACCTTGCCTGCCTGCTTGTCCTGCATTTGGGTCCTATTCCACACTCGTACCGTAGTAAGACAGTTTGTCTGTACTTGAGTACAACTTAACCACTTAAACCCTCTTGACTTAATGAACTGGACCTGAGTTGGTTCTGTTGTCATTACACCACCACCACTACTGTACAAGCCTAACCCCAACCTTTAACTTAACATGAACTCTAATTATAACCCAAAGGCTTAACCCAAAAACGTCTTGCAAACTGAGGACCAGTCTTCTTTTTCCATAACATTTTTCATCAAACTATGGTTGTGAAGACATTTTGGTTCTCAAAGAGATAGCAGTAGAGTGCATGCACACACGCACGCACATACACACACGTTCACTAAGACTTATGCAACGCAACACATGTGCATCTACCGTACACACATACTGTACCTGCGGGGTTTACAAGCTGTGGAAGTCTGTGAAGCTCATGGAGACCCATGGGATTTCGCGTCAGGATGTCTCATCTTTTATCCTCTTTGATGTTTTTTAAATCACAATTCATGGATATCCAATACACTGACTACACCGATTGATTTCATACATAAATGACATTATTTATTTAATCACTTGTCAATGCTGTTTGCACATTTTTACGTTACATTTGCGTTTGTCTTGATTGTGCTGTTTTTATTATTTGTGTATTTATTATAAAATAAATAAATGCATGAATAAACAAACCTGCTGCTTCTTTTAACCTAATCATATGGCATGCACCGTATGTACAGATCTGCATATGATGCTATTTTCTAACATCATACAATATGCTAGATGTGAATATGTATAGATCTTTGACCTGTTTCCATCGTATGTTTTCTCTTTGCTCTTCCTCAATCTCTGTCCGCCTCTCTTTTCATGAAAAAGGAAAAAAAAATAACCCTCTTCTGACAATAAAGTTGATTTTGATACTAAAACAAAAAGTGTAATATAAAAAAAAGGATGGATGATTGACATAAGAATATGGGACATGGTCTAATTGAATTTAGGGTTTGATCCAAGTCAATCCTAAAGCACACACAAAACTGTAGATTTTTGTCCTCATGCCATCAGGACATTATTCTTCACTGTTACAAGTGCCAGCCTGTATTGGTATTCTACACCACGAACACATGCAGAATATGTTAAACACACTTATGGTTGTAAACCCGTTGGTCCCTGATGTGTGTAGTATGTCTTCCCTGCCTCGTGCATCCACAGACATGCACTATAAAAATCTGAGTCCTAATTTACAAATGGATAAATTATGTGTATGGGTTTACTTTAGACACGCACGCACGCACGCACGCACACACACACACACACACACACACACACACACACACACACACACACACACACACACACACACACACACACACACACACACGAAATGAAAAACAGAGTGTGATAGAGAGAAAGTGCAGGCGAGAATTTGACATGCGGGAGAATCAACACATCTTTACTGAGATTATCCTGCGCGTGTGTGCGTGTGTGTGTGTGTGTGTGTGTGTGTGTGTGTGTGTGTGTGTGTGTGTGTGTGTGTGTGTGTGTGTGTGTGTGTGTGTGTGTGTAAAATACAGTGCCCCTGTTTATTTTTTATAGCACACATTTAAATGTTCCACTACCATAAATCAGTAAATTCACCATCAACGCAGTTCAGGTCCTTCACTTACAAAAATCCTGGTTATTCAACAAAACAAGGAAAGGAAAAGACAAATGGGACATTGAGGAGGCAATATTTAAACGGCAGGACAGCAGGAAAGAAGGGTAAAGTACATGAGAACCCAGGAAAAAAACGAAAGGGTTTACAGGTACTGTATGTGTTAGCGGTCACACTAATCCATAATTATAGAGGTCACGGCAACTCTGATCCGTTGCGTGCAGTGAGGACTACCCGTTTAACTGGATGACTTTAAGTCAGACGATTTTTAAAGCTGAAATCCGGGACTTATTTTCATGAATAAAACCAATGTGCATGTTTATACAAAATGTAACCACATCTAGCAGTGGTTGGAGGTCTTCCTGCTCTTCCATTGAGAAACATATACCCCAGTGTCGGGTATGACACTACACTGATTGAATAATAGCACTGCCTGAAGCTTAAAAACCACAGAACTTCCCCGGCCAAGAGGAGAGTCCTTCTTAATTCCCTCTTGGATGATTGTATACAGTAAATATTTTGTCTCCCATGGGGGAGACCAGGGTTCGAATCCATGGTGTCACTGTTGGAATTACCCCTGTCCGTTGGGACATACAACTTACAGATTGCAGCTTTGAGGATATAGAGAGAAATAATCAAATGAAGCTATGTCTTCATGTGACCTGTGACCTGCACGCTCAGATACTGTTAGCGTGCATGGACAGATGCAATAGCAAAGTATTGCGAGGGATTTGCAGCAGGCATGCAGGGAATATGAAAAGCAATACAAACAAAATCCTCAGCCTTCATTTATCCATTTGTAACTCTGAGAGGGTACAAATGTAGCCAAATGAATCGTAAGGTTAGGGGTCCGTTTGGTTAGATTTGAAAACTGTCTGTCTGTTAAAGTAAAACCCATGATTTCACAGGTTTTTGTCTCCGGCAGACTAAAAGGCATGGTGAGAGAGTATGTTTTGCACCCTGTCCGTCCGTCTGTGTGTCCTGTCAGTCCGTTAGCAGCTAATCTCCGGCACCGTTGGCCCGGTCGCTGCGAAACTGTGCACACGCACTCCCTGGATGCCAATTCATAACCTCTGCCCCAAATCTTTCACATGGGCCTGTTATAGCGCCACCAGGAGGCCGATTTGTGCAAAACCCATTTTTTGATAGTACTCCTACAGATTTTATCCAAACGTCATGCAAATCCGTACCCAGTATCTCTATAGTCATGTGATCAACACGAATCTGTCCGATTTTCCAGATTCCATCCTCATTGGCTACGGTTGGCTTCCAAAGTTTGCAGGATTGGTCAGTTTTGAACAAAATGCCTCAAATTATGAACACAGCTTGCCATTTCCGTGACATTTCACACGCACATTCCCACTAGGCCGAGGAAGAAATGCCACCCTTTTCACATTGGCCTGTTATAGCGCCACCAGCAGGTCTAACTTAGCATAACATATTTTTGGAACAAAATGCCTCAAATCATGAATGCAGTGTCCGATTGCCGTCAAAGCCCTAAGAAGAAATGGCACCATTTTCACATCGGCCTAATATAGCGCCACCAGCAGGCCACAATAACGTACCTGACCTGGCGGAGACCTGTGCTCCGAGGAGCACTTTTTCTAGTTTAACTTGTGTCTGTGCTGCTTTATGACTTACGTGCTTCAAAATAAACAGCCCCTTTGAGGACATTAGAGATTTCTAGACCAGTGTGTCCCCATGGGTGCATCTTATTTGACGATGGCAACCGAGGGTGACAGCATGCAAATAGTACACTTTTCAAAGGAAAATAATCTAATAACTAGGTGGCCCCAAAAGCTTTTTTTCATAACATGGTTTTTAATGACTGTCAGCATTCATCTTCCACTTTCACTCGCGTTGAACCTGCAAGTTGCATACCATATATATTTTCAGATGTCAGGTGTTTCAGGTTTTCGGCTGTGTTTATTGTCTCCGCCAGGCCGAAAGGCATGGCGAGAGAGTATGTTTTACCCCCTGTCCGTCCGTCCGTCCGTCCGTCCGTCCGTCCGTCCGTCCGTCATTCGATCTGTCTGTGTACAGCTAATCTCCGGCACCGTTGGCTTGCTCGCAGCCAAACTGTGCACACACAGTCCCTGGATACCAGAGCAGAACCTCTGCCCCAAACGGGTATTTCAGATTTTTCAAATTCCATCCTGATTGACTAAAATTGCCTTCCAAAGTTTGCAGGAATGCTCCGTTTTGAACAAAATGCCTCTAAAAATGAACACAGCATGCAATTTCCGTGAAATTTTGCACGCACATTCCCAATACGCCAAGGAACAAATGCCACTTACATTTTTTAAAATCAGCCTCATGGTGGCGCTATAACAGGCCGATTTGTGTTTTTTCCTGTAACTGCACCGATCTGTGTAAAATTTTGTATGCACACTCTCTAGAGGCCAAAACCTTGCATTTTTCACATTTGGCTTTTATAGCGCCACCAGGAGGCCGACTTATGTAAAACAATTTTTTTGATTGTAAGCCTTCAGATTTTATCAAAATTTCACGCAAATCGGTACACAAGATCTCTATAGTCATGTGATCAAGACGGATCTGTTAGATTTTTCATATTCCATCCTGATTGGCTAAAATTGACATCTAAAGTTTGCAGGAGTGGCCGGTTTTTAACAAAATGCCGCAAATCATGAACGCAGCGTCCGATTGCGGTGAAACTTTGCACGCATATTCGCACTATGTTGAGGAACAAATGCCACCCTTTTAACATTGCCCTATTATAGCGCCACCTTGAGGCCAATTTTTGCAACAGTTTTCTTTTTTATATTACTCCTACAAATTGTGTCCAAACATCATGCAAATCGGTACACATTATCTCTATAGTCAAGTGATCAAGATGGTTCTGTCCAATGTTTTATATATTCCATCCTGATTGGCCAATTCCGAACATTGCTGGCCCATAATAATCTACCTGACCTGGCGGAGACCTGTGCTCCGCGGAGCAGTTTTTCTAGTTTATTGTGTTATTCATTGTACAATGTCTCTACCACGCCTTCGGCCTGGCGGAGACATTGTATTGCACCCTGTCTGTCCGTCCGTGAGCAGCTAATCTCTGGCACCGTTGGCCCGATCGACGTGAAACCGTACACATGCACTCCCTGCATGCCTGGATTTTTCACATCTGCCTGTTATAGCGCCACCAGGAGGCCAATTTTTGCAACAACAAAAAAATATATATTACTCCTACAGATTTTATCTAAACATTACGCAAATCACAATATCTCTAAAGTCATGTGCTCAAGACGGATCTGTCCAATTTTTCATATTCCATCCTGATTGGCTAAGGTTTGCAGGAGTGGCTCATTTTGAACAAAATGGCTCAATTCATAAACGCAGTGTCCGATTCCCACTAGGCTGAAGACGAAATGCTACCCTTTTCACGTTGCCCTGTTATAGTGCCACCAGGAGGCTGATTTTTACCTAACCAATTTTTTTTATATTACTCCTACAAATTCTGTCCAAACATCACCTTTTCTAGTTTTTACTATACAGTACTGTGTCATGAGCTATTTTCTGTAACTACCCAAGTCACATGAAAGGCATTGACCATTTCACTGTGTTTAAAAATAGAACCGGAATATGAGTCCCAAACCTGTAGTGCTAACCAATTAAAGCTCTCCGGCAGTAAAACAGGTTCTAGGTCCATATATATCTGCTGCTTCACAATGAAGGCTAATGTGAGAAACTGACCTTTATTAGAATATCATTTTTGATAAATCCCTACTACTAAATGAACAAATTTCCGCATCCATTTTTCTTCTCAGTGGGTTGACCAATCGATCTGAAATTGCACATGGGCATTGACCATTGGCATATGGAGGGGATGCCAATGGTCAAACTTACGTTTTCTCAAATTTAAGGCCTGATGGATGTCCCCGCAAGCTATCTGTAACTGATAGTTGGTAGTTGGTTGTCAGGGTGACATCACAACCAGTCGTGACCAGGCATCCCCGGGTATGTATTAACTGGAATTAAGCTGAAGTCTCAATGATGAGTGCAAGAAAAACAAGTGCAGAAATCCCAGACAGAATTAAAAAAAACCTGAATTTTAGAAGGGCTTCTTCCTGCATCTCTATAATTGCTGTTAATCAGGAAAATGCTGTCCTTGCCCTGCATGTTAGCAGTCTTTACACTCTGCCAATGCAGTGTGGGTGTTTTAGAATCTTAATAACTTACCAAGGCAAAACTTTCTTCAACAATCTTTCTCTCCAGTACAGAGATGCCGTCGCTACGACACGTCTGCAGCCTCTCCAGCAGAAGAGAAGGTGCCAGGTGGAGACCTTGATCGAGTCTCTCTCTCTCTCTCTCTCTCTCTCTCTCTCTCTCTCTCTCTCTCTCTCTCTCTCTCTCTCTCTCTCTCTCTCTCTCTCTCTCTCTCTCTCTCTCTCTCTCTCTCTCTCTCTCTCTCTCTCTCTCTCTCTCTCTCTCTCTCTCTCTCTCTCTCTCTCTCTCTCTCTCTCTCTCTCTCCTCTCTCTCCATGTCTCCTTTTGTGTTTTCCAGGGCTGAAGTACATCCCTTCATTAGACCACGTCCCCTGACAGCTCTTTCCAGTGCTTTCCACAGCTTGTCTGACAGCCGAGCGCTGCATGCACAGGCATGGAGGATTCCCACCTACACACTGTCCAAGCCTGGTTCCTTCCTCCTCGCCCATAGACACTTGCCACGGACAAACTATATATACACAGATCATGAAAGATCCTGTATGGCACATTACAGACACAACGATGGGTGGCATGGACACAGTGCATGCACTGAATCATAACATGATGTCATTGTCAAGAAGTCATGCCTGATGTACTGTATACTTGGTTGCACGCTGTGTCGCGCACCGAAAATAGCCGATCTACAAGCGGAGCACCGTGTCACCGTTTAATGTGCTGTGAGCTTGTAGATCGGCCATTTTCAGTGGCTGATGACATAAGCTTGGGACATGGAACAGGAAACACACGAGGCCATGTGACAGCCCTGAATGGGTCATGTGGTCTCTGCTCATGGCACATCGCATGTGATTTACACTGCAAGTCATACATTATGCTGAACCCTCACCTCACATCTGTCGCTGTGTATGCAAAACGATAAGCCAATCGAGGATTACCGGGATTTGAAGGAAAACCTATTAAACACGTTTGTGTTGATGAGTAGGCTATGGTCGGCTCTGAAAGGTTAGGTGGCTTTATTTGAATTCACGTGTCTAATGGTAAAACCGACAATTATGGTTGAAATTGCCTCATCAGTTAATTTGCATTTGTTGTAGGGCCACAATCATCATCGTAATAATACAGATTTTTGTGTGGGCTTGTTTTCTAGTCACAAAGCAATAAAAGCGAAGTGGTTCAAACCACAGTACTCAATATGCTTTTGGCAGAATTCTGTATACAGAATCTGTAACGAGCAAAATTGAATACCCGCGGCAGACAGTAGATTTGAACCTGGGAATGTTTGATGCCTTATTCATAATGTATAATCCCCTCAAGTAGTGAAGCACTGCTCTGCACGGATTTACTACAGAACAACCGTCCAACACAAGTGACTGCATGGCACTGAAGATTGACGCACTTCAGACCAAGACGCACTGTAGCAAGAAACAAAAGCAGAAGAGCACAAGAGTCACTTTCTATGCCCTCACTTGACTGAACGTAGCCAGTGAGAGTTGTAAAGATTCAGGATTCAATACTTTAGGTTCAGCTACAGTATTTCATTGTCAAATCACAGCTGTAGCTAAATTTCAGAAATAATACAAAAATCACACCCAGTGTGAAGTGGGCGGTGTGTGGTCATCACAACATGACTCACTTTAAAAAAAGGATAAATGACTTTTTTTAAAGTCCATACTGCTATTCATAGGGCTGCACATGTGTCATGTGTTTCGCTAGCCAATCACAGTCCTGAATTTGAAAAGTCAGCCAATCACATTACAGTTAGTGGTGATGACACTAGCTGTAATGTGATTGGCTGACTTTGCAAAAGTATCGATTTGCATTAACAATGGAAGGGTTAGGAGGTATACAAATCTTTTGGTCGGTGTCCAAAACTCACTTATAGGGGGCGGCTACACCGCCCCAAAAATAAGGACGCAGTAGGAAGATTCAATCCGACCAATAAGCCCATATCAGGGATCTCCATATATGGGCATTAAAGAGACATGTATAGACAGATACAGATATCTCCATATATGGGCATAAAAGGGACTCAAGCAACAGACAGACAGACAGATACAGAGGTCTCCATATATGGACACAAAAGGTACACAGACAGACAGACAGGCACAACGGGTACTCTGACAATGGGTACAGCGGGTATTTCAAAACCGGTTGGGGCATGCATTCCCAACTTGGATCGCTCCCAACTTGCATCGTTCCCGAGTAGGCTGGTCCCCATTGGGCAACGGTCTAATAATACTAATAAGCACAATAAAATAAATCGCACATGACCTACACAATGAAAATAGGTGCACAGATCCATTATGTAAGACAGCTGCCCAAGAAGAAAGGCCAAGTCACAGACCACTCCAAGGCATATAAGAGATCTAGTAGAATTTTTGAATAAAGTGTCAGGGTAGGCTACTTCAAAAAGACTATCCTCCACTTGCATTGTCAGTTTTCATAAAGTGCTGATTGAGGAGCCATTCCATCTCACTGTAAAGTGCTGTTGGAGGAAAGAAAAGGTTTTTGTTTAGTGTTTCCATGCAGGGGAGGAGTATTGCTTAATTTATACTCTGTTGTACGATGGAATCGAGCACCGAAAATAGCACTGTAGTTCTACAAGCTCGCAATATGTGTTGCATCTGCATTGTATGACACAGTATAAATTGTGCTTTAAACTGTCATTCAATGAAATTACAAGAGTGAAAGCAATATGTTCCATGCTCTATGTCTTTATATGGACATATTTTGAAAATAATCTGCTGATTCATAAAGCAACAAAAAATCCCTTCAAAATGGCCGACATGAAAACATGAAATCTAGGGTAGAGAGAGAAGAGTTACTTGTATAGTAGACAACATATGGCTTATGTAAATGACCAAAGTATCAAAGTCATGAAAACTGATGATCCATAAAACGGAACCGTACACAGGAATGAGCAAACCCAGGGGGGGAAGTAACCCAGAGATGCGATATGAGTACATTACAAGCAGGCTGTTTGCTTATTCACATACAAATATACGCTCATAAAACTTCCCATGAATATGTAAGCACTTTGCGGTTCCTGTGCATTTGACAGCAGATTAGATCAAAAGAAGCTACATGATAAATGGATCAGTAGCGAAAGAGATTTCTGTGCCCAAATTAGAGATTGTGAGGCCGTTCAGCACATACTGTACAGGCAATGCAAAGAAGAACAGACACTATACATGTGTTTTAGCTACACTGGTTTACCCAGGCTTTATGCCCTCATGTTTTAAATGTTTTGTTTCCGTTTCTTAGGTCTTTTTAGTGGTGTGATGATTATTGTCTCCGCCAGGCCGAAAGGCATGGCGAGAGAGTATGTTTTACCCCCTGTCCGTCCGTCCGTGTGTCCGTGTGTCCGTCCGTGTGTCCGTCCGTCATTCGATCTGTCTGTGTACAGCTAATCTCTGGCACCGTTGGCTTGCTCGCAGCCAAACTGTGCACACATAGTCCCTGGATACCAGAGCAGAACCTCTGCCCCAATTTTTTCACAGGGGCCTGTTATAGCGCCACCAGGAGGCCGATTTGTGCAAAACACATTTTTTGACAGTACTACTACAGATTTTGTCCAAAAATCCCGCAAATCGGTACACAGTATCTCTATAGTCATTAAACGAAACGGGTCTTTCAGATTTCTCATATTCCATCCTGATTGGCTAAAAATGTCTTCCAAAGTTTGCAGGAGTGCTCCGTTTTGAACAAAATGCCTCAAATCATGAACACAGCATGCAATTTCCGTGAAATTTTGCACGCACATTCCCATTAGGCCGAGGAAGAACTACCATTTGAACATTTTCAAATCAGCCACATGGTGGCGCTATAACAGGCCGATTCGTGTTTTTACCTATAATTGCACCGATCTGTGTAAAACTTTGTACGCACACTCCCTATAGGTCAAGGAAAAACATTTGCCCTGCATTTTTCACATCTGCCTTTTATAGCGCCACCAGGAGGCCGACTTATGTAAAACACATTTTTTTATACTACTCCTTCCAATTTTATCCAAATGTCACGCAAATCGGTACACATGATCTCTATAGTCATGTGATCACGACGGATGTGTTTAATTTTTTATATTCCATACTGATTGGCTAAGATTGACATCTAAAGTTTGCATTATTGGCTTGTTTTGAACAAAATTCCGCAAATCATGAACGCACCGTCCAATTGCGCTCAAACTTTGCACGCACATTCACACTATGTTGAGGAACAAATGCCACCCTTTTAACATTGGCCTGTTATAGCGCCACCAACAGGTCTAATTTAGCGAAACACATGTTTTTAACAAAATGCCTCAAATCATGAATGCAGTCAGTGTCCGATTGTCGTGCAAGGCCTAAGAAGAAATGGCACCCTTTTCACGTTGGCCTATTATAGCGCCACCAGGAGGCCACAATAGCCTACCTGACCTGGCGGAGACCTGTGCTCCGAGGAGCACTTTTTCTAGTTTTTTTATGCAATTGCTTATTGTAGCACTTTGAGATTTTCACAAATGTAAAGTGCATTATAAACTAGAAAAAGTGCTCCTCTTCCAAAATCCATTATTGTCTCCGCCAGGCCGAAAGGCATGGCGAGAGAGTATGTTTTACCCCCTGTCCGTCCGTCCGTCCGTGTGTCCGTCCTTCGATCTGTCTGTGTACAGCTAATCTCCGGCACCGTTGGCTTGCTCGCTGCGAAACTGTGCACACACACTCCCTGGATACCAGAGCAGAACCTCTGCCCCACATTTTTCACAGGGGCCTGTTATAGCGCCACCAGGAGGCCGATTGGTGCAAAACACATTTCTTGACAGTACTCCTACAGATTTTGTCCAAACAGCATGCAAATCGGTACACAGTATCTCTATAGTCATTAAACGAAACGGGTCTTTCAAATTTCTCATATTCCATCCTGATTGCCTAAAAATGTCTTCCAAAGTTTGCAGGAGTGCTCCGTTTTGAACAAAATGCCTCAAATCATGAACACAGCATGCAATTTCCGTGAAATTTTGCACGCACATTCCCTTTAGGCCGAGGAAGAAGTGGCATTTGAAAATGTTCAAATCAGCCTCATGGTGGCGCTATTACAGGCCGATTCGTGTTTTTACCTATAATTGTACCGATCTGTGTAAAACTTTGTATGCACACTCCCTATAGGTCAAGGAAAAACCTTTGCCCTGCATTTTTCACATCTGCCTTTTAACATTGGCCTATTATAGCGCCACCAACAGGTCTAATTTAGCGAAACACATGTTTTTAACAAAATGCCTCAAATCATGCAGTCAGTGTCCGATTGTCGTGCAAGGCCTAAGAAGAAATGGCACCCTTTTCACGTTGGCCTATTATAGCGCCACCAGGAGGCCACAGTAGCCTACCTGACCTGGCGGAGACCTGTGCTCCGAGGAGCACTTTTTCTAGTTATTATTGTCTCCGCCAGGCCAAAAGGCATGGCAAGAGAGTATGTTTTACCCTCCGTCCGTCCGTCCGTCCGTCCGTCCGTCCGTCCTGTCCGTCTGCTAGCAGCTAATCTCTGGCACTGTTGGCCCGGCTGCTGCGAAACTGTGCACGCACACTCCCTGGATGCCAATTCAGAACCTCAAATTTTTCAGATTGGCCTGTTATAGCGCCACCAGGAAGCCGATATGTGCAAAACACATTTATTGATACTACTCCTACAGATTTTGTCCAAACATCACACAAATCGGTACACAGTATCTTGGCTTCCAAAGTTTGCAGAATTGCAGAATCCGTTTTGAACAAAATGCCTCAAATCATGAACGCAGCATGCAATTTCCGTGAAATTAAGCATGCACATTCCCTTTAGGCCGAGGAAGAAGTGGCATTTGAAAATGTTCAAATCAGCCTCATGGTGGCGCTATTACAGGCCGATTCGTGTTTTTACCTATAATTGTACCGATCTGTGTAAAACTTTGTATGCACACTCCCTATAGGTCAAGGAAAAACCTTTGCCCTGCATTTTTCACATCTGCCTTTTATAGCGCCACCAGGAGGCCGACTTATGTAAAACATTTTTTTTTATACTACTCCTTCCAATTCCATCCAAATTTCACGCAAATCGGTACACATGATCTCTATAGTCATCTGATCACGATGGATGTGTTTGATTTTTTATATTCCATACTGATTGGCTAAGATTGACATCTAAAGTTTGCATTATTGGCTTGTTTTGAACAAAATTCCGCAAATCATGAACGCACCGTCCAATTGCGCTCAAACTTTGCATGCGCATTCACACTATGCTGAGGAACAATTGCCACCCTTTTAACATTGGCCTATTATAGCGCCACCAACAGGTCTAATTTAGCGAAACACATGTTTTTAACAAAATGCCTCAAATCATGAATGCAGTCAGTCTGATTGTCGTGCAAGGCCTAAGAAGAAATGGCACCCTTTTCACGTTGGCCTATTATAGCGCCACCAGGAGGCCACAATAGCCTACCTGACCTGGCGGAGACCTGTGCTCCGAGGAGCACTTTTTCTAGTTTTATACTACTCCTTCCCATTTTATCCAAATTTCACGCAAATTGGTACACATGATCTCTATAGTCATGTGATGAAGACGGATGTGTTTGATTTTTCATATTCCATCCTGATTGGCTAAGATTGACATCTAAAGTTTGCATTAGTGGCATGTTTTGAACAAAATTCCGCAAATCATGAACGCACCGTCCGATTGCGGTCAAACTGTCCACGCACATTCACACTATGTTGAGGAACAAATGCCACCCTTTTAACATTGGCCTGTTATAGCGCCACCAGCAGGTCTAATTTAGCAAAACAAATGTTTTTAACAAAATGCCTCAAATCATGAATGCAGTCAGTGTCCGATTGCCATGCAAGGCCTAAGAAGAAATGGCACCCTTTTCACATTGGTCTATTATAGCGCCACCAGGAGGCCACAATAACCTACCTGACCTGGCGGAGACCTGTGCTCCGAGGAGCACTTTTTCTAGTTATTATTGTCTCCGCCAGGCCGAAAGGCATGGTGAGAGAGTACGTTTTGCCCCCTGTCCGTTCGTCCGTGTGTCCGTCCGTCCGTGTGTCCGTCCGTCATTCTGTCTGTGTACAGCTAATCTGAGGCACCGTTGGCTTGCTCGCAGTGAAACTGTGCACACACATTCCCTGGATGCCACAGAAGAACCTCTGCCCAAATTTTTTCACATGGGTCTTTTATAGCGCCACCAGGAGGCCGATTTGTGCAAAACATATTTTTTGACAGTACTCCTACAGATTTTGTCCAAAAATCCCGCAAATCGGTACACAGTATCTCTATAGTCATTAAACGAAACGGGACTTTCAGATTTTTCATATTCCATCCTGATTTGCTAAAAATGGCTTCCAAAGTTTGCAGGAGTGCTCCGTTTTGAACAAAATGCCTCAAATCATGAACCCAGCATGCAATTACCTTGAAATTTTGCACGTACATTTCCACTATGCCGAGGAAGAAATGCCAATTGAAAATGTTCAAATCAGCCTCATGGTGGCGCTATAACAGGCCGATTCGTGTTTTTACTTATAACTGCACCAAATCTGTGTAAAACTTTGTAAGCGCACTCCCTAGAGGTCAAGGAAAAACCCTTGCCCTGCATTTTTCACATCTGCCTTTTATAGCGCCACCAGGAGGCCGACTTATGTATTCCATCCTGATTGGCTAAAAATGGCTTCCACAGTTTGCAGGAGTGCTCTGTTGTACCTTCCAAAAAGTGACCTTTTCAAATGGCCCGGATTTACAGAGGACTATGTCTAAAAAAATAATAATGCAAATTCTCTCTATCACACACACACACACACACACACACACACACACACACACACACACACACACACACACACACACACACACACACACACGCACGCACACACACACACACACACACACACACTCACTTCCAATAACGGTCACAACACAACCGACATGATAGTGTAGATCAGCCTTCAATTCCATAGCCACAAACCAGTCACTGAACATGTTTCACTGCCACACCGGGCCCCAACAGCAACAGAGCTACAGCAACAGAGCGTGGGGTAGCGTGGGGTAGCTATGTGTGTGGGGGTGTATGGGTGGGTGGGTGTGTGTGTGTGTGTGTGTGTGTGTGTGTGTGTGTGTGTGTGTGTGTGTGTGGGGTGTGTTTGTGTTTATAAAAGCCCTGACAGCAACAGAGCTACATCTTGAACAACATCAGCACATGACACGTACAGCATCAACAGCATACAACAAAAACATCATATAACACAAACTGCAGCAGCAGAAGCAGCATCCAGCAAAGGAAAAGGAAAAGTTACTGTAGGTGTGTCACGATTACATAATCACCTGATCGCAAGTATTTGAGATAATCGCAATACTTTTTCAGATAATCGGCATAATCGTTTCCATGTTGAAGACATTGTTCATATGTTTTCAAACATTTTCAAAAATAGTGGAAATAGCAGACTGCTATTTCCATTATTCATGTTTTTTTTAAAGTATAAAGTTATTGAATTACGCAAATTATTTGTCATATCTGACCCGTGCACCTTTTGTTCACGAAGACAGACACATTTTTATTAATAATGTTACAATGCTCAATGTACGACGCAATAATTCATTAATTTGGCCTCGTTAATCGCAATTATTTGAGCAACAATTAATATGTCATAATCGTGACAGCCCTAAAGAGGTTCCTACTTTGAGTCGTCTTCATCAGCCGTCTTCAGGGGAAACCCCCGAGAAGGACGAGGTCTTTGGCCGTTCGACCGTGCGGACCAAGTCTTCGGAGGAGTCCACCATGCAGACAAACCCATGGATAGAGAGAGATCTCCAGATCTCCATCTCTAGGGCAGGGCATCCTCGGATGAGCCTTCCAGCAGGCGTCTCCCATCATCTTCATCCTCCATACATCAGGTTGGCTTCACCAGTACTTTACATCTCTCTGGTTAGCTTCACCAGTACTTTATTAGAGGTGGATGGTCTGGGAGGGTGTTACACTGTAGGTGAGAACCTCAGTCTTCTGGGCATTTACGTATGTGTGTGGGGGTGTATGGGTGGGTGGGTGGATGTGTGTGTGGGGTGTGTTTGTGTGTGTGTGTTTATAAAATAAAAAAAGACTACATTAGGGAGTCATCTAGACCTCCTAGTTGTAGTAGTGAAGCCCAGTTCTTGCTCCCCTCCTCCACTGATGGCCTGTCTTCATAGTCCACGCTTATAATGAAGAGGAGGGGGAGGGGTGTGTGTCCCCTCCAACACCTCTGCCAGCCTTGAGTATCTGAATGAAAGAAAGAAAGGAAGAAAAATTCAAGTAACCGAGAGCTTTCTTACGTAATATTTGACCATTTGGCCAATTTAGTATTAAAAGTCATTAAATTGTAAACTTTATAAATGTGCAAATACCCTGTATGCACTTATAGGGCATAGCATTTTGTGGTGTCACAGATAGAAAACCCATAATTTTTCCCATCTAGATTTAAGAAAATATTTTGTTATACATTATTAAAGGGACATTTCACCCCTGGAAGAAAATGACCCAATGGTAATGAAGTTTAGGACTCAATTATTATTATTTTTGTGTATGATCTGTGTTTTGAGATATCTAGTAATCTTCTAACTTCTCGTGACGTTATTTACGTCACGAGATGTTATGTCATTCCTTTTCCGCACTACATGTTGTCTCGACGCGTCTCACACAGACCAGCTCCAAAGACCGCCCCAATGGGGTGTCCCCACACAGTCACTCCCATTAGCTGCGCCCCCCGTTGCAGAGTGAGACTTTACTTTACCTGAGTTATCTTCTGATAGTTGTACTTGAATGTTGACATGAAATAATAATCCTGTGTAGTGTTTCATAAGCGCAAGCGTGAAAAAAAAAGACAGCGTGGAGAGGCAGCGCTGGTAAACAAACCGTCGCGAAAGGCTAGGATAAAAATACCAAGGATTCGACAGTGATGTCACTACTATGCGACACGGAAGTAGAACTGCATGAAGATAGCAAGGATTTGACAGTGATATGACATCACTAACGAATCCTTGGACATATATGTAACTAGATGAACATGTGCTAGGTTCACGTTCTTCAGTCAGTGTTGCCAGATATTGTGAGAGAAATAAGCAACCAGGTCTAAGAAAACAAACCCAAAAGAGGATAACTAGGCCAACTTTACCTAGACATGGGATATTATATATTTGAAAATTGCCGATCTACAAGCTCACAACGCTTCGCTACCCATTGTGAGCTTGTAGATCTGCTATTTACAAAAAAATCTTGAGGGGGAAAAAGTGCAAAATGTGGAATATTTTTGACAAATATCTGTTAGGGGCTCCCTGGCACAAATTATAATTTCAGATGGGGGACTGTGGAAAAATACATGAACATGTTTGAGAACCACTGGTTTAAACAACAATCAAAACATTTGGAAACAAGCCCAAATATCAACTACATTTTAGAAAGAAGCCGCTTATAATAAGCAGACATGGCAACACTGCCATGCTGTTTGAATGTTGTCGTTGGAGATCACACCCACAGAATCTCCCCTGCCACAAGGAGGGGCAGTAAACCAAAGCATTATGGTCATTGTAGTAATGCAGCAGTCCAGTCAAACCGTAGTCAAACACACAGATTTCATTATTTTTCTGGCCATAGGGTGCAAATTTTAAATTGTGCTACTGTTATCTACTACAAATACTATTACCATTGAGTGATTGCAGTTTCTTCCAGGGGTGAAATGCTCCTTTAAGCCTGGAACCAAGCCATCCAGGATCCTGATGATACTTACTGATACTTGAGTAAAAGTACCAATACAGCAATTTTGAAATACTCAATTACAAGTACCAGTCTGGTATTCAAACTTTACTTCAGTAAAAGTACAAAAGTATTGGCATCAAAATATACTTAAAGTACCAAAAGTAAAAGTACTCATTATGAGTTTGTAGATCGGCTATTTTCAAATAGCCTAACTACTGTATATAGGCTATAGGGCTGAAGTGGTATGTTTTGTAATAATAATCCAAATCTACAAAGTAACTAGTAACCAAAGTTTTCAAATAATTTTAGTGGAGTAAAATACTTGTCTCTGGGATGTAGTGGAGTAGAAGTAAAAGTATTGGAAATGTAAAATACTCCAGTAAAGTAAAAGCTCCTCAAACTTGTACAGTACTTGAGTACATGTACTTAGTTACTTTATACCACTGACTAGGCCTGCATAGCCTGTCTTAGCATCACAATCAAACACAGCTCAACAATACAACATGACATGTTCACAACATCACATCACATCACACAACACAACAATGCTTCATCCTGACAAGTTGTTGCTTTACCAAGTAAAATAAAATAAATTAAAATAAAATGAAATTAAACACACATTCCATTAATTCCTTTAATGCTAATTAGCTAAGCTAAGTCACCTGCAGAAACTAACCTCTGTTTGGTCCGATGGAGAGAATGTCTTGTCACAAGCGTGTTTATAGCAGCTTTCATCACACACTGACAACTCTACTCAATGTTCATGTAGAGTAATTCATGTTCATGTACTGTACAGTAACATTGCAGAGCCTGTAACAAACTGTGTGTGTCTGTCTGTCTGTGTGTGTGGGGGGGGGGGGGGGGGGGGTGGCTGACAATTGGAGGACTTATAAAGCCCGCCCCTCCCTCCCTGCTCCCTTGGTGGAGTGTGCAATAGGGGCATAGCAGTTCAGTTGCGGCCACTTCCTGGTTCCACTTCAAAATACTCAATGCATTTTTCCCATTGACATTTCCAAAAATATTTATATCAATTAATGTAAGCCTAGAATCAAGCCATCCAGGGTCCTGGTGAATCATGACCATTAAACATTTTTTTCTGTGATTTTTTTTAATTTTATATCTAATTATATGATATACTATATTTAATAAATACCCTTTGTTTTGCCGTTTTCAAAAACGTTTTTTCACAGAATCAAACTTGTTATGGTCATGATTCACCAGGACCCTGGATGGCTTGATTCTAGGCTTAAAATAATTGATATAAATATTTTTGGAAATGTCAATGGGAAAAATGCATTGAGTATTTTGCAGTGGAACCATATTTATATATATATATATATATATATATATATATATATATGCCATCCATTTATATTGTAGTTATGTTAGGTTCATTCTTTAATAAACATTTGTTATTTATTTTACACCTGATATTCCTTCCCTTATTGTCTCCGCCAGGCCGAAGGCATGGCGAGAGAGTATGTTTTACCCTCCGTCCGTCCGTCCGTGTGTGTGTCCGTCCGTCCGTCCGTGTGTGTGTCCGTCCTGTCTGTGTGTTAGCAGCTAATCTCCGGCACCGTTCGCCCGGTCGCTCCGAAACTGTGCACACACACTCCAATTCAGAACCTCTGCCCCAATTTTTTCACATGGGCCTGTTATAGCGCCACCAGGAGGCCGATTTGTGCAAAACGCATTTTTTTACACTTCTACAGATTTTATCCAAACGTCATGCAAATCGGTACACAGTATCTCTATAGTCATGTGATCAACACGGATCTGTCCGATTTCCCATATTCCATCCTCATTGCCTATGGTTGGCTTCCAAAGTTTGCAGGATTGGTCCGTTTTGAACAAAAAACCTCAAACTATGCACGCAGCTTGCGATTTCCGTGAAATTTCACACGCACATTCCCACTAGGCCGAGGAAGAAATGCCACCCTTTTCACATTGGCCTGCTATAGCGCCACCAGCAGGTCTAATTTAGCAAAACACATTTTTGGAACAAAATGCCTCAAATCATGAATGCAGTTTCTGATTGGCGTGAAAGACCTATAGAATAAATGGCACCCTTTTCACATTGGCCTATTATAGCGCCACCAGGAGGCCAGAATAACGTACCTGACCTGGCGGAGACCTGTGCTCCGAGGAGAACTTTTTCTAGTTATTATTATTATTATTATTATTATACTCCATCTGTTCATTGTTGCATATCATCGCTGTCGGGTGTAAACCTTGTATGTCCAAAACTGTTACTTTTCTAAATGGAAAAAAGAACCCATGTGTTCCAATGGGTCCAGTGTGGTTATCTTTTTATTCACAAGCTCTTGTTAATACTTTTCATTGGTTCAATGTTTATAAAACTCACAGACGCACTCACTGCCAAGTAAGGCATTCATTTAAAAAAAAAAAAAACATAAAAAGTTGAAATATGGAGAATATGAGATTTCTGTCTGACAGCAACAATATGTCCTCATCTTTAATGCCCCCCCCCCCCCCTCCCCCTCCCCCTCCCCCACCCCCACCCCTTCTCCTCCTCCAATCACGGTTTAGAGAGAATACTGTCATATCAAGCATGGAGAATTACTCCAATGGTAGATGATGCATTGTATCAATTTAAGATGGCCGCTTAGCTCACACGGCCGAAAAGAAATAATTAAATTATAACCTTTAATAAAGGATAATGAGAAGAAACGTATGAAAAACTTCTGCTGCAGACCATTGGGGGAGACATAGCTCAGAAACAGAGAACAAAAACGTACTGGGAGGAGGTTATGAAGAACAATGTCTGGATCTTAATTAGCCTCTCGTGGGTGATTTTTTTCCCCCTCTTCTTCTTTTTTAAAACTGTGCTAGCAAATGCCTGGCATTTTCCTTACTCTCAAGTCAGTGTGTACTGAAGCTCCAGTGACCCTAAAATGACAGTTGTTCCCCCCGCCCCCCACCCCCATCTGGTACATCAAGGATGGCTGTAGCCTCCAGAAACTGAAGATGCAGGTTTAATTAGACTTTGGTTAAAAGCATAATGAAGATATGCAGTCGCCCATGTGTCACATACTGTATAGCCTACTGTAGCTGCTTCCACTGGTTTCATTACTAAGGAAACAATCACTTGTGCCCACTTTTTGGTCTTTTGTACCCTTTTAGGATTTTTCATCCGTAATGTTTTTTTTATTTGTTGTTTATTATTGTTTGACCTAATTCATTTTCAGTTTTGTGATGGATTGTAGGCCTACAATCCATCACAAAACTGAAAATCTGGCCCTGTAAAGGCCAACGTAAGCCATCTTGCAAAATATCCTGAGGCTGAAGTGACCTTCTCTCTGAATCTGAGTCTGGATCTTCAATAATATGTTTTTGT
Organism: Gymnoscopelus microlampas; assembly: GCF_963454915.1. NCBI lineage: Eukaryota > Metazoa > Chordata > Actinopteri > Myctophiformes > Myctophidae > Gymnoscopelus > Gymnoscopelus microlampas. The sequence continues at coordinate 15,763,081 of NC_139948.1, forward strand.
TTTTGCATTGGGCGATCTAAGGATGGTTGAGTCGGGCAGGTGGGCGGGCTTGGCAGTCCTTCCAAACATCCCTCCGCCTAACACTATACATATCATTGCTGTTAGGTAGAAACCTTGTATGTCTATATTTCAACGTTTTTTCCCTGCTCCATCATACAAGAGTGTCACACAAAAGTAGTGAAAATAGCAGATTGCGTCGCGATGAGATGCATTGTGAGCTTCCCTATGTAGTTTTTTTCCTAGTAATAAAAATAAATAAGTAAAAAAGGAATGGTTTTGGACATACAAGGTTTCCAACATGGCTATATTACCATTGGACTTTTCTGTGCACCTTCATAAACCTCAGATGCAGCTCCTATGGATTTGGGTGACTCCATGTGATTTCCTCTAGCGCCACCATTAGGCCAAAACGTCCACCTGCAGACACTTTACTGCCACACAAGATATGTCTAAAACTACTGAGTGGATTGCCATGGAATTTGCTGTTCACCTTCATGCCCACCAGACAAATGGACCCTATTTATTTCGGTGACCCGTCTGCCTTTACCTGGCACTACCATTAGACCAGAATTTCCAGTTGGGTGTAAGAGCATGGACTATCAAACTGAGATTTTAGACGCTGTAGGTGTGACATAATGAGAATCTACCCAAAAGTGGCTGTGGTCACTTAGTAGTCAGAGTTAATAGTTAACATCCCAAAACATAAAACCATCACATCACATTCTCACCTAAATTGATGTGACAGACAAAACCCCTGTGTGACTAGTGAGCATAGATCTCCAACCCAGTTAGAACCCTGAGATGAGGGGAAAAGCTGAGGCTGCTAGATTCACTAATGCTAGGCCATAAGAGAGAACACTTACCATTCAGCATTACCATAAATGGCTATCTTACCCATTTCAATATCCACTTAAAACTGCAAGAAGGCAAAAATGCAGGGTGCCAGGTGGAAAAAATACAAATAAATAACAACAAATAAAACCCTCAATAGTCCTGGCTACACACCTTCTTTTTTTTCTTTTTTTATCTAATGGCATCCGTCACACCACAGCATGAGGGTGGGAAAGTAGGGGAGCAAGTCGAGGCAGGATGCCAACATGTGAAATTACAGCCATTGATCTCTGGCGCCGGAGAATGCGGTTCCACTGTGTGTGGATACATTATTGAGGAGATGTGTCACAACAGGTGGGAATCAGGCAGCGTGCCTCTGCGGGGCCAAGGTGATATAGGGGGCAGGATACGACTCACACGCGTGTTTGTATGAGATTAGTACCTACAATTTCATGGTTCGTTCTGCTGTTGCCGCGTCAAGCACGACGACTCACACAACAAACCCTATTCATCCAAAAGCCTATTATTATTTCATGCACACCGTGACTAACGACGTTATATATTCCCCAGCTGTTGCTGTGTTCACTCTGTTGGCAAGTTGAATCTGTTATATGAACAGGAAGCATTAATTTATTAGTGCAACGGAAAAGGCAAGGAGACAATAGCATGCTTTAAGTGCCCACTTGATATGAGTGGTTACAGGAAGAGAGGAGGGGAGGCTATAGGGGGCTGGTGATGGGGTATATGCAAATGAAGGGGTGCGTGTTTCCAAGTATCGTTAGTACCTGCAGCACAGAGTGGGGGGCGAGCAACTTGAAGCTGAATGTGGCTCTGGGTTTTGTCTGTGTGGGCAGCAGAGAATGAGGCATTCACAACAGTAAACGGTGTCTTAGACAGTTAGCAATGCTGCGAAATTCAGTCAATGGGTCCCAAAGGGCAGATGATGTCTAGTCTTATCACTGGTTGGTTATGTGTGGGCACTGTTGTGTTCCAACAGAAAAAGAGGATGTTACAGAGTAGAATACAACTGGTTGTTTTCTCCATTATTAATATCTGCAAATACAAATACAACATAGCATGGGTTTGGCTAATGGCTCTTAGGCCAAAATGTATAATTAATGTCCTTTGCAAAGCCCTGGAAAGCACTGGCACTTATTAGGTGGAGTTATATAAGCAACTCCTTAACAAATATTTGAGGGTTTGTAGAGAAGAACTTTCACTTCAATTTGTCTTTATTCTCCTTTCTTTCCCCCTACATGGTGTAGTGCCCTGACAAGGTCATTGTGTAAGAATTCAAATTGCATAACCCTTAAGTAACCATGCATTTCCATTTTGGAGTCCTGCTGCTCTACACACACAAAGCATCTGAGTCTCAAGGGCTATGTAGCTAAAGGCAACGCTGTCAGCACTCCATGCTGAAGAATCTGCATCCCACAGAGTCGGAAGGAATCACTGCACTTAACTGTTACAAGAAAAAAGAAAACATTTGGTTGCCTGTGAACGCATTAACGTGTCTGTTAAATATTTACAGTGGCCTCAGGGAAAAAGGAGTCGCACTGGCTTCTGCTTGACCCCGCTCCATACAGCATGTAGCATGTTGCAGTATGTTTGCAAAGCAGACAACCTTGGTGTTTGATTAATATTCTGCAACTTCAGCCATCAGATGGAATGAATTTATTCATGACTTTATTCATCTCTTGTTCTGGGTCTGCCACCTAAAAACCTCACAGAGACCTCAACAACTATTTCACAAAAAGCCAGACAGTTATATCACCTTAAAATCAACACTGAGATGGATCTCTTGGAAAGCCAAAAGGCTTTAAAAGAAATCACGTCCTTTTGCTCTTTTATGACGTAACTTTACCCCTGGTACTCTTTCAGTTCAGGATTATGTCAGTGCAGAGTCCATAAACCTCTATCGCTTTTTATTTCTCTTCCACAGTTTAGTGTCATTTAAGAAGAAGCACGTGTTCAGGGCAAACTGAAGTGACGTAGGATGATGAGATTGAATAAGAAGCACCGATGTCACGCTATAAATATTTTATTTAATGGACTATGCTCAACACTTTTACGGCTTCTTGTTGGCATATTGACCTCTTAACGCATAAAGGCCTTAAACTGTGGTATGGGTTAAGACTCTGTCTGTAACCCTCTCGCGAACACTGATGTCAGTCAATAATCTTCACTTACTCACTTTTGTCTTCCATCTAAGCACAACACCATCCGATTTCCCTGAGTTCACAGATGGATGTTGGATGGAAATTGAATATCAGGCTGTTACGTCACATTAGGCTAAACTTACCATACAGTGCCTGCCTTCATTGCACCCTATGGATTTCTTGACCCGTGGATAGGTTTAGGGGTTTAGGCAGTGATGCATGATGATTATGCAAGGTGTTTCTAGGGACTTATAGTGAAGAGATGTGATGAGAAACATCTGACAGCCTACGGCTCAGTAGGAACCCATCCGATGTCCCTTTAATTACTTCATCATTCCCATCCAATAACGATATGTATAGCGCTGTACATGTTATTAGTACTGCTATAAAACAATGCTCTTGGTGGCATTTTGAGCCTTGAAAATGAGTGCCTTCCTCCTCTTGACAGCAATTAAATCAGTCAGCCTGCATTAATATCAAGCCACCATAAAAGCCTGTGTAATACCTGCAGCAATACATGATTTGATTCCAGGACCAAGGGTAGTGGTGACTTATTCCATATAGCCTAAGGTTTCCCATGACTCCTTCATTCACATACAGATGTTCTTGCTCCTTACACTGTATACCTATCATCAGTTCAGATTTAAAAAAATCTATATTAATCTGAGACTCGATCTGTTTTCATTACTTATTCAAAATGTTTTCATAATATTTTCAACGTTGACCAAATTAATAAGGGTTGACTAGGCATTGAAAGAAAATGTAATATTGCCCTTGCTGAATAATAGATATGGCAAAATGCTTGGGGACAGATTAAATCATTTTAGGGACTGAATTATTGAGATGATTATGAGAGAGTCATATGGATCACTGAGAAATACAGAAGGCAATGTCATTGTACCAGATCAGCTAAACAAAAAAGATTCTCTGAAAAAATAAGTCGGCTTAACTGTGTTTGACTGGAGACACAAAATTGATTTCAGTGTTCAGCCCAAGGGCATCATGAGGGGTGGGCGTCCGGGGCTACAGCTAATCATACAATCATTGTATGATTAATCTTGGATCTGAAAGGGGAGTGGGGGGGTATTCATAATGTGTTATTATTATTATTATTATTATTATTATTATTATTATTACAATTATTATTAGTTGTTGTTATATATTTATAAATATATATTATTATTATTATTTATTTATTTATTTTACTTTATTTCTTCTCCATGTGTCCTCTCCATGTGTGTGTCAGAATGTGTCATTCACATATCAGACCTGGCTCATACTGTTGCAAAAAGAGCCACAAAGTACAGTTGCCTACTGTATAGCCATTGTATATCCACCACGTGGAATTCACAGAGGTGGTATCTAGATCAATAGTTCTCAAACGTATGAATTTGAAGGACCCCCCCCCCCCCCCCCCCCCCCCCCCATTTGGTTCCATTTTATTCTGTCAGAGTTACAGACTTGTAAGGGTCATTTTAGAACCCCTTCCAGGAACCCTGAGAGCCCCTGGAACCCACTTTGAGAACTATTGATCTAGATAGGCTGAGGTTAACAGGATGTAATCGTAACTGTACGGGAGGTTTTAGGAAAGGCGTCCACTGAGGATGGGTAAATGCAGAGGACAAATTTCATATAATATGTGCAAATGTACAGTGAGAAGGGAAAAAAAGAGTGATGTCAAAGGTCTTCTGAAGTCCATATAGAGTCTGTAGGCCCTGTGACGATGTGATGGATGGCGCTGTCCAAGGTGCTGATTTGACTGCATCTGCATGACGTAGCCCGGTGGTTCTCTTTTTTTTTTGCTCAGGTCACCCCTGTAAATAACTTTTTCATCCACGGCACCCCTGAATTACATTGTTACTATATAGAACCTTATGTCATATTAATGGTGTATAAATATGTAAATATGTCAATCTTTCCCCCGACAGTATGTATCCGATACAATATGTATCTTAGCACAGATTGAAAATAATTGTTATACTTAACGTTTAACCACTTAAACCCCAGCATCCCTATTCTTTAAAAATAGCCGATCTACAAGCTGCTATGTTTGGTGAAGAGACTTTTGGTGTACTGTAGACTGAAAAAGAACGCACCAAGTAAAGTGCAAGTGACATACATTCCAAATATTATCGAAGTATTCTGAGGCACCCCTGGACTTGCGTCAAGGGAGCCTAGGGTGCCACGGCACCCACTTTGAGAAACCCTGCCTGATGTAGCGTATGCTCCTTGTCTGTGCACAACACAATATTGAACTCTATGGGCACCTTGCTGTGCAACTCTCTGCACAGCCCACAAATCTGCGTTTTCCTGATGAATAATAGACACAAAGCGAAATGACAATTTGTCGTTTTGATAAAAGATTTAACATCTGGGAGCCTGAAAGAAGAAGGAAAAAGGTCTCATCCGCCTGAGTGACGCTGCTTCTGGAGCACATTCATTGAAGCCATTCATATTTGTCGCGCAACAAAAATATCAGACCTACAAGCTCTGAAGATCTGCTATTTTCGTCAACAGAGTATAAACAGTGGTGGAAAGTAAAGTACTGTAGCCTACTTAGGTAAAACTTGAGTATTTCCAATATAGCCTACTTTAATATTTGTATACATTTGAAAACTTCAAATGGGACATTCTGCATAATGAGTAGCCTATCACTTTTGGTACATTTTGATGCCAAAATGTTTGTACTTTTACCTCAAGTAGCCTACATTTTGAATTCCGGACTTTTACTGTAACAGAGTATTTCTACATTGCAGTATTGATAATTGTACTTAAATGAAAAAAATGTAGTACTTTTTTCACCACTGAGTATAGAGGCTTAAACGTTGAAAGTGTGATCCCCCCCCCCCCCCCCCTCCCCCTCCCCTTTTCTCGTGATGCAGTGAACCTGCTCTGCGCAGAACCGAGGGCACTATATAAGCCCTCATCGCACCAGAGACACGATCACAACGACGGCGGGACGCACAGCTCCGTGCAGGTTTGTCATCACCTGCATCACATTGCGGTGCTCGAACCAAAAAACAAACAAACACAAACGACACCCATACAGACCAGCCAGCATGCAGGCCAACAAGAAGAAGGGAATCCATTGGCAACTTTTACTGTTTTCCCACTTATTTTTGCTGGAGAGTTACTCGGCTCAAGACTTCGGACAGACCCAGTTCATCTGCACGTCCGTGCCAAAGGATATGGACATCTGCGCGGCCACCTTGCAGAACAGCGTGCCCGGGGACGATCTGAAGACCACCGTTATGCAGCTGCGGGAAACGGTCTTGCAGCAGAAGGAGACGATAATGAACCAAAAAGAGACGATCAGGGAGCTGACTTCGAAGTTGTCTCGGTGCGAGAGCCAGATCGGGGGGTCCGAGCCCGGAGGAGACGCGCGGCCAGGGGGAGGCAGGAGGAAAGAGTCGAAGAACACGATGGGAGACGTGTCGAGGGGCCCGGGTGATACTTTGACGCAACTGTCACAGACTTTACAGTCTCTGAAGCAGAGACTAGAAAACCTTGAGGTAAGCTCTGATCCATATGGTGCATCATTAAAAGACCAGTGGTTTTCAACCTTTTTCATATCAAGGTCCATTGTTTATTCGGCATTTGAGCCACTGATCACCTTTTGATGAGATGTTGCCTCTCAGTCCCAAAACTTAGAATATTTTGTTGTTGTTGGATGAGATTGTGTCCGCAATTCCATCCATTGATGTTGGTATACCATTAGGAGAGATAACAGGCACACGTTGATAACAATTCTTACATTCTGCAATTGTGTAGACTTCTTGTAAATTAAGTAATGCAGATGTTTAACAATAATTTGACTCTTGAGATCGTAAAATGAAACCGGGTCCATTTGGTTTCATTTTACGCTCTCAAGAGCTAAAGACCTATAAGGGTCCATTTGGTTTCATTTTTATTTATTTTTCTCAAGAGGTAAAGATCTATAAGGGTCTATTTGGTTTCCAACTCTCCATCATTTAGCTGGGGACCACCTGGGACCCCCTCAAGGACCACTGGTGGTCCCCGGACCAATGGTTGAGAACCACTGATTAAGACCAATAACAAAACATTATGCATAATGCTTCAGTGTGCCAGTTGTATAGTTTATTTCAGGTTCCAAATCTAATTATCATCGGTTAATACGATTGCACCCAATTGCACCTCTGCTACCCCGCCTTATTACCAGTAGCCTAAAGCAGTGGATCTCAACCTTTTCAGGCCGGGATCCCCCCCAAATAATCATATTTTAACTGGGGACCCCCCCCAGTTAAAATATGTTTATAGTGTGGTTTGTTGATGCAGTAATGGTCTATTTTGTCTTCTTTTTTGTTATTGTTGAGGTATTAAAAGGTCTTAAAAATTGTCACTTCACTGTCATCTGGGGAACCCTCCCAAAATCCTGTGGGGACCCCCCTGGGGGCCCGACCTTATTTTTAACGCTATGGTCCTGACCTACAGGTTGATGAGAACCACTGGTAAAGGAGTCATGGTGAAAACAAACCTTAGGCTAGAGGATAAATGTATAGTTGCCCTGTCCGCACTGCTTTGAAGAAGTTAAGCTGGCATTATCCCCCATGCGTCCCGGGACCTATGATGGGGGATTCTAATGCACTTTTAACTTTGAGCTATAACACAGTGGTTCTCAACCTTTTCAGCGTGAGTCGTTGTGAGCTTGTAGATTGTCTATTTTCAAAATGTTTGCCTTTCTTATATTATTTGACAATTTGGCCAATGTTTGACCAGTTGTTATAGTTTAGTTTTGTTTACTTTTGATGCAGTAATGGACTTTTTTCATTTCTTTTTTTTTGTATTATGTATTTAAAAAGTCCTTATATTGTCACTTTACTGTCATGTGGGGACCCCCTCTAGGGGTCCCGACGCACAGGTTGAGAACCCCTGAGCTCTAACACACCCTCTTTTCCCCGCAACAGCAATTCAGCAGAAACAACAACTCGGTGCAGGCGACCAGCCTGAAAGACCTGCTTCAGAGTAAGATCGATGACCTGGAGAAGCAGGTTCTCTCCCGTGTGAACAGCATCGAGGAGGGCAAGCCTGGCCTGCGGAACGAGACAGAGCAACGTGGCAGAGTGGAGTCCACACTGACCTCCCTCCACCAGAGGATCACTGACCTGGAGAGAGGTGATGATGGGGGAGCACAGTTTAGTCCTAAAAAACTCAATTTGAAATTGCCTATACACATTATTTGGTACCACTACCTACGACACACGTAGCCTACTGCAGTGGTGAAAAGTAACTAAGTACATTTACTCAAGTACTGTACTTACGTACAATTCTGAGGTATTTGTACTTTACTGGAGTATTTCCAATTTTATGTACTTTTACTTCTACTCCACTACATCTCAGAGGCAAATATTATACTTTTACTCCACTACAATTATCTGAAAGTTTTAGTTATTAGTTACTTTGTAGATTTGGATTATTATTACAAAACATACATTACCCACTTCAGCTCGATATACATTTTGGCCATTTGAAATTTGCCGATATAAAAGCTCATAATTAGTCTCAATGCGATGCATTGTGAGTTTGTAGATTCTATTTTCTAAGTTTTTTTGTTTTTTTTACATTTTATACATTTGAAAACTTGTGAAATGGGACCTTCTGCATAATGACTACTTTCTGCTTTTGGTACTTTAAGTACATTTTGATAGCAATACTTTTGTTGGCTACTTTTACTCGAGTATATTTTGAATTCCGGACGTTTACTTGTAACAGAGTATTTCTACTGCATTGATACTTTTATTTAAGAAAAGAATGTGAGTACTTTTCCCACCACTAGCCTGCTGTAGATGAGAGAAAGATTTATAGCCTTAGATTTATAGCCTTAGATCAATGTAGTAAAACACAAATAGGAGGAGAGTGGAATCCGGCGCAAAGCTGTAATGCTTTCTGTTAGCTCGCAAAAGAAATGGTGCAGTCCAGAATATTCAGCATTTTTTTCCTCCCAGTCCATCTAATTCATGCAAATCAAATCATTATAGAAGCAGTGAATGACCTATCTCTGGACTCGCACTGCTGCGACCCTTCTGAGAAGCGCGAACTTCGCCAGCACTGTACTGATGCTCTCTGATGATGCGCTCCGTACATGTTTGAGATGCCTGTGGAATACTGATTACAAATGGGCCCCTGCTCATTACAGCAAGCATGACACATAATCAGTGGTGGAAGAAGTACTCGGATGTTTTACTTTAAGTGAAAGTAGCAATACCACAATATAAAAAATCTCTGTTACAAGTAAAAGGCACATGTGTTGAAAATGTTACTTGAGTAAAAGTACAAAAATATTCGCATCAAACTTAAAGCACCAAAAGTAAAAGTACAAAAATGTTTGAAAATAGCAGATATACAAGCTCACAACATGTCGTGATGCAACGTGTTGTGAGCTTGTAGATCGGCTATTTTCAAATAGCCTATCGATAAACTAGTAACTACCGTTTTCAAATAATTGTAATATTTGTCTCTGAGATGTAGTGGAGTAGAAGTAAAAGTATAAAAAATTGGAAATACTCCAGTATAGTAAAAAAAATACCTCAAAATTGTACTTAAGTACAGTACTTGAGTAAAAGTACTTAGTTACTTTCCACTACTGCTACTATAAGTATAGGCTACAATCGCAAGGGAGGGGTAATGGGAGGAGAAAATGGGAGAGAAGGAGAGCGTCGTTCCTCACTTGGCAGCAAAGCTATGACGATTATCATGATGCGAGATTAAAAAACAAAAAAAAGCATGGGCTGCATGACTCAGAATGTGTGGTTGTGTAACATGTAAATCCTACTGTATAGGCTACATAAACTGTGTATTTATGTAAATTGCGTCATAGGAACATACCACACAAATAGGCCATTCAATATACCATATACCATTCAATATACCATTGTCATACACACACACACACACACACACACACACACACACACACACACACACACACACACACACACACACACACACACACACACACACACACACACACACACACTATTGTTGTTATGATTGGCAACTGGATTAGTTTGTATTATCTGACATGCTATGTTCTGCTATGTTGTTCAACATTGCAGCTATAGTAATAATAACAATAATACAATACATTATAACATCAAATGTATTCTATTTTTTAATGACAGGGCAAAAGGAAAACCGGCCTTTGGACAGATTCCAGCTCACCTTCCCGTTGAGAACCAACTACATGTATGCAAAAGTGAAGAGGAGCCTGCCAGAAATGTATGCCTTCACCGTGTGCATGTGGCTGAAGTCCAACGCATCCCCAGGAGTGGGAACCCCATTCTCCTATGCAGTTCCGGGCCAAGCCAATGAGCTGGTGCTGATAGAGTGGGGGAACAACCCAATGGAGATACTTGTAAATGACAAGGTAGACTACATATGTGCCTTATGTTTATTCTGAGTGAAAATAAGAACCGTTGACGCCTATACCATAGAGACATAAGCCTATCTCTACTTCTATGTGAATTAGCATTTTGTCCATATAATTAGTCTCTCTGCTCATCAATGTGCAACATAGGCCTGGAGCTTTTAATATGCATATTGAAGTATTGTTCATAAATTCACATGACACAATATTACAGTGGGTCACATTTTATCTTAAATCCATTAAAGGTTGCAAAATTGCCATTCCTGATCAATGATGGAAAATGGCACCATATCTGTGTAACCTGGACTACTCGTGACGGCGTTTGGGAGGCATTCCAGGATGGAGTGATGAGGGGCAGTGGGGAGAATCTGGCACCGTATCATCCCATCAAACCACAGGGCATGTTAATCCTCGGACAAGAGCAGGTAGGCTATATCCACAAGGCTGACTTCTTTGCTTGCATATTTTTCAGCTCCTCACTGCAGTCCCCTGCAGAGCTGTCCTTTCAGCACTGCAAATGCAAATGAAAGAGCTGTCCTTTCAGCACCATAAAAAAACAAATAATGAACAATTTGAAAGAGCTGTCCTTTCAGCACCACAAAAACAAACACTGAACCATTCAAAGAGCTGTCCTTTCAGCACCCCGAAAACAAACAATGGACCATTTGGTTACTGTTGGGCAGAAACCTTGTATCTCCATATCATAACTTTTTTTTAATAGTATATTAAAAAAGGAACAGTTTTGGACATACAAGGTTTCCACCCGGCAGCAACGATTTGAAATAGCTGTCCTTTCAGCACTCCGAAAACAAACAATGAACCTTTTGGAAGAGCCTTCCTTTCAGCACCTTGAAAACAAACAACGCACAATTTGAGAGAGCTGTCCCTTCAGCACCACAAAAACAAACATTGAACCATTTGAAAGAGCTGTCCTTTCAGCACCTGGAATACACACAACAAACCATTTGAAAGAGCTGTCCCTTCAGCACCATGAATACAAGGAGCTGTTTGAAAGCGCTGTCCTTTCAGCGCCACGGATACAAGGAGCTGTTTGAAGGAGCTTTTTCAAGTTCAAGTTTTTAGACTGCTCTATACCATCTAATTTGCTGCTGCATGTGAGATTATAAGACTAGTACAAACAAACTTGCTTGTGGGGAGGTTTTCAAAGGGCTAAGAAGCTGAATATGATTTTACTCGAGATCATTGATGATCTTTAATGATCATTCATTAGGAGAATAATAATCCTAAAGCGATGTTATCGTCTCTTCTCAAAAGCTCTTGGGAATGATACATTATTTATGAACAATTTAACTGAAGGTTAATGTGAAATAATTGTTTTCTTTTTCTGGGTTATTAGAATATCCTTCTTAATTAATGTCATATGTTTTTTTTTTTACTGCAGGACACGCTTGGAGGCGGATTTGATGCCACACAAGCTTTTGTTGGAGACTTGGCGAATTTTCACATCTGGGATCGGAAACTGTCAATTGGAGAGATATACAATCTTGCAACTTGCAGCAGCAAAGCACAAGTGGGCAATGTTTTTTCATGGCTGGAGACGAGCCTCGATATTTACGGAGGAGCATCAAAGTGGACTTTTGAAGCTTGTCGCCAGCTCAACTGAACTTTAGGGAAGGCAAAAGCCAATGACAAATAGCGTTTGTTAAGCCACTGTATAGCATCGGTAAATGCGTTTGAAAGATCAGGAGGTGTTTATTTCCGCAAATAGCGCCTGGATTTGTAATAAGTATTTGAATACGTCATGTGTGAACACTTGCTAGATTTTTACCAGATTTTCATGTGGGATAGGTTAATGGAAATGGACACTTTGGCATCCTGGGGTGCTTGAAAGCACATTGCTCAAACCGAGCCAGTTTTGGGTCTTCTCTCTAATGGCGACCGATGCTGAGGTTTGGGAATACTTGACAGGTCGTCGTCACAACACAAAATGGATGGTGCACTTCACAGACCACGGAGACCATCAGTTGTAGGAGATAATGTAGTTTTTAGTGGGCTGACAGATGACACGCATTTTAACAGATTAATAATTTCTGTTTATTTTTTCTTTGCCCCACTGCCTGGAATTTTCACTGTGATGAAAGTGGATTTTGGGAAAAGGAATGTATACTTCAAAAACCCTTTTGAACTAGAGACGGCGCTCTTCTCTATAGCTATTCTTTCTGTATCACCACCTGCTTGATGTGATTTTGTGTAAAAGAATGACATATTTCTTGCCAACATACAAGCCTGAGTGCCTTGGGCTGTTGATAAAAAAACAAACTCAGCACATTCATTTATGAGTTGCAGATTTGTTTTGTGTCTTTGTGTTAAATTTCTTGTAAATTAATTTCAAAAAGAGATGTTTATTGTATACACTTTGTAATCAGTTGGATAAGAGTGTCTATTGTAAAACGCAATCCGTTGATAACCATGGCACATTTTGCAGGTGTTTGTACTTTAATAGGAATGTTATCTGTACAGTAAAAGCATGACTTAATTACTGTAAATGCTGCGTCAGCATCGACGACCATTGCTTTTACTATCCTACTTTTAGGTTGAGATTTTATACTGTATTGTTATATGCTCAAAGCATGGCAACACTGACAGATGAAGAAGTTATAATTTTTCTAATAAAATTGTGATACCTGAATATATGCATGTGTTTGTGTGTGTGTGTGTGTTTGCATGTATGTGTGTGTGTGTGTGTGTGTGTGTGTGTGTGTGTGTGTGTGTGTGTGTGTGTGTGTGTGTGTGTGTGCGTGTGCGTGTGCGTGTGCGTGTATGTATGTGTCATGTGTGTTGTGCGCGCCCGTGTGTGTGTGTGTGTGTGTGTGTGTGTGTGCGTGTGCGTGTGCGTGTGCGTGTGCGTGTGTGTCATGTGTGTTGTGCGCGCCTGTGTGTGTGTGTGTGTGTGTGTGTGTGTGTGTGTGTGTGTGTGTGTGTGTGTGTGTGCACGCGCGCGCGTGCATGCGTCTGTCCGTCTGTCTGTATGTCTGTCTGTCTGTGGATTGACAATGTTGTCCCAAAATGTTGATTTGTGCACATGCGTGTATGCATTGTATTGTCTGTTTGTGCACATTTCTGTGTTCTGGTTCTTTATCAGAGGTGCGTGACGTGCAACTACAGTATGTGTGCATATGAGTTTTAGTGCACCTTATCTATGTGTGTTTGCCAATCTGTGCAGCCCTGCTTTAGAGGGGCAGCCCAAGACAGAGTTTGTTCTAGTCTAGCTTTTGACCCTGGTTCCCAACGGTCTGCACCTTGAGACGTCACCTGATTTTCCACCGGCTGATTTATTCAAGACAAAGGGACACTAGAGGTTTTTTTCTTTTTCAAAAGACTGAGGCAGTCAGGCAGCGTTCACTTTTTTTAAACTATCTCTGGTGCGCTGACCGCCAGCTCCGAGGTTCAAATCCCTGACGCAGAGACACTGCTGTTACACCACTGAACCTGGGTCACTGTTGGTGTCACACTGCCGAAAGATCCAAACCACAAGGGGTGTTGAAATGAGATGGAAAAGGATGATATGAGAGAGTCTACAGAGTAAAACCCTCAGTGTTAATGTATCCATTTGCAACTCTGAGAGCGTACAAATATTTGTACTCTCTCTGCCAGAGTTAAATGAACACTGGGGGTTGGATATGCAAGTCTACAATATGCTTCAACACACGTGCAACACACACACACACACACACACACACACACACACACACACACACACACACACACACACACACACACACACACACACACGCACGCACACACACACACACACACACACACACACACACACACACACACACACACACACACACACACACACACGCATGCAGGCACGCAGACTAATTCCACCTTGATTCATTGATGTACTATGGCTCTGGCTAACCTCAAGAGGCATATGCACACACAATGCTCACAAACACACGCACGTGACCAAAGTATCTGAGTGGAGCAATAATAATGCTCTTCAGATTAACACAAAGAATACGAGATAAGATTATAAGAGATTGTATTTGGTTTGCCCGCTTACTCGTATAAAGTAGCGGCTCTCAAAGTGGGGTCTGGGGACCCACTGGGGTCCTTGATGGGGTTTCAGGTGTCTCCAGCTAATTGAGTTAATTTACTGCCAAAATCAGTTTAACCACTTTAACACTATATATGTATATCGGATATTTGAAAATAGCCAATCTACAAGCTCACAACATGTCGCGATGTGACACGTTGTCAGTTTGTAGATCTGCTATTTTCCAAAAATCTTGAATAATAATGTTGTCATATTTTTTAAACATTTTAACAATATACATTTTATATGGGGTCCCTGCCAAAATATATTTTCAGATGTGGGTCCAACTGCATATTCATTTGTGGGTCCTTATCATGAAAAGGTTTGAGAACCACTGGTAGTGGTATAAGGCTCCTATTGTTGTCCATAACGTCAAAAACAAGCAAGTATTTCAATTCAACACTTAGGTGTAATGATAGACCATATGATATCATGGAGAGACCACATTGATTTGTCAGCGAAAGGACAAAACAAAAAATGGATTGTCCCTGCCTCCTTAAGTCTTTGTGTGGACATGTAAACAAATTATTCTTTTTTTTGTTTTACTTCTATGATTATGAGTGTTCTACAGTATTATAATGCTACATGGTACAAGAGTTGTCCATTACTTTAACCCTCTGGCGTCTGGCATTTTGTTTTCAGATACAAAATATCCTTTTTCGTCAGGGCTGGTATGGACGATTTGAAGGGATGAACCACTTAAGCCCTACAATATGCTTTGTCGTACAATGCATAGCAAATTCAATGCATTGTGAGCTTGTAGATCGGATATCCTAGCAATTTTTGGAAGATTGTAGGCCAATCCCAAGAAACTCTAGCTAATAATAATCATGTATTAAGACTCTGCCCCAACCAAGTTGTGAACAATGAATAGACCTACACATTGTTATAATCCAAACAGAGACACAGGGTTCTGTGATTTTAAGCACTTCTACAGTTAGCCTGTGTGTGTTTAAAAAAAATAAGCTCTACACCAAATCCCTTTGCCGAAAACAGTCGATATACAGGCTCACAAAGCATCACACTGCGACATGTTGTTAGCTTGTAGATCATCTATTTTCGGCAAATGTTCACCCCCAAATAGCGGCGCTAGGGTTCAGATGGTTATTGGGATATACTGTACTGAAACACTAATAATCCCAGATCAAATATGTTGGAGCCCTTGAATATTGTCTTCTTTGATTCTAATGTTATGTTAAATGTATGTATCTTGTTTCTTGCCTTAATTTTAGTTGTTTCTTTTTCTGTCATGTTGCAAATGGAGCTGTGATGCAAGAAAATATCTGACCTGTGTGACAATAAACAAGAAATGACTAAAGTCATAATATAGCCGCGAGCGGCAGGCTTTTTTTGCCCCAATCTGCCGTTGAGAAATTGAAATTTAAAAAAAAAAATGGAAAAGAAATTTGTTTTTGAAAAAACATTTAAAAAAAAAAAAAAATGTGAAAAAATATATGTCCTTTTGAATATGATTTGACATTCATATTATTAGCAGCTGTATTGTGTGTCCCCCCCCCCCCAACTACTCAAGTTAAAGTATCAATACTGCAATGTAGAAGAACTCTGCCAAAAAATGGCATACCTCAATATGACATTTTGCGGAGCTATATTATGACTTTGTCATGTCTTATTTTTTTATAGTGCTGTAACATGTTATGGCCTAATCACTGTCATTCAAGCATAAATGTCTTAACATTAAAATAAAAATAAGTAACCGGTATAGGACTAGCCTACCTATTGTGGTACAAAAGAAGTCCTTCTGCAGTGAATTACAACATTAGGATTGTGCAGAATTCAAGAAGCTTTATTTGTTACTGACTCATAAAGATACAAGCAGCGAAATGTTGTTGGAACTTGTACCACAGATGGTTCTACATATAATTGATATAATGAAGAAAAGAAAATATTAAGCAAGAAAATAAAATGGACAATAATAACTAAATAAAAATAGCCTACAGATAGATACAGTTTTAGGAATACTCTGGGACTTGTCTTAGACAGGCATGTCATCAGTGGTGTAAAGTAACTACATGTACTCAAGTACTGTATTTAAGTACAATTTTGAGGTATTTTTCACTTTACTGTTGTATTTCCAGTTTTCAGTACTTGTACTTCTACTCCACTACATCTCAGAGGCAAATATTGTACTTTTGCTCCACTACAATTATTTGAAAACTTGAGTTACTAGTTACTTTGCAGATATAAATTATTACATTATAAAACATACATTAACCACTTTAGCCCTATTTTATACCAAGGCTATTTGAAAATAGCTGATCTACAAGCTCACAAAGTGTCGCATCGCGACGCGTTGTGAGCTTGTAGATCTGCTATTTTCAAACATGTGTGTACTTTTACTTTTGGTACTTTAAATACATTTGGATACCAACACTTTTGTACTTTTACTCATGTAAATTTTGAATTGCGGACTTTTACTTGTAACAGAGTACTTCTACATTGCAGTATTGATACTTTTACTCAAGTAAAACATTTGAGTACTTCCACTGCTCCTCAGAGTTAAATCAACACTGAAGCCCTGCGGCTGTTGTAAATCACAGATGATTAGAAGATTCTCCGCTGGCCGACTTTTTATGACTTAATGACTTTATGACTCTCAGCCTCTCACTCTGTCCTCTCACTATTACGGTTAGCATAGCATGTTGCTAACACATCAACAAAGCAACCACAAACTTTTCGCTGGAGCTGGTGTGTGTGTGTGAGAGAGAGAGAGAGAGAGAGAGAGAGAGAGAGAGAGAGAGAGAGAGAGAGAGAGAGAGAGAGAGAAAAAGAGAGCGTGCGCGCGCGTGTGTGTGTGTGAGAGAGAGAGAGAGAGAGGGACTTGGGAGAGGGACAGATGGAGACGGAGGGGGGGGGTGCTGCGAGGAGAGGCGGGTGCTGTGAATGACGGCCGTCCATTGGCCGTCCATGGGCCGTCCATGGGCTTTAAAGTAGTGTCTCCCCATTAGCTGTAAAGTAGTGAAGGACAGCCAGGACAGCCAATAGACAAATAGGTGTCGCGAAAACATGTCAGAAAACATGTCAGAAAACATGTCACGGATGACGATGTCTGAGGCTGTCTGTAGAGCCGCAGCGCTTTCAGCTCGCGGCTAAAAAGCATCATTGTCATCATTATCATCATAGTGTAATGCTGTATACACACAGACATACTTGCATAGATAGATAGATAGATACATTGATACAGGCGATAAACTATAGCGATATAGGGTCATTGCTTGGCTCTCTGCAGTTCGCACGCACACGCACACGCACACACATTTAAAGGCGTAACATGACTTTCATGAAGAGGCATGCACACCTTTCAATCCATATGGTGTGTCTGTAAATGAAGGGGTCATATCTCACATTACAGAATGGAATTAAATGTTCAGTGTCCCGGTGGTTTTGCAATAACTCTGCTGTCGGCCAGGTCATACAGACCTCACCAGAACCAGGTCATGCGTGTCAGGAAGCCACTGAGGGAATTGAGGGTGAGAATGAATTCACTCACAAATAGAGATACCTCAGACGTCAATAACTGTCAATCCCCAGACACCAGTCCAGTTCCATCCTATACATTTCGCAGGCTTTACACAGTAAAATCCTCAGTGTTAATTTAACTCTGAGAGTGTGCAAATGTGGTTACATTTGTACACTCGCTGAGTTACAAATGGCTAAATTAACACAGAGGATTTGACTGTGTACACCCAGCTAAAGGGTACACTGTAGGTGTTAGATTTCATGGATAATTCCTAGGATAGAGAACCTCAAGGCACTCACAAACACGTGCATGTTGACATACATGCGCAGGCACGTGCAAGCTCGCAAGCACACACGCAAATGTGTGTATGCATGTTTACGTGTGCACAAGCAAGTGCACATACAACAACGTGCACTACCACGCGCACACACGCATGCACGCATGCATGCATGTAGAAATAGAGCACCCCCAAAACCACAGTTACCTGGCCCCTTTAACCTTATCATATGTGTCTGGTTAAGGCCCTATTTACTTCTTGACCTATGCTGCCACAGATGTTGTGATGGGTATTTTTAGCAAAGCCATACGGTTGGGAGGAAGGACACAGTCGACCTCTGCCCATCTCTGGTCAACCCTAATTGGTTTGCATCTTGTCTTCTGATTCAAATTGGCTCAGAGACGTTACTGACAAAGCAAAAGAAACACACGCGCGCGCACACACACACACACACACACACACACACACACACACACACACACACACACACACACACACACACACACACACACACACACACACACACACACACACACCTGGTAGTCCTAATTCACTCCGTCCCTCCATTATGGTTGCCGCACATTTATCACATCCAGCTGCATGGCTTTAACCAGTACTGTGGAGAATTGAATAATACTCATTGTCCTTGACGTGACGCGGAGCCAATGCAGAGAGAGTAGAGTCCAGTCGTTTTAATGAAGCGATAGTGGCTGCTGTGTTCTATGTGGAGTTATGAATGACAGCACCCAATTTGCCTCCATTTCTTGATTTTGAGCACCCGTCCACAAATCCTGGGTAATTGCTATATACAGGCAATTCACTAGTCAGTGAACCATACCATCAACAATGATAAAGTGTTGTTTACTAAACCAGGGGTTCTCAGATGAGGGCCGACTTGAAAATATTGAAAGTGCTTGCGGCCCACTTAACAGGCAGCCCAATTGCTGGAGTATTTTCTGAGCACGTTTGATTTTAATGATCAACCAATTGATGGTGTTCCAGCTTGGATTATTTTTGTTTTACATTCGGTTTTTTTATATTAATGTTATATTATCATACACATCTTATTGTTTTGCCCATTAGTTGGGGGCCCTCACGGCCTTGCCTACAGACTGAGAATTAAACAATATGGGGTCTGATAGAGGAATGGCTTCATGTGGATCTTGGCCTTCATGTGGCCAATCTATGACGTCAGACATATCCGATCATGCATCATTAACTTCCATTATATAATTAAAGTTCTAAAATTATATAAATAAAATATTGTACTTTTACTCCACAACAATTATATGAAAACTTTAGTTACTAGTTACTTTGATTACTATTACAAAACACACTAACCACTTCAGCAGTATATATATATTTTGGCCAATTGAAAATAGCAGATCTACAAGCTCACAATGCGTGGTGGTGCGACGCATTGTGAGCTTGTAGATCGGCTATTTTCAAAAGATCTTTTTATGCACTTTGAACTCGTTAAATGGGACATTCTGCACAATGAGTACTTTTACTTTTGGTACTAAGTATATTTTGATGCCAATAGTTTTTGTACTTTTACTCAAGTACATTTTGAATACGGGACTTAGGCTACTACTTGTAACAGAGTATATATCTACATTGCAGTATTGATACTTTTACTTAAACATGTGAGCACTTCCATCACTGTCCTCGATCCATTTTGTCACGTGCAATGGATTTCAGTCACACTCACACACAGTCAGCCAATCCCTATGCACATCTGATTCACAAGTGAATTCTACTGAAGACATGGGCTCACCCATCAGCTTACCCTTAGCCTTATCTAACAAATGACAGTCAGTGACATGAATGATGGTATATGGTATATTCACATCCAATCCCATCTAATTCACAAATCACCTCTGCTGAAGAGCACCAGCTGGCCCACTAAGACAATCCTCATAGGCTTGCATGAGATTGTTAATACAGCTTAATCAATGACAGTCAATGACTTTGTCAGTAAGTGGTCGATGCCTCAATAATATTTTATGTAAAGGAGAGTGGGCAGTCTGTAAGCATTTTATTGTTTTATTTGGATGGAGGCATCATAGGGAAGCTGTGCGGCAGAAGCTGACGGGAGAGCGTGTCCGTTACATATTAACAACCTGTGTTACATGTCTTGCTCAACTTCCTGTCTCTCTGCTCTGTCCTGTCTAATATTGCTGCTATGGCCTCTACTTTCAGGTCTGCGCACACATTCTGGGATGATGGACAGGCCAGTTTGGACCGGTGTGTATGAATTGCATAATACAAAGAGAGACCTTGGATTCAGTGTTTCAAAACACGGAATTGTAGAACAGAGGGACAGCTCTCTCTCTGTCCCTCTCTCTCGCTTTCTCTCTCTCTGTCTTTCATGTTTTAGTTTTCCTCTCAGTCTTGCTCTTTCTCGCTCTTTTCCCCTCCGTTTCACTCTCTTCCTCTGTGCTCTGCAACGTGCTTGCTTTGCCAGATGAGCTTTGGCAGTCGGGCCAACACATGGACTGTCCCAAAAGTGGCTGATGAAAAATGCATGAGTGACGGGAAGAGGTAAACAAACATCACATCTATGTGGGTTCAGGGGAGTGTTGAGGACAAATTAAACCAGTCTACTGAAGTTAAACGTGATCCGCTTTGGCTTGGAAATAAAGTGGAACATCTTGTGAATGAATAAACTGTCTTGTTGGCAAATGCTGGTTCAAGAGTCGAGGTTAAAACTGTTTATTGTTGCATGCATGTATAATAACCTACAGCTGGTAGCAACTCTGCAGACAGGGAAATTCTTGTATTTTGCGCTTCCTCATATCTAAATAAAAGAATAAAATACAAATAGTCTGAATAGTTCATAACAAGATGAATGATATTGTATTTACCAGATGTCTGTCTGCACATAAGAGGAATTTGTATAGCTGCCAAAAACAATAAACTAAAATAGTTGCGGGAAGCTGTAACATCATAACATTAGCCTACATTGCATTATATAGGATGGCAAATGTCAGAGCAAAGTTAGAGTTATGACCTCATCCTTCCACTTTAATCTTCCCATGCTTAAGCTTTGGTCAGCTGCATTAAATATGTACCCAATTCGGAATCCTGTGGACTTCACAAACCACTTGCCTTTCATGTGTAATTATTTCAAAAGCCACAACGACTAATGCATTTTTCAGAGCATGCTGCATACAGTACAGTAGGTGCCTTGTTGCATGCAGGGGCCGAGGAATTAAAGCCTGTTTTATTCTTAGTTGTGTGCCAATGTTTAGCGCCAAAAGTAGCCAATATACAATCTCACAAAGCGTCGCATCGCAACATGGTGTGAGCATGTACATCTGCTATTTGCGACACAATCATGCGGCAAAGTATATGAATTAAGCATAACTCTGGAATTTGGCTTGAGACACACATCCATATTTACAGCACCCTTAATGTCAGAACCATCGTCTCCATCCCTGTCAGGCTGCATGGTGCTCAACACGGCATGCCATCGACATGAATAATTGATTTCCTCCTGGCATTAGGAACCTCTCTTCCAGGGCAAAGCGCGAGCAACCAGCCAGCAAGCCAGCAGGGTGGCCTGGTACTCAGCGTCACTCCACCCCTAGCCATTTCCAGTCAACTTGATGCAAGAAAGCTCATCCCAATCAGATTTACAAACAAATATTGCTGTCTTAGGCCCACCCTCAGTGCTCAGCCACAAAGCCTGAATGTATCTAATTACTTCTCTAGGGCAGGGATCATTTTGGACCATAGTAAAAATGTAGTGGCCTTTGGAGTAAAACATGCAACTTTGCACACATAAAGTTCCATGGTCATCCCAATTATACACTAGGGGAGGGTTTGTATTATATGAGAGAGTGCAGAATAATGATGTGCTCCAACCCAATTCCTGGGGCTCTTTATTCCCCTGGCCACTGTGTGCCCCTTTCCCTCCCTAGACACTGCTCTTGGATGGTTAGATTGTTAGGATTGGGTTGTGTACAGTAGGCACAGATCCTTATGCAGTGGTCAGAGCCTGCAGGGAAGACATGCCTCCCTTAGGACCCCAGCTCTGGGATCATAACAAGCAACAGGGCTCGCCTTTGAATGTGTTGCACAGCCAATGCTATCCATGAGATCGCTTGATATAGTAATCCCCGCAGTTCATATAATAGATTGAATTTATTCAGCTTGCTCTTGCCTGAAGGGAGGTGGGGATAGTTCACTATCGTCCGGGAGCAGCGCATGTTACAGGGTCAAAGTGGGGACCACAACGATGGATGACTCTGGTGGTTGTGCTATTGCACAATATCATCTTCCCACTCCCAGTCACAACCTCCACGCATATGCAAACAGGCACGCAGGCATGCACACAAGCCCATATACATCTCTACCCCCTCTCTCTCTCTCTCTCTCTCTCTCTCTGTCATTCTCGCCTAGGCTCCATCCACAGGCGGGCCGGTGACAGAAGGCAACGTGGCAGGAATATTTTTCAAGAAGTTGCCACGATCGCTGCTCCCACCGGGAGCTATGCCAGGGGCTCTGAAACAGAAGCAGGTCAATCAGAAACAGAGCGTCTATCCCCTTAGCCCCATACCCCATACTGGCACACCCCAGGCGTAGAGGAACAGCAGACCTGCGACAGTGCGTGTGCATGCATACACAACGAGCAACTCATCACAGAGCCAATGCGAAGGCAAAGGGAGGCAGCTGCCCTCAACCGACTTGACAAGAAGTGTGCTACAGTACACCGCTGGTTCTCAACGTGGGGTCTGGGGACCCCCAAAGGTCCCTGAGAGGGTTCCTGAGGGTCCCCAGCTAAATGATTGATATTTAGGAATCAAATCAACCCTTATGGGTCTGTAACTCAAGAGTGTCACTGTCCATTTGGGTTCATTTGTACACTCTCAAAGTTAAATTTGCAGTGTATACTAGGGTCCCAGAGATTAAAAATAAATAAATAAATACAATCATTTGGGTGCCATAATGCATATTACACTGGAGGCACCCGGTGCTTGAATTAAAAAGGTTTGAGAATTACTGTACTACACAGTAAAATCCTTATATGGGTTACAAATGGCTAATTTAACAAGGCAGAAAACTCATTCATTCATTTGTTAAGTTGGAAGTCAACAGCAAACTATATGAATGTGGCTGAATACAGGCCCAGACAGTGAAATATAGTCACATAAGATGCATTGTTTGTTCCCTTTGATAGGGGAGAAATGAAAGGAAAGATTAAAAAGCTCTTGCTCAAATTCAGTTTGGACTGCGTAAGTGGGATGTTTCTCCACTGGACAGCAACTTCAAATGAATATAGATTCTGTTGGGAAGTGTTTGTTAAGTGTGACAAAAACTAACTGCAGCATGAAGTTAGGAAGAATCCACAGCAATCACTTTACACTGGAAGCATACACTAAAACCACAAAAACTCTCAAACTATTTACATTTATTTCAAGGACCCCCGTGTGTATAAATGGACTCCAGAGAGTTCAATGGAATCTGGAACCCCAGACAGATCATTTTGAACCCCCTCAATGACCCTTGAGGGTCCCTGGACCCCACTTTGAGAACCACTCGCGTACATGTGTGTGCATGCAGTGGTGAAAGAGTATGGGATTTGAACCTCTAATAACCTGGGCGTTATTTCTTCTTTTAATCACTTAAAACCCAGCATCCGTATTCTGAGAAAACCTTCGCAGAAAATAGCAGCATTTAGCTTGTAGACCTACTATTTTCAGCGAAGAAGGTAGGGCGAAAACACAAAATACACTAGTATAGAGCCCTGAGGGACTTATGGAGAACATATGGGGTTTAAGTGGTTAACTGCATAAATAATACAACATGACAACATACCTACAGTACCAGGCACAGAGAGACAGGGAGAGAGTTGACGTTCCTGCATAAGATGGTTATTATTATTATTGGGCCGTGTATCTAGGCAGAGATTTGCGCTCTACTGAGCGCTACTGCAACTGTCTACATTATGATCATTTAATGTTTAATTTGATGTAATATAGGTTTAAATGTCAATACTTCCTAACTATACAGTGTTCAGTGTTTCTCAACCTTTTTTGATTCTCTGCCTGCTAATTACTAAGGTTCACATGAAGAAATAAACTAATGATAAAACACAACTATAAACTCTACAGATGCTTTGTCATAATTATACTGCCATTACACAAAATGCTTTCCAACAGATGGCTTGTTTTACTTTTATTCCATCATCATTGGCTTGCTGGGTAGTAAATGTTGGTCAGAGTGATGTATGTTAAAACTGTTTTAGACTCTTCACATAACAGCATATAGGTGAGGTGTTAAACATCCCCAAACAAACTGGAAGCGTCATCAGCACTCAACATTAGGTGATTATGAAGTGGAACGAGTCTGCTATGGTCTATTTGTTTGACTTGAATCCATTTCTCCACGTGTCTTAGTTTTGAATGATAAAAGTAGTGTCCAAGTCGTATTTCACAGAACACTAGCAATTAGAAAAAACTTTTCTTCACACAAACTCTGGAACAAATAGTGAAAACACGTATGACTACGGGAGGTAGAGAGTTCCTTGTTTGCCACTTGAGAGACAGTGCTATCCTCATTAGCTGCATCTGATTTACCTGGTGCGGGAAAAGTTCTCAAGTAATGTCAATGTCACCTTTCTGTTCACCCCTCCAACAAACACACACACACACACACACACACACACACACACACACACACACACACACACACACACACACACACACACACACACACACACACACACACACACAGGAATCTGAACAGGTGAGACATGTCCCCACCCTTTAATAAGCCCCGGGTGTTCTCCTCTGCTCTTCAGCATGTCTCTTGGCAGCTCTCCTACAGTATACCTGCTTGGTATTCACACAGACTGTCAGCCTGGGTGCTAGGTATAAACAGATCTCTGGGACAGCTGGGTTGACAATGGATGCATCAGCATGCAGTCACGTGATCCAGCAGAAAGGTGAGAGTCCCGAATTGTTTAACTCATGTATGGTTCAACACCTTCAGTGCTTGTCCAAAAAAAGATTAAGAAAATACTAACCCAGTAATGATAATCATCATCATCATACTGATGTACTTATTCAGGCAAGTTACACTTAACAGTTTTGTCTTGACCAGATGTGAACGGAAAGACTTGCAAATAGCCACGTAAAGTTTTATTCCAAATAGTAATCTAAATGCTTGGCAGCGGAGAGTAGCTATATTAATATACAAATTAAACTAGATCAAAATTTAAATGATCATTCTGTATTGAAAGGCAATGGCTGCGTTTCCATAACAGAGTGTGATGAGGACAGCCTGGTCAGTTGTGTCTTCATGTTGTGACTTCACTGATTAGCCTAAATGACTTGGAATTACCGCTGAGTGCTAAAATGAAGTGATCCATTTATGTGCAAATAGACTAACTGGATCATGTCAAGCTACAGTAATTGACACTGGGGACTACGCGTGGGTGATCATCATTACACTAATGGGCAACAGTCATTTTTCGTGTCTTAAAATGTAGCTTTCAATTAATTATTACTCTTATCAAGTGGGGCTGAGATCGCCTCGGTGACCCTGAGTCGGGGTGTCACTGTCAGTCATGCACAAGTGAAAACTATTTTTGTCAAAAGTTTAGTGGATGAAACTGCTAAATTGTACATCACTGATATCACACAATGTCACAATTAAGCTTGTAACAGAGCAACTCTGTTAAGTGTGTGTGCGTGCATATGTGAATGTGTCTGTCTGTCTGTCTGTCTGTCTGTCTGTCTGTCTGTGTGTCTGTGTGTCTGTGTGTGTGTGTGTGTGTGTGTGTGTGTTTGTGTAGACAAATGATCATTTTCAGTAGTATCTAAGAATTTTGCATTGCTGATTGCTTATTTTTTTAATGGCATACTGTAACTAAAATGGTGGTCTCCAGCCTCTGTCAAGACCACTTACACTAGTGACTGATTAGTGAACCAGCAGACATTATAGAACATGGAAGAGTAGGGAGAGGAGAGGAGAGGAGGTCCTACAGTACTAGCACATGGGAAACGGGCAGGAACGTTTTCAGCTCAGGTGCTCACTTTACCGCGGCTCTCTCTCGTTCAAATTGTTCGGGCCAAATTGCCGTTGTCAAGAAAATGTTAATAAAGTTTGGTTACGGCTGGGTGCATTGCCCCAGGTCCCCCAGGTGTGTTCCTTCTGCATGGCTGTGGGACAGCACCGAATCAGTGCAATTAGACGCCCTTTCTGACAGGTTTGTAGAGAGGGAAATACATACACTACTAGATTAATGATCCAGCACCTTTAGTGGGGTAAAACGTGTTTGTGTGTATGCTATGCGTGCGTGCGTGTGCGTGCATGTATCCATGTTTGTGTCATGTTTGTGAGCATATCCATCCATCCATCCATCCATCTATACAGTATGTGCACACATATTTACTAGACCCTCCAGAAAAACGCGGGCAAAAATCTTTGATTTTGCGGGCTAAAACTCTTTGAAACAGAGGACTAGGACCTCTACAGTTGCTAGAATAGAGCTGGTACACTATAGACCGTGATTCCGGTAAAAGAGTCACAGGAGAGGAGCTTGATTCAGTTGCTTTACTTCTGATACGTGCGGTCTACAAAACACAAAATACAAATTGCCTTTAGCATATAATATAACATAAATCAACAATCAAATTATTGTTACATGAAACATCACGGTTCAAATAAACAGTGGGTACTGCACAGCTAGTAGCCATCAACAAACAGTTCACAGAAAGTACAGCCACTGTAATATATTCAAACATACACGATATAAAACAGCACATGACAATAACATAAAGTATCGCATCATATTCTAAACAAACAATAAGACACTTACTTTTACTGTCATGAACACACACACACAGTCAGAGAAATAGCACTGCTCCTCATGTCAAACAAAGTCAAACTGGCTGAGTGAGAGCACACAAGCTGAACATAATCGCTCATTAGGTGAGCATCAACTGACTGGGAAAGGAACACCAGCTGAAACTAGTCGTTAATTAGGTGCATCAAAGCATTGCTGGGTCAACATGACTTCTATGTCAACGAGGACTGCTGTGTCAACGAGGGCTTTCCTACACTCTTGATTATGCGGGCTAAAATCCTTGATTCTGCGACGAAATATGCGTTTTTTTTTGGCAATTTTATGCGGTGAAATTGCGGGAAGTTGCGAAATATGCGGAAAGTTGTGAAATATGCGGCAATATGCGGCAATATGCGAAATATGCGATATGCGAAAAGTTGCGGAAAATTCGAAATATGTTAAAAGTTGCGAAATATGCGATGCGAATCGCATATTATGCGATGCGATGTGCGTATTATGCGATGCGATGCGGCCTTTTTGAAAAAACGTTACCCCCACATAATTATGCGCCATTTTGCTGATTATGCGGTAAATTCTGCGATCGCATAAACGCATTTTTCTGGAGGGTCTAAAAATTTACAGCATAAGCGTTCATTTCAGAGCATAACTTGATGTGGACAACAGGACATCTCTAACCACACAAGGTGAAGTCCCCTGAAGTGGCTCACAGTCAGAGCCAGCCAATTAGGTAACCTGGGCATCAACATCAATCATTACTGGTGCAGTCACTGAGATTAGTGAAAGTAATGACAACAAGTAGGTTAATCATATAAATAAGGGTATTGCACAAAATGAAAACTTAATTTAAAACAAAATAACATTGTGAAGAATAACAAATACAAATCATAATATCAATAATAATAATATTAATGATAAACAAATACAAAATACAAACCAAATAAAACAAAACTATGATTAATTGGACTACTAAATACCCTAGTTCAATAGGGTAAAGATAACAAGTAATAATAATGTGAATGAATTCACGGTGGGCTTTATTTAAATAGATAACATGTTTTATTCCCGATCACAGTTGTTTGTCACGTCACAGTCGTCCTAGTCACACACAAGTTACAACGGACCTACACACACACAGAGAGAGACCAAGAATGAGAGAGAGAGAGAGAGAGAGAGAGAGAGAGAGAGAGAGAGAGAGAGAGAGAGAGAGAGAGAGAGAGTGTGTGTGTATTTGGGTGGGGGGGGGGGGGGGGGGGGGGGGGGGGGGTAAATTGAGTGACGAGACCTCTTTAAAAGTCTGATGTCTGATGTTAAAGAAAATGTAACTTAAACTGTAACTGCTGTTGTCGTATTCACGCACTCCAGTTGTATTTCACTGTCAACACGCCCTGGGTGACCTGCCTATCTGCCTATCTGCCTTGGGCCGGCTCTGCTGACAGTGATACCCAGGACGGAGCCAACTCTCTGAGGAGGGGCTTCTCAGCAGCTACGGGCCATACGTCAATCAACTGAAATGGGTCCACAACTCAGAGTGATGGTCTTTACCGCTGCCCTACATATCGACCTGTCTCTTTGTCAAGCATCAAATGAGATATTGTGCGTCTGACAAATCCTTCTGGTGCTGATAGGGAAGAGAGGCCACAGACACAAGTTGGTACAAGACACTTGGTACCGAATAACGATATACTGTTATTACTGTATGGTTAAATTCTCATTGATTGGTGAGTTAAGTTATAGTCAGACAGTAGTGCATTACAGTGGGCTTAGAACACATTAATAATAACCACCTACTGGAATCTCTATACTCAGTTGACCAGAGTTCCCCAGGGCTCTCTCCTAGGCCGCCTCCTGTTTTCACTCTATACTAAATATCTTCGGCAATCTATAAGCTCACAATGCAACGCTTTGTGAGCTTGTAGATTTGCTATTTTTGCCAAGTAAAGTGTCAATTTGTCGAATGTTTGCCTATTATGAAATGCCCAGAATAGGGATAGGGTTCAGGTGGTTAAAAGGAAAGGCTCTTATAATATACCGGTTGGTAAAATAAAACTTTAATAAAACTTTTAACTGCTTTGTAGACTTTGCAGACTGCTTTGCATTTGAGCATCACCTTATGGATCTTTGCCGGAGAGTTCAGTCAGGGGCGTTATCTGATTTATCAAAATTTCTGGTGCCTGGTTTGGGACAGGAGGTAATCCTCCTGTCACATTAAAGTGTCACATCCATTGTTTTGCTCCTCTGTGCCGGCATCTGGCAGTGTTTATTGTTGGATTTTAGCCTGGCACATTTTTACTTAACAAATCCAGCAGGCTAAGGAAATCTCCAATAAAGTCACAAATGACAGCTTATGCATGTTGCACACCATACATGTTTTAACACTTCCTGTAAGTGTTTATTGGAGGGGGGAGAAGCAGCCGAGCGGAACGCTGCAGAGCTACCATGCAGGCATTTTCACCTGGCTCTTTAATTCTGCAGTGACAACTGGCCATTAAAGTGGAAGTCATAAGCCGGGTACAGCATAAAAAATAAGCCTGGACTAAATTCACAATGCGGGAGAATGCAATGTGTGGTCCACACACTAATCCAGTACAAACAAGATGGAAATTCTACCACTTTGTTTTTTTTAGACTGTATAAAGTGATGGTGGAGAGGAATAACTACAGCCAGTCATTGTATAGTACAAGGTGGGGGTAAGATGCTCTAGTTTCATATTCATGCATCTGTAGTTCATATAGTTCCATCTAAATGACACATTTTGCGATGCATAAACCAATTCAAACATCTGCACATCTATACATTTGTATTAGTATATACAGTATGTCTATGTCTTCGTTTGTACATTTGCTTGCTGTGTCATATCATGTGGTAAAATAAGAATACTTTAGAAGAAGTCTTAAGCTCTGTTTATTACTTTCAAAAACCTTCCACAATAGCCAATCTACAAGCTCACAACCTGTCATAAATGTTGCAAGCTTGTAGATCTGCTGTTTTTGCAATTAAAAAATAATAATTTGACCAAATTTGTATTCATTACCCCACACACACACACACACACACACACACACACACACACACACACACACACACACACACACACCCACACACACACACACACACACACACACACACACACTAAGCAATCCAACCCAAAACCACCCACCTGTTGTCAATTTTTGGAAAGATGAAATGCAAATTTCATGCATTTTTGAATATTATTATTTGAAAATATTAGAATATTCTTCTGTTTACCTAAAACATGTTCAAAATAGGGATACCAGGTTGAACATGATTAACAGGCACTTCTGCCTGCAAGAACCAGTGTAACTTTACATAATGGAGAGACCTTCATTATGAATAGGACCTTGCTATGAGTCACACCACACACCCCGCCATCAAGCTGAGTCACTGTCCATGTGGGATGTGAATATAGCCATTTCTCAATAACTGTAGGCCTACTTGTCTATTTGTGTTCTCATGGACTTGTGAAACATCATCAGTTGCAGCCTAAGTACTGTCCCAATTCAAAAGTTTGCCTCTAAGCAAGTTCAGTGCAACTTGTTGTGAACTTGAACCGCCCACTTGTGTGAACTTGGAACAGCCAAATATCCCACAATGCAGCAATGGCGGAGGAGAAAACTCACAATCAATTTTTGAAATATTACTTTTGTTGTGTCACGAAATGTAGTAGTAGTTTTTAGATCTTCTTAGGGGAGAATTACTTATTTAATTGTCAAATCTATGGTTGATTTACCAAGAAAGAGGGTACATTACTTGTGTACTTTACCCTCAGACTACTATAGACCTCACACCCATAGACGTAAAAAATATGTACATTCCCCTGGTTTCTACAGACCGTAAATGAAGCCTATTTTTCAGCGATTTCAAATCCGCCATCTGTCATTATCTGGTCCGAAAAATGGACCCGTAAATGAATTATATTGTTTGGGACCAGAGCGGGGGGTGGGAATTAATGCTATTGGTTGTGTAGCTTGTCAATCAAAATCATCACAAGGTAGCCATGCTCCTCCTACAGCCTACCGTATAATTATCATCAATTTTAAAATAATTGGGACCATAATTTACCAAAACGCATATCGTGGTGATTGACAATGTTTATTAAGGAAATCAAATCAAGTGTGAAGTTAGGCAAAAACCCATCCGCTTGAATAGAGCCTATTCTATTCTATTCTGACACCAGAATTCATTATGAACTGTCACTTCCTATATAGCCTCAATTTACAAGTCGGATGCTAGCCCCTTGACTCACCTAAGAGTCACCATGAGAGAGCTCCACTGATCTCATTCCCCCCAGATTCGGCACAAACACAGGGATGAATGAATTCTACTATTATGCCACCAAAATGTCGAATGCCCTATACCATCAGCTAGTATTGATGATTTCTTGTATAGTATTAGCCTGGTTCCAGACAAATCTGCCATTGCAAAAAAAATGTGCTCTCGGCAGATTAGGTCTGGCCCCTCTCAATAGATTTGATTTCTCTCCCTCCGAGGTTGTGAGGGACCAATCAGGGCTCAGTATGCAAATGTTGGGCGGGTTTAACACCAGAGGCATTTTTTTAATTTGCCCCTCGGAAATGCAGGTTCCACACAGAGATTCCAGACTAATATCTACGCAGTGATATTAGACTGGCCATGGCAGGCTAGTATTGTATGTCTTTATGTCTGTGGATCTAAATCCACGTAAATTATTTAATTATTTATTCACGCCACTGAGGCCTCCCAATGCGTCCAAGAACAGATCGGCAGAACGACACCCAAAGTGACTAGTAACTTTGTGAAAATATGCAAAGGATACAATACAACGTAACATAAAATGCAAACAACACAATGCAGCATGTAACAAACATACCTTATGCCCTCAGCCAGGTGCTTAAACAAAATAAACGTTTCGGTATGAACGCTGAAGTTCTTTTGTTATTGTATTTCATTCATTCATTGACGTGCCTTTTGCAAAGACGCGCGCTCTCAGACAGTACTACTTCCTACTTCCTTCTTGTTTAGGGCGTTTTCAAAATAAAAGATTTAGAAAAACAAACTAATAAAAACGAACTCAAAAATAATTCTTTCAAGCAAACAAAGTAAAGTGTCAGTAGAGGCAAGAATAATAAAACATTATAAGACCAATACAAACAATTAGAGGACCCAAAATAAGTGCATATATTAAACTTAGGCAAATGTCTAAGCAATGTAATTTTAGGGTAAGTGATTTTCTTTGGTTAAAATAAGTATTAAATAGCTCTATATTCTGATAGTACTCATTGCTATAGAGTGTTTGTTCAGTAGTCTCCATGTCTCTCCAGCTCTTTATAGAACAGAAAATGCATTTTCGTTTCAGTTTCAGTTTCATTTCCAATTTTATCCAATCAGGATAGAGAACTCAATCAGGATATAGATTAAACAAGTGAAATTGGAAGTGATGACACTAAGAAATGAGCAGGCAAAATTGGAACTGGAACACTATAAAAATGAAGCTTAAAAATGGGTACTTTCTCCTGATTGGCTGAGATTTTGACACCTACCGGAAAATGTATTTTCTGTTTATTAAAGAGCTGGAGAGACATGGAGACTCCTGTTACTGCACAAACACTCTATAGCAATGATTACTATCAGAATATAGTACCTTTTAACAAAATACTTTTTGTTTTAACAAAAAAATATCACTTACCCTACCTTTAATTCTGGTAACAATTTCTTATGCAAGACAGTGCTTAAATGGTTAGTTACAATTAGAGTAAAAAGTACTAACATTTGCCTCTGAGATGTCGTGGAGAATGTATAAAGTAACAAGGGATGGAAACACATCAAGTTAAGTAAAAGGACCTCCAATTTGTACTTTCCATCACTCCTTGAGAACATACTCCCCAAGTTAACTTGAAAAGTACATTCTTCCATGGATGCAAGTCTTTGCTTTCTTGGTATTGAGAAAGGGCCCATGCAGTATGTGTGTATGTGGGAGCATCTGATATGGCAGCCGCCATGTCCATGAGAAAACCATTAAACTGTAAAAAAGATGGGGGCATAGAGATGAGGGGATGAAGCAACCCCAGCTTTGGTGATGAAAGCGTTGCAATACCAATGGTCAAAGCTTCTTTGCATTGGTAGTTGAACCCAGACTGGACCTCCAGTCCCATTATATATAACGATAAAAGCCGGTGAGAGCAGCATGTTTTATACACGTCTAAACAGGTTATCATGATTCAATTCCAAGCCTGCAGCTTTCAACATCCAGAGAATACAAATATACTAGGAAACTGTTTAAAAACATATTAAACATGTTTTTTTAAACTGACATTTTTGTTATTCATTTCTAACTTTACAGTAGTCCATAACCAGGGATACAAGTGTTTCAACTATGTCCATGCACAATTTTAGACTGATTGGCCAACCTATTGTGGAGAAGAATACAGACAGTTTTCTCAATGTTGTATAGTAGGATTACAAAAGTCAATCATCAGATAATTGAGTATATTACAAACTATGGATAAACTACTCCGGTTGTTAAATGTAAGAAATGAACTGTGAAGTGGAGATTCGATGTGTCCTTGTTTCACTTCCAACTAAAACTGCAGAGGTGTTGTGTAACAATGTAGAATCACGCATTGGTTATTTTTCAAAAAGACCTCAATTATTTTGATCATAAATTCTAACACAACAACCTTTTATAGTCTCGTTCCATTGTGCCATGTCGTTCTTCTCCTTTCTTCCGTTTTCTCTCTGCAACTGTATTACCTTGGATTTGCATTTTTATGACACCGTCTCTTACTTTCTGCCTCAGCCCTCCTTTGAGGTTTGACTTCTGCAGAAAATCTCTAGGAAGATGTTTTCCTTTTATATTTGGGACGTACTGTAAGTTTGTTCTTTAACTGCCTTTTTCTCCTGTCATTGTCCATCTGTTGTGATGTAATCCCCCCCCCCCCCCCCCACACACACACACACACACAATGAATAAACAAATTACATCAATTCAATTAAATATTTAAATAAAACAAATGCGTGCATCATTATGTAACATAATAATGTACTCAGACTGAGTTTGGACACACGTCGTTGATAGACTGACCTTGGATTAGGACCCATGCAGCCAGCAGAGAGAGATGACCGGAGCACAGAGCCAATGTCCTGGGATTATGGTAAACCACTGCTCTGCCAATATCATACAGAGGATTATTCACTAACCACATTTTCCTCTGTCTGACACGCAAAGCACCCACAGGGCTCATCATCACACATTCAGGGATTTCGTATTCAGTCAGTTTTGTGCTTTATTTATAGAATAGTAGAGAGACAGGAAGGACATGCACCGCAGGTCTCCAGATGGAATCAACCCGGAGATGTTGTGATTATGCAGTGATCTGCTGAGCTACCGGCACAGATGTTCAGGGTATGACAGGCGGAAGTAAGAAAGTGAAGAACCTGAATGCAGGTTGAGGGCTTGTTTCTGATACCTGATAGTACTAGCGGACCAAGTCCTCAACTCAACCCCAGTACTTCAAAGTCAAAAAGTATAGATATTCATGGTAAAAAAATACTTGGAGTTGTTCACCCAAAAAATGACTTATTTTCTATCAATTACACACCCAATGAAGCATTTAATTCATGGAGATGTATTTGTTTTTGTCGCTTTCCTAAGCCAATACTTTGATGACCGGCGGAAAGATGCTAATGTATCCGGTAGTGTCTTACCGGAGAGACCGCCGGTCATCAAATTATTGACTTAGGAATGCGACAAAAACATCTCCATGAATTCAATGCTTCATGGGGTGTGTTATTGATAGAAAATAAGTTATTTTTTGGGTGAACTACTCCTTTAACTACAAGTGAAAGTTGCTCTGTCAAATGTGTACTTACTTTTAAGTAGGCTACTTACTTGCTCTTGAAATTTCAAGTATTCTAAAGTACAAATTACAAAGTACATTTATTTTTTTAATATCAAAGCATTGCTGTATAGACATTTTGAAATGTTTCAAAACAACACGTCTCATTGCGGCGCGTTGTACTAATTTAGTTACTTGATCTTAGATCTTTTTAATGTTTGATTGTTATTGTCTTCACAATAAAATCCTCAGTGTTACCGCATCCATTTGTAACTCTGTGAATGTCTCAGTTAAATGTGTATGCCTGAGGGAATTTAATTATTTGTACTTTAAAGACACCAATCTTTTTCTTGTTATAACTTATGCACATAGTTGTGCCAAGTGCATCCCCGGGTATGGACTAGTTACAAATTAATTAAGAAATATATATATCACACACACACACACACACACACACACACACACACACACACACACACACACACACACACACACACACACACACACACACACACGCACAGTCCGCACACACACACACACACACACACACACACACACACACACACACACACACACACACACACACACACACACACACACACACACACACACACACACACACACACACACACACGCACAGTCCGCACACACACACACACACACACACACACACACACACACACACACACACACACACACACACACACACACACACACACACACACACACACACACACACACGTTTGCCATATAGATATGAAACTGTCCATCTCAAAGTGTTCAGTCATTCTGAATGAGATGAAAAAGAGGTGTGAAATTAAAACCATGTTCCTTCCCTCTGTGCCTAACCAGCACTAACGTCTGCTGCTGCAGAGAGCAACATCTTCACAGCTATCAACCGCCATGCAATTGCTTTTCCATTGGCTTTGATGTGTACAATACGCGACCCACGCTAACCCCTGTTTCCTCCCGGCCTATTCAGGTACTAAATTGTTTTGTGTCTGATCCAATTTTTCAAAGCTCCATGAATCACATATTCATGAACAAATATGTCAGCAGTGGCACCCAGTGTAAATGCACAGTGTCTACCACTGTGTCTACCTATAGCGTCGACTCTATTAGACAGGACGAGATGGCGTGCAGCAGCTGCAACAGTTTCCCTGCGTCCTCGGAGGGACAGTACAGTCTAAGAAGGATGCCAATTTACTTGGCTGTTTGTGCCAGAGTGCCCCCATGGACAGAATTTGAATGTGTTGTTATGGGCCAAGCCAGTGCACAAAATCCCTTAAGTTGCATACCTGGCTATGACAAAAAACAAAAAAAAAATCTTTTAACATAACTTTAACTTTAAGTCCCTAGCCATTGTTATTCTGAAAAACAAAAAGCAGCTGCCATCAAATACTACCCTTTTATGCTCCCTCCAGTGAAGTGAATCCAATGACAGCGGCATGGTTTTATACTGTATCTAAACAGGTTAATGATTCAATTCCAAATCTGCATTCTGATATCTAGAGAGGACTAGAAACATGACGTGTTTTAAGTTCAGGGATATCCAGCCAAATCCCATTTTAAGTTTCAGTTTGTGTAAAGCCTGATTAATAGGCTACTTTGTCGTACAACTGCGTTGAAAATATCTGATCTATGACCTCGCGATTTGATAAGCTGTGAGCTTATAAATCGGCTATTTTCATAATATGCAAAATACGATAGGGGTATCGCAACTGGCTCACCTTTACAGGTACTCGCCCCTGCGCCATCTGTGAGCCAGTGGCATCGCTCTCTCCGTCTCTCCTTCCCTCAAGGCACCGACGGGACTCTGCATGGCAGGGGCGTCCTCCTCCCTGAGCCAAGACTAGGCTTGACCGCATACCACAACTAGACAGGAGTTGGGTGGCTTCAGCAGGTTGTCAAATGGGCACCCCCCTTCACTGATGTTTCGTTGATTTAAGCCCATGACACCTCGGAGGGGCTCAACGGCAGATCCAGATTCATTATACAATGGAGTATAAAATAAAAAAGAGCTAACATAACATGTGCAACAAACACTATGGATTTCATTCCCATCCCATGAGAACTTGCAGCCTCATTATTGCTTAATCAATGCACAATTTTGTCTCCCTTACGCACTTGCCAGTTTCCTATATGGCCAAACTCAATTTAGATCTGCAATAACACTTCATCACTGCAAATCCCTCAGTTACCGGGAGCGCACGTGTATACAGTGTGAGACCATTTATCACCACAAATATAGAGGCTACAAGAACTCTGTTTGGGGTGCAGAAAAGACTGTGTATGGTTAAGTCCATCCTCAGGACCTTCCATGGGAGACTGCTGTATAAATGTTTTCCAGTGAAGTGTTTAGCTTGTGGACTTATGTGACTTACAGTATGTGCTCATTCATACAAGGGTGGCACTCGATTTTTTTTATATGTATTTTTTATATGTATATCTTTTATTTTTATTTTATATTATTCCTTAAAGATAATTAATTATGTGGGTTTAAAAAAGAAGAGGAGAATATACTGTATATATATTTATTATTTTTTTGTTCCCCATTTTTCTCCCCAATTTAGTCATTATGCCAATTGATTCCTCCCCGAACACATTTCTGTGTGTTGTATCCTACTGACTCACCTGCCAGTGAGGAGCCCCCATCGGTAGGACATAGAGCCTTCGTCCTACTCCTCCCGCCCAACACTCCCTGCTGACAGGTGCCGCCCCAGCCCGCAGGATTACGTTCAGTTCCACCCCCGAACACGGGCCAATTGTGTTCGTGTGTAGACACTCGACAAAGCCGGATGCACCACGGTGGGTTTGAAGCCACGACCTCCGAGCACCAATAATATGTATGATCATTAAAGTTGCTGGATGAAATTGGTTCACAACAGCAGGTATGAACACACACACACACACACAGCCCTCTGTGTGTTCCTTAAGTGGTTAGTAGAGCATAAATCCCTTTTTCAAACATGTGAAAATGAAATGCAACTTGAAAAAGTGCTCCTCGGCGCATAGGTCTCCGCCAGGTCAGGTAGGTTATTGTGGGCCAGCAATGTTCGGAATTCAGTCATTATAGAGTGGAATGTGTAGAAGTTGAGAAGTTAATGAAATTATTGCACAGACAGATCCGTCTTGATCACATGACTATAGACATAATGTGTACCAATTTGCATGATGTTTAGACAAAATGTGTTGGAGTAATATTAAAAACAAATGTTTTGCAAAAATTGGCATCCTGGAGGCACTATAATAGGCCAATGTGAAAACGGTGGCATTTCATCCTCCGCTTTTCAGACCAATCGGACAATGTGTTCATGATTTGAGGCATTTTGTTCAAAGCGAACCACTCCTGCAAACTTTAGATGCATATCATCCAATCAGGACAGAATAAGAAAAATCGGACAGATCCGTCTTGATCACATGACATATAATGTGTCCGATTTGCGTGATGTTTGTACAAAGTCTTTAGGAAGTCTGTAGGTTTGCAAAAATCTGCCTGCTGGTGGTGCTATGGCATTTCTTCCTCAACCTAGTGGGAATGTACGTGTGCAAAGTTTCACGGCAATCAAACGGTGTGTTCATGGTTTGAGTCAATTTGCTCAAAATAAGCCACTCCTGCAAACGTTAGCTGCCAATCTTAGCCAATCATGATGTAATATGAAAAAATCGGACAGATCCGCCTTGATCGCATGACTATAGAAATACTGTGCACTGATCTGCGTGATGTTTGGACAAAATCTGTAGCAGTAATATAAATAATTTCTGTGCAAAAAACGGCCTCCTGTCAGGAGGTTGACAGTGCAAGAGGTATAGTTATCTTAGGTGAGATGTATAGTGATTTCAAGGAGACTGAGCAGTTTGGAAAATAGCTTATTAGGCTACTGCTCAGTCTGAGCTTTTATTGGCAATGGAGCAGACACTGATGGGATGTCAGCACAGTCTCATCTGTACTCATGCTGCTTAGTATGCAGTGTTTGAAAATACTATTACCATGTTGGCAGGTTCCTTTCATCTGTACGTTTATGTTCTCCAAAATGAATTTGCATTGTGGATACAGTCTTTTTATGCGAATTCATGGCCCTTGAAACCTTGGATAGAAGCATGCAATATCTAGCTTTTTGACGAGAAAAGTAGCAGCAGTGTAGAAGCTAGGGTAGAAGTGAGTGTCATTTTCAATAACCATAAAATCACGAATAATTGACGTGCAAAGCTCTAAAACA
The DNA here is from genome assembly GCF_963454915.1 of Gymnoscopelus microlampas. Classification (NCBI taxonomy): domain Eukaryota; kingdom Metazoa; phylum Chordata; class Actinopteri; order Myctophiformes; family Myctophidae; genus Gymnoscopelus; species Gymnoscopelus microlampas. The sequence goes on from NC_139948.1 coordinate 15,802,143, forward strand.
AATATACAGTATTTACCCGAATTCAAAGTGGGAGAGATTACTGAGCTAGAAAAAAACTGATTTAGTGAAGTTTTCAAATAATCCCCACAAAGTCTTTGAATACATATACTGTATTGCAGAAAACCGTCACTATTTTTCCGGCTTGGCTCTATGAGAGGGTGTGTGTGTGTTTGTGTGTGTGTGTGTGTGTGTGTGTGTGTGTGTGTGTGTGTGTGTGTGTGTGTGTGTGTGTGTGTGTGTGTGTGTGTGAGAGAGAGCGACTCTCGCAAACCTCTGGACCGATCAACGCCAATCTTTGTATGCATGCTGCTAGGCCACGGGAATACCGCCACTATTTGCCCCTCTCTTATGTTTTATACTTTTTGAAATATTTAACTTTAATTTTATAATGGAAGTGCTGCTCTGATTGGGGCAACTTTGGAGTCATCCTTCTCATCTACGACAACGTCATAGATGACTGATGTCACAGGCTGGCAACATAAAGTCTGAGATCCACATTGTTTCTCTCTGGGACCAGGGACAGACCCCTCCCCCCTCCCCCATAACTTTGACTTGAATTACGCCCCTGGCACTTGGTGATGTAACCGACTCAGTAATGTTGTTTTGGTCTCGTAAAGCCGTACATGAACCCAACATGGAACTCCTCGGCACATGGATTTGTTTGTGACCTTCCCTCCAGCCCAAACAGCAGAAGGGAAACTAATAAGACAGCTCACTGTTGAAGCAAAAGGAGGATGGGCTCACATTTCCATTTTTACAGAAAACGCAATAATTTCTTGGCAGATCTGGTTACGGCATATTTAAATCCCTAAGCATGAATATGCATTGGCGGATGAAAAGCAGCAACAACAACCAGATTTCATTAGCTGCAAATGACTGTAAATTAATGCATGCAAACACCAAGCATAACAGAAGTAGGCCTTCTTATGATGTTGTAAAATCTAGACACACAGGAATGACATGAAAACAGTGCTTTCAATTCAGGCCATGGCGTTGTCTAAGAGACATTTTACCACAGGCAATGAGCATATTGATTTTTACTTGTGTGGCCTCATAGCAGAATAGCACTATCACTCGGAGGGCTCTGCTCTAATATTAATACTGTGCTGCAGAGGAATCTCATTTTGCTGAAAAGCCAGAGACTATCGGTGTCCCCAGGTGAGAGGGTTCAGAAGGCTTGTTTGTAGGATGTAGTTTGACCTTTAAAGGAAGTGCTTTGGGGGAATGCTGGTAATGAGATGAGCTTTCCCCCCTTTTATATTTAGACCAGAGACTCGACAACATGAAACTCAACTTTACTGACAAAACAGAAACCAGATGGAATTTCACATTATTATCTTTTCCCCCCCTTAAGGAAGACAACTAAAATCAGCTAATTATAATGATAAATGATGGATCCTGGTGAAACTTAAACACTGTTCAAATCCTCAACAAAATTTGACTTTTATCACACTTGCAAAACAGTAGGACTTACCAAGGTAGATTACGTAATACGTTGCTAATTAAGTCCTAGCCCGAGTATAAAAATAGTCCCAAATGAAAAATGTCTCCAAGTTAAATGTACACTGAAGACTTTACTGTGTGGGGCAGAGCTTTCATTTGAGCAGTATTACAAGAGAGGGTGTGCTTTACCGTCACTACTGTCACGAGATTGATATGATCAGGGACAAGGTGCTTGCGGCAAGTTCCGTAAGCATCACTGAAGTAAGGCGTTGTGAGCTAACTGAGCTTGTGTGCAGATCGTCTATTTCTGCCAAATGTTCGCCAAAGGGGGCGAAGGAACATGTGGTTAAGGTTCCATGTCTACTGTGTAGACATAAGTGGGACAAAACACTTCACATTTGGATAAATAGTTTAGCTTTGGTTCCAGGTATCACGTATTGTATCAGGATACAGTGTGCATAAACACTTCATGTGGCTCTTCAACAATTCAAACCATGTGGTTCGTTTACGTTCATCTCTCTCTCTCTCTCTCTCTCTCGCTCTCTCTCTACACACAAATGAGCTCAGAAATTTAACAAATTAATCTAGTCTGCAGATGAGGGTGAGTTGGTAATGAATCATGCTGCCATCCATAAAGCGGATGTACGCACGCACACACACACTTTTAGAGACACACAGACACATGCATCGATACAGATACACGGACACACACACTTTTAGAAACACGTGGGCACACAGTCGGATGATATGCACGTGCAGCACTCGTGCACACACAAGCGCACGGCAACGAGGTGTCCTTGGGGAGAAGGCCAGCATGGGTTTAGTGGCTGTCATTCACTGGATGACTCACATCTCTTACAAAACATGGGCACAAATATTCTTTTGTTTCCTGACAAGAGGAATGGAAAGGACAGCTTCATCTCAGCGCTGAAAAGCAGAGCTTTGTAAATGTGTAGGATGCTGTAAATGACACTAGTACTGTAGCATGTATTAGACCAATGATTCTCAACCTGTGGTCCAATGGTGGGCCATGAGGATATTGCAAGTGGGCCTCCAAATAACTGGAAAAATGATAATATAACATTAAGTTAAAAAGAATAAAAAATAAAATAAACATGCTCTGAAAATACCTGTGGCCCACCCATCTGACCACTTAAAGGGATATTCACTTTAAAAACAAAACAAATGGGTCATTTTGTCATCTACTCAGGCTTTTGTCAGCATCCCAGACAGTTTGACAGTTGCTTGATTCAGTATTTAGATATTTGATATTCATTTTATCAGACACGCCCCCCTCCCTACAAACCCATTGTAACTTCAAACTCCATTTTAACCATGATAGATTCATCGTGGGCCCTGATCCAGAAAAGGTGAGAGCCACTGATTTAGACCGTAGAACAGATGAAGTAACTTGTAGGTGTGTGTGTGTGTGTGTGTGTGTGTGTGTGTGTGTGTGTGTGTGTGTGTGTGTGTGTGTGTGTGTGTGTGTGTGTGTGTGTGTGTGTGTGTGTGTGTGCAATATACAATATGGCTCCTCAAATGGTGATTACACCATGTTGACAATTCCCCAAATCAATTATGTTCAGAGCTTTGATGATCCATTTCTTTCAATGCCAATTAAATAGTTCTATTATTAGTATGTAAGATTGTGTGTGCGTGTGTGTGTGTGTGTGTGTGTGTGTGTGTGTGTGTGTGTGTGTGTGTGTGTGTGTGTGTGTGTGTGTGTGTGTGTGTGTGTGTGTGTGTGTGTGTGTGTGTGTGCGTTTGTGTGTTCATCAATATCAGTGACAGTGCATCTGTTTGATGGCTCCAATGTGAGCCAACACGCAGGGCCCTGTAGCCCTTAGAGTAATGGGCCTGGTGACAAAGGCTGTCAGGCCACGATTTGTCAGCGTTTGTGGCCAGCATCACTGACTGGAAGATGAGTGAGGTGATGACTCATCCCAGAGTGGCGGATATTTAAAGACCCGGTGACCCCTGGCTCCTGCAGAGGTGGAGTGGGAGGTGTGTGTGCGTGTGCGTGTGTGTGTGTGTGTCTGTATGCGTGTGAATGTGAATGTGAATGTTTTAGGGAGCAGGATGTGTGTGTGGATGGTTAAAATGATCAAAAATAGCTACCACGCCAGCCTCTGGCAGACTGGAACCAGTTTGGCATGGTTTCGTCTGATAACCTGAATCCCGAACGTTATGATTAAAAATCTCTGAACCATAGTAGTATTAGTAGCCTATGATCACTTAGAAAGCTACAGGGTTATAGCCTATGCATTATATAGGCCTACATACATTTAAGAGGCAAAGTGCAGCCATGTATGGAGTGGACTCCTATTTTGGTTTGTGACTCTTAATGCAGTGGTTCTCAGACATTTTCATGTCAAGGGCTCCCAAATTGATATGTATTTGGCCGTAGACCCCCATTTGAAAACATTTTGTGCCAGGGACCCCCATAAGAGTAGATTAACATTTAAAAACATTTTGTGCCAGGGACCCCCATAAAAGTATAAATTAAGATTTTGAAACATTTTTTCGAAAGAGCCAATCTACAAGCTCATAGCCACAAAATTAAATAGGGCTCTAGTGTTTAAAGTGTTCCTTATTTAGCTGGGGACACCCTGGACGCCCCTCATGTTGACAGCATGAGGAGGCGCGTCGCAGACTCAGTCGCATGCAGGCCAGTGCGGAATTTCGCTGTCTCTCCCTGCGTTGGAAATTAATCATGTCACCCAGGATGAAGGACTGCCCACAGACTTTGGATTGGTTCTGCAATAAAAAAGAATTGTAACTCCCTAATTGTTTCCACCCAGTTTCAGCAACAAAAGTTGGGAGATCTAGCCAAGCAAAGTGTTTAGAGACTGACTTGTGAGTGTACTTAATGCATACAAGGGTAGGAAATGGAAATTTCTTGTCTCTCATATGGTAAGATTATTTAAGCATAATATTGTATGCATAGCTGCAGCTGTCCTCACAGAATGTGTATGTGGTAAACAGAGCATACACTCTCTCTCTCTGTGTGTGTGTGTGTGTGTGTGTGTGTGTGTGTGTGTGTGTGTGTGTGTGTGTGTGTGTGTGCGTGCGTGCGTGCGTGCGTGCGTGCGTGCGTGCGTGCGTGCGTGCGTGCGTGCGTGCGTGCGTGCAGGTTGTATGTATTTTCTTATGAAATGAATTGTATCTTCTACCATTGGTAGCATTATAGGCATTTTATGCATAACTCTAACCTTAACCTCACAAAGAGCTATGCCTAACCCTAAACCCACACTACTGCCCACACACACACACAAAAACACACACACACACACACACACACACACACACACACACACACACACACACACACACACACACACACACACACACACACACACACACACACACACACACACACACACACACACACACACACACACACACACACACACACACACACACACACACACACGGTCCCCAGCACATGGAGAGGCTTGACAGAGATCCCAGAGCAGCAATGCATAGCAGTACCTTATCTCAAACAGACGGCTCCCCTGCACTACAAAGTGAGACAGATTGCCTCTCACACCACGCCCGCGTCCTACAAACACACAAACACAAAGATACTGTACCAACACACCCCGTCAGAATGTCATAAATCATAGTGCTCCTACTGTACGAGAAATAATCATAATAAAATCAAATCCTCATGCCTGCAGCATGTAACATGACAGATGGCTTCTACCTCAAACTCACGACTAGGACGCATAGGTATGCTTCACCTCCACAATGATCCTCTTCTCTCAAACTCACGACTAGAACGTATAGATATGCTTCACCTCCAAAATGATCCTGTCACTTCATTGTATGTTCAATAACAAGCATGAATATGTTATATGTTGAACACCTAGGTCTGCAACTATCGATTATTTTCTAAGCGATTATTCTATTGATTCATCTTTCGATGAATCGAATAATCGAGCAGCTGTTTATTGTTTCGTTTTTTCCATTTATTTCAACAAATCGATTAACCACTTAGTCCCTATTTTATACCAAATCAGAAAATAGTATTGTGCACAAATAGTGAAAATAGCCGATTTAGAAGCTCACAACCGCGTTGCATTGCGAAAGCTTTATGCACTTGTAGATTTGCTATTTTCACAATTTTTTAAGTTTTTGGTTTTTTTCTGAAGACTGTCACCTAAAATGATGAATGAATTATCATTGAATGATCGATTATCAATGATTTTATTAAATTATCGATTATTGTATTAATGATCGGTTATCAATTCTTTTTTGTATACTCGATTAAACCTATTTCTTACCTTTGTATTGCTGTATCCGATAGTACTTTCCTTACTCTGTATCTTTAACTTTACTGTCTCACGTGTCCAGACAACTATTCAACAATCTACTAATGCTATATAGAGTCTAGAACAACACAAAATCCAAGAGAGGAAGCTGGCACTTCCGTTCACGAAAATATATTTTAAATATCTTAGATGGTTTTGATTTATATTAGGATAAATTTGGGCAGCTGTGAAGACGAAACGGAGTGGGAGGAGGCTTCACATCCACTTTATATTCTAATCATGATCAGAGCTTCCGTGTCCCAGACTGTATGACCGGAAACTTTTGAGAAATTGTGGGTGGCAACAGTCTGGCCATGCGAGACTATAACTTTGTAACTCTTAACTGCTGTGCTTCCTCTGGGCGACTGAAATTCCCCCGCGGGATCAATAAAGGTATCGATCTATGAAGACCATGATACAGTGGTGTTGTAGTTGCAGCGGCATGGGAAAAGGGTGGACATTGTTCCTTTTTGTATTTGAGTATTCTTGAGGCTTAGGCAGTGAAGCTGCAGAAGTTCATTCTATTACTTTGTAAGATTCCAGAGCTGAAGACATCAATGCTTCATGCTTAGGGTTCGCAGTGGGAAAAATCATATGCATGAAAGAAAAAGAAATAACTCTGCCTGACTGACACCATCCTGTCACATTTTTGCTCTTTGATCAGACAGTAAACAATGCCTTCATTTAAATTCTGGCAAACAGTACATGAAGAACAAAAAACTGAACAGAAACAAAGGCAAACATTGACAAAAAGGGAAAGGGGATTTTAAATAATAGAGGAAATAAACACATCATTTGCCATGGGAAATTTCATTATTATCGACATGGTGGCATGGTGTCATTAATCTCCATTTAAATAGCTACTAATATGCGGAGTAATACATTTGTCACGGTTTGTGTTTAGCTCTTCTCATCAGGGATAAGGGTTTAGTAACCGACTGTTTAGGTGTTGTTGTTTTTTGCTTTTTATTTAGAAAGGAAAGTGTGGGAAGACAGGACATTGAGTGAGGATAAACGGAGAAAGATATGCACACACTTCTCTAGACGGAATTGAACCGGGGATATTGGGATTATTTGATATGCACTGTCCAGTCAGCTATGGGCACAGCCCTAGCATGCAACTTTACCCTAAACTCCTTTAGATAATCTATATACCAACAAGAGCTTAATTTCCAAGAGTCCAGGAGCTGGTTTCTGCAGCAACGATTATGCTTAGATGATTTAGATTTATTAGGATACATTTGGGCAACTGTAAAGACGAAACGGAAGTGTGGAGGAGGCTTCACATCCGCTTTATATTTTAATCATGATCAGAGCTTCCGTGTCCCAGACTGTAAGACCGGAAACTTTTGAAAATTGTGGGAGGCAACAGTCTGGCCATGCGAGACTAGTAACTATGTAACTCTTAACTGCTGTGCTTCCTCTGGGCGACTGAAATTCCCCCGCAGGATCAATAAAGGTATCGATCTATAAAGACCATGATACAGTGGTGTTGTAGTTGCAGCGACCTGGGAAAAAGGTGGACATTGTTCCTTTTTGTATTTGAGTAGATATGCACACACTTCTCTAGCCGGAATTGAACCGGGGATATTGGGATTATGGGATACGCACTGTCCAGTCAGCTATGGGCACAGCCCTAGCATTCAACTTTACCCGAAACTCCTTTAGATAATCTATACACCAACAAGAGCTTAATTTCCAAGAGTCTAAAATGTTCAATTGGTCAGCTAGGATAATGTACATTAGCCTGGTAAACCCCTCCCTCCGGAAATCTCAATCAAATGCAAATGACATTTCCGGAGGGAGGGGGGTTTACCAGCCTAATGTAACATTGTAATACAACATAATAAGACAATCGTGTAATGATGAGGGTTAGGGTTAGTGCTTGTTTCAACAAAATCAAACAAAATCATGACAACACAGTGATAGTCATAGTAGCATCGGGGTGTATTTTTCAAACATCTCAACAGGTCCTATAGGCCTGGCACCCCATCTGCATGTCCCTAATTATCCCTGTCCCCAGTTGCCAATGCCATCTGCCCACCCTACGACTCCACCTGCTAGATAATGCCCACATCAACAATCACAGGCCACTACCGAGCAGCGGTGGAAAAAGTACTCAAATTCTTTACTTAAGTAAAAGTACCAATACTGCAATATAGAAATACTCGGTTACAAGTAAAAGTCCAGAATAAAAATGTACTGGAGTAAAAGTTCAAAAGTATTGGCATCAAAATGTACTTAAAGTACCAACAGTAAAAGTACAAAAATATTTGAAAATAGCAGATCTACAAGCTCACAACGCGTCACGATGCGACGCGTTGTGAGCTTGTAGATCGGCTATTTTCAAATAGCCTAGGTATAAAATAGGGCTTAAGTGGTTAATGTATGTTTTATAATATCTGAAATGTAATTAGTAACTAAAGTTTTCAAATAATTGTAGTGGAGTAAAAATACAATATTTGCCTCTGAGTTGTAGTGGAGTAGGAGTAAAAGTATCGGCAATTGGAAATACTCCAGTAAAGTGAAAGTACCTCAAAATTGTACTTAAGTACAGCACTTGAGTAAATGTACTTAGTTACTTTACACCACTGCTGCCGAGCCTCGCGTTCCACGCTAATGCCATTAGAGCACTTGAGATCCGGAAAAACAAAGCTGATGACACAAGAGAGCAGAAGCGGGATCACGGGCTCAGACACAATCTGGGATTGAGCACCGGTCCCCAGCGTGCTCTAACCTGTGTGTCCCCTCCCTCTGCATCCAGTCTTTAACCCGCTCTCTCAAAGCCTTGCCTTCATCCCCGCCCACCTTCCATTTCTCTTTAATCTCCATTCCCACCATCCTCCAGTCCATACAGTATCTTCTCACGTGTGCCTCTGTATAGACCCATTACACATAACTCATTCCTTATGTGTAATGCGAGGACTGAGGATGGGGATCAGGATTGGTGGGTGGATGGGGGGACTGCTCTTCCTATTACACAATTTTGAGCAGAACCATTTTTGCTGCATGGCTAGCCGACCCGTGTCACATTGATTTGTTGGATAACAGCAGCAGGACGGTACGCTGCAAAATCCCGAGTGCCGATTTAACTGTGAGAGTGTAACAATGGTAGCCTGGTAAACCCTCCCTCCGGAAATCTCATGTCCATTTGATTTCAGGAGTGAGTCTGGCCTGATCGCCCATTCTGCAATATTGGCTGTGTACACCAAACGGACGAGCCTATCAGCGTCGTCGCACATCGTTCTGTGATTGACAGCGACAGTTGGCCAATCAGGTGGCGAGTTCGAGTGAGCCCGAATGGCACCGAGTGCAGCCTGAATGCAGCCGACAAAAAACGGCAGCCATCTTTTCTGTCCGCTATTTTCTCCGCTGTTTTTTACTTCAAAAAGCTCTCAAACTTGGAGGCACGGAATTTACTTATAAGATATCGTTTGGATAGAATTTAGTTGTTTAACGTCATATATGTGGTCAATGAATCATGACAGAAACTATTTAAAAATAAAAAATCAGAGAACCGGCCGGGGCGGGCAGTGACACACATGTATCCGAATAAGGCAACCTATTTTGGGCATGGCCGTCTCAAAAGTCCCGTTGCGTCACATTAATCTGGTGAACTGCTGATTGGCTGAAGGGGAAAAACGATCATTGGCTGAAGGGGTTGTCAGTCAACGGTATTACTCCCGCCCAACTCCAGCCCACAGCCAATATTGCAGAATGGGCGATCAAGCCAGACGCACTCCTGAAATCAAATGGAAATGAGATTTCCTGAGGGAGGGTTTACCAGGCTATAACAATGGACCCAACGTAAATTACATTTACGTTTTGCATTGTGGTTCAGAAACGGATAGTGAGTCAATGGAAATGCATGAAGGCCTCATTGAATCGCAGTTTAGTGTGCAATGGTGTTGAAAGGTGATGGGCACTCTCTGGATGGCGTCAGTTAGCCGCCGGCTGATTCCTGCTGGCCAAGCTCCAGCCCGTCATCAGCCTAAATGAGCAATCTAAACGATGGCCCACATGGCGACGCTCTACTTTCTGGGAAAATCGGCGAGTAATGAAAATGCTGGGTTCAGCTTCGGTGGCGCAATCAGCTAATCAAACAGCTAATAATAAGCCAAAGCAGACATGGCTTAGTGACTCAGTAATCACATGGAGATGAACAGGCACATAGCCAAAGGTCAGCTCACAGCCGCAGCATTACAGGTACTCCGCCCCCAAAATGACTTTTTTTCCTATCAATTATTCACCCAGTGAAGCCTTGAATACATCCAGAATTTGTGTTTTTGCTGCGTTCCTTTACAGTGAATAAAGATTAAACTAGAAAAGTGCGCTCCTTGGAGACCAATATACAGAGTTGCGTCATGATTTAAGGAATCCAGGGAAAAAAAACTATTTTGATACAGGCCAAAATGTGAATCGGCCTGTTATAGCGCCACCATTAGGCCGATTTTAAACATTTGTGGCTTCATGGGAGTTTCATGGGAGTGTGTGCAAACTTTCAAGCCGATTGGTCCAATGGTGCTGTTTTTTTTTTTTTTTTTGTATAATGACATTTTTGAGAAGTGGTAAGTTCTGTTTTTTGAATCGGAAGAAAACGTTTTTGAATCGAGAATCGTTTGTTTTGAAAAAAACTGAAAAAATCGGAATCGTGACTCCAAGAATCGGAATCGAATCGAATCGTGAGATAGCAGGCCTACTGATTACCTGTTGTATGATTAACCTAGACCTATACCAAACAAGCCGCAGCCATCGCATTTTGCAGTGACTTCCTATTGTCGCCAATGTTCAGACACTCCAGAACCTGGCTCCCAGAGCACAGTGCTTTGAAGGGAAAGTGTGCAAGATGGACAAGTGCAAGTGTGCACACCTGAGACAAACAAGTAGCTGGTTATACCCTTTAACAATCACTGCAAACAGAAACAACCCAATTCAAATGTTTCACACAATGTTAGCAGTGGCATGGCGATCCACATTCCATGTTCATAGTGGGTATGATGTCAAAGGATGAGCTGATGGGTGATGGGTGGGGAGATGGAAGCCTTTCACAGAGCACGTCATGATGGTCAGAGGACAAACCTCCACTCACCTCCATATTGAATGTCAGCTTGTCTCTTCTCTGTGACAGCTCAGATTCACTAACGGCATCCTGACAGCCCAGCGGCAAAGAAATAACACAGCTTGAACTTGGCAGTGTTTCATAAAGCTGTGCTCCTCTCAGTCTCCAGGCCCGGCCACGCCCAACTGACCCTCATTATACCAGACCCTGGGCGTCCACTATCACCGCTGTGCATGATTGAACCCGGGTCTTACTCATTTATGCTGAAAACTGAAAACCCATAAGTCACCGTTTCCCTGTTCTGCCATGCCAATGAAAGTTCTGGCCGGCGGTTCGGAAGCATAACATGGCCCTTGGGCAAAGGAGAAAGGTTGAGACTGTGAAAAAAGCTGTGAATTTTACATAACCATTCTTGGAAAGCTCATTTAACGGATGTAAAGTTATTGTATTTAATGATTTGCCCAAGCAGGTGTTGAAACTCTTTTTGACTGGCAGGCAGCCTTCAGAGTGTATGGCAAAAGCACCACAGAACACATTTCATTTTCAATGTCATGTATATGCTCTGTGTGTGTGTGTGTGTGTGTGTGTGTGTGTGTGTGTGTGTGTGTGTACAGTATGCTGTTACAGTATGTGAATTTATATGTACCGTATATGCTGTTACAGTATATGCGTGCTGTGAATATGCTGTGCTATGTGTGTATGCTGTTCCAGTATGACTGTATGTTTTATGTGTATGCTGTTACAATATATGAATGTACAGTATATGTGCTGTGAATTTGCTGCTACCATCCGTGTGATTAAACTTGTAGTGTACGCAGTGCAATAAGTGCATTGTCAGTTTACCCTGTCAGAGATTTGTGCTATGCGGTGCGTCTCCTTGAAAATGCAGATCTACAAGCTCAACGTGTTGCATTGTGATGCGTTGTGAGCTTGTAGATCTGCTATATTTTCTGTATTTTTTTGTTTTAATCTGTGAACATTTAAAACTACATTTACAATATTCGCAGATAATGGCATTCGTCAAATAGGGACGCCTGGTTGAAAGAGGTTAAAATAGAATTGACCTATTGGGAAATGACTGCACACTAAGTAGTACTTACATAGAAAATGAAAAGATCATCCATAACTTTTTGTGTAGTTGTGTAAATTGCAATAATAATGTGTGGTTGTCACAAAATCCCAAGGCACACCTGGACTTGTCTCACGGCACACCAGGACTGTATAGGACTGTAATAGGGATAATATTAGACTAATTCAGCAGGGAGTGGACACATTGCAAAAAAGCCACTGTTTTGAGGTAACAAGCAGCAGAAACAAGAGGGGAATTCTTTATATCACAACACTAGAAATCTGAGGTTACAGCAATATGCAGCCTGCTGTAATCAAATATGGCTTGTAAACAAAAAAGCGTAGAGTTGGAGACCCACAGGACACCACCTTAATGGAAGAATGCAGCTTCACTGGATAATAATAAAAGGATTTGTACAGTTGCATTTCTCAGCACAAGGCAAGGCCTCGCAGTTCTCTAGAAAACTATTCAAACCAAAATTACATTTTAGCAGCACAGCCCACGGGAACATTACAATGAAATTCACCACGTACCCAGCACTCACCTGAGGCGAGGGGCTGTAATGAATTTTCATTGTGCTGCACAGGCAATCAGTGCTGAATCAATTGAGGACTTAGAGCAGTTAAAATGTAATGGAGAACGTCCTACTTTTCAGGAGGAGAGGGGTGGTCACAGTCATGTCCAGTAGGCTGCAGATGGGGGCATTACCACTGAAACTAATGTGGGATCCGGGGACTCCCAGGGGTCCTTTAGGGGGTTGCAGGTGGTCCCCGGCTAAATGATTGATAGTTAGGAACCAAATGGACCCTTAAGGGCCCAATACAAGGATGAGGGAAGGAGGCAATAACACAGGAAAACAGAGCACAAAGACAACCAAATGCAAACACAAAACAAAACCAAACATAAATCCCTTCCATAAAGGCAAACTGAAATCACTCCAATACATAACCACAAACTCAAATTGTCTTTAAGACAGAAATCAAACGTAAAGCTTTATGAATTTATGACTTTAACTTACCACTCTATTTGTGGCAATTCCTCAAGTCCATGCTTTGAGGTACGGTCGTCTGATTTGTGTCATTTGTCAGAAGTGTTGCCCAATCAACACAACATTTATATAAACGCTGTGTAATTAAAAAAGGCAGTGCGTCACACAATCGAAACTAAGGTTCTTTATAAATGCATCCGCTACAGCTTGGTGTATGCAAACCTTTAAGACATTAAAAGACATAGCCTATTAGTATCTTTTGCTCTTGTGTGTACCATTGTGGAGTGACACTTTCATAAACTTTTCTACTCCACTCTAATCTATAATGATAAATATTACAATATCATAACACAACAGTGACAGCAATAATGGTAGTCTAATAGTCATAATAAAATAATGATCTCATATAGATTGTAACAGTCTCAAAGGTAGGCAATGGATTATCCTTCACATACATTTTTTATCTTGTCATCTTGAAATGCGAGGCGAATATTGGATCACAATAATTAGAAACCACAGTTTCTACGTACCCTTTCATCTAATTGTTCTCGGCTATTGTGGACAGCAAGGGAAGTGACTCAAACAGAGCATATTCTGCAGTATTAGCCAATATTATTGACTCTGAAAAATATTTGAAAAGAACACAAAGAATGGCCCAAATGCTTTGCTACGTTTTGTTTGGGCTGAACGCGCCCTAGAGCAAGGCCAAGAATGTGTAGTTGTGAGTGACAGTGAGAGAACTGAGGATCTCTGGAGGACTCAAGGAAAAAAATAACTGAATACCAAAAAAGTCCATGCTGCACGCCCGGTCTGTAATCAGCCCCTGCATTGGACTGTGTATACCACATGATATTTAGCTGATTTAAACATTTTCAACACATCATGACCTCTACCTACCATGAAAGTCACCAGGCTGGGAGCAAAACCCTCAGGCTTGGCTTCAGTTCAAGCTCCGAGATTTATTTTGTTAACACCTTCCCCTGGTGAATCATGCCGTCTTGGCCCAGAACCTTTGATCTACAGAAAGGCAATCTTAAAATTCTGAAGTGAGAGTTGGAGGTTTGATCCGGCCATGGTGGTTCTTGATTACAGCTGACACACACTTCGGTATGATTAAACAGAAGCACGGGGTGAGACAAAGGAGTGTCGAGTTCCGACATCATGTCATACATGCCACTTGTTTTACAAGACACTTGTAGGCTAGGAGATATGAGCCTCCCAAGATCGGAATAATCTAAGATGCCGTTAACATTTTAATGTGATGTCACAGGAGTTTGGAAAAGGGTGTGAACTACTCAATCAGCTCTTCACTGGTCTAAAGGTCACCCCTCATTTCTCTTTGTCTCCTCTACAACTTCTCACTCTCCCTTTCTCGCGTGTGTGCTTCAAATGGCAACATTTTGCTAGCCACCTATTTTCAAAATTCTTTTGAAAAAATAAAATCAAAACTTATGTGATGAATGCCAAATTTCTTTGAGTCTGTAGAAGGCGCTATTAATAGAGGATATGAATGGCTTGGAGTGAACCAGATATTGATGCATAAAGCTAGTTCAACTATTACAAGCTGACATGAATTTGTGTGGAAGCAGATAGCTTCTGAAATGATCATTTAATCAAGACAGGGTTTAATAACGGCGGGGCTTCCATGTTATCTCGGACATCATGTGTCTATACATCAAGTCATCTGTGATGTCAGTACAATCAACTATGACGTCCGTCATCTCCATGTTTGGGCAAAGTTTCAGCCCAATCTGACCTCCATTGTACTTCCAGTAAAAAGTGAAAGTTCTAAAAAGGGGGGAAAAAAGAAATGTTACCATTTAATCCTGGTACTCTAATTTCCACCTTGATGCTATATCATTTTTTATTAACTTAATTTCAAATTATTTTCTTACCCTACAAGGATTTAACCCAGGGTTGTCAAACTGGCGGCCTGCGGCCCACACAGGTGTCCAATATGAATTGGGAAGAAGAAACGATATTCACGACCATTCGCAGCCTACAGTACATATCTGTACGTAAGTATCTCCGGCCATTCTTCTCTAATGGGGGTCCCTGGCACAGAATCCTTTCAAATGGGGGTCCATAATAATATGTATTCATTTGGGGGTGCTTGACATGAATACTGTTTGAGAACCACTGTCAACCCTTACCTGAGCGAGTTAGTCTAGGTAAGAGTATTTATAATAAATTGTGATCGAAGTATCTTAGATTCTGTCAAATGTCACCCAGTGTGTCTGAAAATATGCAGATGACGGAGTGTTGTGTATCCTTGGCGGTTAACCTTGACTACTGCCCTCCTTAACGTTCCCTGTGTTGAACTATTAAACACTAAGTGCTAAGAATGTAACATTTTCAGTTAACAGGCAACATCTTTACCGTGGCTTAACCTGTGTGCTTGTATTCATTTTACAACCTCACTGCTTGCAGCTGTCCATAATGCTGGGCATTTACAAGCCAGTTAAGCGTGCTTACTGCACTTTTTACCTACCCCTATTATGTCTCCTATCTCATTGTTTCTCAAGGTGGGGTCCGGGGACCCCCCAGGGATCTGCTATTTTTGAAAAATAGGGAACATTTGTGTAAATATTTGAATATATATATATATCTTTTTTAAGGCGATTTTTTTTCTCAAATCTTTGCTTCAAAAAAATATTTTTGAGATGGGGGTCCGCAGCCAAATACATATAATTTAAAAATAAATAAGAATAAAAATAGCTGATCTGACAAGCTCTTAGCGCGGCATTCTGTGCCACGCTATGTGTATATCTGCTATTTTTGAATATAGCCAAAGTATAAAATATGGTTAAAGTGGTTCAAATGATTGTGACGCTATATTAACACATTTTGCTGGGGACCCACTGGTACCCCCCACGGACCCCTGGGGGTCCCCGGACCCCACTTTGAGAACCAAGGCTCTACAGAATAAAGATCTCCTCTTAACAGAGGAGGACAATCAGCTTGATTATCTCCACCTTGGGGTTTTCCAGAAAAGGTTACAAAAGAGAACATCAAATATGACATCTCTATGGGTCTGTGATCAATAAAAGTCAACAGAGAAAAATGAGTCTCAGTATTTGCAGCAGAGGTCACCTGACCCTGTGGGGTCATCGGAGACGGATGATAGAGGACATTGTCAACAATGTCAAAGATTCCCCGTCTTGAGAAATGGGCCAAAGTCTTACAGTACGAATATCTGAGCGTACATCTATGGAGGGCAATTACCAACTATATGCTGACTAAGCTGTGAGAGCATGGTCATACGAGGACATGGAAGTACGAGCATCTTTTATCAGACGCTTGCCTGCCAACCTTTGAGATGAACGCATATTTACCAGCTGGTTTACTCATACACAACATAAGTCATCATGGGGGACGTGCTTCGTGTCTAACACCAGATATGCCACATGAATCATCCTGGTAATGTGTGCTGGTAAAAAAAGAAAATCACATCAATCATGTCAGTTGGCTGAAGAAAGACTGTGGGACGGGAATACCCAATGTGGAATCGCATGCATTAATTCTGTGTAAACATGGGGCCGACAGACAGGCAAGTTGAATTCCAACACAGAGAACAGATCTGAAGCCAGTGTACTGTCCTTTCTAGCCTTTTTTAAACCACTTGAACCCAAGCATTGCTATTCTGGGCATGTTATAAAAGCCAAACATTTGGCAAAAATAGGCAAACAATCCAGTGAGGAGCTTTTATGTAGAAGGAAAAAGGGAGGGGGGCAAAGATACACCCCTGAGGAACCCTGGTCTACTAAGTATATAGGATTTAATTACGATTCCACAGGAAGAGTTAAATGGAAGGTGTCGTGTAGCCTACTGTTGAACGTTGACCTGAGATCAAACAGGATGTTCTACCAGTGAGGTCAAGACATAGGACAGCCAGCTCTGATACCCAGCTGTTCTCTCCACACGGGCTGAAAGAAGTTTACTAAGTATAGAGGGTTTAAGTGGCTATATAGCCTTGACAGTCAAAGTGAGTGAATTGAATTGATTGCCTTTTCTGTTCTGGTTTGAAGTGCTAATGATCCACAGAACACACTTTTTTTAGTTTTTGCTTTGTTTTTGGTCGGTATAGTGATACTAGTGATAAGCAAGTGTCACAAAGTGGCTATCACACATAGACATTCAGGCTGTCTGCATGCAACAGCTATGTTAGAGGCTAGTCGATCGCTGCTGAAAGATACTTTGGTCCCGAGCCCAAAGCCCGTCTTAAAGGCAATTACACCCGCAGTCCATTCACACCACATGGCAGGTGAGTGGGCAGAGACAGGCCAGGAGGAGGGTATAAACCTTCATCACTGTCAGACATTCCCCGCCAGGTTCCTGCAATTGTCAGTGTTGGTAGACTGTGGGGTGCGGCAGATTGTTCATTTCGATATCCAGACAAGGAATTGAGAGGCGACAAACATGGCTGACACACCAATCTAATGTCATTCTGCCTGTGACAGATGACGAGCTTCCTTTGGGCGCGCACAGCCAAGCAGACCTGTCAAGATTCATCTCTTCTACTTTCCTCAGCCACCTGGAAGACAGTCAATGACATTATCCCCCACTTGCCTCTCTCACATTCATGCTTGCACAGGTCTAGAGTGAAAACCAGGATTGTTTTATCAAATGTATTTATTTTTGAAGATCTATAGGATGATGAGAGAGGTAGAAGGGTGTGACATGTTTCACACAGTAAGTCATTAGCCAGATTTGAAAAGGCGCAGACACACTTTTTGATGTCAAAATGTTTCAAGCTGTCAACTTGTAGATCGGCTATTTTCGGCTATAAGTATAAAATGGGGTTTAAGTGGTTAAATTAATAGTGAGCCTGAGGACTTAACTGTTGTAGTCATCTTAGTGCACTGAACCACATTGCAATGAATAGGCCCTGTTTCCTATCACTTTCAGTGTTCTGGCTGGTTTTTGATGAGTGCAATTTCAGACAATCGTGCTAGTTTGTTATTTTATGAGCCGTGAAAGAGTGTTTTGGGCCAGATGCACAACAGCATCATCTTAATACATCTGTATTCCAACTAGGCAACTCATACACGGTGCCCAATGATATGTCATCTTAGCTGCGGCTGTACATTACTCCAGCCAGATGGACAATTAGTGGCACAGCGGGTGGCACTTTGCACCAGTCAGCCTATTCACCCCCTCTGCTGGCCTTAATGATGTGACTCAAAACGATGGCAGACTAAAGCATGGTGGCACTAAAAAGCCTGATGATATACTTTGTCGCACAGCGGTGTACACCGAAAATCGCTGATCTACAACACAACACACTGGAATGCTTATAGATCGGCTATTTCTGGTACTTGCCGCGGTCGTACTATGGAGAGTTGGCTCTAAATTAAGCATTACCGTTGCTGAGAGGCACATAACCCAATTTGAGTCTTTATGAGATGAAACGGATAGTTTTCATTTACAGCGGATGATGAAGCAGGTATTCTAAGTAAGCACTGAGGAAGGAGGATTCAGCAGCTATACTGACAGAGTGAGGAGTGCTCTGCCAGCATGCATCATGGGAACACTTATGGCTTGGCTCACTGTAACTACCTCATAATGATGCTCAGAGAGAGAGAGAGAGAGAGAGAGAGAGAGAGAGAGAGAGAGAGAGAGAGAGAGAGAGAGAGAGAGAGAGAGAGAGAGAGAGAGAGAGAGAGAGAGAGAGGTGCCAGGAACCATAAACGTGGTATGTCTGTCTGTGTTTAATCTCCTCTGTTTCACTGCTTCATTGCATCTGTGTGGGAATGGAATGCAACCAAGACATCAGGCACAGAATTTGCCAGAAAATGTTAATGCATAGATATAATTCTGTGACTCTTATTTAAAAGGGAACTACTGCTGAATACCAGCATTAGAGTATGTTCTTCTTGCAGAACTTCTTGCAGTGTTCAATTGCCGTGAGATGGAGGACACCCAGCAGCCATCGAAACCAAACAAAACCTCACTGTGATCATTTGTGCCTCCTGCTTAAAGTTCTTGAGCGGAAGTGTCTTGACTACTGTGTCCAATGTCTCTTCATACGATCTGAATCCATCTCGTCTGTCTTCCAAAATGTCACACTCCTTGTATTTTTCTATTCCCCAAGTCACCCACCTCATCCTAGTGTATTACGGGGGAGGGATCAATGCCTGCCCTACTCCCTCTGCCTGCCAATAAGACATCTCTTGTGTTCATTGAAGGGTGGCAGCTCGAGGAGGCCTGGCAGGTAAGCCGAGGGCAGACGGATGTCTCAGACAACGCCCTCACCACTGTCTGATTGCAGCCGCTGGCAGAGACGGAATGGTCTGGGTAATCACTGCAGACTAACTCCCAAGCCCGAGCCATGATTGCATTTAAGTTGAGCTAATTCTGAGGGACTCTGTGTTTGTGTGTGTGTGCGCGCGTGTGTGTTCGTTTGTTTGTTTCCCACAGGTGCTTGGTGGTAATTTACAGTCAATAGATACGGTTGGTTAGTTACCTCAGTGCATGTGGGACTCAATCTGGCTGTTATTATGTAGAGGCACATGTTGCAAAGCTGACCGAGGCTGTTGGCCACACCTAACTACACATTAACAATGCCATTTACTTGTCCATTCCCAAGTGCAAGAACATTTGTATTATTATTTTTGGACTGGACTTATCTCCACCAACAGGGATTTTGTCTTTGCCTCATTCGATTATATTTTGTTTGTCTGTTAGCAACATAATCTGATAATGGAGAGGGGAATTTTCATTAAACAAGGTGGGACTGATCAGTAGGTTGCCCAAGAGATTATTAACTTTTGGTTTAACAAGCTCAAAGGTGAAGGTCACTCACAGTCGACGTGAAAATCGAGAACGGATTGGTGGATTGTCATGAAAATCGGTGGGAATGATCAGCAGGCTGTCCCGAAGTCATGATTAACGTTTGCCTCTGGTGGAAACAGCGTATCGTCACAATTGTGTAATGTTGGAGTGCAATCTTTCAAGTTGTGGTAAATGAATGATACTCATCCAGTCGTATCTCTACAGACACACGCCATAAGGTTCAAGAAACAATTAAATAGATTGTAAATAGAAAGATATTCATGAGCCAAGTGTGGCATTCTGTCTGACAGACAGAGCAGATGGATGGCCGTTCCTCTCCTAATATTTAACAAGGGCAAGCCTCTCTGACCTGCTCGATCAATTCACCATTTAAAGGGGGAGGAGGAATGGAAATGTCAAGCCCAGAGGGCAGTGAGCCAAGAAAATACCAGGGAAATAAAACCAGAACTGATGTTCGGAAGCCAATGAAAACAACCTTAAGCAGAGCCTTGACAGTTCACTGGGAACAACAGCAGCGCTCCGAAATTGGTCTAAATTGCGGGTAGATTGATGGCCTCACCTGCAGCAGTGAAAATCAATGTGAGGAGATATGAGATAGTGGTTATCATTAGAGAAAGATAGACATCACTGTGTCTTTCTGCTCATTGACAAATTATACAGTCTGTATAATATAGTCTGAAAATGAATTCTACTGTAACCCCGCCTACATGAGATTAGTTTGACAGGACCGCAGCTCATCCAAAGATGGCATTAAACATTCAATATATGCCAAAAGTTGCACAAACCATGATGAAACGAAGCCCAAGTTCACACCGCACCGTTTTGCACATGAACGTTAAGAGTTTCTTTTCCCCACCTTTCAACCTATTCCTCCCTAAAAAAAACGATTTTGCACAGTTCTGGGGCTCTCCTTTTCAATTAGTGGGAAGGTCAGGATTGTCAGAGGGAAGCAAATGAAACACAGGCAGGCAAGGGTTTTAATGAGGAGCCCCACTATGGAGTCACACTTTATAACCCAGCGTCTGATTAAACTTTCTTAATGTGCTCAAATTAACTTCAAGAGTTGGGGAAAGGAAGACTGGAAGTGTGGAAGGGCAGAGAGAGGGTCATGTAAGACTCGCATGACGGAAGTCAGGTTCAAACTTTGGTCCTCGACACTCAAAAATAACATATGGCATGTGCACTAGCTGGCAGATGCGAATCAGACACTCCTCAGCTTTTAAAAACAGTGCGGTGTTTGTCATAGCTTAATTGAACCTTCTTCAGGCAGACCGCTTACCTCTTTCATAACATAAATGATCCCACATTTCAGACAGAGTATAACATGTTTTTCCCTGGTGTTCCGAGTTCCTTACAATTCCTGAGTAAGCACAACAGGATCCTCTACAGTTGTAAATGTCTCTGCCAGACCTCTTGACACCGATATAAAACGTCCCAGCCATCTGCGGGAATAGGCACATGATAAGGACTCATCCTCTCTCAGCACTGCTTTCATAATGCATCTACAAATCAATATCGAGGGCTTAGTGGTCCCTGGCCAGCTGCCAGTGCTCTCTCACAAGGGTTGTGTGTCTGCTGAAGCCTCTAGGAATGTGTTTCTGCACCATCTCTGCTCACTAGATTCAGTGAGCAATTCAGCAAAACACTGGAAGAAAACTACGTACGTGTTTTACTTACTAATTACATTACATAAAAAAAACGTTTTTCAAGCAAATGGGAACCAACAAAATTATTCTGAATTTGTTTCTAGGAGGTGGTTACATAATTCTAGCCAGTAAGAAAAAACAACTTATGCGGAGGATTTGGCCCTGACGTTTAAAGCTATGTGGACAAGTCTGGGAGCATCAGATTATTATCTCATTCATTAATTTAGTTAATTTAGGAAACAGGATCTTGGCAAAGACAGAGCTCTTCCCGTTTTACTAACCCTAGCCTAATTTATGCTCCATTGTATGCCAAAAATAGCAGACCTACAAGCTTACAACGCATCAACAAAGTATGAATTGGGCTTTATAAGCCAGCAGAGACCATGCACCTCCTGTATGGTCTTCCTCTCAGGCAAGCGTGTCCGGCAGTCACCAGATTGTGTGGGGATAAGCCACGAGCAGCCTCGTGACACCGAGTCGCAAGGGCATGGAAGCAAGAAGAACAAAAAACATTAGGAACATGTGGGAAATACAATCCGGCTTTGGCTACAGGCATCTGATGAGTTTATGGAAATTAAAGTTTTATGTAAATCACCGTTGACTGCCTGGTCCTGTGCTGTATGTATTTCACAGAAGCAGCAACGTGCTGCATTCCAATTAGCTGCGTCTGAGGGCTCAGCCGCAACTATACCCAACAAGCTTAAAAACTACACCCTGTGAAATCTGGAGGGTGTGCTAGATGCTTTACAAATGGTTTCTTTGTTTTCTTTTTATACAGCTCACCCAGCGCAGCATTAGTGATTAATGGTCTATTGAGAAATAATGGCATCTTCTCTGTTAATTATATCCACACACTTATGAGCCAAACTAAGCCACACACAGTGGCACTCATCACATTAAGAGGGTTTTATAATGGCAAATATAAGAAGCTATCTTTTCTCGCATTGACTGCACTGGCAATGACACGCTCACATAGAGCCCAAATTCAAACATTTATTTCAGTTTTAGAATGCTTTGAGTACACCTGAAGGTTTGACAAAGTAAAACAGAGTAAAAACCATATGAAGCCGACTGCAGACGACTTACAGTAGGGGTACATTTTCATTCATATCACACACTGACATCTTGTGGCGAACAACAACCATTTCAACAAGAGGCCTGTGTGTGGGATTCTTGTATTGCACACAAATAAATAACAATTTTGTTAGTCTTCAACTTTACCCCTCCATTCTCAAATAAATGGATAATGGACAGGAACAAGCCATTTTCCGCTTGAAGATAGAGCCTTCTGTACAGTAATAACCAAGGTATTTGCTGGAGTGTTTGTAACACTTTTCCGTTTGCATTTAACCCCCCCCCCCCCACACACCACACCATTATGGATGCCTGTCTAGTCACATGTGAAATACATGTAAATTCATACAAGCATACATTATCACTATAAATCAACACATTCAATCAGAGGTGGCAGTGGCTTAGGTGCTAAAGTGGCCGTCTTAATCGCTGAGTAAGACACTGAACCCCTAACCGAGGCAAGCACCTTGTATGGCTGACTCTGCCGTGAATGTGTGTGGTTAATGCTTAATGTGAAACACAATGTAAAATGTTTAGCATGGTCTACGGTTGATGTCTAGAAAGGCACTATATTAATGCAGTCCATTTCATCATAGGCACAGAAACAGATTTTCAAATGCTTCATAGGCCCGACAGAAACTCCATTCCGATGGCAGTCTGAGCAGTAATAAGTTGAGTCAGTCCTCTCACATTGTCAGGTTATCAGTGAAGAAGAAAGGCACAGTAGATGCTGTCCGAAAGTCAGCTTGAGTTCAAATACCCGCACTTAAAGGAACACGTCACTGTCAAAGTTGGGGATGTTTAGTCAACTCATGATATAAACTGTGTCGATTTATGATTAATGACCTAGATTGGAACGCAGGTATCCTGCATGGTAAACCAAACATCTACCGCTCATGCAAAGGGGAGTCCACCCCGTCCCAAGTAGAAGCGTTAGGCTTCTGGTCTAGTTGAGGCAGTACTAGTCCGCTACAAATAAATACACAATCACCTGAAAACCCATTACCGTTCTGTCCTAGTATGAATGTGGAGCTACCCATTACTCCTACCAAGAAAGACATGGAGATAAGGTTTATAAAACAGTGGAGTATTCCTTTAACCTCCCCAGGGGTGGAAACTATGGATGCGACCTATTCGCTGGATGTTATCTTGAGACTGTTGAGCTGCTCTGTGATTGGTTAGAGGAGGTGGTGGCAGCACTGAGCATGGAGAAGCCACTATGACTAGACTCCAGGCTGGTCATGGATCCCCTGATAAAAGAGACAGACACAACAACTAGTTATCATGATGTTATGCAATAAATTACCAGTTTAACCACTATAACCCTTTATACTTATACTTAGTATACAAATATTTATTTGACCGGGGTCGGCTAAGTAAATGGCATGCTCTTATTTTCCCAATCTACACCAAATCTGTTTGCGGAAAATAACAGATCTACATGCTCACAGCGCGTCGCAACTCGCAAATCGGCAATGCAACACATTGTGAGCTAGTACATGTGCCATTTTCGGCATATGTTCCCCCCAGAATAGGGATGCTAGGCTAAGAAATGCTCATCCAAGAAAAAGTAGCCAATGACTGTGTAACCATTCTCTGTAAATAGATAAAAGTTGCATTAGCAGAAAATGAAAAAGAAAAAAATAACCATATCTTGCAAGACACAATTGGTAAATAGCCAAACTACAGGCTCACAACACGTTGAGATGTAATATGTTGTGATCTTGTAGATGTGCCGTTTTCGGCCAGCGCCAGAATTGCTCAACGAGTATAAGTTAAGCCTAAAGGCACGATGTATGTGAGAGCCCATGCTATACAACACAGTCCAAGACCAGAGACTGCAGGCTGCTGAAGTGAATGAACTGACCTGAAGTCGTGAGAGGCCAGCACCTCGGTGTAGTACATGACCTTGCACTTATGAGAGGAGACCTGCAAAGAGGCCAACACGTCGTCCACACGAGACAGGCTGGATGCCGAGCAGGCCGGCGAGTTGTGATAACGCCACTGGAGGATATAGAAGCCGGGCCATCGCGTTATGTGAGAACCCTAGAGAGGAGAGAGTGTTAAAAGGCCATACTGGTGTCAATACATCTCACTGACTGTCTATTCACAGCTGCAGCCATACATCATACAAAACGGCTTTATTTTTACACTTAAACAAGGAAAACATCCACACTCTCAATCAAAATTAAGTCTTTAATTGCGCAGCAGCATCAACATAATTTTGCTGCTTGCTGCATAATTTTGCGAGCATAGCCTTTGAAGTGAGTTGCTTTTATTTTTACACTTTATTCATATTTTGTCCAAAAGTTATTAAAATGTCACTGATCTAACTGAATAATTGCATAGTTAATCATTAAGTCATGGTACTTTTGAATTTAGTTCATGAATCAATGTTTTCTCCAGGGATTATTTTCAGCAACTCAATCCACACTTTACCCCCCCCCCCCCCCCCCCAAAAAAAAAGATAGATTCATGACAAACTTTCAAACGTCCATGTCTTCTTAAATATGCAATGTTTAACCAACATTGACGCAGTCATTTGGACTAGGCTGATGCTCATTGGGAATGCATGCCACTCTGATTATGGCATACCCGTTGTACCCGTGTCAGAGTAACCGCTGTACCGTCTGTCTGTGTCCCTTTTGTGCCCCATATATGGAGATTTCTGTATCTGCCTATCTGTCTGTGTCCCTTTCATGACACATCTGGGAATACCGGTCGGATCGTCGGTTCTGGACAAACAGAACACTATATCAGTCAGACAGGCGGTTCTGGACGATGGCCGCTTTGACTAACGGGTGGGACGGTTCTCGAGATACGTGGAAGTCAGACATAAACACGCATATTTTATAGAAGGATCTTGGGTCAATTTTAATGACTATGGAGAAAGTGTACAGGATCAAAAGAAGTCATCTTTTGAAGGTAGGTGCTGGATCCAAAATTAATACAGATCAAAGGTAAAGAAGGGTCCGCACACTATAGCTCCCTTAACCACTTAAACCTCATATGGTTCACCGGAGTCCCTTAGGGCTCAATGCAACGGTATTTTCTGTTTTCTGTTATTGTGGGGAAAGCTTTAGCTGAAAATAGCCGGTCGACAAGCTCACAACACGTTGCAACGCTGGGGTTTAAGTGGTTATGTGACTATATTTAAGTATGCCTAAATAAAGTCACTTAAGGGAGCTACAGTGTGAAGACCTTTTTTTCCATTTGATATATGGATAAAGTGTAATAATAATCGAAACTCTAAAAATATAAAGTCATTAACGGGGGAAATGTTTATATATAATATTTATAATTTATATAATAATATATAATTGTACCGAAGCTTTGACTAGACATCATGCAACTATCTTCTATGGAAAGGCCTTAAAAGGAGCAACAAACATGCATATAAAACAGCTAATATTGGGAAATAATTCTTGTTCAATCTATTTCCTCTTGTCCTGACCTGCACACTCTCTCCTTCCTTGCAAGTGAGTGCTGTCTCCACCATGCTGTAGTCCTGTCCCAGCACCCAGCTCCTGTCTATCAGCTGGAGGTTACTGGCGCCCGGGGACGCGATACCGTGCGCTCCGAGGGAGTCTTTCTTTGGTGGCTGGGGCGCCCGCTTGGAGTGGTAGATGTGGAAGATCACGTCTCCTTTGCACACGTCAAAGTCCCAGGTGATGACGGACGAGGCCTCCGTAATCTCTATCAGCAGCTAGAGGAACATGGTAAACACAGAACAAGCGGACGGTCAACCATTAATCATTCCATTTCAGACAGCTGGTTGCTCTGCTGCAGGCATGCAGTATGGTTTTGTACCAGCAGGTGGCACCCTAATCCACAGAATCAAGAATCAGACATACTTGACTGCAGAGTAGGAGCTTGAAGAGAGGGGGGGGGGGGGTTCAATGGTTAATACAATACTTACAGCAACGTATGTGGACATGCAGAAAAACATATTTTCACACACCACTATACTCAGCAGAGCCAGACCTGCCCAAAATGGGGAACACTTGTAAGTCGCTTTGGTTAAGACTATGCAGTGCTGGTTAAGCACTGCATCGCATGAACATGGTAATGTCCCTTCTCACGTCCATATCAGCAAGTTATTCAACGTATAAATCAGCTGTTTATTCTGAGCTACAGAAATATTGTGATTGATGCCCTTATAATATTATGTTAAGTTATATTGATACATCACAATATACAATTTTCCATCAGTATCATGCAGCTCTGATGCACATCGTAGCCTACTGCCTATATACACTATATAGTGATACATTATCACTTGTACGTTAACACTGGAACACCAATCAAACACACTAGACACCACAAAGTCAAAGGCAGTCATGCACGGACGGCTTGGTAACAAGGGTATTCATTTGTTGTTGTGGCCTGCAATTGTTGTATAATTAAAGTGATACCATGCTGACAATTCTGTCTTCATTTTCTCATTCAGCCTAGTAGCTTTGGTGGAAATGCTATAATTCATATTTGGGGTCTGAGGTTATCAGCACCATAGTTATAGCAGGTCACCTCCTATTACAACATGGTAACACGTACGCAAGCAGTCATTTTCATTCTGGAGATATATACCTGAATATCTTATGTACTGCAGCTGACCTTTTTGTTGTTATTGTATCCATTTTAATTCATAACACTTGCCAATACATAGACATTGCTCTGAAAATGTATATTCGATGTTCCAATTATTAACTGCTGATCCTTGATTACTGATTGAGCTTGCAAATACATAACATTAGGCTAACAATAAACATTCACTTAATTCATAATCTCAAATGTTTCCACGTCCCCCAGTCTGTTCTTTCTTTGCAAATGAGTACAGACAATGTCCTCAGTCAGATGGAGTGAGGAGAGGTGAGAGGAGAGTTTACGGGATTTATGTAAATTAATCGCAGACCAATTGTCACTCCCACCCTACAGGATGTGTACACGCGGAAGTAGCTAATCAGGTGCAAGCTATCCGTCCGGAGAATCGGGTGCAAACTACCCGTCCAGCGGGTTGCATCCTAGTTGATAAGCACGTAAAATATAGATTTTCCGGAAATATCTCTTTGTTACACCAACATGTGTCTTGTCAACAATGTCAATATAGTTTTGTTGTCATTGGGTAAATCGCAATGACACGCACACAGACCAAGAGAGTGAGCAACAAAGAGAGAGAAATGCAGTTTGTTTGATGTTTCGTCATCAGACAGTATTATTATTAGGGCAGCTATCCTGGCAGACCAGATCTGCCCTCTGTTCAGCACGTAGACCTGAACACTGCACAATCAATCATACTCACCAGCTATTTGCGTACTTTAGTGGGACAAATCATACCAGTGTACTTTGATGTTGACACAATTACCAAGCAGCAGGTTAATAGCATACTAGCTAACAAACATGAGCCAACATCATTCTGAGCGGTGGTAAACTATACCTCATACGGAGCTCCTTTGAAGACACTGGCACTCTTGTAGATGGATTCGGTCCACAGGCGGTTCTCGTCACTCTCCAGCTCCTCGGCTGTCCTGTACAAAGACTTGGGGACCGTGCCACCTTCAGGGACCTCACACTGAACGGAGACATAAGGGACAAACCAGTGAGCTCGCCAGCAACATTACACTGACATTTATGACACAAGTAAAACTTGCTAAAATGGGCTTTCTAGAAAACCGAATGTACACAGAGACTGACCTTATTATAGATGGCTAGCCCCCTGCAGAGCCACGCCATAAAAAGCCTTAAATGTACTGGCTTAAGTGTTGGCTTAGGCTGACGCATATCAAATCAATTAATGAATTACTTGAAAAGCTATAGAATGTAATAATAATAACCTAGTCCCCTTTAGTTGTCCCAGTGCACATACTTGGAATTTATCCTCTGCATTTACCCATTCTTAGGAGCAGTGAGTTCTATTAATACAGTGCCTGGGGTGCAGTTAGAGGTTAAGTGTCTTCTTGCTTAGGGACACGTGGACACAGACTGGGCGGACCAGGGGGGCGAACCGCTGACCTTCCAATTCCCAGGCGGCCTCTCTACCCACTCAGCTCCTGCCGCATAGTCTGTTATACAATATAACGCACCAACGTGTTGCAGCTTGACTGCCTTCGTCTGGGTCACCCTGAATTCGCACTGAATTTACATTTTCAAAGTTTATGCATCTAGCAGGTTGCTTTGAGTCTTTCGCTCCCTTCTAAGAAAAATGTTACAGATCTAGAGAAGCAGAAGGGTGTTTGGTGCAAACGCCTACTTTTTGGCAGCATTAATTCAGTGCCATGCTGAATGCTTAACCCATTTAGACCGGGAACCCCTATACATAACTATACCTTTCAATACGGGAACCCCTTTTGGGGTATGTACAGTATATAGCAACATATATTTTTTTGTAATTTTTTAATAAATATTTGAAGTTTTTCAGAAAACTTAGGTCAGGATTCAGAAGGCGTTTAGATCGGCCTCAGGTCTAAATGGGTTAAGTTAAGCCAAATAGTCTTTCTACAAGCTCACAGCGCCTAGCGATTTGAGCTAGGCGTTGTCAGCGAGCGACAACGTTGTACAACAAAGTATAAATCCGTCTTACATTGTAAGTTATAAAATAATGTTGAAGTTCAGGTCTCACCATGCAGTCACCCCCCAGGAAGTCAGGGAGGATCTCTTTGTCAATGTAGTCCACCAAGCCTCCTGTACCCTGGTAATCATTGCCGGCATAAACCAGGAACTTTTTGCGGGTGTTCTCATCAATGAAGGGACTAACCTGGAAATGAGGCACAAGAAATAACAGTCAGCAGCCTGCAGGTCATCAAGGACAATGCCAGGACTCCTCAATATGATCTATATTCTATACCATATCAACCTAAAAACATTTATGAGTTGGGGGGAGAGAGTGGGGCTCATTAACCAAAAGGTAAGGTAAGAAATGTGCGATGTCCAGCGCATTTCTTCTCATACACATTAAACCGTTTATATTGGACTTGTAAGGTGACAACCCAACTAAGAGTCTAAAACAGTGGTTTTCAACCTTTTTCATGCCAAGGACCCCTAAATTGATATACGTTTGGACCCCCTAGTACTCCATCAAGGACCACTGGTGGTCCCCGGACCACTGGTTGAAAACCACTGTTCTAAACGGCCCACTAGCTAGCTGCCCCTAGAAGCTGTGTTGCTCCTTGCACCCAACCAGACCAAGGTGGTGTGAACCAAGTGAAATTGTCATCCCACTAGTTCAGTGCATTGTTGTAAATAATGGGTACATCAAGATAATGAGCACCTCAGTCCCCGGAACAAAAGTACAAAGTAGCAGGTAATAGCAAACTAGCTAATAACAAACATGACCCAACATTATTGTTAGGTAGAAAGTCAAATATTGATTCTGGTGTGTTCGCCCATTTAGATTGTATGACAATCTTGTGTGATAAGTGAAGATACTGGCCTAAGGGTGACGCTACAACAAAATAAGTATGGTTCATCCTCTAGGGAACATGAATGCTTTCAGCAAGTTTATTGTCAATTCAGCCAGTAGTTTTCGAGATACTGCATGTTGTCTATGTATGACCTAAGTGGTGGACGAACAGACGGACAGACCAACCGACACAGCCATTCTTACCGACCCGCCACTAGCTGTGCTAAAAAATGCATTTACTTCAGGCTGTTTGTTTTAATCAGACTATAATCCACTTTCAACCTAGCGCCCTTAAAGCTTTAAAACTGGGAAAGCATCCATGTCATTTTAGATGTTGCTATGTATATAGAAACAGGATTTTTTTCAGGAAGTTTTTCTGAAAACTTTATGTTAGGATTTAGCAGGCATTTTTAAAAATCGGCCTCAGGTCTAAAAGGGTTATTTTGTCAGTATAGGCAAAAACGTTCAAAGAATTTCAAAAATGAAGCCTTTTGAATAGGTAAAAGACAGCTTTTCATTCCTAAAATGCCTGTTGTGAGCAAAGGGGAAACACTGAATTGTGTCTTGCTGCTCACCAGAGTCCAGAGCACAGGGAACACTCTGGGAGCCCTCAGGATGAGCAGACGCCCCAGCGTCTCAGGGTAGTTGGCCTCCACCACCTCTATGAGCCTCAGCAGGGCCTTCACCCCTGGCCTCCACAGGTGACGCATGTTCAGACCCTCCAGGTCCACCAGGCACGTCCAACAGCTATAGGAGAGAGGGATTCAAGGAAAGAGACTGTATAAGGATGTGTGCATATGTTCTACCCCATTCACCCGAGTCGTGCTTGAAGCCTGCGTTACGCTTAATTGTGCAAGGGTGTCGTGCATCAGAAATAGCCAATCTACAAACTTGCAACCATTGTGAGCTTGACTGTAGAGCTGCTATTTTCGGTGCATGACACCTGCGCACAATAAATATAAATCAAGCCTTGGGTTCAGTAAAACTAAGAGATTAACTCATATTAGTGCTGTAGGTACCTGATTGGTCGGCCAAAAACTCTGGTGTTTTCTTCACAGCGCCTCAGGCCCTCCTCGTTGATGGACAGCACCTGAATCCAATTCATAATGTTACAGTGTTGAAAAGGCAGTTTATCGTAAAAAGGAAACACATGTGAGTGCTCTTGTTGTGTGTCTGTATTTAGAGCAAAGGTGTTGTGTTCTAAACCATATCCTTTGGGACGTGCAACATGAACCTGAGCCCTTGCATACAGGATTGGAAAAAGTCAGGAGGACGCTCTTTTGTATATGCTGCATAAGATTCATTGCCAACGTGTTCAGCCCAAATAATAGGCCCGTGTATCGTTTGAAGATTATTCATCGTCATTTAACACTATCAGACTCCATATTATGATGGAGAGACTACTGCGCTGAGAATAGTAACATCAAATGGGTGAAGTCTTTTCTGACTGACCGATCACAGTGTGTCCAAGTAAATGGAGCAATCTCTTCTCCTGTTAGTACCAATACTGGGACAGGCGAGCACTATTTCCCCAGTTTCATTTACTCTACACAAATGAATGCAGAAGCGACATGTCTGATCAGGATTCTATTACATTTGCTGATGACACTGCAGTTGTGGGTTTGATAGAATAGTATGCTGAAACCAGCTATCAGGTATGGATACATCAGCTTGTTGGTTGGTGCAGGTCCAGTGTTCTTCATTTTAACACCAAGAACAAATGAAGAGATCAACTTTGATTTTAGAACCGGCGACAGACCCCCTAATGACCCTCGATGGGGAGCGCATTGAAGTGGTAGATGAATACAAATACTTAGGAACAATAATCAATGCTAAACTGTCATGGAACTCTAACACAGATGTTATCTACAAGAAACATCTGCTATTTCACGCATAAACAGACAGTTCAGAGTGGACAGAGACATAATGGTCCTCATCTATTGCTCTTTTGTGGAGAGCATTTTAACTTGTTTTATTGCCTGGTGATTCTCTTTGTCAGTGATTAATCAAAACAAATCACATAAGATAGTCAATATGGCCAGCAAGATTTCTGGACAGCAGCAAAAGTGCATGGCAATCTGTGAGTCCCGAGTTGTGAAGAAAGGGGAGGTGATTATTAGAGATGTATACCAGCTGTTATCATAAGACAGAAGGTATGTTACAGGGTGTCATCTCACAGATCATTTGTGTCTTAGCAGTATTGTTAAATAAATTGAACCTGAGTGTGAGGATGCAGCACCTTGGTGATATGAGCTGTATAAGACTGTGACTGCTGTGTTGGTGATATAGGACTGTGATGATGTTGAAGTTTTGTCTGTTTGATATTGTCTATTGTAGTCCATCTGTCTGATGACAGCTGTGCGGCACGTAAAGTTATGAAAGGACCAATAAACATCCATCCATCTTAAACTCACCTGTCTCAGAAGAGCCTCTTCTCCCAAGGCCCGTACCAAGCCCTTTGTGTCCATCTGACCCAAGCGCAAAATATATAGAGGACGGCCATCTAAACAAAAGACACATGCACACACGTTTACTTTAAATCAACAGAGAGTAGTCCAATTCTATTCATTAAAACTAGACCGGTGCTAATCAGGAACCATGCAAGTTGGAGGAATAGCCACACACTCATTTTTCCTTCTTAATGATTTCTTCATTAACATTGCAGCAGGGCAGCCTTCACCAGGATGTCATTGGTAAATGAATTATAGAGGAGAAATGAGTGTGTAGATATTCCTTATTATTACCTTTATTTTGGGAGGAAATCCCATTGAGATTAAAAGTCTATTTTTTTACAAGAGAGACTTGGCCCAGGTAGAAGCCAAAAATCACCACAAATGCTAAATTATATAAAGAATGTAATCCACAGTAAAACAGAAAAACTGCTCTTGAAATCACAGTTGCCTCTCAAACACTCCTTAAATGGTATGTTATCCTAGCCACTGAGCCAGTACCGCTAAGAACTCAGACAATTATTTTTCTTTTTTCAGCTGGGCTATTATTAGAAGTGCTAACTAATGAGAGATATTTCCCTCGCTGGTGATGAAGGGGACTGCTCCATAAGTAATCATTAACAGACATTTCACCCTGTCTGGAATATACACATACTGTAGAATCATCCCAGGTCATCCCTACACAGTTCATTGGCTCAAGTGTGAGACTTCACTGTAGACACGCTGTAACATGCCAATGGCAGCCATGAAGAATTCAGTCCAATGCTGTTAATGCAGTCAATTAACCTCAACCAATTAACCTCAAACTTTTTCATTTCAAGGACCTCCAATTTGATGTGCATTTGATTTTTTATTCATGGCACCCCAATCTACACGGTATAATTTCTCAGTGTTAAATTAATTTAAGAGTTTAAGTTTTCATAATTTGACCTGAATAAGCTCAGCTCTGTAAATGAAAAACATGAATTAATGTGTCCACCACTGCAGAGTATACTCTAATCTTCAGTGTTAATTTAGCTCTAAAATTGTAAATAACTGACCCAAAATGGACTCGTAATGCCCAATTAACACTGCCTCCGACGTACGACTGAGTATGAATCTGGCATAACCCATTAAAACCGGGAAAGCATCTGTCATTTTAGATTTCTCTGGCTATTCAAAAATAGCAGATATACAAACTCATAGTCACTTTGTGCCACGCTATGAGCTTGTAGATCTGCCATTTTTGAAAAATCCTGAACAAATGTGCAAATCTTTGAATACATGTATATTTATAGCAAACATTTTTAACTCAAATCTTTGCTTCTGGGGGTCCCCGGAAAAAACATATTTTGAGATGGGTTTGCAGCCAAATACATATAATTTTGCGGGTCCTCGACATGAAAAGGTTTGAGAGCAACTTATATAGCAAAATACGTTTTTCAGAAAACTTTTTTGAAGACATTTGTAGAATCGCCCTCAGGTCTTAATGGGTTATGGGTCGCCAGGTGTGTTGGTAGTACCTCTGTCGTGGTGGTGCCATCCTCCAGTGTAATAGTCCTGTAGCAGCTGAGGTCGCTCCCAGGAGTCAAGCAGGAAGTCCACCTGGTGCTGTTTCCTCCAGGTGAGCGACTGGCACAGTATCTCCCTGGATTTCTCCAGGTTGAAGTCTCTCGCCCGGAGGAACCGCAGCACATGTTGGTCCTTTGGAATCTAATACACAGGGGACATACGAAGGGCATCTATACAGTTTCATCCGTTTCTGGAAGGCAGAGGTACATTATTCAAGCCCATATTTAATACCCTTGGCTTGAAATAGTCAGTGATTTGCCACAAGATAAAGTGCCCGGGAGAACTTTTGCCACAAAGGCACTTAATTCTCCTTTTCTGGCATTACTCAGGATCAGTAATAGATCAGATATAATGAGTTTCGTATTGACTGAATTATTTTTATTCTAAGACATAAGCGTATATTCTATACTTTACTTTTATGTGACTACTGGTTGCCAAAACAAATGGTGTTGAGCTACTAGCTGCTGAAAGGAATAGAATACAAGTTAGTGACGTGTGTGAGAGTCAATTCATGCGTTTGTTTGTTTTTGTAGGAGTGCAAGAACTGGGCTGTATATAACTTATGTTAGTGCATGTGAGATATAGAAAAAGAAAGAGTTTAACAAAGAGAGTGTTGGAAAGAGGAGAGAGAGAGAGAGAGAGAGACAGAGAGAGTGGGAGAGATAGATCGAGAAAAGGAGAGAGTGGGAGAGATAGAGGGAGCAGGAGAGATAAAGGATGAGAGAGAGGCATCACCTTTCCCTTGTGGGTCTCCTGAAGCCACTGGCGCAGTCGAATAAGACAACTTTCCTGCAGAGGCGTTAGGTCTCCTAGGTAACGTCTGATGTAATCTGCATCCAGCTTGTCTGCAAGTCAAATATTTATAGTGTTAGCTTGCACTGGTTTGAGATACACCAGGCAGCTTACAAAGTATATATTTTTGAGGATGGAAAGATAATCTGCTTTTTACACCTGAACACAGACAAGACCGAGATGCTCGTAGTTGGTCCCAAAAGTCAGACAGAAGATGTGATATTCACACTTGGCATCACTGTCTGACATTAATTGAGCTAGTCAGAAACCTTGGCATTATGTTGGATACTGATCTCATATTACCTATCATATCACTATCATATAACCAATATTACCAGAACAGTGTTTTATAACTTAGAAAATACATCATAACTTAGACCATTCATATCTCAAACTCTCAGAAACTGGTTCATGCATTCCTCTCAAGCAGGTTAGACTACTTTAACACTAGACACTGCAGTATTATCCAAACAATCAGTAGGACACCTCCAGGTCACAGTCCTAACACGTACACACATCATGCACTGAAGATAGTACCTGCGTGGACTGAAACGTTTGCCATACTCTATCCAACCCTGGATCTTTTAATGAAGGCTTCATACTGTGGATTATAACCCAAACAGCCTCTCAGGTCCAGTGAACGTGCCCTCAGTTACTGTGGTCCTGCTCTCTGGAACAAGCCGACAGCTCAACTGAGGTCCTTCACATGTGCATGCGTGTTCGCACAGTTTGCTTCTTGTACAGTTGTTAAATGTTAATGCTATGTGATAGGGCAGGGCTTCAATCTGGTTGTGTCGATGTTTTGTGTTTTTTTTTTACTGCTGTGTGGGAAGTTAAATGAATGTCAGGGTGTATGATTCATTGATTTGGATTCTGTATTTTACTCATGCTTATCTTATATTTACGTTGCTTAGGTTATCCATGTTCTCATGTATATGCTTATATTTTTTTATTTTCTACAAACAATGAGCTTACGTGAATTTCTACGTTTTTTCTCAACTCCAAGTAAGTATTTGTCTGGTAATTAGCTCTTGCTTAGTGAGCTACCTCTCTAGCAGACAGTAAGTTATTTTTCAATGGCAGTTTTGAGGCACTGACCGTCAGGAGAGCCAGGCGGTAACTCGGAGCCGCTGGTAGACTCCTTCCTGGCTTGACCGTTGGCAATGGGCACTGGGATGGGTTTGGCAGTGGAGAGGGGCAGCTGGGGTATGGCAGTGGCAACTGGAGAGACAGACAGAGGAGTGGTCCAGCGGGCGACGGAAGTGATCCCCTCATTCTCCAACTCTTTCAGGAAGTATTCTATAATCTCTTTACCCTGCAGGAGCACAGGAATGTGAGCAGCACAGTTTGTTGACATGCGTAAGCACAGATGACATGATGGCTGGAGCCACAGGCAGAGGAGGATACATGATACACAAACACACTCATTAGCAGACCTGAAACAGGTCGGGTGAGGTAAAAAAGTAAACATGATCAAATTCATCAACTTCAGGGCCAGTCAGCTCATATCCTTCTTCTAAGAAAACTAAACATATCACAGAATATTCATACTGTGGGTCTGTAGGGCCTCCTACACACAAACAGAAACAAAGACATACTGTATCACACAGATCCACACCTTTTTAATACTACTGGCATACTGTTTCATGGCGAGCTTCTCCGCTGTGCTCTCAAAACCAAAGAAGGACTTGATGTCCAGACTGGCTGTCTGCTCAAAACACGTCCAGTCCT
This sequence comes from Gymnoscopelus microlampas, assembly GCF_963454915.1. Taxonomy (NCBI): domain Eukaryota; kingdom Metazoa; phylum Chordata; class Actinopteri; order Myctophiformes; family Myctophidae; genus Gymnoscopelus; species Gymnoscopelus microlampas. The sequence goes on from NC_139948.1 coordinate 15,838,450, forward strand.
CATTCTCTGGATGGACCTGTGGAGGAGAAGATCACAATAAAGACCAGCCTGGAGGGCAAATATTTGGTGATGTGTGGCACTCCATATATGGGAAGAATTTTGGGGGACATACGTACATACAGAGGATATACAGACAAACACTGTTCTAGAGTAGGTGAACTTCTAAAATAAATCCTCTGTTGACTAATCATGTATTCTAAGTTGCACGTAGTATTTATGAATGCACTTCCTATTTTGAGAATAGAATCTAGAATCTACAGGAAGTCCGATTTTTACTGAAGCTATTTTGACATCGATGTGAAGACAACAGAACAAAGGGTGGATTAAAACCAAGATCTTGCCTCAACTTAAACAATGTCAAAACCATGCTGTTGTCACCCATCTATGCACTGTGGAAGTGCCTTCTCTTTCTATGCCTCCATAGCAGTAGAGGACAGGTGGTGACTCGTTGTGTGTGTGTGTGTGTGTGTGTGTGTGTGTGTGTGTGTGTGTGTGTGTGTGTGTGTGTGTGTGTGTGTGTGTGTGTGTGTGTGTGTGTGTGTGTGTGTGTGTGTGTGTGTGTGTGTGTGTGTAGTTAAGTGGTAGTTAGGTTGAGAGGCGGACCGTGTAGTTGCAGATCTCGTGGACAACGACTCTGTTGGAGAATGTCTCGTTGGTCACCACGATGTGCAGGTTTCTCTCTCTGCGGTTCAGCGTGTTCTTCTGGATGAAGTAGAGGAAGTCCACGCCAGCCAGCTGCACACACACACACAACAAATGTTAGGAATGACAGGGAAAAAAACTAAGAGCAGATACAGAACACTTTGATTAAATTATAGAATAATAGATGAAGTGAGAACAGAAACATGCCTGCCATTTGAATCTGTAATTATAACATCTTAGAATTTGATCTCATTTCATCTAAATGAAATGACACAAAATGACCACATGGTGAAGTTGCTTTCACGCTTTTTTTAAAAGCCGTGCCTGGAACTGGGGCAGTGGGGCATAGAAGTCCCTGCATGTGTACACCCGGTCATAGCCTGCGTGTTCAGGTCATAGCCTGGATCAAATTTTGCCTGCATGTGCACAGTCATGGCCTTCATGTGCAAAGTCACGGCCATGGCCTGGATCAAATTTCTTGCACTATGTAGCCACACTGCTACGGCATGAATCCATATTCTGTATATGGCAGCTGCTAAATTATTCTCCCATTCATAGTCTGTATACTCTCCCTTACAACATATATCCTACCTCAATAATAACCTAAATTGTTTTTTTGAACTCCAATAGGATTATTTAGAAACGTCTACTCTTACATACTCTACACACTTTTTCATTTTATTATTGCTGCCCAGTTTTTACTTGTATTATACTTTTTTTTGTTTTCTTTTGTTATCACAGTCTACAGAGCATGTCATAACAACATGTATTTTTTTAAAAGCTGTATTTGGAAAAGGGGTGAAAAATTCTTTGCATGTGCACGGTCAAGGCCTGGAGTGGCCCAGGCCATCTGTTAGCCACATGCTAGTTCACCAGACAACTGATATAAAGTTCAGAGGGTGAACGACATACCCTTTTGAGCAACCGTGGCGCGTCCACGCTCACCATACAGCGCCGCTCAGTGACCAGAGTGGAACCATCCTCACTCTCGCTCTCACTGATGAGCTCACTGTCCACAAATATAGGGATCAGATGACACTTAGGGAACCTCCTCACATACGCCTGAGAGAGAAAGAGAGAGAAAGAAATGTTTCAAGGGGATCATGTACATTTGATTACCGCAGTTTAATGAAGCACCAGTGATTTCTACATCAGACACACAGATATTTAACCACTTAAGCTGTACATAATTTGTTGTGCGACAATTAGCGAAAATAGCCGATCTACAAGCTCACAGCGATGTGACACATTGTGAGCTGCTGCTTTTGCCATTTAAGAAATGTTACAATATACATATATCACATGTTTTAACATTTTTGAAAATTTGCCCAAAATAGGGATGCCAGGGTTAATGTGGTTAAAGGTACACAGGTACTTTTGGAGTACAGTGCTTTAGCAACAGCCTGCAATTGTTTCTCCATTTACCGGCTGCTTTTGATTTTGCAGAGACAACCATGCAAGGCACTAATGTGTTGCATCAGACAAGACAATTACAGTAAAAGACTCTAGAAACTGGGATGTGTGACTATCATCTGGTTCTTCACAAAGCCTATAATTCTCAATTGTGTGAGGTTGGTACAGAAGAAGTAACAAATACATTCCTGGCACAGTTGCAGTTAAAATAAGATGACTTAAAAACTATGGCCAACAGCAATACAAATTCAAGACCTTCCTCCTGAGTGTGGAAGTTTACCCGTCTGACCTGTCCAACAAGGTCTCTCTTGACTTGAGAATGAGCCCTTAGGTGTCAGATTATTACCTGTTTAAATAAAGGTTGAAGCACCCAAGCGTTATCTCTGGTATTTTAAACACACACATCTTTTAGTGTCATTACACATCCTGCCCTTGTTGACACATCATGGTAATTTATTCAATTAACTGTTACATGGGCCATTATGAGAATTGACCTACATAAATTAAATAGGCACTCAGGTTGTATAAACAGCATTAAGTAACATTGTGTAACTGAAACTGTAAGCATACAGTCTACAAATAGCTGTCCCTCTTAGCAGGCCTACTGAAGCCACTTCCCACTCAATCCCTATCTAAACTATACACAAAGGAAGTACAGAGTATATAAAACAAGTAGACTATAGTTAGATAGCTGGCTGGACGTACTGTCCTTTGTTTAAAATATCAATGGCTCCCTTCACAAGACAAAATGAAAACGTTTCACATTCCAGCCCCCAAATGCAAATGCATACTGCAAGTCTAACTTGACTTCCAGAATAAGCACTATGCAACCTTTTATTATTATGGTTTTACTATCAAACTCCTTATATAACTTAGTGTTAGTTTACTGCAGTTAGTTAAGTAGTTGTAGAAATTACTGCACATGCTCTCTTAAATAAATTCAAAGGGAAATCATTTGAATATGCCATCCAGGAGATAATATCAATGGTGCAGCATTCACAAACAGTCCCAAGCACTTGACACACCTGACTGATATAAGGTCAGGTGTGTTGGCTAGAATACTAACTGCCAGTGACAGGATTGGGAAAGTGGTGGCCTCTGCAATCAACACTCCATATGCCTTTGCATTTAAAAAGGCTAAAATGTGTTTTTCACAATAGGCTGCAATGGAAATTCCAATGACTTTAACTGAGTCAACGCATAAAAGATGCAGTAACGTCATTTACTTTGCTGCTACATGCAAATGGCATATAATCACAGAGGTGTCCTGTGTGGGAAGCTATGTGGCCCGCGTGGTTAGAGACACAGACACGCAGCTGCAGTCTGCGATACAATCTACAGCAACATTACACTCCTTGCCTTGCTCAGAGGACATTGCATAACTGATTGGCTTAATAGATAACCATAAAGGAGGACAAGTAACAACAATTTCAGCAAACTTGGGGGGTATATAGTACAAGACTGTTCGTCCTGGATAAACAAAACAAGACACAGTTGTAAAACAAAATCACCTTTATCCTTTTAAATAGTGCAGTGTTGTTTCCCCCAGAAAAGGTTGTTCACCTCAGTGACAAGTGAGCTGGAGATACCAACCACCACAGGCGAGGGCTGTGAACTGAGCTCAGAAACTAATTTACTTATAAATTGGCCACTTTTCGAGTGGTAGCCAGCCGTGCCTAACCTACTAATCAAATATACATTTTCCCCCAAAAGTCGATGGTTTGATTATTTATTTGACAGCCCTACCACAAGCACAGTACCAGTTTCATGGTACACAGTTTTTACACAAAGTTACATTTGGGTCCAGTATTCCACTACGATCCAGTATGGTGGTAACATTTTTAAAGGGATTTTGATTTGGCAGAGTAGTATATCTTGGCCTTTCAGTTGGTAAATACAAATGGTAAATGGACGGTGCATTCATAGTGCCTTCTCCAAAGCACCTTACAATGTGCATTAGCGTTACACACACACACACATTCACACACCAACAGCAGAGACAACCATGCAAGGCACCAATCTGTTTATTGGGAGCACTTAGGTGGTCAAGTTTGCTCAAGGAAACTTCAACACAAAGCCAGGATGATCCGGGGAGGGAAAGGAATCTTTCAATTCCCAAGCAGCCTCTTGAGCCACTGCCGGCTTCTGTATGTTTTTACAATGTCTCAGGCACTAGACGTGGAGGTGAAAGAAAGCTTTGGTGGTCTGCCTGGCCTCCCTTGCTGCAGAAGAATAATGTACCTTTACTGGAGGGACGGTATGTGCTTAAGAGATGGAAGTTCTTTCACACTTTGTTGCCAAATAAATTATCAAACCTTGAATAATCATCCACTTTGGATGATAGATTATGCATATATCCAATTAGTGGTAGTAAGCGCTGATGGTCTTTGTCGATACACCACTCCCTGTGTGTCTAAGTTGAGGGGGTACGCCAACACGGCACCGCACAAGTCTATCTAAACAAGCTAAAACACATTCCACATTCCTAACATGACCGGAAAAGGACAGCAGATTCCCTGCGATTCAAGCGATATGATTATTTTTATCCTTCCGGTGTCAACGCATCAAAAGGCAAATCCATTAAACAAAAAAAGCCGCCAAAACCCATCATTAACAACTATCTGGATGAACAATCGGGATTGTAATATTTGTTTTTTTCCTGCCTTTGGAGGCAACTATGCATGACAGTAAGCAGTCTGTGTCAGTGCAACCTTATTTTACAAAGATCTATGCATTTTACTGTTAATTCTGACCATTTGTTTATTGTGCTTCAGTAAATAAAAGCCCAATTAACAATTTATAAAATAATGTATTAGAACACTGGAACGAGGGAGAGGGGAGTGGAATGCTACATACACCATTCGAAGGAGCAGGTAACGGTCTACAAACCTACATAGTGATTGATTTGTTGAAAGGCAAATAACAGCATCTATTAACTGGGCACCAAGGATACATATTTATTCAATTCTTATCATTTTGGTGCTGGTGGTTTTCCTTTGGGGTGAATAAAACCTCTTTGGGGGGCTTAAACAAATTCCTCTATGCTGGAAAAACCCTGGATGTTAAAAAATAATCTGGATTATCATTTCAGCCATAATCGTGCAGCCTTATATAGCCCTTCTAGAACATGTCAGAGAAAGTAGGTCAAACCAGTGCTGCCTGATTTGGGGTCAAATATTATTTAACTAAATACTGTGAATGCCAATACTCAGAATGTTTCTTTTTTCTTCATTTTTGCTCATCTTCAATCAGTCTGCTCCATACAACTTTGTGATTGCAATGAATGGATTCATAATAGATCACGGACAGCTGACCCTGAGGGGTAAACGTTCAGTGTTAAACATTCAACTTGTTGGGTAAGACCGCAGGTTAGGACCTTGCTGGAAGTCCAGTGACATAATCGAATCATGTGATCGACACCTGATTCCCTCTCACAGTGAGTGATTTACAGAGTGCAACAGTCATGTGTTTTTAATTCCAACCACCACACAGAAAAGTAGTTGTGCACAGCCACAAGCCAAATGAGGCAGATGGTGGATTAATGGAAGACAATCATAGGAAGAACAGGAGATCTGCACAATGTAGCACCCTTAAATGAAAATGTATTGGCACATCCAAACAAAAAATTACGTTTTGAGACTATGCTCTTGTTAAGTCTGAAGAACACAAATGGATGTGCCAATAAATGTGCACGTAAGGGAGCTACAGTGTGCGGATCTTCTTCTTTGTTCCTTCTTCATTCCAACCATTGCAACTGTAATGAGTACCAGAGTTGACGCCAAATTCTCGGACAACAGAAGTAACAGCTGTTCATTTGTCTGTTGAATTGTTATATAAATCTCTTCAGAGGAACGAGACTCAGCTACTTATGTCCAATGTTTTTCTGTGGTTGAGGCAAGTAAAATACACTGCATCAATAAGCCATGTTTGTGTACTGTCTGTACCATAAGTCTTCCTTACCAAGTTATGTTCTATTCTTCTCCAGTTACTGACACTATGTACGGCGCATGTACCGTGTATAACAGTGACCTCACCACATAAAAACTTGGACAGTTGCATAACCCAGAGCCTGACAGTATGACCATAACCTATAGTATGCCACAACATCTTTTGTCTCTGCAGCACAATAAAGAAAGAGTCATCTTTTGCAGCGGCAGCAACAACAACAACATCAACAGCCAGATACACACACAGTAAAAGCACATAAAACTCACCGCCATAATTAATTCAAAGGGATGTTTGTAGACACGCACGGGTGACTGGTATTCTTGCACCATGGTTAGTTTAATCCAGCAGCCACCTGAGAGAGACAAGGTCACGCAGAAATGATACAGCTGAGAGAGCATATGACAACAAGCAGAGCCGAGCATACACACAATACTGTAACCACTGTGAGTTCTGCCAAAAACAAGTTCACATGACATCAATTGAACAAAGGTCAGATGTAGGCCAACAGACAAAAAGACTTGCTGCATCATCAGATGCGAACAAAATGGGACCAATGTAATTATGTTAGGCTATAGGGGTACTGGATGCATTCTAAGTGAATAATAATACTAACAGTGGTGGAAGAAGTACTCAGATATTTTACTTAAGTAAAAGTATCGATACCACAACATAACAATAGTCTGTTACAAGTAAAAGGCCTGTGTTCAAAATGTTACTTGATATTGGCATAAAAATACACTTAAAGTACCAAAAGTAAAAGTACTAAAATGTTTGGAAAATAGCATGTGTTGTGAGCTTGTAGATCTGCTATTTTCAAACAGCCTATGTATAAAATAGGGCTAAAGTGGTTAATGTATGTTTTATAATATAATAATAATGTATATCTGCAAACTGTGCAAAGTAACTAGTGCTGGAAAAACCCTGGATGTTAAAAAAATAATCTGGATTATCATTTTAGCCATAATCGTGCAGCGTTACATAGCACTTCTAGAAAATGTCAGAAAAAGTAGGTCAAACCAGTGCTGCCTGATATCTGCAAACTGTGCAAAGTAACTAGTAACTCAAGTTGTCAAATAATGATAGTGGACTAAAAGTACAATATTTACCTCAGAAGTAAAAGTACTGAAAACTGGAAATACACCAGTAAAGTAAAATTATACCTCAAAATTGTACTTCAGTACAGTACTTGGGTAAATGTACAGTCACATTCCACCGCTGAATAATAATAATAATAATAATAGGATAATGGGCTAAAGCGGGCAGGAAACCCGGCAAAACTGACCTTTACCAAGTATTTTAGAACGGCCAGTTCTCGATTATAATTTGAGTTAGCCGTCAAGGACATTATAATATGATGACACATTTATGATGTCACATAATTATGTCCCCGAACGGCTTTAGGCAACAGAGTAGCAAATGCAGTGGTGGAAAAAGTACTCAAATATTGACTTAAAAGCAAGTAAAAGCATCAATACTGCAATGTAGAAATTCTCCGCTACAAGTAAAAGTCCAGAATTAAAAATATACCGAAAGTAAAAGTACTCATTATGCAGAATGTCCCATTTAAAGTTCTCAAAATGGATACAAATTTTGAAAATAGCGGTTCTATATAGAACTTAAGTGGGTAATGTATGTTTAGTAATCAAAATCTACAAACTTAAGTTATCAAATAATTGTAGTGGAGTAAAAGTACAACATTTGCCTCTGAGATGTAGTGGAGTAGAAGTAAAAGTAAAGGAAATTTCAAATACTCCAGTAATGTAAAAAAGAAAATGACTCAAACTTGTACTTAAGTACGATACTTGAGTAAATGTACTCAGTTACTTTACAACACTGGTAACTATGCTACTTGAAACCAACCTACTTCCAAGTTTGAGACGCGGAAATCGTATCAAAGTCAATGCATCGTAGCCACAAACACGAAACCACGTTCATTATTTTTGCTATATAGGCAAGATCTGATGTGTAATGTAACATTTTAAAGCGATATTTCGATGTGATTATCATTAAAGGCCTTATATTAGCCTAACGTGCAGCGACAAGAACATAAACATGGACTTACCACAATAAGAATCACGGTTAAAGTATAAAGCAAGCGATCACTTTGTCTGTGTTTCCTATCTGGGCTTTAACTCATCATCTGCCCACCATTAAGCTTTAACAGAAGCTCATTCAATGAGATTAATATGTTTAAAAGATAAGGAGCCGAGCGTAGCCGCTTCCTTCCCTCTGTCTGTCTGTCCTCAGTCCCACTGCCACACAATCACACGGAATACACACAGCAGTGTTGCCAGATTTTGCGAGAGAAACAAGCAACCAGGTCTATGAAAACAAGCCCAAAAGAAGCAACTAGGCTACACGAGCCCTTGCTAATTTAAAATAGCCGATCTACAAGCTCACAACGCGCGGTGATGTGACGCATTGTGAGCTTGTAGATCTATTTTTATTTTTTATTTTTTTAAACTTGTGGTTTTTTTTTAACAACACAAATCTTGAATGGGGGTCCACCCTGGCACATATATATATACATATTAATTTGGGGGTCCTTGACATAAACATGTTTGAGAAACACTGGTTTAAACAACAATCAAGCCCAAATAAGCAACTATACTTTAGAAACAAACCTAGCCTTAGATCAAGACTATCGTAGATGTATTTAATTTCATCATGAATTGAGTGCATGGGGATCTTATTTTAAATAAGCATTGTGCTTTTATGAGCGATCCAGTTTAGAGGACCTTGTATTGTGAATTGTACTTCCATGTACTGTTTCCATGTCTTTCTAAATAAAGTATTCAATCAATCAATCAATCAATGTAATCGATTTACATACTATATCTACGAGAGTCTTAGCGACCACCCACCCAGTGCACCCTGGACTTTCACCAGTAGGCTAAAGCCTGTACTTCTTCGAACATGTACAAATGTAAAATATAAGGTGCTGGCCCGGTTACCCCAAATGTTAACTATCGGTCCGGGATCTTTGTGCAATGTATTAGTCCGTATTTGTTTTGTCCAGGTGTTTTAATCCCGTCTGTGGCCGAACGCAATTCCCCCCCTCCTTTACTTTCCGTTTACATTGAGTGTAATTCCGGTTTTCATCGGATGCGCCCACCACTGATAGCCCACTGGGAACTTCCGACAGAATCGGCCACAGACGGGATTAAAACACTTCTTTATTGAAAAATATGGACTAACACATTGCACAAAGATTCCGGACCGCTAGTTAACATTTGGGGCAACCGTACATAAATACGGAGAAGTACAGGCTTTACTGGTGAAAGTCCAGTGCGCACAGAGGGGTGGTCGCTAAGACTCTCGTAGATGTAAACATGTCTAAATCGATAAAATACATCTACGTTTTGATCTAAGGCTAGAACAAACCCCCAAAAAGGAACCCGCATTACCATTTACGAGCGACTTTACAGGAAAAATAATCCCAAATTCGTTTATAATAGACCAATTATTTGTTTACTAACATTGAGCCTGGACGCACAGGTGATTGTTTCACGCAATCAATTCCCAACCTGTTTCGGGGTGCACTGGTTTCAGCACACCCCAACCCCCTCTTGTGTGTGTTGGCTAGTGAGACGCGTCCTAACGAGACCTGATATAATGGGTTTCGTTGCGCGCATACTGGCTGCGTGCAGCCAGTATGACGTCGTCTGTTAAGGGGTCTATAAGCCTACATGGCAACACTGGACAGAATACACACAGTGGAGAGACTCGGTTGACTCCGCCCACAGCTTTACTACTTTGGCTTGTGACGTCTTCTGCACAGCGTTGCCAGGTCTGCTTATTATAAGCGACTTTGGGCTTGCGGGTTGTGTTTTTTTGGGCTTGTTTCTAAAGTGTAGTTGCTTATTTGGCCTTGCTTCCAAATGTTCTAATTATTATTTAAACCAGTGGTTCATGGACCCCAAAATTTGTCTTCAACCCCCAACTGAAAATGTTTTGTACCAGTACCAGGAGCCCCGCATACCAGTTTTGTGTTGTTAGAATGTTTAAAAAATCTTCCTAATGTTCCACATTTTATTTTAAATATATATATATTATATATATTATTATTATTATTATTATTATTATTGTTAATTGTATTATTATTTGAAAATAGCCAATCGCAAGCTCACAACGCGTCACATCCTGACACTTTGTGCTTGTAGATCGGCTATTTTCAAATATCTGATGTTTAAAGTGCTCATATGGCCTTCTTTTGGGCTTTCATAGACCTGGTTGCTTATTTCTTTCGCAAAACCTTGCAACACTCACTGTTTCTGCGCTTACAAAATAATTGGGCAGAGTTTATGCATTATTACATTGTTAGCATGCATTGTAACATGTATTGAACTTATGTTCATAGTGGTTGACGTGCCACTGATGTAAACGAGTTTTCAGATCATTAAGATTAATAATGAATGATTAAACTAGAATAGATCATTGTGTGAACGAGCTCAAGGGGCGCTATTGGACAACACTGTTTAGAGAGCAGGAAACCTGGCAAGTGGCCCGTTTGGTTACTTTGATAGAGAGAAAGATGAGTCTGATGAGACCATCTGATCAGTTATCATTGGCACTTTATATGATTAAATGTTGTCACATCACAGTTACAGGTGTAAACAAAGTGGAGAGAGGTAAACATTTTCATACAAGCTCCCATGTGTTGTGTGCAGGAAAGAACAAGGAAAACATGTCAGACATTCAAATATCCCTGATATGAGTAGAGAAAACTAGAAAAAGTGCTCCTCGGAGCACTGCCAGACCCCTAGCGGTGAATGGCCGGACTTCGCATGACGTGTGTGCAGAGGAAAAGAGGGACAGACCGACCGACCAGCCTCCTGTAGGGTTAGAATTTGAATCATTTGTGCTCAAATGATTCAAATTCGTTCATAAATGGATCAACAGTTTAGCCACAGATCCTCTTTCCAGATGTATGTCTTCTATATATCATATATCTGAAGACAAGATCGACAGTAACACCTTTCTCTATGAAGGGCTGTAAACGTTGGAACACATTACCAACTGAAATCAGAATAATTCTGATGCTAAATACAAATGAATTAATAACGTATGTTAGACAGATCATGACCCTATAAACATTCATGGGTAAGGGTTAGGAGCTCGCTGGATGTCCAGTGACAAAATCAAACCATGTGATTGACACCCGATTCTATTGGGATTTACACAGTGCAACAATTGTGTTTTAATTCCAACATATGTCACTGAGAAAAATATAATTGCGTGCATCCACAAACCAAATGAGGCAGGTGCTGGATCAATGGAAGACAATCAGAGATGGAACAAAGGAGATCCGCACACTGTAGCTCCCTTTGGGAGTTTTACTGTGTGCTGATCTCCATTGTGTCTTCTTCATTCAAACCATTGCCACCAGACCAGTAATGAGCACCAGGGTTGAAGCCAAAGTGCTTGGATAACAGAAGTAACAGCTGTTTGGTTTTCTGTTGAATCATTATAGATCTCTTCACTGAGGAACGAGACTCATCAGCCAGTTTATGTAGTTCTGTGGTCCGGGCAAGTAAAATATACTGTATAAACAAGCCATTTTTGTGTACTGACCGTATACAGTCTCCCTTACCAAGTTTTATTCTACTTTTCTCCTGTTAATAATGACATATTTTATGGTGCATGTATGTAACAGTGACCTATGATAGAGAGAGAGAGAGAGAGAGAGAGAGAGAGAGAGAGAGAGAGAGAGAGAGAGGTAGGGCGGCGAGACATGATACATTAGAATTAGATTAAATGACACATTCAGATGATCAGAATATTCTAGAAAAGAAAAAACAGATTTGCACAGATTGCGTAGGCTTCTCTAGACCAGTGGTTCTCAACCTGTTGGTCGGGACCCCCAGGGGGGTCCACATATGATTTTTTTTTGTGGGGGGGGGGTCCCCAGAATAAGTAACAATTTAAGGACTTTTAACACTTTGTTTAAGACCGTTGCTGCATCAAAAGCCATCAACAAACTATACTATAAAACTGGTCAAACATTGGCCAAATTGTCAAATAATATAAGAAATAGGCAAAAAACTAATAAATAGCTGTTCTACAATTGTCAACTCTTACATCCCAAGTGACTTGTCAGGGTGGGGTGTCCCCACTTCAAATATGATTATTTTGGGTGGTCACAGCCTCAAAAGGTTGAGAACCACTGCTCAAGACCAGTGGTTCCCAAACCTTTTAGCTCGAGACCCAAAGGAAGAATTTGCTCTCTCTTCGGGATCCAAAATTGGTAAAAACGTTTTTTGGGGAGAAATCTGCTATTTGGGGAAAATAGTAGATATGCAAGCTCACAATACCCTGTGACCTTGTAGATCTGCTATTTTCACTACTACTTAAAAGTATACATCAAAGATAAGTAGGGAGCCATGTGTCAGCCAAGCTGTAGTCATATACACGTATTACAATAAATACCACGGCAGCATATTGGAGTCTTGGTTCAGATTGTAAGAATATAAGGCCATGGATGAATAATATTTCTGTGATCAGACAGTTCCTCACAACCTCGTACACATGATAATAAAGAGAGGAAGGCCTTACCTAACAGTGAAAAGATGAAATTATTCCACACACCGTTGTCACTACTGAAAATATACTAGGCTACTTACTTATAGCTATGAGAGCTCCACTTGTTTTTGTTTTGTCAAATGAGTTTTCAAATGTATCAACAGTTTATCCCCAGATCAACTCTCCAGATATATCCAAAGACAACATATAACAACATGCATACCATATAATAGCCTAACAAAGTCATTAGGAGCATGATGATGGGCAACTGTAAAATACCCCACATATAACTACATTTGGACAATAAACTTTCTCTATGAAGGGCCATCAATTTTGGAACACATTACCAAATTAAATCAAATGAATTCCAGAAATAAAACATATTTTTATTAAAAGGTTTGTTGCTGACTAAAAGTAATCCAGAGCTGTACACATCTTACTTTCTTTCTTCTTCTTTATTGTATTTTATTGTGTGTATTTTTGTTTGGATTTTTTATTGTTGTGACCATGCATATTTTGTTGCACTTCCTTACCTGTAGTGTATTGTGGTTTTATGATAAAGCCTTGCTACGGACAAGAGTTGAAAATAAGCAGCACATGATGTGCACATTAGTTTCATGCTCTGCATTGGAAATATGTTACATTAAAAGCAGACTCTGTCTTCTTTTTAACTTATTTTAGGGTTGAAAATGATTATTTGCATGGTTTATTGAAAGTTCCAGCGAGAACTTGTTCCCAAGACCAATCATGTGATATGCATCTGTCAGCACGTTGCATCTCTGGAGCATATAGAACCACTCATTGCAGGAGGCACTGCTTTTGTTGACAAATTCCATGTCCTCTTCCTTTTCATCAGGTCCAGCGTTCACTGTCCTGGTCGCATATTCATCCGATGGTGACTCTTTCAGCTTATCCCAATGGCCATGCTGAGCTTTTCAGCTCCATCTGCATGTTATCAACTGTTGCTCTGCTATCAAAATTAACCAGGCACTTGCTGAGGTCTTCAAGGGTAGATTTAGAGAGAGAACTGGAACTTTTTGGGATCCAGAAATGACACATTTGCATGAAGAGTGTCGTGTCAGAAATATGAATTGGATTGCCTCAACAGCTGAATCAAGAATAGTGTTATGGACCTTTACCTCGTAGACTCTCTCTGCATTAATCATGGTCTCATCCTGAGCCATCTCTCCCAGCATGGCTTTATCTTTCTTTTATCTTTAGTGCAGCCTCCACTTCCATGTTTGTGTCCTCATCCAGCTCCTCGATTTTTCCACAGCCTTAAAGAGAATTCATCATACCTGCCTTTCTTACCTGTACTTTTTAAATTTATTTTCTATGTATCTATTTTCTCCCTTATTCTTATTTGTTTTTATTCCAGTATATCAATTATTATGATTATGATTATGATTATGATTATGATTATGATTCAATTCAATTCAATTCAATTCAATTCAATTCAATTCAATTCAATTCAATTCAATTCAATTCAATTCAATTCAATTCAATTTCAGACCCAGGGAGATCCATATCACACTTATACAACACAGCACAATACAAAACAAACAAATAATTATTAAATGCAAACCCACATTGTTCAGTTTCTGACATACAAACATGTGCGCCAATGGTTCCACAGTCTAGATGAGAACCTGACAGTAGGGTCCGTTATGACAGCGATGATGCCATTTACTGACTCAGATGCCCTACACATGGGGTTACGTAGCACAGCAGAGCAGGTGGGTACCCCGACACTAACAAACATCTGGCTTGCACTGGAGCTTCTTGGAGCTCTCAACAGCAGCCTCATGCAGTCATTCTAGGCCACTCTGAGTTGTCTGATGCTACCTTGTCTGTAGCGACACCAAAGGTGGGCAGTATACAGTGGTGTACAGAAAGATTTAAAGAGAGACATCTTCACAGGTACAGAACACATGCTAAATTTGCGAGACAGCATGTTCGCTTGGGCATACAGCTTCCACCGCTGTCTATACTGTAGATGTCCTTGTCATCTGAAAGGTCATTGGAGATAATATGGCCCAAATAAGTAATTTCACTGCACACACAAAGGGCAGTGCCAGCCAGATAGAAGTCTGCAGGAAAGGTTTATTGTCTGTCTTCCCTACTTTGGACAATAATGATCTTACTCTTTTTAGCGTTGTATTTTAATATTAGAATCAAGAGCATATACTCAGAAGCTGTTGGAGACCAGCTAAAATACACAAATCAGTGCCATGTTTTCGTTTGAATCAGCAGACATGATCAACCTCTCAAGTCTACTCAGTAGAATTGTCTCTAGTACTTTGGACAAAACGCTGGCCAAGGCAATTGGCCCATAATTGTCTGAGCTGTTTAGCTTAACCGCTTTGTCTTTAATGACCAGCACTAACACAACAGAGAGCATGGAAACAGGTAAAAACCCATGAACAAAAAAACCTGTAAAACACCAAAGGACACCGTTTCTTACTTACAAGCTGTTATATTGTCCAGACCACAGGCCGTATTATCTCTTAGCTTCAAAACTACTTAATGAACTTCAGCAGGAGTAACAATCACCTCATCATTGAAATCTACATTTTCCACTACAAACAGATTACTTTTTACACAGTTGAACAGCTCAGAACACTGTGAAACTTCATCAGAACCACTCACACCATCTATATTTGATGGAAGAGATGTTTTGCAATTATTTATATAAAACATTTTTTATTTCTTTCCAGAAATCATTCACATTATTTTTTGCAGCTTCTTTGCCAGTGAATCTGACATCATTCTGTTTCCGTTTCTCTTAATAAAAGGAAGGGCATATTTAAAATTTGCATTAGTGCGTTTTGTCTATTTTTGCCAGACTTAGCCCATATCCTAAAAGCCATTCTAGCCTCTGCATGAAGCTCTTGATCGTGATCGTTCCACCCTGGCTTAGCATTACATACTGTACTTTTGACCTATGTTTGTGGAGAGGCCTGCTGGAAATACAGTGAGACTCCACAATAGATTCATACATGGAAGATAAATCATTACAGTGTTCCATTCCTGCAGTATATGTCCCGACACAATTAGTGCATCTTTAGGAACCTTATATTACCCAGCAAGGCATCAGAAAGATTAACATATTTATCCAGATCTTTCTTGGTCAGTTTAGGCCAGTCTATAGGAGGGTTTCCTGTTAGTAAACATTGAGAGGAATATGACCGCGCAGCTGCGGGGGGAAGCCTATGGGTGCGTTTGGAAATTACGCACCGGAGCACACTCGCCTATTAGTTTGTATTGGCCAGTGCGCTCACTGCCGCTCAGGGCTGTATTTTCGAACGCGCCTTCCACCCCCAGGCATGCGCAGATTGCGCATTCTGCTCTGTGATGACGTCGCTCGGAAACCCGTCTATTCTCCAGGATTATCCACAGGCAACAACACATTTTGCTGCTTTGTACCTGTATGAGTGAGAGACAAATAAACCCCTCTTCATTCTTTTTCATTTGAGTGGCAGGAGTGGCTATTTTCTTGTGTGTAGTTTGTTTGACTTACATTGGAGTGGTTGGCTCACAGAAAGAAAATTACAAGCGAAATGGCTGCCGTGCCAAGTGGGATGCCTGGCAACTTCAGGCAGTGGACCTGAAGCTGGTAGAACACAGATGGATTTGATAGACTATTAAAGAATTCAAGAAGCCAGCCTAAGAAGCCTCTGTATCTGCTTCACATTTACTGAACAACCCACTAATGGCACAGCTGTTAAGGCTGTAGTGGTAAAGATGTTCACCTCAGGGAACAACGCACCCACCCACACGCACACGCACACACACACACACACACACACACACACACACACACACACACACACACACACACACACACACACACACACACACACACACACACACTGGTGGCTGCTGCACTAAAACACCTGAGTGTTAATTTATCTCAGAGTGTAAGAATAAATGGACGCTTATAAGCTGCCATCCCTCCAGAGTGGTCTTCCTTTTACCTCCCCTCAACCTATCTCTTTTTACCTTTTTACTGTCTGATTCATTTAAGAACAAACGCCCGACGTTGAGTCGTTCGGATAGGCGGTTGTCCAGAACCGCCTATCCAACAGATATAGGCATACCCATATTTAGGGCCAATGGGCCATACTAATGACATCAAGGATCGATCAAGGGATTACCATTTTGCCCAGGGTCAAATGACAGTAAACTGTTAACAAACCAAAAAGTTTTTTATTAGGCTTTTGTGACTGAAAGTTGACTGGGTTAATTTCCTGTCAATCACACCATCTGCCAGTCCAACATAAACACACATAACAAACTAACCACAGTCAGCAAGGATGCTGTCTTTACAGTCTTTCTCATCTACGCAGTCTAATTTCACGACCTTTTTCACGGCAGCCTACTGACATGAAATAGTAGGGTAAACACGGGTGTTACATATGATAGTAATTAAGGTGCTATTCCATTTAGTGTGGCAGAGCATTTATAGTGAGTCATCATGCACAAATGCAGCACCCTAACACTGTTGGACCTGAATGGAAGGGAACCTTAATTAATATAATTGATAGCACCTGTGTTTACCCTACTATTTCTTGTCAAATGAAAAGGTCTATTACATACAGACACCAGAGACACTGCAGAATTTTTCATCACATGGTCTCATTCCAAATGCTGAGGCAACACATCAATAGCATGTTAAAAAGTAAATGCATGAATAACCAAAAAGATCTGTTGTGTACTGAGCTGTTATGATTCATACATTTATTGTGGAATCACCAAAACCTAGACTAAACAGATGTTTCTTCAAACATCCTTGGAAATGCACTGCTGGAGACCAAAACCAGTCCCAGCCAAATACTTATTTTGATGGATTTATTTCAGTTTTCTCAGCTCTGTTGTTGCCTGCCAACAAGAATAATAGCCACAGGCAGACCACGGCTGTGAAAACGTCAGAGTTAAGGGTTCACACCATTGTGGTGTTTTCCAAACAGGCTGTATATCGAGAGAACATCTTTTGAAACATAAAATAATCGCTGTATTTTTCAGCTTTTTTTTCCTAAGTTACAGTACAACCATCAAAAGTTCACAAACATGGTGGGATAAATTGCCATAAATATGAACTCTGAATATAATGAAAATAAACTATTGTTATACTCTTTACTGAAAGCTCTTGGTTTTCTAGTACTGAGCAGATAATTGTCTCTTGATCTCTCTTTTGTAACCATGTAATTAATCCTAAAGCTCTTTGCACACCAAGGGCATGACAGATAAATTACACGAAAATGTAGTCTAGCTTTCTGTAAATCTAGGCCAATGTTTTGAACACACACTAAAGCCTCATTTATACTTATTTGCGCGCCAGTGTCACACACCGATATCTACTACTGCTGTGAGCTTGTAGATCAGCTATTTTTGGTGTAATCTGGCATTAGTGTCCTGTGACTTTGATAATTGATTAGCTGTACCCTACCAATGTCTGAGCCTAATAGAATGTTTTCTTCCCCTGCTGCAGTGTTGAAGGCTTAATTTATATTTTGTCGCATGACAATTACTCTAAGAGCAACCCTTAATTAATCTCACTGGTGCTCATGTAGTCAAATAACCTATGTCACTGCATTGCTAATTCATTTCTCTTTGTCCATTGTAATGCTATGAGCTTGTGATAGATTACATTCATTTTATATTGCACACGTTAGTCTTTTAGCTGATGGTGTTATCGAGAATGACTTAGAACAAGCTTAGCCTCCAAGATTGCAAATAATACAAGCACACATATTAATAGTAGGGTGGGTCAGTGGCCCAGCACCAATACATGCAATACATGATGTAATTATATTTCCAATCCCAAGAATGCACATGTGATAGAGTGTAGCCTATCCTAATTATTAACAGTGTAATCTGCTGCAGAACCCAGTTTCACTGATTGAACTGATTCTCAACTTCTTCGGAAGCTCTGAAAATAAATAAATGGGATGTTTTGCCTCCAACCACTTACGCCTGGCCAATCTATACTGGAAACCAAATTATTCGAATCCTAGCTAGCCAGCTTCTTGGTAGAACTGAAAATACGGTGTATTTCAAAGATAGTTAACTATATACAGTGGTGAGCTGTGGATTTTTGAACTAAGGGTACTGTATTTTATGACGTCACGCGCGCGCACGTGCGCGCACATAGTCACTCAGCTCAGTGCTAGTTGAAATACTGTATTCAACATGTGATTATTAATGTAATCATATGTATTATTATTTTGTTGTATTGTTGCATTGTTAATTTGTTGTTTTTATTTTTGTTTCAAATTAATTATTGTATTTTCCTTTTAATTTTATATAAAAGCCCTTTACATAGACTCACCCACACATAAGTAGGCCTACTTAAAATAATCAGACAACTTGTCTTTGTCTTGTCTCAGAGAACTGGGTCCTCTGCTAAGCGATCCCCTTCACACCTTGAAGTGCAGAGATGTTGTCTGTCATTGTGAGAGGAATGTAACACATTCAATTCAAGTCCGTGTCTTTTCTCAAGTAGCCTAATGTTATGCAAAGCAGCCAGGTAGACGCTATTGAGAACGGCTCGCCACTGACGGCGCGAACCTTGAGAGGCTATTGTTTTTAAACTTTAAGGCGTTAAAGACCGCCGCTGACGGTGCGTGCACGCGCGCCCCCAGCTCCCACAGTGTCAGAACTAAGGGTACGCCGTACCCCCCCGTACCCCCTACAGCTCTATATGACTATATGACTATATACATTTTAGAGAACACTGTGTCATGATTCTCAACTTTCACCTGGCTGAACAACAGACTCTCTGTAGCATTCGAAGATTGTGGAAAAGGTAGTCTGGCTTGAGAGGCTAAAGCTGACATCATCACGTCAGTTATTTTCGATGAGCGACACCGCCACACGGCAGAGTGTAAATTAGGCTTAAGGTAAGAAGAGGAAAGTAATTAATTAGCTTGCAGAAACTGTCAAAAAGTGGTGTGTTAGAGGTCATAATACAACTTACGTTTAATCTCTGCAGTACATATTATTTTTTAATTAGCTATGGATGATATTGCGCTTTGGGAATTCAGCTTAGATGATTCTTCTTTGAAGTGGTTACTGTAACTTTGCCATTTACTCTCAATTGTTCCAGGGAAGGCAGCTGAGGGACGGAGTCCATTTCAATTATAATGGTAGCCCTTGCAGAAAAGGATTAATAACACTATGCTTTGAGGAATGTGAACTGACTTCTCAACCAACAGTGATCCTGTCCAAAAGCCTGGGACTTGAATTGGATCATTTAAAATTCAATTAAAACAACCCTCATCCATTCTCCTCCACACACAACCTGCTGCACTTGTTTGAAGACAGTGTGTGTGTGTGTGTGTGTGTGTGTGTGTGTGTGTGTGTGTGTGTGTGTGTGTGTGTGTGTGTGTGTGTGTGTGTGTGTTAGCATTATTAATAGGATCACTCACTCCTGTAGGTTTGCACTCTACATCCGGAGGATAAACCTTTCATCACCAAATAGTCTGCCCAACTCCTTGTCCAAGCCTCAGTCATCTTCAGGCTTGACTATTCCAACTCCCTCCTTGCTGGCCTGCCTGCATATCTGCCCATATCTCCCCACTTCTGCACTCCCTTCTCTAGCTTCCGGTTGCTCCCCGCATTCAATTCCAAGCACTGATGACCTAAAAGGTGACCAATGGCATGGCACCACCAAACCTGCAGGATGTGATCGAGCCCTCCTTTCCCCCACACTTCAATGAGCAAATACAGGACGACCAAGGTCATTTAACCTCCAACTAAGCTCAGATCGAAATGTCAGAATGGCTGAATTTGTGGATTTCTCGTTTTTAATTACGGTTAAACACTATTTTCTTAGTGTCTTATGTATTTGTAATTTTAAGTTGATTTTATTGTATTGTTATCTTATATTGCATTTTATGCATTGCTTTATTGTATTTCAAAATGTCCACCATTGTGCCCATCCCCAAGAAATCCAAGGTGACAGGTCTGAATGACTGGAGACCTGTCGCTCTCACCCCAATAGTCAGCAAATGCTTTGTGAAGCTCAAGCTGGTGAGAGAATACTCAGAGAATAATCTGCTCCATATTACCCGCCTCGCTGGACCCGTGGCAGTTTGCATACTGTCAAAACAGTTCCACGACGTTGCAATTGCCACGGCGCTTCACACGTCCTGTCGCAAATGGGTGACAACAAGCTGAAGGGCTAGTACGTGCGTATGTTGTTTGTGGACTACAGCTCAGCTTTCAACACCATTGTCCCAGCAAGACTTGACACAAAGCTCAGAGCTACACCCAAGCATGTGCGACTGGATACTAGACTTCCTGTCGAACCAATGCCATGTGGTGAGAATGGGCAGTATCAGTACCGACACCCTGACCCTCAGCACTGGAGCACCCCAAAGATGCGTGCTGAGCCCTCTCCTCCATACTCCCTGTACATGCATGACTGTGCAGCGCAGCCACACACAACTCCAAAATCATTCTGAAGACACGGCAGTGATAGGTCGGATTATCAACAACGATGAGTCTGCCTATACAGAGATGAGATCAGTTTACTGGCACTCTGGTGCCAGGAGAACAGCCTTAACCTCAACGTCAACAAGACCAAGGAGCTGATCGTGGACTTCAGGAGGCCAAGGAGAGAGCATGTGCCCGTCTTCATCGCTGGAGCTGCAGTGGAAAGGGTCAGCAAGTTCAAGTTCTTTGGAGTATACATCAAGGAGGAGCTCAAGTGGGACACACACACCACACACATGAGGAAAAAGGCAGCGACTATACTGGTTTCGCCGCCTGAATAAGTACAGAGTTGGCCCCCGCATCCTCAGATTGTACCACTATCTTGTATTTTTTAGTATATTTTGTTACTGAGTGTACAGCACTTGGTACTTGGTACACTGGTTCAACACTGTTGTTTTAAATGTGCTCTATAAATAAAGTGGATTGGATTGGACATAATGTTTGGATGGATATGCTATGTGTAAATATGTAGATACCTTGTTGTCTCTCTTTTGATTATGGGCATATTTACACCTGCTGTATATTTGACTACATACAGTAGCACCAGCCTGTATATATTACTTTATACCTTTTATGTACATTTTTTAAACTTTTAATTTGTTTAACAATGATTACATTGCTACATTTGGTTGCAATGGCATAATAATAATCCCCCCCCCCCCTTTATACTTGGTGTAAACTGTAGCAACAACAAAGTTGAGTCAAAGTTTGAGGTGTATTTATTGTGCTTTGTCTTATAGAGTCTTCACTTCTCTCTGTTCTGTTAGAGATGACTCCATGTGGCAACTAAGAAAAAACAAATTCATACAAACTCTTAGATTACTGTCAGAATGCTGTCAGAAGCTTGTCACTATTAGTAATAAATAGTCCAAACCATGTGGGGGCTCATTCACATTAACCAGAGTGGAAGGAAGTCATTTCACCCACAGTAATACACATTTGAACTGAAGGCTGACCAGGCACATCAGATGAAAGAAACACAGTGTTGGCATTGTTGGCAGTAAAGGTCAACTTCTACAAAGAATGTAGTCTGATAGGCTACATAACAGTGGTTCACAACCCTTCAGCTTTCATAGAGCTATTTCTCTGCACTAGTGACAAGGTTAGGCCACATGGTAAAAAGGATGACCATGGCAGTCTTAGCCTGTAGAATTGACATACATGGCTGTCCTCTCATATGTATGCGATGTGTCTGACTGGTGTCTTTCTCAGTATCGTGATCCTGCTTCAAATTATATGGGATTGGTGTGTTTTTTGACTACCTCCCACTAGAGGTCCTCGGTCCACCATCAACGTCTGGAAGAAGAAAAATCACAATTCACAATATATTTTTGCTCATAAGTGAAAAGTCTTTGTTCATGGTTATCATGTGTGCACAGCTCATGGAAACAGCAGTCATCACCAAGTCAACTGAAAAGAGATTCACGTCTTTAAAATGAATGACTGGCCTGTGGTGGTGGAAGAAGTACTCATTTAATTTTACTTAATTAAAAGTAGCAATACCACAATGTAGAAATGTAATGTTACAATTAAAAGTCCTGCATAAAATGTTTTAATTGAGAAAAAGAACAAAAGTATTTGCATCAAAATATCCTTACAGTACTAAACACTAAAGTATTCCATTCATTATGCAGAATGTAATTAGTAATGCATTAATATATTCATCAATATAATGTTGCTGCTTCGTAGCTTAACTAATTATTATTATTATATCATAATGTTCCAGTTAATGTATGTTTTATATATGCCCATATGACATGTAGTGGTACGTACCTACTGTAAGTATTGAACAATGGAAATACTCAGAATTGCACTTAAAGAGGTATATCACTTTTGGGTTAATTGTCATGTCTACTCTGGCTTTTGTGTGCACCAAGACAATTTTAAGTTACTTGATTCAATATTTGGATATTTTATATTCACCCCCATGTGTTAAAAGCATGGTTTGTATTGTTTTTATTTTTTATTTTTAAAGAGGTCAGGGCTCCGCTGTTGGGTGCTGGGTCCCCACAGGAATGAACTGTATGATGGAATAAAAACACAAAGAGCACTTGAAGCGGGTTACCCGGGCTAGTGTAACTTCCTTATCTCTGCTTCTAACCTCCTCTGCTCTCCTCTAGTGCTGCGATCGTGCACAACAAAAAAGAGATTAGATGTGTGCCAAGGGGTGCAAGTCTGTGCATGTATATGTGTGGAGGATCTCGTGCAAAATATGGCTCTAAGGGTCTAGCCTCCAAGGATAAGGTTTGGGAAGACATTGGAACTCAGCTGACAGCTGCATCCAGAGTGATTTAGAATGAGTGCAACAACAGATTAACAACTTAAACCCTCTATAGTTAGTGAACTAATACTTAATTGACCGTGATCATCTCTGTATTTGGTCTTGTTCTTTTCTCCCTACATCAAATCTCTTCAGCAAAAATAGCCAATCTACAACCTCACAACACGTCGCAACAGCGAACATTCCGTCCAAAGTAGGGATTCAAGGGTTCAACGGGTTAAGTTGAGGACAACAAATAATACAGTCAGTGGCCTGCTGTGATGTTGAACCTGCGCACATCCATTTGTAATCATATAACAAAAGCTATGCATGTTGCTGTTTATGTTGGTTCTAGAGCAACCAGAGGGATTTGCTGTTATTGGCCTTTTTATAGGGATGGGAATAAAGTGGGGGGAAAGGCAAGCTTTGTTTCTGTTTAATTAAACTGGTGTAATATAAATCCATGGCTACCTGTGATATTCCACTTGGTTTCTAGAGTGAAAATCTTCCATCCCTTAACCACCTCTACTATCCTCACAGTGTTCTAGCAGTGTGCTGTTGCTCAATCACACGTATGAATAGTCTTAAGGCAAGGTGGCAAGGAAACCCTTTTCTGAGGAGAGGGATGGTGAGCAAGTAAAGGAATTAGAGTCAATCAATATGAATTATAATTTAGTTATTGCTGCAATTACACCCAATTTACACCCATGTCTGGGTTGACTGGAATAGCCATGGAGACCATACTGGACATAAAGATGAACCAACGTATTAATTTTCCCCTTCCACTGTAGGGTCAGTAAAGAGTGTGTCTGTCTGTCTGTCTGTCTGTCTGTCTGTCTGTCTGTCTGTCTGTCTGCCTGCCTGCCTGCCTGCCTGCCTGCCTGCCTGCCTGCCTGTCTGTCTGTCTGTCTGTCTGTCTGTCTGTCTGTCTGTCTGTTATCCATGCAAAGCCCTTTATGATTGTATTACAGAGATAATTGTTGAGATATGGAAACAATAGGAACATTCTGTTTCAGCTGTGTACTGCCCACACAGGCAGATACAGTATTGTCCATCCTGGGGTGTTCCCACTCAACTGGGCAGGACTTCCCAGCAAGCCTCAGGCTGGCTGCACACACCATTATTGTTCTATTGTCATGTAGAGCACAACTACAATGTGACTCGACAGGAGCTGTTGGCAGGCTCTTAAACATTTCCGTCCGTATCTGTATGGACAACAATTGACCACGCATCAGTGACCTTCCTCCCATAGAGCCAGAAGGACAGCTGGCCTGGTAGCTCGAGACACTGCAGGGGTATAATTTCGAGGTGCACCTAGAAGTATGTCTGGATGTCTTTGTGATGGCTGCATGGGTCTCTGGCGAAAGTTAGACCCCTGAGGTGGGGGCTGTATAACATGTGCCGGGCTGCCAGCTCAACTGGGCAGGACTACCCAACATACCTCAGGGCACACACTTTGTTCTACTGTTATGTTATTATGGGGCCAGGCTTCCAGCATGGACCCATATTGTTATTCGCATTATTCCGTTTCTTCTTCTGCCACTTTTGGCAGTTCTGGCTGAACCGTGCAGTCGCTTTTTATGAAACTCGGCCATATGATAGATGGTCATGAAAAACGATCAAGAAATAATTCTCACAATCTTTCGTCAAAAGGTGGCGCTATAGCACTCAATTGAAAAATGCCAACTTTGAACAGGTACAACTCATGCCGTGTTTGACCTACAGCCATGAAACTTCGATGCACACATGCGTCTCCTCATGCTGAACAACTTTCACACTCTGACTTTTGACCTCTGACCTTTAGATCTCCCACCATTTGGAATTATATGAAAAACAGTTAAAACCTATCTCCTCCTGGGATTTTTGAGTAATCTGCACGAAACTTTT
This sequence comes from Gymnoscopelus microlampas, assembly GCF_963454915.1. Classification (NCBI taxonomy): domain Eukaryota; kingdom Metazoa; phylum Chordata; class Actinopteri; order Myctophiformes; family Myctophidae; genus Gymnoscopelus; species Gymnoscopelus microlampas. The sequence continues at coordinate 15,863,621 of NC_139948.1, forward strand.
TACACATAAACTTTGGACCTATACCAAAAAACGTTTGCAAAATATCTTCCATAAGTGAAAAAATGAAGCTTTAATGAGCCAATGAATATTGCAGTTTTATGACAATTATTCATCTGCCCCTAACACATACATGCAGACTTACCATTCTTTGAAACTTTGCAGAAATGTAAAGGGCCATTCCAAATATCACTGAAACCAATCTTACTCCAATTGGTCAAACGGGGGCGCTATAGCAATTTTTTGAAAATTGAAACTTTAAACAGGCAAAAGTCATGCCTCGTTTGGCCGACAGCCATTAGACCTGCTTACACATGTGCCTTGACTAATGAGGAACACATCTATCACGTTGACCAGTAAGCACCGCCCTTAGATTGTCCGCAATCTTGAGCAGTTTGAAAAACACTTAAACCCAGGATTTTTCAGCTATTTGCGTGAAACTGTATGATCTGTGTGATCTCCTTTTTCACAGGTTCTTGTCTGTTGGTGGCTTCTCGCTTAAATGTGTGCCCCACAACCTGAAGGTCACCAGTTCAAGCCTCACTTGGTGCAGACTTCATCTGAGTTGCATTTCACACAACATGACTATCAATGAATACATCTGCAATTGTTAAAGATAACATGAAATACTTAATTGAGTGTTTTTTACATACAGCTGATCTACAATCTCACAACTTTTCAGATAGCAATGAGAGTATGTTTTTTTCAATGTATAACATACTTCATTGTGAAAATAGCCAATGTACAATCTGACAACTTTTAATGGTTTGTGAGCTTGTAGATCGGCTACTTTCACTAATTTTGGTTCTGAGGAGATGTACAATTTCTTCATTGGTAAATGGTTTGTGAACGAGTGATCTTAGTGTTAGTGAAACAGGGGCTTGGGTCATGACAGAAGGCAAGAGTTTGTGATCCTCAACAGACAATATCAGCCTGGACAAAGATATAGCACTATAGGTAGTGTTGCAGCTACCTAAGAGTGCTTCATGACCGTAAGGTTGCCGGTTCAAGCCTCACTTGATGCAGACTCATTTAAGTTGAAATGCAAAAAACATGACTCAATCTATTCCGTTTCCATGGCGCTCTCTCTCTCTCTCTTCAATCTATTCCATTTCCATGTCTTTCTCTTCAATCTATTCCGTTTCCATGTCTCTCTCTCTGTCTCTTCAATCTATTCCGTATCTATCTATCTATCTATCTATCTATCTATCTATCTATCTATCTCTATATCTATATCTATCTATCTATCTATCTATCTATCTATCTCTCTCTCTCTCTCTCTCTCTCTCTCTCTCTCTCTCTCTCTCTCTCTCTCTCTCTCTCTCTCTCTCTCTCTCTCTCTCTCTCTCTCTCTCTCTCTCTCTCTCTCTCTCTCTCTCTCTCTCTCTCTCTCTCTCTCTCTCTCTCTCTCTCTCTCTCTCTCTCTCTCTCTCTCTCTCTCTCTCTCTCTCTGAGGGGTGGCCATAGCTGAGTGGTTAGTGAGCCCGCCTAGGGAGCCAGAGACTCTGGTTGCCCCAGGGGCTCACAGGCACTCATTGGAAACAAGACCGCAAGGACTTTCATGAACTGACCTGTTAAAGGAATTATCATTTCTCTCTCCTGGCCCCATATTATCGCTGCTTGCAGCTATATTCGTGCTTATTATTTATGTTGGGAACTGGGCAATCTAGGAACCCATTCGGTAGAAATAAATGACATCTTCTTTGGATTTGTCTTGAGAGATGAGGGACTGGGAGTGATCCATATTCACGGTATGTTCATTAATTTACATAATTTACTTTTTTTCTCCCCCTCTCTCTGTTACAGTACTGCTGATGATCTCAGAATGGCATAATAAATCCATAATGCGCTGGTCATCGCATACGAGATAAATCGCATAGCTCTGGACTCTTGAGGCAACAGAAAGACAAATGACTCTCCCAGCGATCGGCTCAGAATCAATCATCGTGATGTATGCTTCCGATGCCCTTTCACATTCAAATGAGATGGAGCCCTCCCAGTCAGGACATGAGAGAAGGCATCAGCATGGCACATCAGTCATCTACTCTCAAGTCTGTTTCTCTCTGTCAGTAGTGTCTGTCTGACGTATGGTGACGTTGCGTTTATCAAAGGTTAAAGGACCATACTGCTGTCAATATGTCGTTGTAATGATACTAATGAAGGCTCTGTTCCATTTTGTGTAGCACAGTGGTTCTCAAACTTTTTAATTTCAAGGACCCCCATAACTCTGAGCGTGTACAAATGGAACCAAATGGACCCTTATGTAAGGGGCCATTTGGAACCCCCTCAAGAAACCACAAGGGTCCCTGGACCACACTTTGAGACCCACTGGTGTTTCCAGTGAGCCAACATGCACAACATCAGCACTGACTCTGTCGCGACATTACAAAGTCTAAACCAGGTGTGCTATAAACACGCCCCCTTCTGTGGCCAACGCGGAAGTGCCTTTTTCAAACAACCGCAGACTATTTCCTTTCGCCGTTAAAGTATAGTTTTGGACCATGACGGAGGCGCGCCGACTCAGAAGACCTTGAGGCCGAGGAGACGCGCCCGAGCGCCTCCAGGCGCGAGTGCCCGCGTCGACCGGCCGATGGTCTGCTAGTCGACTCAGTGCCGTTCGAGTTACCGATAGGGACAGAATAGTAAATAATGTTTTGGTGAGAGTGTTTGCCCCAACTGTCACTCAAAGTGGCTACTGGCCAATCACAGCGCGTCCTTGCACAAGCGTATTGGCCAATCATGCACAACTGGTTTAGACTATGGAGTCACGCGACTCTGTCTGACCAGAATGGAACAGAGCCTTAATTAGTATTATATTGGTAACACCTGTTAAGGAAGTAAGAAGAGGCCCACTTTCTTTCCAATATGGCTGTTGTGCATACAGCCTATTGCATCGCTCTCCTCCTGCTGTGACTGGGATTACTGCATGGTTTACCACAGACATGAGCCATTCATTAGGATTTTTAGCCAGATAAGCAAGTCAGCAAAGATAAGCTAGAGGTTGGAAATATAATCACACAGAATTGTTTCCTAAAGCCTTTATGTCTTTGAGAACAAGTTCATTTAGGAAGTGTTCCCTGTGGGCCACAGTGTTCGACACAAGGAGCCTAGCAGCTGATGTTACACTTCACTGGATCCTCTCTGTCATTTGCGTGTGTGTGTGTGTGTGTGTGTGTGTGTGTGTGTGTGTGTGTGTGTGTGTGTGTGTGTGTGTGTGTGTGTGTGTGTGCGTGCGTGCGTGCGTGCGTGCGTGCGTGTGGGTGGGTGGGTGGGAGGGCGGGCGTGTTAGTAAAGTATTGTTAGTAGGCTACAGTATGTTTCTTTACACACACACGCACACGCACACGCACGCACACACGCACACGCACACGCACACGCACACACACACACACACACACACACACACACACACACACACACACACACACACACAGTCTGTTTCTCTCTGTCAGTAGTTTCTGCAATGGGTATATACTTACCCATGGCAGTCAGTAGTCCTACAGTCCAACAGTTCAGGATAAACACATAAAAGCAAATATGGTTGCTCCAAGCATTCGTATACAGTATACGTGTGTGTGTGAGCGGTAGGGCAGTGCTTGCTGTCTGGGTGTCATCGTGTCGTGCATGAATAAATTCAGTGACATGACTGCCACATAATCACCATCTTTGATCTTCCCTATAATTGATCTCGTTTGAGCCCTAACGGGCTCTTGTGCAGCGGCAGACACAGCTGTCGGCCAGTTTGTCACAGTGCCTTAATTAGATGCCACCAGAAATGCATGACACGCAGTCAAGGCTGTCAATGTCGCATATGAAATGAAATTATTCTAAGTGACAGATGTTATTTAGTTACTCTCTTATTTGCCTAACTGTGACCTGTCAGGCTTGGATGCTTGAAGTCTGCAGTGCAAATGCAAAAAGTTGAAATATTGCACTAATCCTTGGCAACACCCCATAGCCTTCATATACATTCACATCTGTTTCGCACCCTCCCTGAAAGTGCAATCAGAAATTAAAATGGGCCCGGTCTGTGTGTGAATCTGAGAAACATAATTTCAACTAGTGACTATAAGTTGATTTCAAAATGGTTTCAAAATTAAGAAACAAGAAAGAAAATGACTTGAAGTCATATTCTACCAGGTGCTGTGTGTGTGTGTGTGTGTGTGTGTGTGTGTGTGTGTGTGTGTGTGTGTGTGTGTGTGTTTGTTTTCATAGACCTGATTACTTGTTTTTCGGAATGCTTATTTCTCTCGCCAAACCTGGCAACATAATTTGCGACGCGAAACGCTAATAATGTTTTTTATATAAGTGGTGGCAACATTTTTAGACACCACACAGGTCTTCCCAACAATAGCGAAGATTGAAGTCAGTGTGAACATGGCCAAATAATAACTTAATAGCCAAACTAGGTCTAATGAAGCACGCTAGCATTTAGGCTAACTGTGTTAGCCTGAGGCTGCAGTACAACTTGCACTGTCTGCTCTGCAACTGTTGCAGTGTGAATGAGGGGAGCGGAGAGCGGAGGGCTGTTACTGTGGGGGGCGGGCCGTCTCCCCATTCGTGTGGCCATTGGCTTCAAGGAGTGAAGGACAGCCAGGACAGCCAATGACGCAAATGTGTCGAAAATATGTCTAATGCAAATCTGTAATATGTCGACCTCTGCTCTGACGATTCTTAGACTCAGGCGCTCTTCGAGCACCTGGTAAAAAATACATTTCCAAAAATAGCTGATTGACAAGGTCACAGCACGCCATGGCACGTTGTGAGCTTGTAGATCAGCTATGTTCGCAACTGTGTCCTCAGGGCATATAATGTTTTGAGGGGCAGAAAGGCCAAACCTTTTTCCCCATGCTTTTAAATGTTTTTAAGACTCCTTTTAGATGTGTTGTTTTTATGCAAATGTTGTATGCTGTAATGATCCGTGGGTCGGCGGTTCGAATCCCGGCTCCTCCTGCCAACATGTCGAAGTGTCCTTGGGCAAGACACTGAACCCTACATTGCCTCCAATGATTCGGTCGGCGCTAGCTTGCCACCATTGGTGTGTGAATGTGGGAAAAGTGGGGACGCTGGCGTCGACTGTTCGCCGCTCCACCTCCCAATGTCCCCCCCTGTATGAATGAATGAACCATTGTAAAGCGCTTTGAGTAAGTTTGAGTACTTAGAAAAGCGCCATAGAAAAATGCAATTCATTACTCTCCGCCAGGAGAGTATTGTTATCACTGCGTTTTCACTTTCTAAACATGACACACCGATTGGTCAAGCCTCACGTGACACGTGAAATACTGTGATCTGATTGGCTAGTGACGCCACCGGGCCTATATATACATGGCATCACTCTGACAGTGTCTCCGCCACTGTCAGAGTGAGGTAAGACGGGAACCATGAAATGGCTGCATGGCTGATACATAATTGGCAGATAGGACAGATAGGACATTTATATAGACAGGAGGGATATGACATAGGACACTTATACAGACAGGAGGGATAGGACACTCACACAGACAGATCACAGTATAATGCAATTCATTATTACTCTCCGCCAGGAGAGTATTGTTATCACTGCGTTTTCACTTTCTAAACATGACACACCGATTGGTCAAGCCTCACGTGACACGTGAAATACTGTGATCTGATTGGCTAGTGACGCCACCGGGCCTATATATACATGGCATCACTCTGACAGTGTCTCCGCCACTGTCAGAGTGAGGTAAGACGGGAACCATGAAATGGCTGCATGGCTGATACATAATTGGCAGATAGGACAGATAGGACATTTATATAGACAGGAGGGATATGACATAGGACACTTATACAGACAGGAGGGATAGGACACTCACACAGACAGAACGGAAGAGGACACTTACCCAGACAGGTTGGATAGGACACTTACATATACAAGAGGGATAGCGACCTATAAATACATGTGTCACTGTGATAAGCCAGATTCCAATACCGAAAATCCGGCCACTAGCTCACTCCCAGACCTTCGAACCGGAAGTAGTCAAGTAGTCGCGGTCCAATTGTTCCTATCTGTCTTATTGGACAGATAGGACAGATAGGACACTTATATAGACAGGAGGGATATGACACTTACATAGACAGGACGGATAGGACAGGAGGGATAGGACACTTACACAGAATGAACGGAAGAGGACACTTACCCAGACAGGATGGATAGGACACTTACATATACAAGAGGGATAGCGACCTTCGCACCAACACAAGTCTTCTGGCGGAGAGTTGTGCTCCGAGGAGCACTTTTTCTAGTTATTATTATTATTACTGTAGCACTTTGAGATTTGTTTCAAATGTAAAGTGCAATATAAATAAAATGTATTATAATTATTTAACTGAGGGGCAACGGCAGCTATGGCCTTCACATGGCCTCTGTGAAATTCCTGCCCTGGTTGGACATCATGTATTCCATATTCATTGAACTGATCTTGATCTGGATGAGTAATGCATGGCAGAAAACATCCAGTTTTGTAGGTCCACAATATTCAATTCAATTCCGCTTTCCTCATAAATTCCTTGTAAACTAACATGAAAGTGTCTGAACCTTTAAGCATTTTATTTTAAAGCATATATACTGTAGGTAAATAGCTCACCAGACAAATGGTTTTGTGGCAAATACATCACATATTTTCTATCAGCACAGTCATGCGACAAAGCAATGACTGTGACTACTGACCCATTGAAATAGTTTGAATAAAGATCAGAAGATTTGGATATACCTCAACATGAAATACCACAACAGCATGAAGCTCAAAGTACTGTACAAGCCTGACAGGAAACACTCCAAAATCCAAAATGACTGTATCTCTAAAGTGGGTCGAGTAAAACTGAACTACACAGACCACCTTTGAAAGTTTGCTTTCCATTCTGAGTATATTTCAGTTAGCAATTAAACACATTTTGCCACTGTAATTTGCCACTGTAATAGTGGAAAGAAGAGGGTGCCATTCTGTTATATACTGCAGGATAGGTCATGAATTCTCAGTGTTGAAAATTCAGCGGTCTACATGAAGCAAAAAGGACTTATCTTCGTCCTAGTTGTCATCGTCCTCATCCAATAGGAATTTGCTAATCTCCTCTCTCATCTGAGACCTGTTCATCCTCCTTTGGCCCTCTGAGAGGAGGTACTCGGGTAGAACCTCCACTGATGACATGTCTTTGATGGTCAGGCGACAGCTGTAACACAACAAGCTCTTCAGCTCTAGTGTTTGCGATGCCTTGACGGAAGAGGAACAACTGCCACTTCCATTTCCTGTCCCTCCCTTGCTGTGTCTTCCTTTCCCCTCCTGGGATGAACAGCACTGACCTGTGGTCAGTATTGGGCTTCCGGTGTTGGAGCCTCCAGAAGTTTGTTTCTTTGAGAGCTGCTCTGAGATCAAAGTAGCCTGGAAGGCCGAGGCCTCCTCAGCAGCAGCAGTGTCCAAGGTGCACATACAGAGCAGGCATTTATCACTGCTGTCAGCAGCAGGACATTTCTGAGGGGGGCACACTGTCTGAAGTTTCTCACCAGTCCTGTAGATGGTGCTGACTGTCGAGGGGAAATCCGCTTGAAGTTTAGTGACAAAACTCTCTGTAAGACGCTGGATGCCAGCCTTGTCTGTCATCTTAGCGTCCAGGCTGGGTATAAAGACGGAGGGAACATTAAACATGTAGTTGAAGAAGGAGATTTCTTTAGCTGAATAGTCCCTCATCGGCCTCACTGTTACGGTATCACTGTACCTGTGGTCTGAGAACCCCGTATCCATTCCCAACTGTGCTCCTCTGCCCAATGCTATACTAGCAAGCAATCTGACAGCCTGTCTGGTACAGTTGTCTCCTACCATCAGTTTGCTGTAGCCTTGACTTCGAGCTGTATGGACCAGTAGATGCTGTCTGAGTGTGTGCAGAAGGTCTTCTTTGGCTGTCTGTGTCTTCACTGAGGTGAACAGTCTTTGCAAAGCCTTGGTACTGGGCATCTGGTCATCAAGTCTACTCTCCTGGGTACTACTAGATTCATCAGGTCTACCCTCCTGGATGTTGAGTCGGGACAGGTCAGGACAGGACTGTTTCTCTGGGCTGACATGCTTCTGATGACTGTTGTGAATGAAGTGGTCTACAGCAGCTTTGTTGCTGTCAGTTGCTACTGGTTGGTCTGGGGCAGAGGAAACTGGTTCCAAAACTGAACTGGTAAGATTAAAAACCTGTTCCAGAGGTACAATGTGACAGGGGAAGCCGGTGGCTTTGATTGCAGCCTGCAATTCAGCTACTGTCCTCTGCCTCTCCTCCGCAGACAGCCCGAGAACGCCACCCTCATCAATAAAAACAATCCCAGGTATGAATCTCAACTTCTTGTGAGCATTTTGACTCAAACCCTCTTGAACCTGATAGAGCATGGAACAGGAAGAAGGTCCTCCCGACACAGCCAGTAGCACCTTCTCTCCAGGGAGAATGAGTCTGTTCTTGCCAAGCATGGCCCTGAACTTATGTGTGAAGTACTCCTTGAAACAGCCCCTGCAGAAGGCATCTCCTGCCCTGATGACCAGAGCTGCTGTGTTTTCTTTGCATTTGATGCATACCTTGACGACACCTGGCACACGTAGTTCCATCTGACCAATGTATTCTTCATCTATGTTACACATTCTACAACCAGATTGCTCCACCTTTTCAGTTTGATGCTTCGATTTCATGGATTTTAAAGTGTGGATTGATGCATTAATATGCATCACCTTCGTTCTCGGACAATCTGCAGTCTTAAGGGTGCAACTGTCACAGCTCCTGCTTGTCCCTCCAGCCTCTTCCTGTGCCACCACTATCCGTCCAGAAGCAGTCACTCTCCCCTCGTGATCTGTCCTCCTCAGCTATGCCACCAGTGGTACAGACCTTAAATGCTGAAACGCTACAGTTGACCGGGGTCCCCCAGAGATCTAAACTATACGTCATATGACATAACATCAGTCATATCCATATTTGGACCCCTCCACTGCCACGCTCTTAAAGAATAGTGCCAGGGATGTTCATATGACGTCATCTCCGTATTCTGGCATTTTTTACATGTTGTGGTGCTCCGTATGGGTCTCAGTGGCCCAGTGGCCCTCAGTGGCCCAAGGAATCCAAGGAATTTTGGATTGTATGACTTTACGGTTCAGGAGTCATAGGCCAAAACATAAAGTGGGCTGGTATAGCACCACTTGCTTGACCTACTGGCTGCAAGCTTGACAAGTTTGACACAGATCAGTTCAGCGGTTTGTGAGATTAGCTACACAAGGACAGACAGACACACACACACATATATAGCGGAGAAGACATAAACACCGCCCAGGCTTCCGGTCAGGCAGAGATAAATAATTTGGGTACATGTGAACCTTTTTCCCCTGCTAGACTAATGACAGTATGTCCTTAGACCACAAGGTTCTGAAAATTGTAAAGAAAGGAACAAAAAGCTATATGTTATATCAATTCAATGAATAAAATAGCTCAGTTATCATCTCCATCCTTTTTGTGTGGGGCTATAAAAACTGCAGCTGGGTCAGGATCCCTTGCTGCCTTCCAATCCCTTTTGCTCCACATTTTCACGACTGAGGGTGCAAGTCTCTTGTACCAGGGCGTATTGGATTAGATTCCCACCCTGTGTTGATCTCTCTATTGGCTCAGGGAGGCTTAATTTCTTCACATATAAACTTCTCTTCACCTGGGATTTTAGATAATGGTCCATAGATTGTGTGTAGAATGTTTCACGCAAATTTCTCAAAAATCCAGAAAAAATGGTTAAGTGTCTTTTAAACTGCTCAAAATGGCGTAAATATAAGGGCGGAGCTTACTGGTCAAAGAGACAGATGTGTTCCTCATGAGTCAAGGCACATGTGTAAGGAAGTTGCATGGCTTTGTTTAGGCCAAACGAGGCATGATTTATGCCTGTTCAAAGTTTGCATTTTCAAACGATTGCTATAGTGCCCCCCTTTGGCCTATTGGAGTAAGATTGGTTTTAGCGCTATTTGGAATGACCCTCTACCATACTGTAAAGTCTCATAAAAATGTGACTCTGCGTTTATGTAGTTAGGGGCAGAAAAATAATTTTCATAAAACTGCAATATTCATTGGCTCATAAAAGCTTAATTTTTTCACATAAAAAAATGTCAGTACGATTCTTTGTCGACATAGGTCCAAAGTTCATGTGTAGAAAGTTTTGTGCACATTGCAAAAACATCCCAGGAGGAGATTTTAAAGGGACATTTCACCCCTGGAAGAAACTGACCCAATGGTAATGAAGTTTAGGACTCAATTATTATTATTTTTGTGAATGATCTGTGTTTTGAGATATATAGTAATCTTCGAACATCTCGTGACGTTATTTACGTCACGAGATGTTACATCATTCCTTTCCGCACTACATGTTGTCTCGACGCGTCATGCAGCCAGCGGACAGCCCCCCACCCCCCTCCTGCCAGAGATTTTAGACACAACAGAACACAGAAAACAGCCCAAACAGCGCATTTGTTCGCGGACCTTTTGTTAAATTTGAAGAGTGACGCATTACTTTACCTGAGTTACATCTTCTGATAGTTGTACTTGAATGTTGACATGAAATAATAATCCTGTGTAGTGTTTCACAAGCGCAAGCGTGAAAGAATCCAAATACAACGTGGAGATGGTAAACAAACTGACTTCCAGTGTTGCCAGATATTGTGAAAGAAATAAGAAACCAGGTCTATGAAAACAAGCCCAAAAGAAGATAACTAAGCCAAGAGCACTTTAACATGGGATAGTATATATTTGAAAAATGCCGATCTACAAGCTCACAACACGTTGCGATGTTACCCATTGTGAGCTTGTAGATCTGCTATTTTCCAAAAAATCTTGAGGGGAAAAAAGTGCAAAATGTGGAGTATTTTTTAATCGTTTAACAACACATATTTGGTTGGGGCTTCCTGGCACAAAATATAATTTCAGATCGGGGTCCGTGGAAAAATACATGAACATCTTTGAGAACCACTGGTTTAAACAACAATCAAAACATTTGGATACAAGCCCAAATATCAACTACATTTTAGAAAGAAGCCGCTTATAATAAGCAGACATGGCAACACTGCCATGCTGTTTCAACGTCGTTGTTGGAGATCCCACCCACACCGCACCTCCCCTGCCACAAGGAGGGGCAGTGCACCAAAAGCATTATGGTCATTGTAGTAATAAGCAGTCCAGTCAAAACCTAGTCAAACACACAGATTTCATTATTTTTCTGGCCATAGGGTGCAAATTTTAAATTGTGCTACTGTTATCTACTACAAATACTATTACCATTGAGTGATTGCAGTTTCTTCCAGGGGTGAAATGCTCCTTTAACAGTTTTTCATATAATTCAAAATGGTGGGAGATCTAAGGGTCAGAGGTCATAGGTCAAATGACAAATTTGTTCTTCACAAGGAGACACATATGTGTATTGAAGTTTTATTGCTGTCGGTCAAACGGTTCATGAGCTATGCGTGTTCGAAGTTCGCATTTTTCAATTGATTGCTATCGCGCCACCCTTTGGCCAATGGTTGTGAGTTTCGTGTCTTCGACGTTTGACATGACCAAGTTTAATAAAAGCCGACTGCCCGGTTAAGCCAGAACTACAAAAAGTGGCAGAAGAAGAAAGGAATAATATCAAAAACAAGAAGGGACCATTAGCACTACATGCCTGGCCCCTTAATAACATATTGTACACCATAAGATAATACATTATTATGATTGGTCTAAACAATAAGTCTGCAAGATATTTCCAGAAATAGATCCTTCATGTGAACGCTGTGGGCTAGAACCAGCATCATTAGCTCATATGTTCTGGAGTTGCCCGAGGATATCGGTTAAGTTATTGGAGCGATATTTATCAGACCGTATACATTTTGCCTTAGACTTCTATCTATTGATGGCGGTTCTGAATTATAAACATCATGGAACATAACGTGGTATAATTTGTCAGCCTACTGCCAGAAGATTGATCTTATTCAAATGGAAACAGAACTGCATCAAAACATATAAATATAATGAAGAAGGTAATGAAACACTTGGAACTAGAGAAAATCAGTAAAAAAATAAATAAAAGAAGTGTGGCAACCTTATATAGACCACGTCAATAATATCACATTTTCTGACATGAGTTAAGATGGTCCCTTAGATCTAGCAAGTACCGGTACATACAAAAGAAAGACGGAATATATTAAGGTACAGAGCTCTCAAACATCCATTAGCGTCCCCCCTTCCCCTTTTATGGTGGGATATTTGTTATAATTCTTATTGAGGTTATTACACATAATTATAGAGCCTGTAATGTGACAATACGCCTTGTAATGGTTGATAGATTTTGGAATGCGCATCTCCCATAATGTGAAATCTACTATATGCTCTTGACAGGGTATACACAATGTTCTAAAAATATGAATCAATTACAAACATAATGGGTCGGGAAGGGACAAAAGACATTTATTGTATACTTACAGTACTTACTTACTCCTTACCCCCCTACTTATTAGGCCATCAGAGTTCTCGGTCACTGCAGTTCTTTATATCTGCGACCAGGTGTTTCCCAATCTCTTGGTGTCTGCCTGGAGATCCCGCCGCCAGGTGTTTTTCGGCCGGCCTCTCTCACATCTGCCTCTGTTTCTCTTCCCTCCAGCCTCCTCCTGTGTCACCCCTACCTGTCCAGCAGGTGTCACTATGCCCTCATGATCCGTCCCCTCATCTATGTCATGTGTTAGGCCTGTGCTCATTGTATTAAACTGTGTTTTGTTAGCCTGTGTGCAGTGTTGCAATGCTGAATTGGAACGTGGTTGCACTCTATTTTAATGACGTCACTTAACACCTACGCTACAGGTCAACACAATGGACAATTGATATACATCTAGACTCATTCCTATTTTAATCCACCTGGTGTGAGTCGGGAGCCTTTGTAAACTTTGTTGAGGAGTGAATTTAAAGTTGTTTTAAATCTATGTGTGTGCCTGCGCGTGCTCCTGGTCAAATAGGTTCCTGTACGGCGTGCAAGGCCGTCCCATGAGCAATGCAACCCTGCCTGTGTGTATATAAGCCCACAGCCCTCTGGTTCTTTCCGATGTTCCTTATACTGCTGTTCATTTCCCTGAAAGTAAGCTTGGGATTATACTGTGTATCCTGCCTGTGTGTTCCTCTACCCTGCCTGTCTGAAGAAGTAAAATTGGTTTATCCCCTGGATTCCTACCTACTCTTTTCTGTGCTTGGGTCCTGCTTTAAACCGTGACAGCTGCTGTCACTTCTAACGCCTGGCCATCTCATTAGAGGAATCAAAGGAGACCAGGCACTATCAGTGCCTTCTTGAAGTCATCCTATAATCTGTGGCAAGACAGTCATGGGACTACTTATCATCTTCACATGCGCGTGCACGGATGCATGCACACACACACACACACACACACACACACACACACACACACACACACACACACACACACACACACACACACACACACACACACACACACACACACACACACACACACACACACATTGCATACAGCCACACAGAAATACACAAAGCCAGAAACCCCACATCAAAGTACGTGCACATTTCCCATTACATAAGCTTCAATTAAGCCGTGGCTCAATCCCCAGCAACGAGCAGAAAGTCAGAGGAAGTGATTAGCAAATTGTTGAATCATTTATCAAACAACATCTTTTGGCCTTCCGAATCGATCTGAGATACTGATCTAAAGCAACGGTGGGAGAGAGAACATCTATAATGGTGGGTAAACATCTTAATGATTTACTACACCGCATGTGCATTTGGCACAAGGCCCAAGGCTCTGTTTAAACTAAGGCATTCAGCTGTGACAGGTTGCGAGCCAAATAAGCTAAAGAGATGATGGAGACAAAAGTTCCCTTTTACAGTGCTGCTAATGTTACAGACATACACACAGAGATACGTGATTGTATGACTGTTTGTGGCGAGCGACAGATTGTACGACACAGTATAAATTAAGCAATACGCCCGCCCTTCACCACATATTCAAGACATTACCATTACATCAATCGTGATGGTATTGCAGTTTACACATTGCAAAATGCAGTGTAGTAGTACACCTTATCATTGTACTTGAAGGCCAGTCTATGACATCAGTGCTATGACGTCATATCGATGACTTCAGGGATCTCCATATTGTCATAAATGGGACAAGAACAGATAGACAGATAGAGATCCGAGATCTCCATATATGAGCATAAAAGGGACAGACGGACGGACGGACGGACGGACTGACGGACAGACAGAAGATACTGCACTCCCTCAGGTAAGGCTGCAACTAACGATTAATCCCATAATCGATGAATCGGGCGATTATCTTAACGATTAATCGATTAATCGGATTATCACACTTATTAAGCAATTACCTTATAATTTTGATTTTAGGTTGTTTTAGGCATGTTCTATCTAACAATAAAGACAATACAGATGAATAATTAATTTAAAAGCACATATACAATTTTGCTCAGCTGCTGATTAGGCTACTACCCATAAAATACATACTGACTGCTTGATTTGATTAAAAAAACAACATATTTTAGGCTAAAGGGTAACTACTCTTTTAAATTCAAATGTTTCATAAAAAAAGGGGATACAGGATAGGTGGGCACTTAACGGTCTTAAGTAATGTAAAGTATACTTGATGTGAACACGCATGGTACATCATTATCAGACCTAATGTTATCCTTCAACTTCTTGTTTATGCCCCAAAACGACTCGATATATAGGTTTTGTAGCAATTTGTAGTTTTGTAGAAATATTAGACCTTAATTGTTGAATGTTTAAGCATGTTCTAATCATGTATACTTTACTTTACTTAAAAACACTTTCCAATTTATTTATTTTTTTACATTTTGGATAAAATAGCCAATTTTACATCAAATTAATTATTATATTAACTCCATTCCATTATCGATTAATCGATTATCGATTAATCGATTATCAAATTAGTTGGCAACTAATTTAGTAATCGATTTTTAATCGATTAATCGATTAGTTGTTGCAGCCTTACCCTCAGGTCTCGGACACAGACGATAGCAGATGATAACATCACATCAGTCTGTAAGCAACTACACAAGTCCTTTCAAAATCTTAAAAATTAAAGTGTTTGAAATGCTCTTGATACTGGGGCACAGCCGTGGCCATGACAGCTCTGCACACTTTGATCTAAATGTTTCAATTTAGCACCCATGGGTGTCCTTCAATTATGAGCTTTCACAGCAGAGCACACTACTTAGTCTGGAGTTCAAGGGCCCTTTTTACCCATAAAATATGTTCTTGTTGAGCGTCCATGCGCATCTAGTTTTAAGAAAAACATGTTTAATTCTCAATGTCATGGAGAAATATATTCTTAAAATATGTACAGAGTCTTGTACCTTCACTATATAGACCTCTTCTACCTTCAAAACTATCCATAGACCTTCAGGACATGTATCATCAGGACAACCAGACTCACCACTCTCTAACTCCCATAGGGGATCAAGTTCAGCATCTAGAGCTTGCACAGTACATGCTGAACTCAACTTACAACCCAGATATCCTGTATCGTACAGGACTCTGTAAGCTCATACTCCTTTGACTTGGTCCACTAGTTTCCTTGAACCACATTCTAAACTAATAAAATAAAGAATGACTATTCTGACCATAGTTAAGTCCCCGAGACAGTTGTAGAATTCTGTTGCAAATAATCATCTAACAAAATCTTTGGTACAAAATATTTTCAAATAGGAGGTCCATGGCCTAACATGTATCAATATTTCATTGACATGAAAATGTTTGAGAACCACTGCACTAAATAACTCACGAGAATCAATCCACAACTCGGTAAATAACTCATGAGAACTCATGTATGTGTTGGGAATTTGCTGGCCGTAATGCTCAGGGGCATTGATCTCTGCTAAAACCGTACTTACGACGTAATTGCAATGATTCTAGATAAAAACAACAAAAACAACACACATAAAGGCACTCTGCCAGAGTTGCAATTAAAATAGCCTTTAGTAGATTGGCATGTTCAAGGTCAAACAAATAACTAAAGCCTGATTCATACTTCGTCGCACGACAGTGTCACGCGCCAAAACTAGCTGACCTAAAAGCTCACAACATAGGTCTGCTATTTTCAGAACATAAAGGCTTTGGATGTATTTCAGCTATGTAGATTTCTGCAGCACAGCTGCAAATCAGTGCTAATGAACAGGTGAAAGGATGCCCTGATTAACCATGATTAGTTGGTACTGTTTGGAGAACTCTTGCTCCTTTAATCTGTTTTAAAATGTCTTCAGCAGTGGCGGACAGCAATGAAGTACATTTACTTTACTTGAGCATTTGTATTTTTGCATGCAGAGATCTCCATAAAACCGCAAATCCCCATATATGGAGTACCCTGATGTCTTCCATATGATGTCATAGTCCTGGCATCATAGACTAGTCTGGACTCACTATTTGGTCATGCCTGACACAGAACACCATTTATGGGCATGAAAGGGACATGTCAGTATTTGGGGATAAAACGGCAAAATAAATCCTTTACAACTTTTTTATCACCCTCACGCTGTGTCCTCTTCTCCTCCTTCAATCCTCCTCTTAAATCTGGTTTCCACTTTTCAATAACACTTCGTCCTCTAAATCTCCTGCTGATTTGCTCACTCTGTAGCGCACTCGGATTTTGGCTTCTTTTTCGGCCATTCATTCCTTCTCTCTGTCCATTCTCAATCTATTCCTTTTAGTGTCAGGCAGCTTGACGGGCCACTCAGACAACTGGGTCAGCAGGGTGCTGGAACTGTCTGGGGATTAGAATCTGTCTCTCCCTCTCTGGGCTTCTCCCTCCGTCTGTTTTCTCTCGTTTCTGTTTCTCTGTTTCACTGCCCTTCTCTCAACGTTGCTCATCTCAGCTCTCTTTATCTCGCGCTCTCCCTTTCTCTCTCCTTCTCTAAACCTCCAATTTCCCTCTGTTCTCAGGGCAGACAGGCAGGAGTCACCTAACCACTCTAACTAACCAAAATCCCGGGCTATTTCCCTCTGTCTGTCTCTATTTGTGGTCTCAAAAGAAAAGAAAAAAAACTTTCACACCCTAAGAATGATGGAGGAAGTTTGTTCCCATTTCCAATTCGAACTGCAGAGTCTAGCTTCTAAACTCTGTAATGGAGTGACCTTTTCCAATAACACAGAGGCTGTGTCTGTCTGTCAGATTTAGTGCAATGCATAGCCCAGATGACCTTTGACCCTCAAGGTGGTGGTACCAGGAGATGTGGACCAGCAATTCACTTGCTTAATAGCATGGCTACTGAACGACCTCTTGACTTCTCAGAGTGCTGCCTACTTCCACTCGGTACATTCTATTACTGTAGAGTAGTGCAATGATAGATGTAATATAGTATTTTACCATTTACTCTAAATGGGCACAATTTCCTGTAGAATGAGGTACTGCCCAGGATTACATTACCAATTGCCCTCAGGTCGTAATAATGCCAGCTGGGACCTGATTAGAAGTGGTGTGTGGGAGGCCTAGCTGGGCGTGGAGGTTTTGAAATAATATATTTTGAAATGTATTTCTTCAGGCTCATTAGCTAACAATGATTCATACTGATTCTCCTTTCGTTCTGACTGAATTCACAAGCAGCTGGCAAACTACCTCACCTAGCTTGATTTAAAACAAGACGGGGATACAAGTATGACCCTGTGGCACACAGATCATTCTCACAGAATATGAGTACAAAAGGTTTGGATTAGCCTACATTCAATGTCACCTCAGGCACCATTTTATTGTAATTATATGTTCCCACCCCGATTTGCAACAAACTATGCTATACATATTTTAAGGTTCAGTATTAATATAGATGTTAATGAAGAGGCAAATCCTCTTTTACTCAGCTGACTCATTTCACTCCAGCCACCTGCATGTCCTCTCTCACTGCATCCATAAAACTCCTCTTTAGCCTTCCTCTTCTCCTCTTGCCTGGCACTGGCAGCTCTATCTTCAGCATCCGTCTCCCAATATACCCCTCATCCCTCCTCTGCACACGTCCAAATCATATCAACCTCGCCTCTATTCTAACCTGGGCTGACCCTCTAATGTGGTCGTTCCTGATCTTCTTGTCCCTCCTTGCCACTCCTAATGAGAATCGTAGCATCTTCAATTCTGCCACCTCCAGCTCCGCCTCCTGTCTTTCCAAGCTGTAAGAGCATAACTGTTTGGTGCCATTTCATTATTCCGACGGTCCGACTGGCCCCATTATAACTAACCCTATCCCTAACCCTAACCTCACACTAACCTAATGGTCGGAATAATGGGATATCGGAATTATGAGCGGACCCCAACTGGTCTCACTACCGTCTTATACACCTTCCCTCTTCTGTCACAAATCACTCCTGACACTTTACTCCATCCATTCCACGCTGTCTGCACTCTCTTCTTCGCCTCTCTTCTGTTATATCGTATTATGTAATTACGTGATTCTTTTGTTCAGGCATGGCAGCATTATGCTTCTGTTGTATTGGTATCGTATCGTATAAAAACAAAAGTGGTATCACCCAACACTACCAGCCACATGACAGACTGAACACCTTGGGAGAACAACAGGGACAGCACAGTTAAAGGTAGGGTAAGTGATATTTTTTGGTTAAAACAAAAAGTATTTTGTTAAAAGGTTAAAGCACTATATTCTGATAGTAATCATTGCTATAGAGTGTTTGTTCAGTAACAGGAGTCTCCCTGTCTCTCCAGCTCTTTAATAAACAGAAAAGACATTTTCTGGTAGGTGTCAAAATCTCAGCCAATCAGGAGAAAGTACCCATTTTTAAGCTTCATTTTATAGTGTTCCAGTTCCAATTTTGTCTGCTCATTTCTTAGTGTCATCACTTCCAATTTCACTTGTTTAATCTATATCCTGATTGAGTTCTCTATCCTGGTTGGATAAAATTGGAAATGAAACTGAAACTGAAATGAAAATGCATTTTCTGTTTTATAAAGAGCTGGAGACACAAGGAGACTCCTTTTACTGAACAAACACTCTATAGCAATGAGTACTATCAGAATATAGAGCTATTTAACACTATTTTTAACCAAAGAAAATCACTTACCCTACCTTTAAACACCACAGAGAAACATTATAAATTGCACCCGGAGATTATTAACCCATTAAGACCTGAGGCCGTTTCTACAAATGTCTTCTAAATCCTAACCTTTTCTGAAAAACGTATGTTGCTAACTTGCTATATCAGTGGTTCTCAACATTTTCATGTCAAGGCAGACCCCCAAAATGATATGTATTTGGCCGCCGACCCCCAGCTCAAAATATTTTGTGCCGGGGACCCCCAGAAGCAAAGATTGGAGTTAAATGTTCGGTTTAAAATAATATATTCAAATATTTGCACAAATTGTCACGATTTTTCAAAAATAGCAGAACTACAAGCTCGTAGCGCGGCACGAAGTGAACCGCAATGTGCTTGTATATCTGGTATTTTTGAATAGCCAAAGTATAAAATAGTGGTTAAAGTGGTTAAAATATAGCTAAAATCTAAAATGACACAGATGCTTTCCTGAATGGGTTAAGACTATTGTACTTTTCACCATATTTCAAACGTATCCTTCAACTGACCTCTAGAATAGCCATCCCACCCTCAAATACATGTCAACTATAGAGGCCTTCTCTGCAGGCAGAGCAGAAATCGTCTGCCAGCGATGATCAAATACTAACACTTCTAATAAATGCTCACCAATAAATATCATTCAATAATAAAACGTGTGCTGTTATTTATTTAATGTATAACTTCCTAAAGTGCTGATAAGGTGCAAACTACATGTTATGCAAATAACTGTGGGCTATTAAAAATGTCTGTGCAAATTGCACGCGCCGCAAATATTTCTATCAAAGAGTCCGCGCTTAGGGTAACGGAAGGGCTCTCCGTTACAAGTATGTTTACCAGCATTTCTAACCACTTAATCACTATATGACTCGGCAAGACAGCAGATTTGGGTTGGCAGCAGAGAAACAGTGAAAAGATGTTTTGGTATCCTATGTTTTTATAGCCTGCCCCCATGCCTACCTGTTTTGCCTGTGCTTTGGTTTAAAATGGTGCCGATTTAACTCTCAGAGACAGGAGAGACTTATCACGCACCAACAGAGTTCTCTCACTGAAGCTTAACGTGCATTTCCTCAAGTGGAATCCAAATATAAAGATTGCACCGCACATCTTAAATGAGTGTTAAGCAGAACAGGTCATAAAACATTTCACGCGTGTTGCATAAATTCCTCCCATGTAAGTCACAAACAAGGATCTTTGAGTAGTTACTGTACTACCGACCATACAGTATTTAGAAACAGTTGTGTCACAAGGGTATAAAATAGAACGATAGACATATATAATATTGCTTCATTGTAGTTGCTCTTCCCTCTTTTTTTCTTCTTTTTTCTTTTTACTATTTACTAATGTCTGTATTCTGTCCCCATTCTGGCCTAATTGACTGGAGAGTTTTGTACTTGCCAAAAAGCATTTCAGAATAATAACCAGTTGCCACAGTTGGGGTCAAATTACGAGGGATTGCAAAGCAGTCTCCCCATCTCCCAAATACTCACACAATCCAATTAACGTCCATAATCAGCATGAAATTGCAATTACTAAATGGACAACACAATTCAGGTTTCAAAATCTGGATTAATCACCTGCCTTGCAGGCGAGTGAGTCAAGGAGAAAGGCTCACTTTTCTAAGGTTATATGAAAACAACAGCAATTACTTATCTGTGATGGTAAAGGGAGAACAACTTTTTTGGTGGATGCCGGAGTCTGAAGTCGAGGGTGCGAAAGATGGAGAGAGAGTAGGATAACATGAGTGGTTGAGAGAATGCTATCATTTCTTCCATCACGTTTAGTGCCTTTTGCATTTTCTCAGCTGCCTCAAGCCCCATCTACCATAATCCAATCTCCACCACGTCTTCCCACACACTTTGGGTTCGCACAATCTACTTCCCCAGTCGCCCATCACTTAGAGTGCTGTACCGTGCCTCGCTTAAATGGCTTAATATTTTTTTCCTTTCTGCATCTACTTTAGACATATCAGATAATAAGTAAAGGCCTATGCTAGAGTGAGAGATCCCAGATACAATACCTTTTGTGTTATATGTTATGTGCGAAGGAGTGTGCATGTGCGTGCAGGTAAAACAGACTCGACTGAGATGGGTGGTTGGGACAGGAGACAGGTTATACAATGCATTAATCAGTGTGGGATGCAGTGGTACTCTGCTCTCCATCACCCACAGAAAAGCGAGTGCGGCCAGGATACCGAGCTAAACTAAAGTTGATCTCCAGTGGGCAGTTGCATCGACCGACCTGTGCAGTGCAAAGTACTGTGTCAATTTATCTCGCAGAGTGTAGGAATTTTTGCTTGCTAGCGGTGGGGCTTTAAACCTGAACCCTAGCATCACAATGCTGGGGAGAACATTTGCAGAAAATAACAAATCTACAAGCATGCAAGTGTATTAAGTACAGAGGGTATAAGTGATTAAAGATGCTGATGTGCCACCCTTTAACAAGGACAGGCATTTGCACCCAAGAGCAGACTTTGTACACTCTTCAGGGTTACATTAACACTGGATTTTACAGTGTAGATTGGGGTCCCAGAGGTAAAACATTGCATCAATGGGGTTCGGTGGCCTAATGCAGATCATATTGGGGGTCCTGGAAATTTAAATGGAGACCATTGGTCAGTGGAGACAGAGCTGCATACTGGGGAGATGTACTGGATCTGAGAATAAAGTATAGCAGACATGAGACACTCCAGAGACACCCAGGAGACTGACAGGACTAGGACGCCCACCCACACACCCACCCAGTAGACTAAGGAATGACAGGTGACAGACACCATCATGACACCCTTAGGCCAAAATATGTCCTCTCAAAATCAAGTGGGCGGATTGAAATGAAACTAGCTGAGTACCATTTGAATATACCTATGACCTTTCCTTCAACTTCGCATACATTGATCTTTCGGTTAATATACAATAATCCCCCACTAGCTCAATTCTGGCACTAATAATATAGCATTTTCCCTGTAGTTTTGCCTTTCTGATCTGTACTAGCGAGAGTATTGGG
This sequence comes from Gymnoscopelus microlampas, assembly GCF_963454915.1. Taxonomy (NCBI): domain Eukaryota; kingdom Metazoa; phylum Chordata; class Actinopteri; order Myctophiformes; family Myctophidae; genus Gymnoscopelus; species Gymnoscopelus microlampas. Next base: position 15,885,729 of record NC_139948.1, read on the forward strand.
TCACTTAAGGATGCCAATGTCTGTCAGTTCATATTGTTTCTATCTAGCAAAGCTTTTAGGAACGAACTCCTGGATACTGGGAAAGAACCGGAACTAAAGTAACTATTTAGAGGGGAAAGAGAGAGAAACAAAGACACAGGGGAAGAGAACAGTTAAAGGGAGTCAAGAGGGCATCAGGGACGGCAAGGAGTCACTGGGGGGGGGGGGGGGGGGTCATGCAGCGTGGAGGGAAGGGGTGATTAATCCTATAGTCAGCGTGACCGCTTTCTCTGCTGCACCATGAATCATGCTGCGTCACGTCCACCGTCTCCGCTAATTCACACTGCTGCTGAAAACGCACACGACCATGGCGCTGCATGACTGCAGGGTACTGTACACAGCCAGATGCAACTACTCTACTGTATGTATAGACACATGTGCACGTCCACACATGTACATAAAAAGTAAACCATGCTTGCACACACACACAGACACAAACATAAGTATAACCCACACACATTTATGAATAATATATACTTATGCGCACGCACGCACGCACGCACGCACGCACGCACGCACGCACGCACGCACGCACGCACACACGCACACACACACACACACACACACACACACACACACACACACACACACACACACACACACACACACACAATTAACTTTCAGACAGCCAACTGGTCCTGTACACTGTGTTCCTAGAACATTGAAACAGCCCTGGGGAATCGGCGACATTGCATGAACTAGCTACCCCATGCTGTGCATTCAGACTGTATTTCTGTCCCAATTTAAATGGAATATAGAATACACAATATACTGCTTTACCCTACATCAACTTCAAAACATCTCATTTCTGTGCAAGACTTTTCAGTGTGTACAGTGGGTTCACTTAAACAGAAATATAGTCACTTTGGACAAAAAGAACATCAGACTTTCACTCGCATTCAGTTTTCCATTTTAAAGTTGAAGCATCCGGCAGATGGGCTTATCAACATATCAACATCAATTTAGAATACATACCATAGTGGGTTAGTTTGCCACTTGTGTTGATTTACTGAGGGTTCTGATGTTCCAGGTAGCCTGGTAAACCCTCCCTCCGGAAATCTCATTTCCAATCAAATGGAAATGAGATTTCCGGAGGGAGGGTTTACCAGGCTAATGTTCCAGGTGCCTATCCTGAGTTTTCTTTTGCCTTTAGGCGAGTTGGCTTCCCAGAGGCTTAACCAGCACACATACTGTAGGCTCTTCTAAAGAGGATTCTCTTCAACCAGGCTCTCGCTATGTTTGCAATTTCTGTTGCCTATAGGCTACAGTAGGTCTTCACAGGCTGGGGTTGCTAGCCCCAAGCTCAACCTTCCACCATTTCTGGCTTCTGGAGTGTTTTTGAGTCGGTTTGTTAGTCCCCTCCCCTCTTCCAGGTTATGGATTACAGTCTCATAAGGCCAGACAGGTTTTGGGTCATATACTGTCTTGGCACGACAAGCCCAACCAAATCCTGGTACACTATGTGTGTAGTGAAACCTGCAACCAAGGCAAGCATTTCATACCAGCAACGTGAGACAGTTTGTGGGCAATTGCCCTTAGTTAGTTAGTTGATTAATTATATGTATCGCATTAGACCCAGCATAGGTGATAAAACCTGTCATGGAATGTATAAATTGCTTTGGATTAAGACAGGCAACTTCCTCTGAAGGATCCTGTGACCTTTATACTCATGTTTTATGGTGCTCCCTGATCCACAAAAGTGAACGTGTTGTTTGAGAGAGAGAGAGAGCGAGAGAGAGAGAGGGGGGGGGGGGGGGAGACACACACACACACACACACACACACACACACACACACACACACACACACACACACACACACACACACACACACACACACACACACACACAAATGGAGTCAGTCACTTGAGGTGGGCAGGTGAGACACTCGCAGCCACACAACTCGCCCTGTGAGACTGTGCTGTGTAATCCTGTTATCTCCTGGCCAGCAGAGATGCTCTGCAGCTTATGAGATAAATCACATCCGTAATAGACTGCTCTTCCACCTTAGCTCACTTTGTCACCCAACAGCATCACATCTGAGACACTGAGACCTCAGGCAGCCCCTGGACACACAGAGACCCCAGACTACTGAGCTTTAAGTGGCATTACCATGATTCATTTTTGCACAAGTTCACACAGACGAAGCTAGAATCTCTCAATTCCAGATTGTAAGAGAACCATCGGTCGCCATCTGAGCCAGCTGCTTAAAGGACAAGTCCGGACTAAAATAACATATAGCCTTTTTTTCCTGTTGTATATTGATCCCAAATGACTGGCCATGGGGTCTATTTGCAGAATTGCCCCTGTCGTCCAGTTTCCCCAGCAGCCTAGCATAGAGTGGAGCCCATAAGCCTATCGCTACTTGAGCTATTTGTTGCGGTCAAAAGTTTTCATGAATCTGTTACTAGTTGTCATTATACACGCATCCATGCCTTGGTTGTCCCACACAAGCCACCACAGTCTGGCAAAACACATAACAGCTGTTTAACAGACTACGGCTGCTCGTGTGGGACAGCCAAGGCATGGATGCGTGTGTAATGAAACTAAACAGATTCATGAAGTAGCGATATGCTTATGGGCTCCACTCTATATGCTATGGGGGCTGCAGGGGAAACTGGACGACAGGTGCAATTCTGCAAATCGACCCCATGGTCAGTCATTTGGGATCAATATAGGAAAAAAAGGATATATGTTATTTTAGACCGGACTTGTCCTTTAAGTCATGAGAAACGGAACTTTTTAGAGTTGAACTAATCCCCTTAAAGTGATAATCCGTTTCCGGCAGGAATGTGGTGCATCATTTTAAATTCAAAGTAGTTGAAGATGACGTGAGCCTCAATCTCACTTTGTATAGAATTGCTGTTTCATTCTGGGCACATCACTGTAGCTTTAACCCAAGGGAGAAGCAAAAAAGCATGATCAAATCAATAGGCTATGTAAATACATCCATACAAAGACCTTGCTGATTACTTACTGATTGCTATGCAACTTTTTCATCCGACTGCTCAACATAAAAAATCTGGCAAGACCTGTGGTCCAGAAATGTTCAAAGCTTCCTTTCAATATCGCCTGAAAGATTAAAAAGAGAATATAAATGAGCTCATCTCAAAACCACAGTCTAGTTTCTATCAGTCTTAGGTGACAATGGAATAGGCGACACCATCATTAAATGAGACTGAAAAATTCCATTTCTGCCTTTTGAGGATGTCTCATTAAAAACCTCTTATCATAGTGCAGGGTTTCACCTTCAGTGGAGCAGCAGCCAGGAGGATAATGACTAAAGTGACACAGCAACCATTCTGGGCATAGCCCAGACAAGTCAATCTGGTGGTCCAAAATAGCTCTGAATATTCTAATTCAAAATCCTGATAATAGTTTGCATTCCATGAAGTCCACGCATATCAAACCTCCACCTTAGCTAATAGCTAGTGCCTACCTAATAGAGGGAAGAATTCTAAATTGGATACGTGCCTAGCTATATATATATATATGTGTGTGTATATATATATATATATATATATATATATGTGTATATATATGTATATATATATATATATATATATATATATATATATATATATATATATATATAGAGAGAGAGAGAGAGAGAGAGAGAGAGAGAGAGAGAGAGAGAGAGAGAGAGAGAGAGAGAGAGAGAGAGAGAGAGAGAGAGAGAGAGAGAGAGAGAGAGAGAGAGAGAGAGAGAGAGAGAGACTGGTGTCCCCCAGGGATATGTAATTGGTCCCCTACATTTTCTACCTCTAGTGTACACCAAATCTTTTTGTCAAATATAGTCAAGCTCTGAAAGCTCACCACACATCACAACGTGACGTGCTGTGAACTTGTAGATCTGCTATTTTGAACACATGTTCACCTATTATGACATGCCCAGAATAACTACTGTATACTAGGGTGCATGTGGTTAACCAAGAAGTTGCAGTGCGGTTAAAAAACACTTTTACAAGTGAGACCTGGCCAAGACAGGGCCAAAGCAGTATTAAAAACGTAAATAAATGGCATATTCATTCACTCATGACAGGCATAGTATACATTCACATTGTATACTATGCCTGTCTTTGATAGCTGCTATTTCCGTCAAAACTTCAGTACCATCAAATTGGCCCCATATGGTATGTCAGGTATTGTGTTAGATATCCAATGTGATATCTAAACTTAAATCTACAATGCGGTAAGTATTTGAATGATTTATTATTATTATTTGATCTGTATGGTAATGTTACACTACAACTAGCACATTTGCTGTGGTCTCCCTACTCTTCCATTCTGACCCCATGGTGGCAGGTAGGACACTTACTGGTTGACAATGTTAATACATGTATTTGAAGCAGACACGTACCAGTTTGGACACTAGATGGGCCGCCATCTTTATTGTATTTCAGCTATTGTTGCAGTTACCTCTGTTTGGAGAGGGAGATGATGGACATAAAACGTATGGATTGTACTGTAGCTTTAAAGTTTCATGGACTTGTGTTCTGATGTTCTGACGTTACAGAGTAATCGAGCCACGCACGCACGCACACACACACACACACACACACACACACACACACACACACACACACACACACACACACACACACACACACACACACACACACACACACACACACACACACACAGTTTCATAATTACTAAGCCACTGAGGTCCATCAGAATGTGTGCAGGCTGGTTTTGGTCTCTGTGGGGCGGGTGAACTTACCATTTTAATAAATGGGAGCTGTGAGACTTTGCAGCTCTGCTGGTAGACATCCGCACTGTCTCAGGCCCTTAGGCTCAGCTTTTCATTTCTATTTCCCTCTCTGTCATCGCGATACTGGAGCTCTCCGTTGCCTGCTGGGGGAGACACATACAGTCCACACAACATGCCACTGAAATCTTAATTTAGAACCCCCGCAGACCAGAGGGATAAGAAGTCGGTCGAGTCAGTCTAGAAGAGAGAAAGAAAAGTTTGGATGAACTCGCCTGACATTGAGTTTGTTGTCTCCGCCAGGCCGAAAGGCATGGCAAGAGATTATGTTTTACCCCCTGTCAGTCCGTCTGTCCGTCCGTGTGTGTCCTGTCCGTCCGTTAGCAGCTAATCTCCGGCACCACTGGCCCGGCCGCTGCAAAACTGTGCACACACGCTCCCTGGATGCCAATTCAAAACCTTTTTTCTTTCAGATTGGCCTGTTATAGCGCCACCAGGAGGCCGATTTGCATCATTGGAAACATCACACACATCGGTACACAGTATCTCTATAGTCATGTGATCAACACAGATTTATCCGATTTCCCATATTCCATCCTGATTGCCTAAGATTGGCTTCCAAAGTTAACAGGATTGGTCCGTTTTGAACAAAATGCGTCAAATCATGAACGCAGCTTGCGATTTCCGTAAAATTTCACACGCGCATTTCTATTAGGCGAGGAAGAAATGCCACCCTTTTCACATTGGCCTGTTATAGCGCCACCAGCAGGTCTAATTTTGCAAAACACATTTTTGGAAAAAAATGCCTCAAATCATGAATGCGGTGTCCGATTGCAGTGAAAAGCCCTTGAACAAATGGCACCCTTTTCACATTGGCCTATTATAGCGCCACCAGGAGGCCACAATAAAGTACCTGACCTGGCGGAGACCTGTGCTCCGAGGAGCACTTTTTCTAGTTTTTAATGGTTTGAACTTGGAATAAACCTCAGCGGATGTTCACAGGGTTTGTCATGTTGTCTAACAAACGGAGGGATGTGCTGGGACTTTGGCTGGATTAATGTACTGTAGTGGAGTGAGTGCTGAAAAGTTCTCCATCCACTACTGTTTACACAGATCCCTTACTGGAGAGTGTGGGAACCTTTACAGGAACGTTTGGTTCCATTTGTACACTCTCAGAGTTAAATTTGCACTAATGATTTTAAAAGATTGTAGATTGGGGCAGTGGCGTCAATCTGTCTTGAGGCTGGGGGGGTCCGCCCGTCACACATGCACGCGCGCTGTGTGACCCGTGCGCGCGGGTTTTTCGCGGTTATTCCCCTTTTATTTCGCGTTTTTTCGTGGTTATTCCCCTTTTATTTCCGTTTTTTATTACTTTAATTCGGTTTTTTTTAAAAAGTACTCCATGAAGTGTATATGTGTGGCAAAAAGGAAACGTTGCAGGGGGGGCTTATTTAATTGTTTTAATATATATATATATATATATATATATATATATATATATATATATATATTATATATATTTTGTTATCAATTATCATCAACATTGGCCATCATCTTCAGTTTAAAAGTGCTTTTTCTTTTACTTTATTTCAGTTTTAGGGTTAGGGTTAGGTTAGGGTTATGTTATTTAATTCTCATTTTTGCCTGATTTTACCGATTTATTATCAAAAATAAATAAATTAATCCACCCATGGCTGCATGATGAAAACTGAGCTAACAAATGTTCTCTTTTGGGGGTCCCGACCCTGGCACAAAACATTTTCAGATGGGGGTCCATGGCTAAAATCAATATATTAAAATATTTTCAGAATAGCAGATCTACAAGCTCACAACACGTTGCAATGCTTGTGAGCTTGTAGATCGGCTATTTTCAAAAGTTTAAATAGGGCTGAAGTGGTTTATGTATGTTTTGTCAATTAAAATCAAGCTGCAAAGGCAAAGAAACATAGTAGGCTAACTAAAGTTTTCAAATAATTGTAGTGGAGTAAAAGTAGGCTATAATATTTGCCTCTGAGATGCAGTGGAGTAGAAGTCAAAGTAATGCAAATTGGAAATACTCCAGTCAAGTAAAAATACCTTAAAATTATACTTGAGTACAGTACATGTAATTAGTTACTTTCCACCACTGATTAATTACTCACCTTCTGCAAAGATGACGAAAGAGAAACACACTTTTGTTACATAGGCATATTGTCTTGGTGAGAGCATGGTGAGAGCATGGTGGGGTAAATATGAACTTTTGCCCTAAAGTATTTATATTCCATAATGTCCGACGTTCACGTCTGTTGTTTACGTTTACTGATGGGACTCATGGGAGAACGGAGGCTTGACGCACGTCGTCAAGGGGCCTTCGTGGTAATCTGTTTCCTTTCAAAATGATGCACATTTCAAAATAAGAGTTTTTTATGCATACTTGTAATGTTATAATTCCACACACGTTTTATTTTGATACATACTACTGGAAATAGAAGTAGCCAGGTAGCCTAGTTGAAACCATAGATATATATAAAGGCTAGATGACTCACCCGCGCTGCTGGCCAATGGAGTACGACGTCGCCACATGGCGGCCATCTTGGGACGGTCATTCATAACATTATGTCTATGGTGCATATACTTTGAAATAACCATAGCGTGCTCAATTTTCATCCGATTTTCAAACAGTTTGGTGTTTTGTAAACACCAAAGATGTAGTTATGATATTATTGTATTTAAAAAAAAAAACATGATTATAATTATAAGTATGCAGTATCATAACTACATCTTTGGTGTTTACAAAACACCAAACCGTTTGAAAATCGGATGAAAATTGAGCACGCTATGGTTATTTCAAAGTATATGCACCATAGACATAATGTTATGAGTGACCGTCGCAAGATGGCCGCGGTTGAGCTACGCTTGCGCCGCCCCTTGAGCCATCTAGCCTTTATATATATCTATGCTTTCAACAAAATAGCTAAATGACAGTGGACTGTTGCATTGAACAGTCCTTTGTCAGTTCAGTTCTTCATCAGGACACCACCAGTCCAGACCAGTAACCTTCAGGTCTTTCTCTGGACACCACCAGTCCAGACCAGTAAAGCAGACTGTGGGGTGTTATCTGGCTAGACAAAGAATGATGTTTCAGCTGAGTCGTGAAATATTATGCTATTGAACTGAGCCAGAAGAGACTGTCATCCGCAAGTTAAGGGTTTTCATTTATAATTTATACAAAATTAAATCACAACTGTCATCTGGGTATTTAAATACTGATTAATGAACTAAATGAATCAGCGCCAACAGTAGCTGCAGATTAATCACCCACTGCGATAAAAAGTAATTAGAATATTTCCCTCAATTTGGCTTTGTGAAATTGACCAAAAAAAGATGGATGGCAGCCTACAATTAAATTGTTTTTTTCCTACTTTTCGAAGACAAGACATTACAATCTACAATTACAAGCAAATGTCATAATAAGAAGAGTACTATAACCAGCTGTGTTTTGTTAGTATTTTATTAAACAACACTTATGTACAAATATATTCAATACAAGACATGGAAAATAGTACATCTCTACATACAGTAAATGGCTTTGGGTGCATCTAGTACAAATATCCAACTTCACAATGATCTATGTATATATACAACACTGAGTCATCACACCAGTAAGCAAGAAACATGGGAGTTTCAGTCAAGCATTGCAACATTTTTTATCAAGGCTGTCATTTTTTAATACTCAGGATTTTGATTACTAGTCTAAATGATCCATCGAATTACACATTTGGCCTTTATGCTTTATGTTTATTAAGACAGATAGTCCTAATGCACCCATGTAAACCCTTTAAGCCAAAAAGCAGCTTCAAACTCACAAGAAAGAAGATTACTATCATGCATTTCCCTGAGATGCATCACCACATTAAACATTTTGGCAGCCAGTTTATGTGGGAATTTTGCACCGCTGCAACTGAGGCCTAGCTCAGAGTTCAGGAAGCAGAGTTACTAAGTTACTTTCAGAGTTACTTTAATGTCCCTTGAGCACATTCTACCTGGTGATAACATTTTCTCCCTGGTAATAACTTATTCTACATCCGTGATACCACAGATGCGTTCTCGGTGTACCTTTCAGGCCATTTGGAGTTTTGCACCACAGGTTTCTCTGCTTCTCTGAATGCTGCTTCCAACAGGGACCGCTGCCTTCCTTACGGCCCCTCATCCAGGAGGGAATCCGGGAGAGAACTAAGCCAGCTCTGGCCACAGACTGGAGAGAGAGTCTCCTCATTACAGGACATGCCTTGGTCATAAGCAGTCCCCACACAAAGCCACCTGGCCCTTGCGATAGTCCCTACAGGGGCAGAGACGTTGGTACTTGGCACTGGCTCCAGCACAGCTGAACAGCAGGGGGTCCTTCTGCAGGCTACATTCAGCATGTTCTGCCGAGAAGGCTGGGAAGAGGTGGTTCATCTCTGACTCTACTCCCTCGCACTGCACCTCGAGCCTGACAAATAAGAGAGGACAAGGAGGGAAAGAGACTTTCAATCTAGACATGACTATACTGTAACTGCAATTTACTACAATATTTTTCAAAGTAAAGAGGCTATCTTACATGCTAAAGACTTCCTTAACGTTGATGAAGCGATACAAGGCTGGCTCACAGATCAGGCCTGCACTCTGGCATGCCTCCACGCATGACTGGCCCTCCAGTGAGGTCAGCAGTCGCAGGGCACTGAGGGGTGGCCAGGAAGGCGGTGGGGTAGTGTTGGACGCCCAGGCCAGGATGCTGGAATTGGGAAGGAGGGAGTAAGGGTTTGGGGGGCTGCCTGGCCAAGTCCTGGAGGTGTTGACTGGAGGAAAGGGAGCTTCGGGAGAACAAAAATCCTGCAGGTAAAAAAAAAAAAAGATGCAATGACCATAATGATTATTGTATTCAACATTTCATAAAATACAGTTTCATCTTTCAGCTATATGTATCGCAGCTTAGTCCAAGGTTAGGTACCGAGGGCATCAGCAAATGTATGGGCGGTCATTTGTTTATCATATAAACCTATAGACGGGTTTCCTGTTAGTAAACATGAGAGGATATGACCGCGCAGAGGAGGGGTAAGCCTATAGAGGGCGCCATTACCCGCAGCAGCTCTGGTCAAATGTCCATTCATAAAAGAAATGATATTCACCGGGTTTAATGAAAGTAGATTAAATTATGCAGTTTGTAATACCTTGTTTACTCAATAAAAATGATTTGTCGGAAGTTGGATCTGTTTGTATATAATAGCAGAATTATGCCTATTATGCCTATAATAGCAGAATTATGGCTATCTAACTCCCGAACACAACAACAGAGTGAACGGCGCTTCCGGTTTGTTTCCCCCGAGCATGCGCAGATTGTGCATTCTGCTCTGTGATGACGTCGCGCGGAAATCCGTCTATTGCCTCATCTGAATTCCACTGTCTCCTGAGCTGTGGATTCTATCACAATATTATGCAGCTGTGGTGTTTTTGTTGGAATGCAGAGTTCCATCCCCAGGGAGGTCATTCAGCGCGTGGTGGCACTTTAGCTTGTGCTGACTGGTCAGCTAGCCATATCAGCCCTGGGGCTGGTCACTCTTACCCAAGGGTCGATAACCGTTATTACCCCCTGAGTGCTTTTGTCACTCCCCTCACCAAGGCCACACAGTTAGTATTTCAACATTCAGCTAAGCGACACATTAAAATTTGCAGCATACATCAGCGGCTGATATATGAAATCATAAAAGCACCATTACTATATTAGCGTGCTTATTGAGATCGACAAGTCCTCGTCGATCTTGTTGGGAAATGATACGAGTGCAGTTATACCACATAGTATCAAAATTAGGTTTAGGGGCAGAATTAGGCCTGGCAAGGGCGCTGATTAGATTTCTCCCCCAGCTGGGCCTATTCATAAGACCCAGGTAATAACATTTCTCTGACATCTCCCTCTGGCCTCCAAGACCCGTTTATTAAGAAGGCTCCCAACGCCCGGAAGCAATAACGAGGATTCCAATTTCATCGTCACTCCATCTCTCTCTCTCTCTCCACCCCCGCAGAACCAAGACACACACACACACACACACACACACACACACACACACACACACACACACACACACACACACACACACACACACACACACACACACACACACACACACACACACACACACACACAGGCAAAGCAAGAGAGAAATATGATAAACTCTAAAGAGATGAAGAGAGAGAGATGTTGTGATAGGCAGTGGAAGGGGTCAGAATGGGTTCAGAGCTCTGTCTGTAGAGGAGAAGAGGTCACAGTATACAAGATGACTGAGGAATGACAGGTGCAGGAAGGACATAGAACAGAGATAGGAGAGGGAAGACAGGAGAGGTTTAGAGGGAGAAAGTATGCAGGAGAAGAGTCAAGGAAATGAGAAAAGGGTTCAGGGTGGAAAACACCCATCACGTACATGCAAATGTTGTCTGTGGATGTAAGACCTCTTTATTTTGTTGAATAGTGAGAAAAGCTACAAGCTCACAATGCATTGTGATGTGTTGTGAGCTTGTAGATGTGCTATTTGCACTTTCTTGACTTTTTTGGTCGTTTTTCTTTTGGGGGGGGGGGGGGACTAAAATAGGGACCTTGATTGATTGATTGAATACTTTATTAACAGTTTGCAAAAACAAGGCACATGGCAGAGATTTATACTGTACAAAAGAATGCTAAAAAGGTCAAGACAATGAAGAAAAGACGGGAGAGTGTGCTGACATTTCCTTTTTCTTCACAAGTTCATCTACTGTACCACCCACTATGGAAGGTAAGCTAGCCACAATTCGACCCTCCTCCGTTCCCAAAGCATAAACGGCTGGTAAAATAAGGAAAGTCAACAGTGTCACCAGTGAATTTAACCACACCAGCACAGCCAAAGTGGCTACTAGCCAACATGACATCATACAGTTCCCAAAAAAACGCAGTTAGAGGCTTGCTAATTGGGAGTCAGTGCTCATACAGGTCAGACCAGCAGCCACAGTCTCAGTCAGTCATGGTACACGGAGCACGGCAAGCGCTGACAGCAACTCTGTCCTTGGTGCTAGAGCTGTCTCTGGTGCTGAAATGTTGAGCGTCACTGATGCAGTAATCACGAATCAGCAAGTCTATGTACATGCTCCTGTTGACACTGAGGGAACACCTGCAAGCTTCCAACAGAAGGTTTAAGAGCCACGTTTTTGAAAAAACATCAACTACAACATCGGACTAGTTTAAAGCTTCTGGGGAAGTTGCTGTGTTTGACATCTGCTGATCACTCACTTTCCCATTCTATGTTCAGCAACGCTGCCATTAGAGAGGACATTTAGTCGTTTACACTAAAGGCAGGGTTGCAAGACTGTTTAATGCATTCTTCTATACAAGTAATTGAATGCATTTATCACATTGCCAGCAGTTGTAATGCATGCAAGGGATTATATATAGCCAGACATGATCAAATTGTAGATTGTCAAAGAAATTGTTTCTTCAGCGCTCGAAGGTTATAAACCCACGTATGTTGAGAGTAATCTGTTTAGAAGATGTACAATGATATTTTTAACGATGTGACAGCCAATACACCTGATATTGTTGTTGTAGATGAGAGTTACGATGTGTTGGGTTATAGGTGTCAACTTCACATTTTTTATTTTCATTGCTCCATTTCTGTTGTAATTTAAACCTGTCTGTATCGAAAAGACAGTAAGTAAGTCATACATATGATTAATTCTCCTGTTTTGCTCGATAATTAATTATCAAAAAAATGTTTAAGCTGATTTTCTTTATTGCTGCAATGAATGCTGAAGTCAAGGCATGAAAATGTTTGAGTTACATGTTTAACTGTGGATTCAAATAAAGCAATTAAGTGTGTGTGTGTGTGTGTGTGTGTGTGTGTGTGTGTGTGTGTGTGTGTGTGTGTGTGTAGCCAAATGAATGCTTTGTTGCACGACAGTGTTCCACGCAAAAAATAGCAGACCTACAAGCTCACAAGCCGTTGCATCCACGACACATTGTGAGCTTGTAGGTCAGCTATTTTCGACGTGTGACAAGTCGTGCGGCGAAGCATAAATTTGCCCAAACAAAATCGGGCTTCAGGTAGATAGAGAATATAGAGGCATAGAGAATAGACTCGGGGGGTCAATGGCAGAGAGAGAGAGAGAGAGACACCATCAGGGCGGTGCCCTGGCTGGACAGGGGCCACCTCATCTTGGCTGGTGTCCTGCTGCCAAGGCTGTGACTGTAACAGCTGCTGGGCTGTGCACCAATCACCTCACAACATGATGAATACCGGGCTGTGCACCAATCATCTCACAGCATGCAGGCATAATTGCGGGGCAAAATGTGTGTGTGTGTGTGTGTGTGTGTGTGTGTGTGTGTGTGTGTGCGCGCATTTTGTGAGTGAAAACGCACACCAGTGGAATATGATGCATCTTTTCTACAATCTTCACATTTATTATAACAATATTTGTAATCAAAAATATAATAAAGAATAATACTAATATATACAACTGACTGACTGATTATATTTTGTCATAATGGTTATTACCTAATTATAATCAGTAATTACCTGGTTTTGAATGTAAGCATTTACTCTTTCCAGCATCCCCTCACAAGTGTACTCATAGGGCAAAAATGGCTCCACCTGCAAATGCGCGTGCGCGCACACACACACACACACACACACACACACACACACACACACACACACACACACACACACACACACACACACACACACACACACACACACACACACACACACACACACACACAGTCCTTAGTGTTCCAACTCATTTCTGCCTTTCAGTCATTGTGAAAACCTGCAGAGGGTACAGCATTATTCATAATTGTTGTTGAATGCTATATGAAAACAATAAATTACAAATATACAATGCTTGCACATCCACTGTGGTCACATACAGGACAAACAGAAGATCAGCAGAAAAAAACTTTTTTAATAGAAAATAATACACTACAGCTCCCACTCTTTATTGCAAGATCACAGATAAGCCCTTTGATCGCCAAAAGATCTTTATCAGGATGCAATATGAAGCAAATAACTGAATTTTGACTCTATGAAATGTTAAAGCTGAATTATGTTAGTCTGACTACATCCCAATCCAGAGAAAGACATAGACGGTTAAAAAGAGAAAGTGAGGGAGAGGGAGAGGAAGAGGGAGAGAGAGAAAGAGAGAGAGAAAGAGAGAGAGAGAGAAAGAAAGAAAGAAAGAGAAGGCAAAGCCCCTCAGTCAGTGTCCATGACCGTTATAATAACAATAACCAAACATCTGACTGTTTATCAAGACTGACATATTCATTAGCGTAACTATGAACGGCTTCATTACAAACATATACCGTGCTCTAGCCTCACATTAAAATCAATTAACTCATACATCACAGATGACAGCTTCTAATTGATTTGAATATTTTGAGCAGCAACAGCATCAATATGACAAACAACACATCAGAGTGGTGATGGATCGCAGCTAAACCAATACTGACAAAGCTAGGCTTGTAAACTAGTCTGTGCTCTACTGTCTGCTTGGTCTGTCCATTAGTCTCATTGCTATGGATGTTAACTACATAACTGGTTCAACGTTCCACGCGGGGTCCACGGAACACCAGGGGTCCAAATGGACCCTTAAAAATCTCTCTTTTTTACAGTGTAGATTGCGGTCTCAGAGATTTAAAAAAGTATATAAAACTGGGGATCCTTGAAAATAACTCAGAGAGTGTACAAATGGAACAAAACGGACCCTTACAGGTCCTTACTGGTCCAGTTGGAGCGTTGGTGGTCCCCCATTTGGACCACTAGTGGTCCCCGGACCCGACGTTGAGAACTGGTGAACCAAAATGAAGCCTAGCATCCCTATTCTGGAGGCGAACATTGGTCCTCAAGGGGTATGGGATTCGGCAATGTGAAGACACGCTCCATCATTGATGCCATAGAAAGCATAGTTTATGACTGTGGAATAACAGATTCTACCCGTGTCCTTGCATTCTAAATAGCCCATTGTGATAGCATTGCATCCATAACTTTGAAACATGTCACGTTGGGACACATTAATTGCGCATACAGAGAGTTTACACCTCTCATGCCTCCCACCGCAGTTAAAATGAGATCTCATTGTTTACCATCCGGCCACAACAGCACTCTGGCTTTTAAATTGATGAATGGTTCCCTTTAGCCCTCGGTTCCTTTTAGCGTTCGCTTATTAGTTTATTTCATCTGAGTTTAATGAAATGTATCTGGCATCTCATCAGCTATTCCACAACGCAATTTGCCTTTTGGGCATCTTTATATAATAGAAAGAGAGAGTGGAGAGGAAGAATAGAGCTCTCTCTCTCTCCATTAGAGATGTGCATGTTGACATTTTTTTGCATGCCGGATAAAGTTAATATCAGCCTGTGGCTCTAGACCGAATAGTTACGTTCAACCATCACTATTAGTGGATCACGTCGGAACCCCGCTGTGATAGAAAAAGAAGCATGTATCCCATATTAGAACCAACTTAAGCACCTCTAGAAATAATGAATGAATGCGTTAAATCCAGTCTGAGAATTTATGACAGTCACTTTGAAAAACAGAACAAGCGCTTAGCACTGCTAGAGCAGCATATTACTGCATGAGTTACACTTATATATTAAATGTTTTGGTTAATCAGTCCTAAATGGATAGTGATTCATTTACTTGTACATGGTTAAATGCGCACCCACCCCCATGTCTACTCTCCATAGAGGCCAGTTTAAAATCAGTGGTGGAACATAATCTCTAAATTGTGATTATAAGCAGTATTTATCAACCGGTGGTATTGAATATTGACAAAAAAACACAAACAGAAAACAAGGCCAGAAACCTTTTTTGATTCACTGCTACTGCAGCAAATACAGGCAGGTAAATGTGCCAACATAACAGAAAACGTGTCTGCTCTTTGAGTTCTTGTTAATAGTCGCTGTCATGCAGAAACCTTGTATCTCTATGTTTCATCTTTTTATGTTTTTTTCCATTAAAAAAAACGTACTTTGTCGCATGACAGTGTCGCGCAAATAATGACATGCTCAAAATAGGTACGCCGGGTTAAAAGGGGGTTTTATAATTAACCAATTAAAAGTATTAACAATGGCTTGTGACTAAATAATAAGTACACTGGATCTAGTAACTGTGTTGGACATACAAGGTTTCCACCTGACAGCGACAATCTGTTTTAATCCGAGGCACTCAGTCAGCGGCCTTGGCTTTATACTGCCCCTCTCCCTGATGATCGACAATAATGTTGCCGCCTGGGGGAATGCACTCCATTTTCCTTCCATCAGCGGTAAACATGAGGTCTATTTAACATACCTGGCATGTAGGGGCAAACGTGCATCTCGCCGAGGCATGGGAGCCAGTTGGCCACTGCTTTCTGTGTTGCTCTAATGGCAGATTGAGCACAGCGTGATTGATTAACATGATCTGCGGTAGACAATGCCTGGGGGAAGGCTGCCTCATGAAAAAAAACAGGTGTGGGCACGGCTTACTGACCGAGCCACTCAATCTCTTAACCAATTAGTAGTGCACGGAGTGGTGAGGCAGAGCCAGTGAAGCAGTTTGCTGTGGCATCAGGCACCGTGATTAAGAGCTCTGTCAAGGCCTCTAGAAGTGGGTCAAACCAGGGTACTGGGTCTGAGGGAGCAAATTATGCCTTTGGACTAGACAACATCAGTGAAAGGCTTAGGTTCTTTTTTTAACGTTATTTCTTCAGCATTTTTCTGCTTTATTTCTTAAATGGGAGAATGTAGAGAAACAAACCCAAGGGCAAGAGAGTACAGACATTCAAGACAAGAACGGAACTTGTGCCCCAGGGCGGGTATTTAACTGTCACATGCTGTCAGTGACTTTCTGTGAACTGTATTAAACATAAAATGGTTATGTTCTAGCCATGTTCTAGCCATGGTCAAACTCTACACTGTACTTGCCTTAGTCCTCATGATTTCACGGATGGTGCTGTCAAACTCATGGGAGTTGTTGAAGTCAACGGTGACAACGTGTGGCCTGCCGATGTACTGTTCCGCATACGGATGCTGAGAGGACACCTGAGGAGAATGAACAGGATACGGTTTGTACACCCCAAACCACCCAAAGACACAACCATGACCACAGATGAGGTCAAAGTCAGATGACCACTCAAGTGGCATCTTTAATATGCTTAATGTGCTTATAATATAAGTAGTGGCTCCTTAACATAACATCTCTATACGATAACAGTCACATTTTTGTATGTACGAAATTGGAGGGGCACCAACCACTTCAATACAGAGGCTGCATACATAGCCGCGCGAATTAGGGGTACTGAAGGTGCGGCCGCACCTCCCCCAAGTGCCGGAACCCCCTGCAACCCCACCCCTAGGAGGTTAAGAACGATATGAATATTAATGTGTTCATGCATTATTAGTGTTTTGTAAAGAAGAAATTGACTTGCAGAATGTGTATTTAACTCCCACACACAGTGTGTTCATTACGAGTGCCCTCTTCTTCGCAATTTGTATGGGGGGGGTTAGGGATACAAACAGACTGAACAGGCTAATGAGGAAGGCTGGCTCCGTCATCGGTGCTAGACTGGATGGGTTGGAGGAGGTGGCAAAGGTGAGAATGGTAAGGAAGCTGGAAGCGATCATGGTCAACCCCTCTCACCCCTCCACGAGGTGGTAATGGGGAAAATGAGCAAGAGGGGAAATAACATAATCCAAAATGTGTTACTCCACTGGGGGAAGATGAATCCTTCCCCCAGTGCAGTAACAATAGATAGGTAGCCATAAACTTGTACAATGAGGCCCACGGTAGCTCAACATATCTCTGTAATCTGCAAAGTCGGATTGTTAATTGTGTGTAATAATGTTTTTATTATCAGCCAATCAATGAGTATGACTTGAAATAGCTTCACTACTTTTGCAAGACACTGTCATACAACCAAGTATAACATAGAGCATTAACAAAAAAAACATAAAAAGATGAAATATGGAAATACAAGCTTTCCACCCAACAGAGATGATATGCTTTCACTCATCAAAGCTGAGGGCACACTTGAACAGAAAGGCAACACAGCTGTTCTTCCTCTGAGCAAACTTCTCCATGACTTTGCGGATGAAGTCACATAGGTGCTGAATCGGCTGGCTTTCGATGGACAGTGTGGCCAATGCATTGAGTCGCGGCTGTCCCCTGGTATTGCAAAGTTTTTATCCTCGTCAAGATGGAAAAGTTCCTCTCTGCCTGAGATATTCTTATAAGAATTATGATAATCTTTAGCAGAGTGGCAGTCTCAGCAAAAGCCTCGTCTATATTGTTCTTGTGGATGGATGTTAACAGAGACAGGACTGTCTTATCAATATGAAGCTCAGTGTAGCGATACAAAGAGGTCAGCACAGACTTAAACTTTTTCACAATTCCGACAGGCCAGTGTCACAGCGAGGTCACACTCAGATGCAGGAAGTGACAGGACAAATTGTGGGAAGAGCAAGCTGTCAACCAGCTTCGCAGGGATCAGGTGGTCACTCAGTGAAAACGTCTGCTCCACCTGGGAGATGACTGTCACATGCCTCCTGCACCACTGCCGCTGTGTTTACTTGTAGGCCTGGCTCGTCTTCTCCTTCAGGGGTGGTTGCGGCAAATTCATCAGTTTACCACATATTCTGGACATTCTCCTTGACACGGTTGAGCATACTGCTGATCCAAGGTGCATCCATGCTCCGTTTTTGCAGTATTTGCAGTATAAAACATTCATGTCTGGCATAAGCAAGGAAAAGAACTCCAGCAGCTGCAGAAAGGCTTTGTCCCTGAGTTTCTTTGACAGGCTGTATGCCTCACTTATGGTGGCCTCCTCCCATCCTGGTTGTGTGTGTATGACCTCTACACTGGAGCAGTGCAGCACGATTCTCCCAAAACTGCACAGACAATTCTACTTTTAAAGTTCGATCGCACAGGGGTGGCCTTGGAATGCGCCTCTGCAAGGTCCCCGACATGTTTTGAACAGATAAAAGTGGCAAAAGCAGTTAAATCTGCAAAAAAGACCTTTTAGGACACTCATCCTTGCTGAACAAAGTTGCTGCAAGGTCAGTTTCGGCTGGTGGGTGTAGCAGTGAACAAACTGGTAATGAGGATATGTCTCTTTCATTAGTGTCTGTACCCCACGGACATTCGCACTCATTACAGCCACACCATCATAAGTCTGAGCAATCAGCTTGTCTCCCAGCTTCAGTGGTTCCAGCACAGCCTTGACGCTATTACAAAGGCCAAGTCTAGTTTTATCTTTGACTTCAACAAACTGCAAAAACTACCAATACAACCACCATTTGTGATTTACAAGCCTGCATGGCAACAAATGAACAGTTTGTTTTGTACAGTGCTGGATGTCCCTTTGAAGACGGGTGTCACAGTGCCTCTGACGCCTCGAATCGCCCTCACACATACAGTAGATGCATCTGAATTTTTATATTACTATTCTTCAGAGAGCCTACCGACTCATTGTTGCCCCGCGGTACTGTTTGACATTGGCCACTCAGTTTAATAGTGATCCGACTGATCTCGTACCTCTGCTCCTCTGTTTGTTATGCACTGTTCATTTGGACAGCTATGTTTACTCTTCCCAGTACGCCTAATTTCACATCATTTTCTAGACTAGACTCCCACTACTCTCATGCTTTGCAATCCTCTCAGATGTTTTCAAGTCTTTGTAACCCATCCTCCATCAAATTGTAGAAATGGAAAACAGAAGAGCGCCTTCTTTTGAATGCTAACCGTAGTAACTCTTACTATACACACTGTATTCATCTACTCTGACTGTTCGAAAATTAACTGACATCAGCGCTCTGAAATCAGAGCAGATTGTCAGAGTGTATTTCTGAACGCACCAGGTATGTAAACACACTGTTGTACTATAATCTTAAAACCACTTAAACCCTATATGGTTGACCGGAGTCCCTGAGGGCTCTATACTAGCTTTTTTTACGTTTTAGGTTATTGTGGGCAAAGCTTTAGTTGAAAATAGCCGATCGCCAAGCTTGTGGATCTGCTATTTTCTGCTATACGGATGCTAGGGTTTAAGTGGTTAATAACAATGCTACGGAAGAACAAACATACATATCTCTAAAGGCATCAATGTAGAAAGATTGACAAGTTTATTGACAAACTAAAAAAGGACACAGCGACACATAGGTAGACAGACAGACCAGTGACCTTCTGATTCCTGGTTGGCCTCTCTACGGTCTACCCACTGGGCCAATAAACATGAACTAAAATCACATCAACAAACACAAAGTATATGCAATTTAGACATATGCTGTTATATGCATAGATAATAAATCATAGCCAATATGAATCATTGACAATTAATAATAACATCATTTGTTTGCACAGTTCTTTCTGGTACCCATAATGACTGGCCAGCACTGCACGATGCATCGTGCAAAGAGTCATAGCCGAGCTGAGACGACCTAATTTCCTGTACAATGTAAAAAAGGCATTAGGTTGGAGATGGTTAAGTTTGGGTATGGGTATGGTGTGGTTAAGGTCAGGGTAAGGACCTGGAACGGCGTTCAGACAATGAGATTATGTGACCTCAAACTTCCATATTTGGGTCTTTTAGAAATCAAGTACCATTACTGGTTTAGGAGCCACAACCTATACTATATATATAGTAAATGATGGGTTGCTTGCTACTGTATATTATTTTGTACAAACTTATAAAAATGATGTAGGCAAGCATTCGGCTGAGGACAGGCCGACAAACGGATCAATCAATCAAACTAGTACATTAAATACAATACAATTAAAGAGTATATAATTGGTTGCTGACTCCCTATAGAATACCATGCCTGAGGCTTCCATGATCAAACATTGAGACCCACTGTGATATACAATAATATACTGCAGAATGTGCCCCGCTTCTATGAAGTTCATGAGAGTGATCAGTACCTTTCTGGAGGTGGGCTTCCCCCTGAAGAACTCATGATTGAGAGAGCTGTGGGAGGGGTTGAACTTGGGTTGCAGGAAGATGCAGCCGTTGGCTATGGCCTCTAGAGGCGCAGGGCCTTCGTATGGGAAGCCAAATCCGATGAAGAGCTGCAAGAGGAAAAGGAAGATGGCAATGAACTCAGCTGCTGATATCCAGATAAAACCTTGTACACAGTAAAATCATCCAATCCAATCATCCAATATATTATTTTTGTATATTGCAGAAATGAATAATGGATGTCATTCCTAATTCATCTAGCAAAGTGCTACTGTCGGTAACAACCTGCCATTAATTACATCTGAGCGAGAGGTGGGTTAGCATATGAGCCTTGAGGACTTTCTTTACAGCATTATATCGGTGCTGTCGGGTGGAAACCTTGTAAATACTTTCCGAAACCATACATTTTTTATTATTATTTTAAAAACATTTTAAAAGAGTGAAAATAGCCGATCTGCATTGCGAGGTTGTAGATCTGCATTTTCCCAACTTTTGTGCGACACTCTTGTATGAAGTAGGACATAAATGTACGAAAAAAACTCAAAAAGTTGATATATGGAGATACAAGGTTTCTGCCCGACGGCAACGACATTGTAGTTGCATTGAGCGTAGCAACACACGCTTTGACTGAGCTTAGCTACATCTGGACAGCTTGGTTTTGCCTAGTCATTGCACACAACACCTTTAACAACAGCAGGCACTACATGGCTAAGTTGAGACTTAATCTTTCGCTTGAAATACTTGCATGAGCTGAATAAGAAGTACCGCAGTCCTGACACCATATGTGAAATGATCAGCAATCCAGCTGCTGAGCTGACCTTACCAGACAGAAATGGAGAGTTTAGGGCCCAGTACCACCAGTTTATTTGCTTCCAATTAACTTAACACTGAGCAGAATGTAGGCTTCAGAGGTTTGACAGACCAGTGGAACTGATACAGTTGGCACTGAAGGACGAAAAATGTGATATTAATGAAAAGGGACAACCCACCAGAAGAACACTGGCTTTTATGTACCTCATATATTTCTGTCTGTGTGCCCTCTCCAGTAGGGGTGTAACGATACATTTTAACAGCGATACGATGCGCATCACGATACATGGTTGACGATACATGGATGATATTGGTTCATTCATGGCGATACGATTCAATGATTTTAAAATCGATACAGTAACCATTTAGCAAATAAAATAAATCTGTGTGAAACATGTGCATAGTGCAGTTTTTAAGGGAAAATGTATTATGGATATAAATAGGTAAACACTGTGATTTTCTGGCAAATACATGGACATTGTAATATTTGAACACATACTATATGGACAAACCCGCACCTTGACAAGAACACGGATTGCACACATTTATCGATAAATCAAGTGTAGTGATACTGAATGGAAAAGTAATTAAACCCATCTTTCTTTTTTTCTTCTTAAAATTGCTAACTACAACTCAAAAGTGCTTAGTATCGATTAATCTGAGTTCCCAGAAGTTTTCGCCAGCTCTGGCGAGGAACTTCTGGGCCAAAACCCCTGTATTTGTGGGCGGGATGTAAGTTACGCTCAGAATCTGAGCGGACACGCCTCTTACCGGTCTAGAGCTGTGCAACTCGTCTAAAAAGTCCGACGAGAGGCAAACAACAGTACACAGCAATGGCGGGGGCAATTTCTCAAGGGGAAATTGCTTCCCGTCGATCCTACTTAGATGCAACACCCACTGCATGTGGATCCCGCCCCCTTTTCTTCATTGGCTGTTGATTTGAATCACAACGCAGTGGCCGCGCCCCTGCTGACCAAGCTCCGACGCAATGCCTCCCAGACTAAGTATCGATACAATCAATTATTTGCATTGATACGATATAAAGTCAAACGATACAATATGTTGATGTTTGCATATATCGATACAGTTGAATCGTTGAAATTAAAATCGATACAGTTACTGTATTGTTACACCCCTACTCTCCAGTGTATGTGATTCTCCAAATAATGGGGAGGAGGGATGACCTATTTGTCAGTCATTAATCAAACTTGCACATTGTCATAATATTGCAGACACACCCACATACCGTACGGAACACATCTACAATGCACACACACATATACACACAATACATACAGTTACTCTTGGCTCTGATTGTGATGTATCTATCATGACTATGATTCTGTTCCCTGCATGAAACTCAGAGTAAACTGGGTAGTTATGGGATGAGTGCGTCAGTTTCCCGTCCTAAATATATTATGGCACTTGATTTGATATGATCTCAGTCTTGATTTGACCACAATCCCCTTGGACTGGACAGGTATTGACTACATCAAAAAGTAAAATATTAGTACACAACAAGCAAAGCACCACTCTTATTATTACCTTGGCTTTCCTGAGGAGTTGCTGAAGCTCCTGTTGAGGCAGCAGGCCGTGGTTCTTGACAAAAGCAGGCACCTCTGGGGGGCGCTGTGCCTCATAGTAGACAGTCCCATGGATCTCCATGTAGCGGTGCAGAATGGCCAAGAACTTTTCTTTACCCTGTGCAGACACAGAAACACTACTGATCTACTGCTTCTCAACAGACTGACTCATAAATGAGTGTTCCATCACACATCAAGCATCGTTTTAAATCTGTGTTGTTGCGCAAGCCGAAACTGCATGTTTCACTTGGCAGCATGGACATCCTATCTGAAAAAGCCAGCCCTACCAACATCCCCCCTACCCCACCCTTCCCCCGACATCTGCTTTTGAATGACCATTATGGAAGCTGTCTTCGGAAAGGCCAAATCCTCATAACGGCCAGCCCTCTCACCCACCAGAGATTATAGGCTTCAGAGCTGTAGCCACAGTAATATGTCACTGTCACTTTCCACAGTGGGATAGCAGAGAGACAAACTGATGTGACCAGTTAAAAGAAGTGATGTGAGTCATCTATTGTGAACAGCGGTACAGCATGAATTATTTACTCATATGTTAAGACTTCAATGAATAAATGCATAGATGTTCTCTGAACATTACTCCTCCTTCTCATCTCGGGCCATGTTTTGGTGGAACTTTGAGAGGGACTTACATCTTCTGGAGCTGAATCTTTGATTTGAATGTCCTAAAAATACTGTCATGTAAGTGGATTCTTAAAGAATATCTTTACTGTCCAAAAATAAAGTACATTTGGTATTAGAGAAAACTAATAATAACAAATAACAGAGAATGAATAATAGATGTTGCCTCTAAACTAGACAATGCCCTTGGCTTACTACAATTATTGTATTATATAATGTGTTCTACTATTATACTTAAATAACTACATTTAACAGTTTACATTTTACAGACTATTCTATTTTCATCTTTGTTGGGGAACACAAAGAAGGTTAAAAAAACTTTTAATGTGTGAGAAAGATGTACCAACGTAAAGAAAGTCAAGAGGTTGAAGGTTTTGTGTTTTGTTAAAGCAGACACTCCTCATGCATTACTCCAGGGGTAACCGTGTTATCGATCACAAATGGAAATGGCTCCAGTGTGCAGAGACGCACCACGCTGTGCAGTCCTAGAGCCTTCTGATGAGAACTGTGCTTTTGAATAAACCTTACAATATTTATCATGATCATTCAGGTGGAATAGCTATTTCTGCAAGAGAAACTTACAAGCATCTGCGCCAAATGGCATAAATCCAAAGTTAAGCCTATACACCACTGAAGTGCTATATCTATTCTTTAGTGAAAGAAAGGTGTTCCTGCCTGCCGGCCAAAGGCGATTCACACAGTCTGTTTCACTGGATCAGATTCAAGATTCAAAATTCAACAACTTGGCCCAAACATTTGACTTACTTGGAGCTGGGTGGATCCATCAACGATGCGTCATGGGGCGATGAATGCAGAGTTGGATAGAAGTACAGAGGGGGAGTGAGATAGAGTGAGACAAGGAGTATTAATAGTCATTCTTTTCTCATCGCATGCAGTGCAAAACTTCACAAGCACACGAAACTTAGGGAACACTTTCTATGAAACCCATGTCTATTTAAGCATTAAAAACACACTTATACCTTATACTTATACCAATAACACTGTATAATTACAGTCATATAAGCACTCATAAATATAATACATTTAATAATTCATAGTGCTTTATAATAATCACAATATAAAGCAGAGAGAGAGAGATCAACCACGATATAAAGCATTCTACTGTATAATGAGTAATGGGGTCAAGTATCACATTTCATAATTGCAAATATTTTTTTGCAAAGACCTTTGTGTATTATAATTTTCATAGTTATCATACTTTTTAATAATTCTATAATGAGTATAAATCACTATAAATGGTCATTCTGTGTTTTAACTAAAGTAATGATATTCCTGAAGGTGTAGGCAGAAATGTTTTGTGTTGTTCAACTTGTTCTTGCATATATATAGTATTTTTCACTTTATGTAAAGCACCCACTGACCACTTATAGTGACTTGTAATTAAACTTTATAAACTGTGATGATTATACTGTAATACATTATAAAAAATTGTGTTTTTCAATTAGGAGAATTATAATACAACATTGTCTGACAGCAAGTGACGAGCAATTATGAAGTATTATGATCCATGACCTTATAAGACAAGCCTTTATCTTTAGCATTGTAAGTACGTGTGAGTGCTTCTAACTGTATACAGTGTTATAAGAAGATTATAATGCGTATTGAGCATGTTTATCATTTATAATCGACATGGGCTTCATAAAAAGTGTTACCTGACCTTATACCAGACACGACAGAGGATGGTGAAGTGTTGTTCATAGTCTGGGGAGACCCAAACACATCTGGCATTTACATGGATATCTTTCAAGCCTAAATGTTATATCGCACTTAAAGCAGCTCTGAGAGGAGGGCTTCAATAAAATGCAGGCGGTGATAGAGCAAAAGGCTCAGATGGGAGTGAAGCAAACCTTGGGGCCGGCTGCCAGACACATCAAAGTTGAGAGGGAGATACCTTGCCAGCTGCTCAGGGGGGAAAACTTACTCCAAACAACAAAACAATTGCCAATGCATGACCACACTTATTCCTGCTGGACTGGCATGTTTGGCAGGAAATGTGCTACCTAATATTCATATTTCAGTTAAAGCTCTGCCTCAGTACGTGAGGGGCAGCAGGTTCCACTTTATCAAACTGTCTCACAAACCCCCCAGGAAGTGGGCAAGTGGGTCAAATCCAATATTTTTAACAAGCTGTTGGATGTGTCCACAGAAATAGTGTTTTAACAATTAAATAAGGACTTTTTGGAAATCAAAAACAAAACTGTTTGAGATAAGAAGGTATTCAACGTTCTCAAAGTGGGGTTCGGGGACCCCCAGGGGGCCTTGAGGGGTTCCAGGGGATCCCCAGCAAAATGTGTTAATATAGAATCAAGATCTTTAACCCTATATACATCAGCTATTTGAAAATAGGTGATGTACAAGCTCACAACGTGTCCTGGCGCATTGTGAGCTTGTAGATCTGCTATTTTCAAAGAAATCTTGAATTAGTTTTGAATATTTTTTCAAACATTTTAATAACACAAATCTTGTATGGGAGTCCCTGGCACAAAATATTTTCAGATGGGTTTCCACGGCCGAATATCAATTTGGAGGTCTTTGACGTGAAAAAGTTTGAGAACCACTGCTGTAGACAGACAGCAAAAGAGAGGAAAGTCTACACGGAGATGGAAGCGAAGGAGAGGACTTTTGATGGTGTTGCCAAGCAACGTAAACTCTAGCCCCTGAGGCTATAGTATACTACAGTTAACATAAGACCTGACAGTTAAATTCTTAATTCCACTTCTCACTGAAGAACAGAAAACTCATGTTGCCCACGTCTCATCCGCATTTGGATGGATATTTTTGTTTGACACCACAATACAGCCATTTGTTCGACTTCCATGTTTGTTGACACTGTGAATGGCATCTGCGTGCCCATGATCGCGTAGTGGTGCATGCCGATGCTCCCTTAATTGGCAAGACATTCGTATTAAGATGTTTGGGATGCATTGTTATTTGCTAATGTCATAAAGTGAGTATGTTTGTGATTAGTGAGAAAATAATCAGTGAAATTCCTACTCATGTGTGTTATGGAAGCTGAAATCAGAATCAGTTTTGGATTTTAACCACATGAACCCTAACATCCATATTCTGGGCATGTCTTAAAGGAGACATCCGGGCATTTTCAGTGTTATCTTTAATGTGTTGCTTAGCACTCACCAACATTGAAAGGGTCGTTGCGTTAATCTCATTGAGTCCGTTTCGTCCCGTCTAACGACCCCCTCCGTCGGCATAATGGAGGCGCGACGATAGCCCAAATTCGCCTATTTTAACAAATGCAAAGTCTGTTTTTTTCTCCTAGTAGTCATTGTGGAGTCTCATGATACCATAACAGGCGCTGAAAGTCCCGACGAGCTAACTGCTAATGCACAACGAGCTAATGCTAGTTGCTTATTTCTCTCCCAGTACCTGGCAACTCGTGTTGCCAGGCAGGGAAATAAGCAACTAGCAATTTGGGCTATCGTCGCGCCTCCATTATGCCGACGGAGGGGGTCGTTAGACGGGACGAAACGGACTCAATGAGATTAACGCAACGACCCTTTCAATGTTGGTGAGTGCTAAGCAACACATTAAAGATAACACTGAAAATGCCCGGATGTCTCCTTTAATAGGCGAACATTTAGCAAAAACAGCCAAACATAACTGCAAGCGTCTACAAGCGCACAACGCGTCGCTGCATTGTGACCTTGTAGATTTACTATTTCCGGCAAAAATATCTGGTGTAGGGTAATAAACGGTGGGGATCAAGTACAGACCCCTGGGTGAAGGCAGTCAACAAAGTATATATATATAGGTGCTAAGTCGTTTAAACATCTAGTGTGAGTGCAAACTTATCAGATTTGACACAGACTTCAGCTAAATATTGAAAACATACAGGGAGCTGGAATTATACTGTTCAGAGTGTACTGACCTTCCACATGCTAGCTTCCTTGCCGTACACAACCGCCATGTTGTCTACTTTGTTCCTCTGGATGCTGAGCCGCTCCGTCTCGTTCAGCTCCTCGGCCACAAAGCCCATAAAGGAGTTGTCTGGAGTGTGAGCTGCCAAGGACAAACGCAAAAACATGGCACCTCTAAATCAAGTCAAGTCTCAATAAAAGTGGTTCAGCTTTGAGGTGGCACTCGGTGGCAGTGTGGTAGGAACCCCACCATTTGGATCTGCTCTTCAATTACACCCAAGGGCATCGTGTCTCTATATGTCACGCCTTACTCAGGACACAAACCTGCAATGCCACGGTGACAGATGATAAGGAAGTCTACCACAGCCGTGGGATGTCAAGTGGAGAGGAGGGAAACAAAACAGCTTTTTTCCAGCCTGTTCTGAGACCAGAGATAAAAGCTGACATCTCGCAGAGTGTTGGGCTTGTAATAACAATAAGCATTTTCCAAAGCAGCGGGGCTGCCACAGAGCCCGTGTTCACAGAGTTAATTGGAGGCATATAGACACACAGCTGAAGTTTCCTCTGGCTCCAGTGAACACTGCTGGATATCATGTGATTATCATCCATCAGTGGAATTGTCATTTATTTTTGTGCTTGCTTGGTGTGTGTGCGCACAAGAAGTGTGCACATCATTTCATGTATGTGTGCATATCATTTTGTGTGTTTACATCTGTGTGCATGTGAAACAATGCACGTGTTTATGGCCCCAGTGTGCAGATCACGGCATCTGTGCATGCACAGCTGTTCTGGATGTCTCTGGGCTCTCCTCAACTCTCTGCTCTGCAGCTTACACTGTGAGGGCCTGCAGGGCCTGCTGTAGAGGAGCTCACTACTACGCCCGCATGCACAGTGCATGTACTTTATGCTTACACACACACACACACACAGACACACACACATTATTTAAAAAATGTAAAGCTACAATCTGGGACTTATTAAAATGAATATTATTAATATATGTTATTTTAACCAATCTGTATGGTAGTGTATGATAATACAACTACGCATCTGCAGTGGTTGGAGGTGGTTTCCCTACTCTTGCATTGAAAGGTTTTGACCCTGGTGTCAGGTAGGATACAGCCTGGTTGACAATGTCAAAGTTATTTGAAGCAGACAGCGCACAGGATTGGTCAGCATACGCACCGCCATCTTTATAGCAGTTTGGATATTGTTGCAGTTACCCCTCTCTATCAGGACATAAAATCAATCAACGGACATAAAACTTATGGTTTGTAGTAAAAAAAACGATTAGCCTCTAATTAGGCTTTGAGCTGGTAAACAGCTCATCTTAATAGACGCATCATTTCTGGTCTCTCAGAAAGTCATTTATCAAACAGCAGAAAACAATCTAAGGTCCACTTACGGAACATGGTCATGTACTGTTTACAGTTGAGATTCCAGTATCCCCAGTTGGTCCTGTAGCCGTGCAGAGTGGCGTACTCCTCGTGGTTATAGGCTGGCTCAGTGCCAAAAGTATCAATCACTCGGATGTGGCACCTGGACGACAGCGGGGAGAGCCACCCAGAGTCACAGCATGTCCTGGGCTATCATTACAGCCAAGACAACACATGCAATCCATTCAAATAATGGGCTATCATTACAGCCAAGCCAACGCATGCCATCCATTCAAATAACGTTGTCTCATGCAGACATGACAGAGGAACAGTAACAAAAAATAAACATAGAATCTCCTCGATGAATGGCATGTGCATGCACACGAACCAACTTGCAAGACAACGACAACATGGGAAAAATGGGGCATGAATCTGCATCAGAAACTGTCACTTTCTCTGTCAGGTCATGTCAAACAAACAATATCGTTATTGTGAGTTATGAAAGCTCAAACGCCCTCACCCCCCGCCTGACTCAGAAGCTTTGGCTCGTAAAGCCATCATTGGTGATAAATGTCCTGTTCTCTGTCCTGTCTCCACGCCAGTCCGCCCTGAGTGAGCGGCACTCAGCCAGGCCTCCAGGTGAGGGCGTTCGGCTTTAAATCACAGCCTGATTTAGACTGCTGCAGGAACCCCCAAACCCCCACCCTTTTTTGTGCTGGGTGCAGATCAAGTGATACAAAGTGGAAGAGCGAGCCAGGCTGTGATCGAGGCAGCCCCATGGATGCTGTTCTCCCAAACACATGAATCGTATTGCCTTTCACAACAAAAGGTGATGCAAACTAACCAACCATTTCTCTCTATGAGGGACTCTGCCTCATTTGACTTGGAAATGCTACAATTAAGCCTCTCTGATGCTGTGGAGGCAACTTATCAACAGGGAAGAGGCCATATTGTTCTGTCAGCATCAAGGCAAGGGCCTAATAAATTGTCTTATCTTGATGTCACACCAGATAATACTCAAACAGAAACACAGAGTGGAAGGAGGTCTTATAAAGGGTTTTATGGTGAGAAGGGAATGCTATTAAATGGTCATCACACAGTCTGGCACATCAGACTGTGTGTGTGTGTGTGTGTGTGTGTGTGTGTGTGTGTGTGTGTGTGTGTGTGTGTGTGTGTGTGTGTGTGTGTGTGTGTGTGTGTGTGTGTGTGTGTGTGTGTGTGTGTGTGTGTGTGTGTGTGTGTGTGTGTGTGTGTGTGCGTGTGTGCATGTGTGCGCGCGTGGGTGCAAGTGAGGGGGAGAGAGAAAGAGAGAGGTGGGGGGTAGGGGATCAATGGTTGCAATCTGATTTATCAATGGCCTGCATCTCTGAGCAGGCTCAGGTCCTGGGGAGGAAATTAAAATATCGGCCTTTTCAACCACTGACAGTTGATAAGTATCGGCCGGTCGGCTCACCTTGGACTGACAGTGATGAGAATCAATGCAGGCTTTCAGGCAGCCTGTGCCAGGGCCGGGGTAAGGAGGTTTGGAGGAAGAGCTGTGGAAAATGATCGATTTACTGAGAAATGTCTACGCCTGCTGCTTCTGTTTTAACAAGAGGTGTGTGCTCATCTCCTTCCTCGAGTGTGTTTTAGAGGGAAAGAGATGATCCAGTTGCAAAGGAAAGCAGCTCCATGTTGCTGCGCCACACGCTAATTAGCCTCTCTCTACAGCACAATCGAAAACTTCAAATGTGTTTGTTTCTGGTTTTCATAAGCCTACTGTATCACATGAAAGATTTGTGTTTATTTTTCTGTTTGTTCTTCATGATTGTGTTTTACATGTTTTACTTAGAGCTCTGCTTCATTTTTTGTTTGAATGGAAAGTTGGAATTTATTAAATAATTAACCTTTATCGTTAAAGTGAATACTGTGACATCCCTGGTTCCTTGTTAGAAGTTAAAAGCAATAGGAATGCAGTTTCAGAGCGCCCATTGAGAATAAGCAGGGGACAAGTTCACACCAAAATTACTTTGTTGCAGCATATACAAGACAACAAAGGGAGCTGTATTCCAACCAAAGTGGTGCTATGCAATCTTAACTACATACAATTTAAACCAACATCCGAGCACCATAAAATGTACTCCCAACTAACTTTCCTTATTTACTCTTAATGCACTTATACGTCTGTGTACAACTTACATAAGTACTTAACACTGAGCTGCAGTAAAGGAGAACAAGGCACAATTCTGCCAATGCTGTCATATTTCTTCATCTACAGTAATCCACTGTGTTGAGACACTGCATGGATTCACTTATGATAGCATTTTGCTGGCGAAGAGACAGTGTTTGTACAAGCCTACCGACCTAGTCTGACCTAGACCAACCAGCCAATAAACCAATAATCAACTAATACACTGGAAAAAAACAATTAGCAAATGGATGCAACTGATTATACACTAAAGCCAGAAAACTGGCACAGCATTCTGTATGGAGAGCAAGAGAGAGTAAGGCAGGAACTGATGTATACTGGACGAAAGAATATGGAGAACAGAGGCAATAGAGACGGAATGAGAAAACGTGTGAGACAGAGAGAGACAGAGACAGACGTGAGAGGAAAGACTGACTTGTGTTTTCTCAGAGAAAGACCCATCTGCTGTTTCATCTGCTGCATGCCGTGGTAGTCAGTATAGATGAGGTCAAAGGGCAACGGTCCTGTCAGAGGGCAGCTTCCTCTGCCTGGAGGGACACCCACAAACCTATACAGAGGTTACATACAGTTCAGTATCCAGTTATGTAATGTGCAAAACTGTGAAAACCACTGCATACTGATCAGTATCCATATGACAAATCAGTGAACAGTATAGAAGGTACAGTATAGAAGCATAAAAGGCTATACGCATAGAAGAAATCTAGACAAGTAGGCAAATATAAGGAATGGTAACATTATACATAATACAATAACATTATGAACATAATATGAAAAATAAGCAACATTTGACATACTATAAAGGTAAGTAAGAGAGTGTGGGAAATAAATAACAACAAGAGTGAGAGCCCCGCTAGCAACGTAGGGTTCATCTAAGAAGAAGCACAGATAATTCCTTTGCACACCAAATTGTTGGTGACACATTCCATGGCAATCCGCCCATTACATTTTTACATTATCTTTTGTAAACTCTGGCCTCTGTGTGGTGCTAGAGCAGGGGTGTCAAACTCGCATTTCCGGGGCCGCATGCGGCCCTGAAAGGGGTCCACTGCGGCCCCCAAAATTATTTTCAGAAAAAATAATATCATACTACGTATAGAGATGCGCAGATCGCGGTTTTAGCCGCGGTTGCCGCAGTTAACCGCGGTTTGGGTGAATTCGGGTTAATCAAATATAATTATTAATTAATATCGGATAAACCGCGGGTGAAATATTGCGGTAAATAAATGAATGACATCTAATATATCTATCCATAAAATAGCTAAATCTCTGCGTGCTTGTGTCTGTGTGAGTGTGTAGAGCAGCCCCTGCGATGCGATCACAAAATGCATTGATTTAGCCTATGGAATGTCGGTGGCTCGGTGCGTCTTTTTTCTTTTTTTTAAACCGGCACTGATCTGCTGCGCTGGCAGTTGGATGCCGCATGTGTGTTGGATGCCTGTATGTTGGATGCCGCACTGTTCATTGCAGCAGAGCAGTGCGCTCTGTATGTTCAGCGCAGCACCGGTTTGAAAAAATCACACCCTGTGTGAAGGAAGCGGTGCCTTTGGGGCGGGGCTTAACTCATTTCAGTTCGTCCCTATTGGTGGTCTGAGTCCACTTACCAAATTTGTACTTGGTAGCATGCTGCAAACTGGAATGATGGCTGTTTAAAGCCCAGCCAATGGGCAGACAGAGGGGGCGGGGCTTAACTAATTACGGTTCGTCCCTATTGGTGGTTTTAGTCCATGTACAAAATTTGTACTCCGTAGCATGCTGCGAACTTGAGTTATGGCTGTTTAAAGGCCAGCCAATGGGAAGACAGAGGGGGCGGGGCTTCAGCAATTCATGCTCGTCCCTATTGGTTGTCTAAGTCCACATACCAAATTTTGACTTGGTGGCATGCTGCAAACTGGAGTTATAGCTGTTTAAAATGCCGTGCTCATCCCGTGCTCATACGGGTGGACGGACATAACATAGGCTGGGGGTCCCTGGAGCCCTCTTTTATAACTTCAGCAATTCATGCTCGTCCCTATTGGTGGTCTAAGTCCACATACCAAATTTGGACTTGGTGGCATGCTGGAAACTGGAGTTATAGCTGTTTAAAATCCCGTGCTCATCCCGTGCTCGGACATAACATACGCTGGGGGTCCCTGGACCCCTCTTTGATAACCAGTGGCACGTGTGGCCAATGAGAGGAGAGATGGCATAGGCAGTCTCCAAGTGTGTGTGTGTGTGTGTGTGTGTGTGTGTGCGCGTGTGTTTGTATGTGTTTCTTCTTTGCCGTGCTCATCCCGGGCTCATACGGACGGACGGACGGACATACGGACAAAGTCAAGTGTAGAGCGGTTGGCACCGCTAAAAAAGAAAAAAAGACGCACCGACATTCCATAGGCTAAATCAATGTATTTTGTGATCGCATCGCACAACTAATACTAAAACTAACGGGGAATACCAGAAAATAATAATATTTTGACATACGGGAAAAACGGTTGGTGCGGATAACGGGCGGATAATTAATTTGTACATGCGGATTCGGGTGACGTGAGAGGCCATCCGCACATCTCTACTACGGTACCTCTTATGCCGCCGTCGCCACCCCCCTCCCCCAACCTCCCCTCGCTGCTCTTGCCGGCGCTGACTGTAGCCTACCTGTATTATAAAGTCTATGGCTGTGAGAGAACAATAGCCAGCCGTTGCCTTGTTGCTTGCAATTAACATACTAGTTCACCATGAATGAATGACACTTACATCGTCATTCACAGCATGAATACAGCAAATTATCACCATTCACTTGAAAACTGAGAAGAAGAGATGCTGCTGCTGATTCAAAATGCTGTACCAAGAAAAAATAAAAGTTTGTCGAGGAAAATCACAACGCTACTTGAAGAGATCAAGGGCAAGCCTACTTGTCTGATATGCAAAGAGACTATGAGACACACAAAGACACATTTGAGAAGTGTACAGGAGGATAAAGAACAAACTACAAAAGTGCGCTCCTCTAAGCACAGGTCTCCGTCCTAGAGGAAAGGTCACGGTGTCACCAGCACCCAGTCTTCCAGTAGGAAGCATGAAGATGCACAGACAATTCCATCGCAATCCATCCGGTAGATTTCAAGATATTTCAAGATAATTCTATCTAAGGAATAGCAGGACTATTCTATGCAATATGTTACACAAAGAACGCTTCTAAGAGGTATAAAGATAAAAGGTTGCATGCTATAATAATACAAAATAGTAATATATAGAAACAAATTCCAGATGCAAAACAATGTTGACTAATGAACTAATGTTGTGTCTGACTCTGAAGCCAAGTGGCTCAAAGGCATGTAATGCCTGATTTATACTTAAGAAATGTACACACTTAAGACGCATTGCGAAGCGTTGTGAGCTTGTACATCTATTTTTGGTGCATGACACCCACGCGCAACTAAGTATAACTCTTAACACTCCCAATATTGGTAGAGTTGTGTGAATAAATGTGTGCAATGTCTCCAGACGTGTTTGTGCGTATGTGGGTGAGAAAGAAGGGAGAGAAATGGTGTTTTGAGGACCGTCAGAGCTCTCAGCGATCCGAAGGCAGAACCAGTCAAGCGTACAGAATTCAACACTACCTGCCATGGCTGTCTCAGAGTGGGGAGTCTCCCAATTTGTCTGCCCAACCTTTTTTGCTCACAGACACACTTGAGCATGTGTGCACACACACACACACACACACACACACACACACACACACACACACACACACACACACACACACACACACACACACACACACACACACACACACACACACACACACACACACACACACACACACACACACACACACACACACACACTTATCTTGGTATCCCGTGAAAGCACACACACACAAGCACACATGCTGTATACACGAATCAGGCATGTGTTGGGATTATGAAAGGTAGACAGATGAATGGTGGCAGCATTGATTATAATAAAGCTCTTATTGTTTTCCATGTAGTCCACACCTGCAAATGTAAGTAACACTCTCAGCACGCTTAACCTGCATACAAAAGTAGCACTGAAATAAAGGTTGATGTTATCATTAAACTACAGCTGTGTGCCCTATTTGGTGTGCTATAAAACAGAGCGTATGTTCTATTATCTGCGTGTCTCCATCATCTTCACACCCGTCTTATGATCAGTAAACAACCGATAATAACACAGTTCTCTGCTGTGTTGCCAACGAGGCAATCATCAGCCTGCAGTGAGGCAGGAAATACACAGCACACATTCATTGTGCTGATTTGCCTTCAGAGTGCTTTGTTCTCTTCAGAGCTGGGATTCAAGGTAACACTTTGACAAAAAAAGACATAATTATGCAAACACAAACATGTCTTCAGTAGTGGAAAATCAAAGTGCTACCGCAATATGAAAATACACTTAAAATTACAAGAGGGGTTTATTTTTCACTCACTCATACAGGTACAAGTAACAAAATGATATAGTCCGCAACAACAGAAATAAAATATATTAAAAATATATATATATAAAATAATTGTATTGTTTTATTGGATCTTCTTTAGTCAATACACTTATTTGTTTTAGCTCTTGCTCATTTGATTTTGCTATTTGTCTCATCTGTTTAAGAAAGTAGGTAGCTGAGAGCCTATATTGCACTTTTACCTTAGCGCTAGGTTGCCTGTTTTAGCAGAAAATGCACTTAAGACTTCTGGCGATTAGTAGTTTTGTTCCCTACCGATGTTGAATGCACTTATTGCAAGT
The DNA here is from genome assembly GCF_963454915.1 of Gymnoscopelus microlampas. Lineage (NCBI taxonomy): Eukaryota > Metazoa > Chordata > Actinopteri > Myctophiformes > Myctophidae > Gymnoscopelus > Gymnoscopelus microlampas. The sequence goes on from NC_139948.1 coordinate 15,921,667, forward strand.
CGCTTTGGATAAAAGCGTCTGCTAAATGACTGTAATGTAATGTAATGTAATGAAATGTAATGAAATGAGAGAAATTAGTAGCCACGTGGAATGTGCAATGGGGAATGTGCGGGGGGGGGGGGGGGGGGGGGGTAGGCGTAATAACGGAATGGACAATTAAGTAAGATATACACATATATACATCAAGTACACTTAAGAGGTAAGAGTGACGCAGGATGCAGTAATATAGTATGAATTACGTCAGCGCGTGCGAGTGAGGTATTACATCGGTTAAGACCTGAGGCCGATTCTACATTTGTAGAATCGGCCTCAGGTCTTAACCGATGTAATACCTCACTCGCACGATATTCAAAAATAGCAGATATACAAGCTCACAGGATGTCACTTCATGCCACGCTGCGAGCTTGTACATCTGCTATTTTTGAATATCCAACGCTAAAATCTAAAATGACACAGATGCTTTCCCGGACTTAATGGGTTAAATCTGAGTTCACAAAAACATTGTTGCAGGGTATGATGGGCAATGGAGAGAACTAGCCGTGAGATAGATGTTTATGAAGAAAATCCTCTTCACTGACACATAGTGATCAACAGTTACAGTTTTTTTTGAGAATCGTTTTTTATTAGAATCCAAGTCTGTTTATTGGCCAGATATGTTTATAATGAGGAATCTGGTACATTGGTCACAAAAAACACTAACCATAAAAAGTTAATATACAAGTATAGTGTGGCACAAGTGGAAAGGCCATGGGGTCACTAAAAGCAGTAGAGTTTATCCTGCAATCTGAAAGACTATGAGATATATTATGCACAAAATAAGAAAAAGAGGTTGCACATCAAAAATCGGGTTTCAGAATCCATATCAAAAATAGGAATAGAAAAGAATCCCAAAAAGGGAGCACATCCAAAATTTCAAATCAACAGAGGACAAAGTACTCACATTTCCACTTTTTTATTGGCACACACCAATAAATGAACGCTTACGCGTTTCGGCTAAGAGCCTTTATCAGAGCTCTTATCCGAAACGCGTACGCGCTGTGCTGATGGTCACGCTAGCTAGAGGAAAGGCCATGGAGTCACCAAAATCATCCTCTGATGGTGGTCTGCCTCCCATCTGCCACAAATCGAGCCTGACAAAAACTGTGCACAGATCTACAGCTGCTACTTGTGCTTAAGACATGAATAGTCACGATCCAGTTGAATTGTCCACTTGTCACAAAAGCTCCCTTCAGCAAATGGTTCCTCCATAGGGGAGGCGATCAATGCAATGACAATGTTATGTGGTTCATGACTTCACATAGTTAAGGGGTTGTGTTGTCATTTAGGAAGGCAATCTGGGCTCTGGGACTTCTGCACATGTAGCAGAGTAATCCTGTCTGAAGCCCAGAAGCCTAAATTCTCCCTGGGCCAGGGGATATTCCCCTTTGCATGAGCGGTAGGTGTTTGGTTTCCCATACAGAAGACCACAGTCAGATTCCAGCTAGGTGACAACACTGTACATACCAGTCTATGATACATACCAAGAGACTGTCAGTTCAGTGAATACACACCAGAGTACGATTTTGCCAGGTACGACAAGTTAACTTTAGCTGTAAAACTTCAATACATTGATTCTTCAGAGAACTGGACTATTTACAAAGTGAGATCATAAAAGTCGAAGCGGTGCCCACAGCCATGTGAAACTGCAAGAGTTAGCAAAGTACCAAAATAATTGCCTCCCTTCCTAGGAGCTTGATGGAGTTAGAAAATGGACCCTGCAGCCCTATTGCCTCTCAACAGAATTTCGCTTAGATTCTCCAAACTAAGAAATGTCTGTTATTGCACAGCAAAGGAGCACATTGTTATTTTGTTTTTATTTGTTCCTCCTTTCACATCAAAGAAAGCAAGACTGACAACAAAACTGAGACAAAGCTAATAACGTGATTTCAATAGTGCAGGTCAACAGCATGCCACATTTATATTAGCCACATTAAACCAGGCGTCCCTATTTTTGACGTGTCATTACAGACACATTTCAAAATGTAAAAAAAATAGCAACATTTCTACAAGCTCACACATTGGGGGCGGCCATAGCTGATGGTTAGTGAGCCCGCCTAGGGAGCCAGAGGCCCTGGTTGCCCCAGGTTCGATTCCAGGCCAGGCCAGCATATGTGTCGATGAAATGAAATTTGTCCCTGAGCAAGACTACCCCTAATTGCTCACAGGTTCTCATTGGAAACAAGACCGCAAGGACTTTCATGAACGACCTGTTAAAAGGAATTATCCTTATTTATCCTTATCGGTGTGATGCGATGTGTTGTGAGCTTGTAGATTGGCTATTTTTGAACTGCCATATAAAATAGGCCTCAAGTCCCAAACCTTTGTGCATCAGGGCCAACTGCCGTGTTAAGTGGTCAGATGGGTGGGCGCATGTATTTTTAAAACATGGCATTTTCTTCTTACATAAATGTTTTATCATTAAAATCTTAGTGTTTTGCCAATTATTTGGGGGCTCATTGGCCATATCCTCATTGGCCCTTGGGAATCACGGCCTTATGTGGTTAAAACAATATCTGTTGGCCTCTGAAAGTGTTCATCCTGCCTACAGTCTAGCCATGACCCGCCTTGTTACCTGCTGAATATTTTCCCTGCATCAAAATTCCCTGCGCTGCCTGCAAGAGTTCGGCCAGTTGGAGCCTCCTATGAACAGGCACAAGATGAAAAAGAAGCGTGATTGCACTTGGACTCAAGTGCCCATGCAGGTCTCACCCCCCCCCCCCCCTCTTTCCTTTTGTCTCTCATACATAAACACACAATTGTGCACGCACTGACAGACGTACACAGACAATTTGTTTCCCACACCGCAAGAATACCTGTGCAATAAAAGCCTATCGATCTTGCTTTGGCCGCTGAGCAGTCGGCACTGCAACCTTGTGGCAACAGGCCCTGTGGTTGGTTCCTCTACAGTAGATGGGATAATGAGCATGGAGAGTGTGTCAGCCAGCGGGGTGTGTGCGCAGCGGTTTCATCAGTCAAAAAAAGGTACTCACAGACCACCACTTCAATGCTTACACAAACGAAAGAGGCTTTTCACCTATGCAGTGTTTCTCTTCTAGTTCTACAACTTCGCTGCATATCACTCTCATGAATAAACAGATGGCACTCGTCAAGAAACCTAGGCGGTCCACATAGGTTTCCTGACGAGTGCCATCTGTGGCACCAATCAGACGAGTGCCACCAATGCTAGTATGCTAGTGTGCCAATCTAGGTGAAAGTGAGGCATTTCAGTAGTTAAATGAATTAATTGACTACTGAAATGCCTCACCTACTATATGGCATTCTTTGGAGAGAAAGTACCATGCTTTTTCCCCAGAAATGTGAACATGTCAGGATTAAGTTCAAGCATGACTGCACCAAAATAGACTGTTTTGCCCCAACTGGGGTTGGCCGTGTGGCATTCAAACTAAGGGTGCATTGTGTGTGTGTGTGTGTGTGTGTGTGTGTGTGTGTGTGTGTGTGTGTGTGTGTGTGTGTGTGTGTGTGTGTGTGTGTGTGTGTGTGTGTGTGTATGTGTGTGTGTAGTGTGCGTGTGCGTGTGCGTGTGTGTGTGTGTGTGCGCGTGTGTGCGCGTGTGTGCGTGTGCACGTGCGTGTCCGTGCACGCATGCATGAGAGTATAAACACCTCAAAGTACTGAATATGAGTGGATTTAATCCTCTCTTTGATGGTATAGAGTGAGGCAGAGTCAATCTGTCAAAAACATCCTCAAGGGCCAATGAGCCAGGATGCAAGGCTAAGTGATTAACTGAACCTTGTCAAAGCACAGGTCCCTCTTGAAACCTCTTCACTACACATTCAGTGGCTTCAGTTCATACATCATGTGTGTACGTGATATGCTTCCGAAATGAACAGCGTATGGAGTGATATGTTGACATTTGTTTAAATGCCTGCACGTTCCTGAAACTAAAAGAGCCCGGGTGTTCTACTAATGCCAGAGCAGTTATCCAACAAAACTCCTGAGTGTAGAACAGTGTACACGAATGCACAAGATGCTGCTTTTACATCCAGACAAGCCGCTGTGTTCAAGGCCTTAATTGGATATATGCAAATCCATGAAAACTTTAAGAGCCGAAAAGGGATTAAAATTTGCCAGAGCCAAGAAATGAGTGTCATGAGCAGCGGCAGAGCAAGGCAGCTCACATGGAAGCACACACACACACGCACACGCACACACTAACGAACACAAGCTCACAAGGACTGTGTGAAAGGCTCTAGAATAAAAGACACCTGAGGTTGCTGAGACAAGGCAATGGGAAACATGACAGGCTTGGATAAATTAGCCGGATCCAGTACCAGGTACAATTATTGCATCCCACTGCTACTGGCACCATGCTAATTACACAGCTTAATAATAATAATAAACTCTTTTTTTTAATAGCACCTTTCATACAAAACATGCATCTCAAGTACTTTACTGTACACTAAAGAGATAAAAAAAAACAAAAAACTGAAAGATTTAAAAGTAAGTAAACATAGAATTGAAACACAAAGTTAAATAAATGTAAAACATTTGCCTTAAATTGGTGCTATAGAAAGGCTAGATCAAAAAATATATGTTAATATATGTAGTGTAAAGATCTCAACAGAGCCTGCCTCTATAATCTTTTTAGGTATAAGCTGTTCCATAATTTGGGAGCATAATTGAAGAAGTCCCTGCACCTCTACTTTTCTTTTGGGTAGGGCTATGCATATCTAGCAAACAGGTAATCTACAATTTAAGGCTTAGTGAAAGAAAGTAAGAGCATTAGCCACATTCATAGACAGAAAGAGAGAACAAGAGATTACTCTTAGAGTAAGATAAAGAAAGAGAGATAGATGGAGAGAGTGAGAAAGAATCTAGAGGGACAGATAAAGAGAGAGAGTCAGAGTCAGACAGAGAGAGAAAAATGGGGCGGAGGGGGGGGGTATTTTCCAAAGTGCATTTGCACGTACCTGGAATTGTTCTCTGCATTTACACATTCTAACTATTAGGAGCAGTGGATGCCATTAATCCGGTGCCCGGGAAGCAATTGGGGGTTAAGTGTCTTGCTCGGGGACACTTCAACATATATTGTAGACTTGCTTATTGTAGATTGCAAGCCAAGGGTCGAACCAGCGACCTTCCGATTCCCAGACAGCCTCTCTCTACCCACTCAGTTACAGCCGCCCGTAAAGAGAGCGATAGAGAGAGTCAGAAAGAGAGCGAGGCAGAGTCAGAGAGACAGAGAGTGACACGGCACAGTTGTACGGCTGTAGAATAAAGCGTCCAGCAGTGAGGAGAATTGGTTGCAGCAGATGCAGGGGCACGTATGGAGAGGTTGAGGCCATGGGCCATGAAGCTCACAGAGGGGCTGAAGGGGAAGGCCTCACGGTGAGAACGAAATGACACAGGCCTCAACGAGAGCATCAACGTGCCAGTTTGGAAGATAACTGGCAGACTGGCAGCGAGAAATGTGAGGCCCTGCATGCTAATTGACCACTGGAGACAGCGGGAGAGGGGAGAGCTCGGATGTCATCTGTTACCAACAAAAGGCTCTCCCCTCACGGGCAGTAACAGCTGATGTGTTGTTTTGATGTTGCCGTGGCAATTTGAACCTCTTTTATATCCTTCCCTTCCTCTGGGCTATATTTTCTTTGTTGTTTTATTCAGCCAAGTGTCATCTGCCTGTTCCTCTGGCTCGATAAGTGGCGTTTTGTCGGGGGAAAAGAAATAATCAATTAGAGAGAGAGAATAACAGTGAAACAAATGAATGTGATCACGATGGCTGAAGGGCATCAATAAAAATGTAGTTCTTTCTCCCATGCTGCTATTTAATAGCTAATCAAAATTTAAACGACACTATCAGAAATTATGGGAAGATAATACATTATGGTGTTAACCACTTAAGCCCCGGCCTACAGTATATACTGTGGCACGGTGTGAGCTTGGGGATCTACTATTTTCACTAGTATAGAAAATTGTGAAGTTTGTGAAAAAAAAAAAAAAATGTCTTAACATTTCTAAAATTGCTATTTCCGGTAAAAGTAAAACATAGCTAGAAATAGCGAAAAGTGCACATCCAAAATATGGACGTCAGTTTGAAAGTGGTTAAATTATACAGAATAGCACATGGCGGAGAAAACAGGCCGATATGGCACATTCAACTCCCATATCCTGTATAAATGATCCAATTTAGGAACATTACCTGAAACGGAGAAGAAAAAGCCTTGTGCCACACTCTCAACCTCATTCAGACACATTTTCATCATCTGATTATCAACTGTGATTCAGAAGATTTTGATCACCCCATGCGATCAAAATCTACACTTCGTTCCCATTTCGTCAAAGTGACGCGTGCTGCATCAAATTGTGAACATTCGGGGGGTTGGGGCTATTTTTAAACCACCGTTTCCACTTTTCATCTCAAAGCAGTGAAACAAAAGCACTTCAATGGAAAGGCTGGAGGGAGAGAGAGAGAGAGAGAGAGAGAGAGAGAGAGAGAGAGAGCATCGTCGCTCGCAGGCAGACGCAACCTGCAAACTGGCAGCATAATAAGCCTCAGAGTGTGATTTGTAGAGTTCTGAAGAAAAACCAGCAGTGCTTTAAACTTGGTTTTGCTTAGGCCCCAGAATGTGTCTGTAGTCTTACATCATCACAGTGCACTGTTCAGACTAGGTCATGGGATTACAGACTGGTTTGATCACACCTGATGCTTGATTCAGATGTGTGTGTGTGCGTATGCTAGTTGTGATACAAACAAGCACAGTTTCACCCGGTCACAATAAGGACACAATGTACTGTATAGGCTACACTCCATATACTGACAGCTGAAGGTTGTGTACTGTGGTTGAACCTGAGAGATGTAGTCCTGTGTGTGTGTGTGTGTGTGTGTGTGTGTGTGTGTGTGTGTGTGTGTGTGTGTGTGTGTGTGTGTGTGTGTGTGTGTGTGTGTGTGTGTGTGTGTGTGTCAGAGAAACTTTATGAGACAGAGAGAGAGAGAGAGATGGATCTGAATTGACTTGGCACATTTCTACACCCCTTCAACCAAAATTGTTGCCAAATCCTCCCACGCTTGTCCTTCCTATCTTTCAAATCCGTGTGTGTGTGTGTGTGTGTGTGTGTGTGTGTGTGTGTGTGTGTGTGTGTGTGTGTGTGTGTGTGTGTGTGTGTGTTGCATTCGGTGGGTGGACAACAGAGATTCCTCTTCACAAAGCATTTTCACAAAGCATTGAGAGAGCAAAGCTGGTTGACGGTGGAAGTGGATGGCAGAGAGAGAAAGAGAAAGAGAACTAGAAAAAGTGCTCCTCGGAGCACAGGTCTCCGCCAGGTCAGGTAGGTTATTGTGGGGCAGCAATGTTCGGAATTAGCCAATCAGGATGGAATATGAAAAATTGGACGGAACCGTCTTGATCACTTGACTATAGAGACAATGTGTACCGATTTGCATGATGTTTGAATTTGTAGGAGTAATATAAAAAAGAAAAGTGTTGCAAAATCGGCCTCCTGGTGGCGCTATAATAGGGCAATGTTAAAAGGGTGGCATTTGTTCTTCAATGTAGTGCGAATGTGCGTGCAAAGTGTCACCGCAATCGGACGCTGCATTCATGATTTGTGGCATTTTGTTCAAAACGGGCCATTTTAAAAGATCCATCGTGATCACATGACTATAGAGATCATTGGATAAATTCCAAAATAGATTGGATAAATTCTGAAGGCTTAATATCAAAAAACGTGTTTTACATAAGTCGGCCTCCTGGTGGTGCTATGAAAGGCAAATGTGAAAAATGCAGGGCAGTTGTTTTTCCTTGGCCTCTAGGGAGTGTGCCTGCAAAGTTTCATGCAGATCGGTGCAGTTATAGTTAAAAACACAAATCGGCCATTTATAGCACCACCATGAGGCTGATGCCGCTGATTTGAACATTTTCAAGTGGCATTTCTTCCTCGGCCTAGTGGGAATGTGCGTGTGAAATCTCACGGAAATCGCAAGCTGCGTTCGTGATTTGAGGCATTTTGTTGAAAACGGAGCAATCCTGCAAACTTTGGAAGCCAACCTTAGCCAATCAGGATGAAATATGGAAAATTGGACAGATCAGTGTTGATCACATGACTATAGAGATACTGTGTACTGATTTGCGTGATGTTTGGATAAAATATGTTGGAGTACTGTCAAGAAATGTGTTTTGCAAAAAGCGGCCTCCTGGTGGCCCTATAAAAGGCTCATTTGAAAAATTTGGGGCAGAGGTTCTGCTCTGGCATCCAGGGAGTATGTGTGTACAGTTTCGCTGCGATCAAGCCAACGGTGCCAGAGATTAGCTGTACACAAAATGACAGAATGACGGACAAAGGGACACACACACGGACGGACGGACAGGGGGTAAACCATTAGCCTGATTATCAGTCTGAAGCTGCGTGGAGCTTCAGTCTGAAATTGGCTGCAATGTCCGCCATTACTAGGGGGAGGGGATTCAAATTTCCCTAAACCAATCACAAGAGATCCACGGATCCGCCTACATCTGACGTCATCGCACAGCTTGTTTTAGCAGATATTCGCTGATTGGCTTGTCGTTAGACCACCCCCACCTCCGACTCTGATTTGACAGGTTTTTCTTCGACCGTGAAAAGCCATAGGCTCACATTATGACACCAGACCAAGAGGAGCTCACTCAGAGAGTGGGTGGGGTCTATGGTCTGGAACCAGGCTAGTAAAACATACTCTCTCGCCATGCCTTTCGGCCTGGCGGAGACAAAAAGAGAAAAGAGTGTGTGTGTGTGTGTGTGTGTGTGTGTGTGTGTGTGTGTGTGTGTGTGTGTGTGTGTGTGTGTGTGCGCGCGTGCGCGTGTGTGTGTGTGTGTGCGCTTGTTGACAGAACCCTGACAGCCTGCCACTCCCTCCTCTCTCATTTGCTCATGTTTCTCTCTCTCTCCCTCTGTCTCTCTGGTGGTGGTGTGCCATGCTCCGTTGCTGGCTAATTACCCACGTTTCACTGGGAGGAAACGAAGGGAGATCCCCGAACGGAAGTGACAGCTGTCTGCGGTGCTCCTCTAAGTGTTCTAAGGACAATCTCCCCATCTCCTCTCCATACCTTTCCTCCACTCAGCACACTATACCAGAGATGGCATTTCTCACCAAAAAGTGATGTCACAGTTGCTGCCTCCCTCCCCCCTAAATTAAACCCAATCCCAACCCAAGAGAGCGAAGAGGAAAAACAAAAGGGAGAGGGGGGAGTGTTCTCACTTTCAACACTTTCTGCCAAGTATTGATTCCACTGGTTCTTCCATACCTCATTCCTTTCTTCCTATAGTCCTGATCCAACACACACACACACACACACACACACACACGAACACACACACGAACACACACACACACACACACACACACACACACACACACACACACACACACACACACACACACACACACACACACACACACACACACACACACACACACACACACACACACACACACACACACACACACACACACACACACACACGATGAAAAGGCGGTCATCCCTCATCCATAAGGTTTACTGAAACCCTCTGCATCAACTTTCCCCTGTACTGCTCCAGTAAAACAACTGGTGTTCATAAAGAGTACTCATACCTGGGAAGCACAGTCCATAGACTTTTCTTTTTCCCTAAAAATATTAATTATGCCAATTAAATGATAACGATTTTGGCACCGAAACATGGCAACCGTGAAACGACTTGTGGAATTCATTTTTTGCAACGTGTGGGAAGTAGACAAAGAGCAGGGCCCATTATAAGCTTTTTCCTCTCTCTGTGTACTGTACTGTATATCAATATGAGCTGAGATATAGCCGTGGCAGCTTTTAGCAGAGTATCTGCAAGATGGGGGTTGCCAGGTGCTTAATGCAAAAAAAGAAAGTTAATTTATCCATTTGTAACTCTGAGAATGTAACATTTGTACACTCTTTATAATATGAAATGGATAGGGAGAGAGAGGGGGTGAGAGATCTAGCCAAGGGTCTAAGTGACTACTCGATGAAGCCGGCAGAGAGAGCGCATGTGGCAAATTAGAAGTAATTATGTGAAGCGAGCCAACTGCTTGGCGTTCCAGCGCAGCTGAGCGCACGGCGCTGGCTAATCTCTCCATCAGAGAAAAGCACTTAAACAGCGATAGCAGGCGTGCAGTCCTCATTGGAACCACGGCATCTAGGACAAGCAGAGCCGTGTTTCCAAGATTCTGGGCAGGGGAGATAGTAGGAAATGTAAATAGATACAAGCCTGGGGGGAAATCTGTGGAAGAGCAAACCACATAACGATCTGTCAACTTAATAGTGAGTGGGAGACGGAGTGAGGGAGAGAGAGAGAGATGGAGAGAAATGCTTCCTTCTTCTATTCATTAACCGTCGCAGAGAAAGGATTTAGGGGTGTTCGGCGTAAGTCATTTACCGGCCAATTTGAGGAGATAGGGTCATAAAAAAGAATGTAATATGTACACTGGGTGCCTTTCTTTTTTTTGCTGCGTACGGGGAGGGAATGCAGTCCAAGTCTGATAAATCCAATTGGCTTCAATTTCAGTGCTCCATTATATTTCCTCGGAGGCTGAATACGCCGTTTCCTGATGAATGGAGACCAGTAAGGGCTTAATGGTGTGCACTGCACATTCATATAGACACACATATGGCCAGGAAATTTCTGCTCTCACATGCTCTCTCTGCCGTGAGATAGATTCTTAGAATACATGCATGCACTCACACACACGCACCCAGATACACTTGAAGCGCACACACGCACACGCTAATTTAAATGTAATGCACATTTCTAATGACGTTCCCAATGGAGAGAAAATGTGCCGACTTAATGCCGTGTTAAGCCAATTAGCAGGGTAAATAATGGCGTAGGCAGCAGAAACAGCCCCAGCGCGCTGATCTCCCCTGGCTCCTCTTATCAGAGCAGCCTTTCTTCACCGGCTGAGACATCAGGTCAGAGAGCAGCTCGATTGTCGCCTCTCCACGGCAGTTGTGAACGCAGGCACTCAATAAGAGCCACCGGGTTTGCGGTCAGCCAGTGGCATGCAATCACTGAAGAATCGGTCTGGACCTAATGTTTCTGGTCTCAGGTGGTGGCCATGACCAAAAGAGTATGACGCTGACAACGGGATGAGTTACTGTAGGGTTGCATCCTATCCATCCAACCCTAGCATGCACGCAGTTTTAGTCTCAGACGGATCGATCTGCTCTCCGAGCTCCTGTTGTCACGTCTGACTAGCGTGAAAATCAATAGCCCTATCTTTGTCTGTCCGAATTGACTGACTGACTGGAAGGCACTGTGTGCGTTGGGAGGCATGTGTGCACGTGAGGGCGTGTGTGTGTCTGTGCGCACAGGCACGTGTGCACTTATGTTTGTGATGCCTGACCTAAAGCTTGTTATCACTGTGGGCGCAGTGAGCTGGAGCAGGGAGAGAGATGCTGTCAAGCCCGGAGGCTCCTGTAGAAGCCCGTCAGGGAGAAAGGGATAGCTTATCTGTGTGTGGCCAAATGTGACCGTGCATACAGGCTGGAGCTCTCAGGAGGGAGCTCCCCAGCGCTGGCAGAATGGTCGCTGTTTGCACGTACTGTAGAGTCAGAGCCCGGAGAAGGAACTGATCTCTGGTTTTACTGTAACATCCAGAGTGCCCATTTAACTCTGAGATTGTAAAAACATTTTTTTTTCTTCATTGTTTTGGGCCCCCACTGTTCTTTGCATTACTCTGAGAGGTAATGTAATCAAATGGGCCCCTGAGTCCATTCGTTTACAACTCCCGGGGTCACAAATGGATAAATGAATACAGGAGTTTACTGTGTATAATACTGTATACTGTAAAAAAAAAAAAAACTAAAAACTAAGAACAAACAGTAGTCTAGAGGCCTCATGTGTTCATAATAGAAAACCCTAAATGATTCCCACGGTCATGATATAAAGTAACTCATAGAACATTGAACACTGTGGAAAAATCCAGCACTTTCTAAACAGTCTTCTCCATACAGTAGCTCTCCATGGTGCTGAAAGAATACAGTCGCTGTGCTGTTGTCGTTTCATGAAACTCAGTCAAATCCACTGAGAGCATAAAAAATATGCAGTGCATTTCTATGGTCGAATCACAACAAACAGCATAAGAATATGGTTCACACTCTGACTCAGAACAAAGACAATATATCCTTTGAAAACCAGAGAATATTTGTGTGTGCGACAACACTGTTGCTGTGTTTCTATTTAGAATTCAGCACCAGGGAAGCCTAATGGTTAGAGAAACATGTCCAGCAACCGAAAGTTAGCTGGTTCAATCCTGTGAATGTGTCTGAGCAAGACACTGAATCATCCTCAGTCACACTTGATAAGAGCATTTAGCTCATCGATTTAAACATGTAAGTGAATATAAAGCCAGCGAGGAATGTGTCAAACCACTACTTTACCCCTGCAGCTCCTTGAGAGAGACGGAGATCTTGAGGTTGTGTCCCAGCACGTAGAGAGTGGTGAGGATGTCAGCCCATTGGACCATCTCTCCCAGGGGTCCTCCCTTCAGCACCTTGGGACTGAACACATCGCCAGACTCCTCCGTCAGAAAACCCACATGGACCAGTATCTGAATGGTTCGGGGGAGAAGGTAAAGACGGCATATCAGCATCGAATAAAAGGAAAAAGTAGCCTTGGGAACTAACGGATCCGGAGCCATGTGGCTCATACTGTAGTTCAGGAGCCTTTCCCCTGTTTCCTTAGCGTGAGGCAGCCTGATGTACAAGTATATCCCCTAGACCAGGGGTATTCAACAGGGAATCCGGGACCCCTAAGGGGTCCTCAGAGTTACTACAGGGCGCCGCCAAATCTTTGTGTCATATGATATTTTTTTTACATGAACAACTTGAACACATCCCTTTTCTGAGGAGAACTTTAGCCAAAAATAGCAGATCTACTAGCTCACAACGCCTGTGAGCTGGTAGATCGGTTATTTTTGGCAAAGAGGTATAGAGGGAAAAAAAGCAGACCAAGTAAAAAAATTATAATCAATCTGCAACACAATTTTATACAATATAGAGGGGGTCCCTGCTTCATCTCTCCCTCTCGGCTAGGGGGTCCTTGGCCTGAAAAACGTTGAAGACCCCTGCCCGAGACACTAAGCTAGTATGTCGGAGGGACTTAACCTCAATCCAAGCCTAGACGCTCAGTACCCAGCAGGGAGGCGTTGGGTACAATTATTTTGTCTTTGGTATGACTCAACCGCGACCTCCCAGTCTCAGGGCGGACACTCTAACCACAAGGCCACTGAGCTGGCATAGAATAGAAGAGAGTCACATAAGGGAGGAGGAGGCAAGTGTAAGTATGATAGAATATGGTATAGCAAGGTTTGGCTAGTTGTGTGTGCAAAAATGAGCAAATACGAAAATGCGAAATACTCGCTGACAAATATTTCCCATTCATATAGTTGACGCCTCATTCATACAAGTTGATTGCATTGATTCACGGTGCGGAAGCTCTGACAAATGTACCTTCTTCCAAATATAAATTACATTACATCACTGCGTAATATTCACATGTGTGTGAATGTAGTCATGACAGTAATAAAATCTACGGGTGAATTAATGCACAGGGTAAAAAAAGTGTTTAAGGACCTTTACGATGAGTGTTGACTAGCTAGTGTAGTATTGTAGAGCACTTCTAGAGAACTCCTGCCTTAGAATTGGTGGTTTTAATGAGAACAAGTCATTATTATCAGTCAATGCTTTGATTTCCCTGGGTAAATAAATGTCTATTTGTGAAGGTAACATTCAATCGTCCACATAGGTCCACACTTAGCTCCATTAGAGTGAGATGTTCTGCAAGGATCAGTGATTTTTCAGCAATTAATGAGGAGTCACTGGTGAAGGTGAGACACCAAAGGAACGCACAAAGATATTTTCTTCCTCAAGCAACTCCTGGCATATACAATCAACTGTGCACAGAGTGGAGAAAAGAAATTGACCTGCTGACGGCTAATTGGTATGCATAATAGTACAGGGTGGATTTAATTGCTGATGGGAGAGGATGGAATTTCCAGGCGGTTAAATGTTTAATGACATTAGATTGAGCCTCTGCAGAATACAGCCTTTCACTTTTCCTCTATCTCTTTTGACAAAAAAAAATAATCTTCTGACACACTCCCCACCATAATACAGTATACATACTCTTACAGCAGCACAATGATATTCACTATATAGCTAAATAACAGACAAGTCTGCAGTTCTATTGCATATCGACTGTGATATCAGTTTTATTGGCTGTCGCGATCCATTGCTGGATAACGTTGCAATGTGATCCAGCAAAGGTTAAGACCTAACTAATCTAAACTATTTTTTTAAGCACAGCAATGCATTGTTTCACTGTGTTGCTATGCAAGCTTTCTGCTCCGGCAACCGGATGAGGCTCATTGACACACAGACATAGGAAAATGTGTGTGTGTAGGTGTGTGTGTGTGTGTGTGTGTGTGTGTGTGTGTGTGTGTGTGTGTGTGTGTGTGTGTGTGTGTGTGTGTGTGTGTGTGTGTGTGTGTGTGTAGGAGAGTCTCAGCCCAGAGCTACTTTGAGATAGCTCTGATATCTGATATGGCAGTCAGTCTGGTACAGCATTACCTGCCATAAAATCAACACAGGGAAATTGTAATATTTATTAAAAAAAAGATTTGTACCGTGCCTTCCATACATATAATGTAGCTCAGAGTGTTTTACAAGCAGTGCTTTACAAGCAAGTGTTTTATTGTTGAACCACAATAATTACAGTGCTGGCACGGTGAAAGCCATGAGTGGCATTGCTCTGCAACTAGCATCTCAGGGGACACATAACACTATAATTACACACCTCCTCTCAACTTCAGCAATGACACTTCAACAGGCTCCAGCCTGAAGGCTGATTCATACACACTGACTGTACGCATGACTGCATCGCTCAACAAAAAAAAATACGATATTTTCAACTGAATTAAGCTGAACACGCTGGTGAGGAAGGCTCGGTGGTGGAGGGGAGGATGAGGAGGAAAAAGGAAGCTATCCTGATGAACCAGCTCCTTTCTTCTCTATGAGGAGCACCTTCAGAACACCCGAAAAAAATGACGCTTCATCGGCGTTTCAATGTTGTAGTGCTCCTTTAGCAGCCTAAATTTCGCCTTTTTTTTCTTCTCTTCTTCACGCCGTTTGGTGCCCCCCCCACCCCAAGGTTGGTGCCCTGTGCTTCAGCACCTCAAGCCCGTTGGATAAGCCACCACTGGTTAACATCTAATAATAATAAACTTTATTTGTATAGCACCTTTCATGACATGAAATGCAGCTCAAAGTGCTTTACAGAGCAATAATACAATTACATCTAATTTAAAAATAAAGCAAAAAAGAAAAGCAAAAGCATAAAAAAAAAAAACAACAACATTAAAATAGTAGCAAAAGGCAGTGAATCAGGCAATACAGTGAGGACATGGATAACAACACAGAGATTTAAAAATCAACCAAAAAATCTACTAAAAGCAAGAGTGAAGAAGTAGGTCTTGAGCTGTGCTTTAAAGCTATCCACAGAGACTCACATTAGGGGTGATGTGTCGCACCTGTTGTGATGATGTGGGGGTGGCACACAGTAGGGGTGACAGACAACATCATTATATATAATGGGTACAT
The DNA here is from genome assembly GCF_963454915.1 of Gymnoscopelus microlampas. NCBI lineage: Eukaryota > Metazoa > Chordata > Actinopteri > Myctophiformes > Myctophidae > Gymnoscopelus > Gymnoscopelus microlampas. The sequence goes on from NC_139948.1 coordinate 15,937,308, forward strand.
CATTATTTATAATTTTCACATGACCTGAAGAAGATCCAAAATGGATCATAACGTTGTCAGCTAATAAAGAAGTACCTTTTACCTGCTTTGGTGCATCGCTCAACCTTTTTGAACATGTATAAATAAACCACTTTAAATCTGGCGTCCCTGTTTTTGGCATATCATTTTATCGAGACACATAGAGAAGAGCCACGAGAGCCCAAACTGGAGAGAGAGAGAGAAAGACAGACAGAGAAAGAGAGAGAAAGACAGCTTAGAAGGTGGGACAGACTGCTGTCTAGTTCTGTCCAGTCTTCCATGAAACATCTGCTTACGCTGAGCCTACGTGTCTACAGTTTATAATTCTTTCATTCCTATTCCTCTCCGCCTGGACAAACAGTCCAGGCGGAGGACTGTTTGTCCGAGGACAAACAGTCCTCTCTGTCTGTCTGTCTGTCTGTCTGTGTGTGTGTGTGTGTGTGTGTGTGTGTCTCTCTCTCTCTCTCTCTCTCTCTCAGGCTGGAGCTGAGTCTACAAGGGTTTAGTTAATGGACAGTAACCATTACTGTCAAGCACACCATTACACTGAACACAGTTCTGCTCTCCATTGGGAACGTGAACAAGGAGCTTGGCATTTGGGAAGATGTTCTCTCTAGTGACAGAGAGCTGGCTTTGATTTAACGGCGATGCTGCGTCGCTCGTCCGGTAAAGATGGACCGATGAGATCAACGCTGATTCATGTGCATTTAAAAAAAGACATCTCCTGGATGGAGACCAGGGCTCTGTTGGCCCAATTCCAAAAAAGACAACGTAATACAAAATGGACAACTGTAACTCACGGTGTCTCATTTTCATACAAGCCTTTGAAGTGGTGAGACACTTTTCAAATGGAGAGGGGATCTGAGGAGAAGTGTCTGGCCACAAATTGAATTCTCTGGGTGGTAAGGAAGAAGACTGCAATAAATCTAGGCTTCCAAAGTCTGAGCTCTGAGGCTACTGACTGTCAAAGGGAATCCATGAAAGCGCCATACCATTTCAAGATAAAGATACATACAGACATGAGCACATGCCTTCCAGTGTATGGATGCGGACGGGCACACACACACACACACACACACACACACACACACACACACACACACACACACACACACACACACACACACACACACACACACACACACACACACACACACACACACACACACGCGAAAATTTATGACAAAGGCTCTGAACCTAAATAAAGTGCAGGCCAGTTGAAGGAATGTAGAACCACTGCAGAGGCCAGTTCTAGCATACATTACTCACCAAAATGTCTGTGTAAATGTCAACAGCTAAAGTGCACTAATGTCAATCGATCCCAGAATGTTCTGATGATAATACCCAGTCTCTTTCATTATCTACACTATTGGAGGGTTTCAAGGAAAACTTACATTTTCAACCTAAATTCAATTGTTCTGATGTAAAGATCAAATATGGTGTGACAAAAAATACCCTACAGTGTATGTCTTCTGTGTAATTCTCTGCGAACGACTCGAAATTATGAGAAACTACGTGTTTGATATCAAAGTTTCCCTTCATCTCTGAGACTCTACAATTGTAACCAAATTAACACTTGGGATTTTACTGTGTGCTTGTCGTTGTCATTCAGTCTTGAAACTGCAGCTGAAAAACCTGCACAGTGGAGCGAGCGAGATATGTGGCAGCAGTTCTGTGTACAAGCATGGCATGTGGGCATGAAAACACGACGTTAATACCTTCCTTCCTGCATGCATGCCTGGATTTTGTCTGCAAAAGCTGTGCCTGCTTGAGGAAGGCTTTTATCATTTCACTGTTGAGTAAAAAAAAGCAAAAGCAAAAAATATATACTGTATAAACTAAATCAAATTTGAATGTTGGAAGTGTTTCCTGGGGCTGGAGGAGACAGTATTTCACATTTTACGAGTCTGTTGGATCAGCAAAAAACACTTTTATTCCTGTACTCCTGGTACTGTCGCTTTTCTATTTATTTCAATTCAGCTTTACGACTTTGACTGTGTGTCAAAATAATTCACACACACACACGCACACGCACACACACACGCATACGCACACGCACACACACACACGCACACACACACGTTTGTGTGTGTATAAATGCACTTACATGTGAGCTGCCTTGCTCTGCCACTGCTCATGACACTCATTTCTTGTCTCTGGCCAATTTGAATCCCTTTTCAGCACACAGACATACTACACACTACACAGTAAAGTCCTTAATGTATCCACTGTAATTCAGAGAGTATACACACGTTATTTCATTTTGTTATTTTGATGAATAAAACAATATTTTAACCAATGTGTATGGTACCTATAGTACAACTACAGTGGCTGGAGGTAGTCTCCCTACTCTTCCACCCTGGTGTTTATATGACACCTACAGGTTATACGTGCACTAGCTCTCCTATAGGCAAGCAGCAATTATGTGTTAGCTCAGTGGTAGAACCTTTGTCCCCCACACAGGGGCATAGAGTTATAATATATCTAGAGGGCGGATTGCCCGCCCCCAGCTATTCATTTCTATGAAAGTTGCTCAGTGGCGTTTGAAGCACCCTGAAGTCTGCCGGAAGTGTAAAATTGGGTTTTTAGAAAAAAATATTGTTGCTATATTAGTGGTGCTCATACTTTTTCATGTCAAGGACTCCCAAAATGATATGTACTAGACCATACCCGTGGGGGGATATGCACACATGATTTGGCGACCCGGGAGCCAGCGAACACAAAAACGCTAATAAACTGCTGACATTTGGGGAAAGCGAAAAACGAGCTTCGCTGTTCCGTGCACATGGTAATGGTGAATGGCTGTGTGCAAATTCAAATCAATTGCTCCAGCCACTGAAGAGATCCGAGCAGAAGAGATTTTGGCCTTACCACCCGCACAGAGCTTTGTCGAATTATAGGAGGATTTGGCCACGGACCCCCATCTCAAAATATTTTACAAATGTTCGCTTAAAAAATATATATATTCAAAGTTTTTTTTTTTTTTACGATTTTTCTAAAATAGCAGATCTACAAGCTCGGTGCTGTGCTATGAGCTTGTCTGCTATTTTTGAATAGCTAAAGAATGCGTTTCCGGTCTTAATGAGTTAACACTGAGCATGTGTGTTCAAACGTATTGTGAGAATGTACTGCACTGACCCTTCTCTGCTCTCTGTGTTGGCTGCGTAGCTTGTCATCCAGCCGCCGGGCTGCTGAGGCCCACTGCGCCGCCATCCTCCGCATTCGTCTCTTCATGAAGCTCAGGGACTCCTTCCCAGTCCCCACCTGCTCCAGCAGAGCGCCGATGTCTGAGCGCAGGGCAGCCTTCAAGAAGCAAACAGCAGGCGGAACAAAAATCAATGGCACGGTTGCAAAACTCACCTGTCAGAGCCAAGAATTTAGAAGACCTATGATGGCGCCCAAGAGGCGGTAGTTGATGGTCACTCTTTTTGTGAGACGACCTTTGTCTCTCTCTCCCTCTCTCTCTCTGTTCTTTTCTTCAAGTGGATTTGTAGCGTAATAGTCACTCTCCCTGGGAAGACCCAGACACAGTCTGGGGCTTTCACTGGACCCAAAACGGCAAACAAATTCCTCTAATAGTACAGTAGCACAGTAGAATAACCAACCACAAATCTGAAATTAATAGTGTTTCACAGAGTACGTTTAAAGTGGCCTTAATGTTAGACAGTAGCATGTTAATATTATGAGTTATACGAGAGGACTACAATGGAAATAAGCCATGGGCTTCATTGAGTTTCCATCCTCTGTGATTTTTAAAAGTATGTAATGATGGCAGAGCAGTGTTACACATATTTTTAATCATCATGAATGAACAATATATTCAACCATTCACTGGCGAGGATACAACAAGGCCTCTCTCTCATACAAATCAAGACATTTTAAGCCCCATTATCAGTGCCACAGTTTTGAGCTGAATTTTGATGGCTGGGATTGCATGCAGCACAGCTCTCTGTGTCATACGGTGTTATTTGCTCGGGCCCCGAGGCCAGGATGCCTGAGGTCGGTCGTCCTCATAAAATGCCTCGCTCTCATTCCACCTCTACTGCTCTCTCAGGTCTATAATCGCTGAATGACGGTGCAATACTGTACAAGCACACAAGTGCTAATCAATTGTGTAAGTGCTTTGGGGAGCACAGAGGACTTATAAATGGCACGCAGAGACGTCGCATGCACACATATAAGCGCACGCACGCACACACACACACACACACACACACACACACACACACACACACACACACACACACACACACACCCACATACAGTAGCTAACATCTATCTTGCTTGCTCTCTCCACTCTCTCTCTTTCTCATATCTATATTTGGCGCCTGCACATTCTCCATCATAAACACACAAATCCTGACACTCTCTCCCACAGACAGAATCAATATGCAGAACTGTACTTTCCCCCATGCAGGTGAATCATTGTTCTTGTAGGTGCCACAGTAAAAAACAGTCTCTCTCCCCCCCGAGGGAAAGCTGTAGGATTAGTGACAGTGAATATAGGCAGGTAATTAGAATACACGGCAGAACGGTGGAATGAATGCACACCGGGGCCGGTTGGTGTTGGGTTTACACTGCTCCAGGGAGTACGGCAACTGGGGGAGGGGGGTATACAGTGAAATAAACAGAGACAGCGACATTCGGAGACAATCGGAGGCAGAAGCCTGTGTGAGTGACACGTCCGGTGTTCTCCCGAGAGAGGGGGGCAGATAAACGAGTGGTAAATAATGGGAGCATGATGAAATAACAGCTATGGCTGCTTTGTGATTGGACAGGAACACCAAAGAAAGGTGCTGGAGTGGAGCTGAACGGATGCTCTGCTGGTGATGTTCAGACACAATGCATCACATACTAAACCAGCTGTGTCTGTGTGTGCTGTTTTTACTCAACTCTATGGGCAATTTTCTCTAGACACTCAAATCCTCTGTTGATTTAACTCTAAAAGTGTACAAATGTAACCAAATTCGGTTACATTTGTACACGTTCAGTGTGAAAAATAGATAAATGAACACTGAGGATTTTATTGTGAGCTTAGAGTGAAATACACTGGAATGGATGTGGTTACCTGTCTCTTGGGTGGAGGTTTGTAGGTGGGCGCGGCGGTCTGGTTCCTCCAGGCCAGGGGGGGGCAGAACCACTCCACCTCGCTCAGGTATATGAGGAAAGAGCAGTCCGAGCCGTCCACGCCGTAGAAGGCGTAACAAGGGTCCGAGGTCCAGCGCGCACGCATCCACTGGAAGGCCAGGTGTCCATGCCAACAAATTAATAGTTTCAGTTTAGTCTCCCTCAGCGTGCTGCGTACATCACAATTAGGGAAGAAATAAATGTGACCTAAACTGTCGCAGTCGACTGAAGTTAATATCAAGACAATAAAACGTTTCATTGGTGAGAGGTTTATGTGTTCATCCCTTATGACCTCTTGTTAATGTGGTCAAAGTGGTCCATAAAAACTAACGTTGCGGCCAGGTGAGTTACCAATATCTTTTTACTACTACAAGGCTGTGCCGCGTTTGCCGTGAAGGTCATGGGTATAGATATTATACACCTAGATACTGCATTGGCTGCTGCTGCTCATTGGAGCGATGAGTCAACGCGGCCGCCATCTAGGTCGGACTCAGGGTAAGCCACGGCTCCTATTGCATGTCCGTCTGTTGAAGTAGGAGGGCTTTCCGCAATTGAAATCATAACTTACTGAATTTCCAACCGATTTTCAAGCGGTTTGGTTTGTTACAACGGCCAGACATGTAGTCATGCTGTGATACAGGATTGGTTACATAAAATAAAAAAAGTTATCTCATACCAAAACACTTTATCTTATTTAGTAACAGTAATGCTCATATAGCAATAGCTCATATAGCATATAGCAACCAATATGGCAGGGGTATATCAGGGGTAAGAGTGCCAAAGGACAGGACAGTTTTAAGTCTCTACGTCAGGTCGTTTGGAAATGATTATGATGTGTAGACTTACGTCCACCTTGCTGGGGCAGTCTGGGTACCGGGGGTCTTTAGGAATATCACACTGTCCTGATGCTCCATCCCTAACTGACAGAGAGAAAGACAACATTATAAGTCAAAGTCTCACCCGATTCCACACTGTACTGTACTGTACGTTGAAGAATCCACTCATTATAACAAACAGTAGTTTTGGGATCCTAAAATACAGTACTTTGTCCTTAAGTGCTGTGAGAGATGTGAGATACAGTACCACAGATCTTTGACAGGCCTTTTCTCAGCTTCTTTATTTGAGGTTTAATAACTTTAAAATAAGTTCTTCAACTATTTTCAGATTCCAATGTATCACATCATGTGAAAACTTTACAATCTGCACTTTCATAATCAGTAAAATACTGAAAAATGAAAGTGCCCTTCTCTTGTCACATTTGCTTAGAGTAATGAGCTACAGAATCAGAAGTAATGTGCTACTGGCAAATAGAAATAGATAATGAATCATTTTAATGCAGTTAATGCTAAGGATTGCTTTGCTACCAGGTTACTGTACCTACCCTGCAAATACCTCGGCCTGTGTGAATGTACGGTATAAACCAGTCATCATTGTGCACCAATATTAGGATAAGACATTATTCACCTCAGTTCATTAAGGTTGACCGGGGTCCCCCAGGGATGTGTATTTGTTTTTCCCTCTACACTAGATCTGTTAGCTGAACTAAGCCGATCAACTGTACAAGCTCACAACGTTGTGAGCTTGTAGATAGCCAAATGTTTGCCCCACAATAGGGACGCTAGGGTTCATGTGGTTAAATGGAGGGTAGTCTTGGATGGATTTTCGATCATATTTAGTACGCATGGATTAAAGCCAAATAAAATCTCACGACTGGAAAAATGTCAATAGGCCAAGTCACATTATGCAATTTGTTTAACATGTGAAAGGAGCCCCCCACACACACATTAGCGCTGGTTCTTAACCCTTTAAGACCGGGAACGCATCTTTGTCATTTTAAGATTGCATTGGCTTTATAAAAATAGCAGATATACAAGCTCATCATATGAGCTTGTAGATCTGTTATTTTTTGGAAAAATCATGAAAATGTGTGCACATTTTGAATATATATATACTTTTTTAACGCGATTTTTTTTTTAACATAATTGCTATATTATCAATGGTTTTCAAACTTTTTCATGTCAAGGACCCCCAAAATAATGTCTGCTTTTATATGAAATATCTGTAACCATTAAGGTTTTATGGAAGATGCTTCTGAACATATTGCTAGTTTGACAACTTCAAATGCTCTAATCTTAAAACAATAACAAATAGCCTATAAGCTCCCTTGTAGATATACTATTTTCGCTGCGTAACATGCTTCCATAGAAGACGTGCTGGCTTCTATGGAATCCAAATGACTTAAATCAGTCGTGGAGACTGAGAACTTTAATCCATGAGTACCTGATGTACAGGACAGTACAGACAACATGTAATTGGGGGGGGGGGTAATATTGTGGTAGTGGGCACAGCCACTCAATCTCTCTTTGTGACCACAGACTTCATTTCAGATTTCAAGTGATTTAGAGGACTAATTAAAAACAAATGGCAGGCAACCACTCTCAGATTACATTTTCCGTTGTCGTTTTACTTTCTGTGTAAATAAATAAGAAACTGTCTGAATCATCCTTCCAGCATGTAGGGGGGGGGGTGAAGTATCGTATTATATTATCATATTACTGATACACAAGATAACGCAATAAGGAAACCTCAGACATTTAACCGTATCGTGATATTTTGGCAAGATTAATGTCCAGTACATCACAATATTACATGTTGTAGGTCACCGGATTGATCTGGTTAATACTGGAACAACCTGGCCTGAACCGCCCGCAGGACGTCTCTCTGTTACTCAGAACTACAGCAGCATTCGGCCGTTCAGGCTGTGGGGGGTTCATTAGGCATGTTCTGGGGCCAGTTAACAAGCTCATCTAAAAGCCCGGCCGGGCCTGCTGAATGGCTGCGACCCAGCAAGGGCGCCGGATACACAATGCCATGTTGGCGTGATTAATGAAATAATCATTCGATTTTTCCCTCTATACCTCGCTTCCTTCTCTGCCCTGCTGCTTTCTCTCAATACCTCTCCCACCCTCTTCCTCATTCCTTCTTTTATCTTTCTACCCCCTACATCTCCTTTTTCTCTCCATTTCGCCTTTCCTTCGTCCATTCTCCTCACTATCCGGCGCTAGGCGGGCGGCGGCCTAATTAAAAGGAGCGGCTGCTGTTCCTTCCACCAACATGGTGCTGCCAAGGCTCGCTGAGCACAATTACAGGCGACGAATTAGCCGCCATTCTGTTTGATTACCATAATAACGACATCGCTCGCGCTAAAGGGCGCCAAAGCTTGGCATTATCAAAACTTAGCCCCAGGATTAGTCACGCTGGTAGCAAACACAGGGAATCTCTTTGCAACAAAGTTGCTTTTTTTTAATGATTTCAGGGGGATTACTTTGTTGGTGAAAGCGCCTGTGTCTCTCTTGACAAGACGTCATGTTCTAAATGTGTCACTGCTTTTAAAACGCAGTGTCGCTCAGTAACGCATTGAATATGTCATCTCTGTCTGGTGCATACAGGATGGACGAAATGGATTGTACTTGATGAATGCCATTTCATACAAGTGCCCAATGAAGAAATTGAGAGCAAAGGCTAATAGAGAAAAGCGGACAGCCTCAGATCCCATTAACAAGACAGTAATTCATAAGCAGGCATTTAACATCACGCAGTGTAGCGTTTATGATAAGACAGCGAGCACTGTGGTGATGATGGTGGTGGGAGGAGTGTTGTAATTCCACCACATGACATGAAGGGAGGCTTGTTATGTGAATGGCTAATGTGGCAGAAAGAACGTCTGTCATGGTCCATATGATTAACCCATTAAGACTGGGAACGCATCGGTGTCATTTTAGTTTTCTTTGGCTATTCAAAAATAGCAGATTTACAAGCTCATAGCGCGGCACTGAGTGCCGCGCTACGAGCTTGTAGATCTGCTATTTTAGAAATATCGTGAACATCAACTCAAATCTTTGCTTCTGGGGGTCCCTGGAACAAAATATTTTGCGGCCAAATACATATCATTTTGGGGGTCCTTGACATGAAAACGTTTGAGAACCACTGATATAGCAACATAGGTTTTTTTCAAAAAACTGCTTAGAAGGCATTTTGTAGGGGTTAACCAACAAATGCCAAGGGCAAGCTTAACCTGCATGTTCAACGAATTCTGGAGTCAGACAAGACAGCCATGTATGTAGTAAGCACATATCGTCTGTGTCGGGTGGAAACCTTGTATGTCCAAAACAATTACTTTTCAGAAAATGGCGAACAGAACCTTTGTTCCAATGGATTGATTGATTGATTGAATACTTTATTAGTCAAAGATGTAAATAGCACGGAAGTACAGTAACACGAAAAAGTCCCGGGGACTTGTTTCCATTGTGGTCCTACAGTATATGTATTCAATTCATCAACAGACCATAACATATTAACATTAATACATGTCATTAAAAAATGTCAATGTCCAATGTAGTGATTATTTATAAGATCTTGTTAATACTTTTCATTGGTTCAATATTTATAAAACCCACAGACAAACGAAAGCTTTCACTTTAAAGTAAAAACAATTGCAGATCTACAACCTCTCAACATGTCACAATGTTACGCGTTGTGAGCTTGTAGATTGGCTATTTCTTTGTAGTATGACATAGTAGGGCACACATTTATGAAAACACATAAAAAGTTGAGAAATTAAGATACAAGGATCCTGCTCAACAGCAACGATATACTGTACAGTATGAAGGTGTGTGTGTGTGTGTGTGTGTGTGTGTGTGTGTGTGTGTGTGTGTGTGTGTGTGTGTGTGTGTGTGTGTGTGTGTGTGTGTGTGTGTGTGTGTGTGTGTGTGTGTGTGTGTGTGTGTGTGTGTGTGTGTGTGTGTGTGTGTGTGTATCTGTCTGTCTGTCTGTCTGTGTGCATGCGTGCATGAGTCTTGAGGCGGAAAATGAGTTTCTTTGACCAGTATCATTTCCACAATTATGTACCAAGAGAGACAGAAATAGTCCATAAAGCTGCTGTCACAGTTGGGCACAAGGTGTACTCCTTTGGAGGGACCGGTGATCAGGTGCACGGTGACACCTGGACGAGAAGAATGTCCTCTTGAGGTTCCCTTCGAGTACAACTGTACCACAGCGGTGCTTATAGATCATGTCATCTACATCTGGGGGGGGGGGGGGTATTATGAATATGATCACATGGTGTTGGAGTCCACGAGGGGGAACTCCAACGATCTTTATGCATTTGATGTTGACACCCACAGATGGTTCCAGCCAAAGGTTTCTGGTACTTTTCCCAAGTGGGGGTATCGTCACTCAGCCTGTGTCTTGGGGAAGGCCGTATATCTATGGAAAACAATCAGACTGTAATAACATCTACATGTTGGACGCCACAACAATGGTCTGGTCTCTAATCAACTCCAGATGATCTACTTCCTCATTTCACTATGCCACCATCATTGGAACAAAGATGTTGTTTGTATTTGGGGAAGAAAAGCACCAGCCACACCAGTACAACATCAGAGTGTTTGAGACAGAGAGCAACTGCTGGCTAGAGCACACCTTCGGCACAGCTTCTTGCAGAAAGACGCTGGTGTCATAATGATTCAGCCTTTACCTACAATGGAGAGCTGTACATACTTGGTTGGTCAGTTTCGGGCCGAGGCTTAAATCATCTGTGGAGATTCAACTCAGAGACCTTCTCCTGGAAGAAGGTTGTGCCCAAGGGGAAAGGCCGGTCTGGGTCGCATATCTGCTGCCGGGTGGTGGGAGATCAGGTCATCTTCTTTGGAGTATACGACACACCCGATAAAGTGCACATCTTAGACTTAGGATGTTGAAGATCTGTCTGTCTGTCTGTCTGTCTGTCTGTCTGTCTGTCTGTCGCAGCTAAATGGTTCTTTGTGTAGGTGTGTATTCAGGATGTATGCATGCACGCGCGCGAGTGTGTGCGTGCGTGTGTGTGTGTGTTTTCCTCAAACTCTACCTCTATTACTGGCCATGCTGCGCTGTAGAATCTGCTCCACCCTCATCGCCATATCAGACATGTTCTGTGCTATGGCCTGGATCCTCTCCACTAGACCCACAGGCTGCATCCTGATCTCTCACACACACACACACACACACACACACACACACACACACACACACACACACACACACACACACACACACACACACACACACACACACACACACACACACACACACACACGTTTGTCACTGCATTGATAATTCTAGCCCCCATTGACATTAAATCTGTGCAGTTTCAAACAGGTAGACTTCACAGAACGTTTTGGAATCAAGCCTCTAACAGAATGAGGGACTTTATTTATTCCAGCCCTGGACTTCCCTCCTACAGCATTTGACCTGTTTTTATTTTAGTTTTGTCGTGTTTTTCTTCCCGAACACAAGTACGTTCAAAGAAGTGGAGGACATGCTAATTGTGCGGAACTTGGTTGGAGCGTGAAATAGAAAAAGCTCTTAAACATTGTCAGACACACTTTATTTGTCGGGATAAAAAAATGTGTCTCAGCACACTGAAGCGAATCCCAGAGAGAAATGAGAAGCAAGTGCAATTAGGTTGTTAGCAAAAAAAATCATTCATTTGACTTCTGAAGGCCTGAAAGCAAAAGATAGACAGATGGGGGTCGGCAAGTAGCAGACTTGACATAGATTTCAACGGTAACAAAATCAACAGAACTTTACAGCTAAAGGTTATAAAAATGTAGCCTAAGAGCCCAAATGAAAAATGTTCACCTTGCTCTGTGGCCCAGGGGGATTGTATACAGTGAATTAGTCAGAATACCTAATGGTAAGGGATTTCTCAGTGGAGTACTAACCCCAAATCCTCTATACATTTCAGAAGCACTCAAAAGGCAGAATATCCCAAACTTCAAGTAAACAGAGGAGACAAAGTACTCACATTTCCACTTATTGTCTCCGCCAGGCCGAAAGGTATGAGAGAGTATGTTTTGCACCCTGTCTCTCCGTCCGTCCGTCCGTCCGTCCGTCCGTCCGTCCGTCCGTGTGTGTGTGTGTGTGTGTCCGTCCGTCCGTCCGTCCGTGTGTGTGTGTGTGTGTGTGTGTGTCCGTCTGTGAACAGCTAATCTCCGACACCGTTGGCTTGATCGCAGTGAAACTGTGCACACACACTCCCTGGATGCCAATTCAGAACCTTTACCCCAAATTTTTCACATAGGACTGTTATAGCGCCACCAGGAGGCCGCTTTTTCTAAAACATTTTTTTTGACAGTGCTCTTCTCTATAGTCATTAAACAAAACCAGTATTTCAGATTTTTCATATTCCATCCTGATTGGCTAAAAATGTCTTCCAAAGTTTGCAGAAGTGCTCCGTTTTGAACAACATGCCTCAAATCATGATCACAGCATGCAATTTCCCTGAAATTCTGCTCGCACATTCCCACTATGCATGAGGAAGAAATGCCACTTAAAATTTTTCAAATCAGCCTCATGGTGGCGTTATAACAGGCCGATTCGTGTTCTTACCTATAACTGCACCGATCGGTATAAAACTTTGTATGTACACTCCCTAGAGGCCAAGGAAAACCTTTGCCCTGCATTTTTCACATCTGCCTTTTATAGCGCCACCAAGAGGCTGACTTATGCAAAACATTTTTTTTTTATAATTACTCCTTCCCATTTTATCCAAATTTCACACAAATCGGTACACATGATCTCTATAGTCATGTGATCAAGAGGGTTCTGTTTGACTGCTCATATTCCATCCTGATTAGCTAAGATTAACATCTAAAGTTTGCAGTAGTGCTTGGAACAAAATGCCGCAACTCATGAACATGTCTGATTGCGGTGAAACTTTCCACGCACATTCACACTATGTTGAGGAACAAACCCACCACCAGCAGGTCAAATTTAGCAAAACACACAAAATGCCTCAAATCATGAATGCAGTGTCCGATTGCCGTGCACGGCCCTAGGATGAAATGGCACCCTTTTCACATTGGCCTATTATAGTGCCACCAGGAGGCCAAAATAACCTACAGTACCTGACCTGGCGGAGATCTGTGCTCCGAGGAGCACTTTTTCTAGTTATATTTGGCACCATCAATAGACGTAACGCTTACGCCGGTGGGTTCTCAACCTGTGGGCCGGAGCCCACTGATGGGGAGAATATCCGATTTGGCAAGCTCACAACGTGTCGCACTGTGACGCGTTGTGAGCTTGTCGATCTGCTATTTTCAGCAAAAGCTTTCCCCACAATAACATAAAATACACTAGCATAGAGCCCTGAGGGACTCCACTCAACCATATGGGTGGTTAAGTGGGAAGGTGAAGTGGTCAGATGGGTGGGCCGCGAACGCTTTCGTGATTTTCAAGTGTGCCCCTGATCTAGAAATGGTTGAGAACCGCTGGCTTGCGCATTTCATCAGGATTTACGCCTTTCAAAACGTGCACGTCAAAAGTAAACATGGAAATAGTTTTCATGTAATAAATGAAAACGCCCCATTTTTTTCACTCTACACAATATCTCGCCGAATGCGACCCGTTGTGAGCTTGTAGTTCGGCTATTTTTGGTGAATGTTTCCCCCCAGAATAGGGATGCAAGGGAAAGTGGTTAAAGTACTGGACTGGTCTGGGCAGCCGAGTCCAACTCAGACTTACACAAAATCGCCATGAGCATCATTGCACTTCCTGTCTCTTAGTTACTATGGATCATGCATTTTCATGTCTGAAGCTGACTTTTTCTTTCCCCATTGAGATCACCATTGAATGACAAGATGCAAGAGATCTATTCCTATGTAGGTCAAAACATTACGTTCCTTCCCTTTGTAGTAGGCTGACAAGTGAGAGAATCAGGTGAACTTAAGAAGAATCCAAGGCACTCCGTTCAGTTTTAAAAAGCCTTTATTTTGTCATGGCTTATTTGGCAAAGTTAAAAACGCAGGTGACCAGCGCGTTTCGGCTCAGGGGCCTTCATAAGGGTCCATTAGGTTTGAATAAACAATATGGACTGTAGGCTGCCTCTTTAGCATTGATTTTCAGTGTTTCTGTATTTTATTTTAATGATAAAGCCACAGAGTAATGTGACAGCTACCTTACTTGTGCTGCTAATACGAAGTGCAAACACATTCTTCTTAAATTCTGTGATTATAAGCAATGGAATGTTTGAATGAGCTAATGTTAGCATTAAAATTAAGCTCATTTGCATCTAAATCTACAAACAGAAACAGCCTGTCCAGAAAATATGAACATAAACAAATGGGTGTAGAGGCATGCTAGAATGCATAATCTGAGTGGTATTTTCAGCAAACAACTTCAAAGGCATGTTTTGGAGACCTCAGAGACCTAATTAACTTTTTGAAAAAGGAGTATTATATGTGACCTTCAACAGTTTTAAGGCCCCTATGTGTTTGAATATTTAGTCATGCCACCTACAGTAATTCATAATCCACCCTCCTTAGCTGTGGTACAGCAGTAGTTCTCAAAACGTTTTGTGCCAAGGACCCCCAAATTGATATATGTTTGGCCACGGACCCCCATCTGAAAATGTTTTGTGCCAGGGACCCCCAGAAGAGAAGATTTGCGTTAAAAAAAATCAAATGTATGCAAAATATTCCAATACTACTCAAGATTTGTAAAACATTTCTTTTGCCGAATTTAACTGGGGACCCCCTGGAACCCCCCCCCAAGGACCTCTGCGGGTCCCCGGACCCCACTCTGAGAACCACTGGGCTACAGTATTAGCCAACTATACGCATGTTGACAATGGGTGCTTGGCTAAAAGTCCTTAAAAAAAGGGAGAACCCGGCCCGCACACCAACTAGTCTACAACGTCTTTATTTGAAAAGGTTTGACAATGTTTAGATCCGGTGTGGATCATCTTCAGGTCAATTTGACTTTTTTTCTTTGTATGATAAATTGTGTCAAACATGTTTTTGATAAAGAAAAAGGCAATAAATGATGTGTCTGATCCAACAGTTCCCAGAATCCACTGCAAAGGCTTGGTTCTCAAGCAGTTCTTGAGGACTGCCGAGTTTTTGCTGTCCGTGCAACTACACCACCTTGGTGTGTGGCTTTCAATTTGCTGCTTCAGCGATACAGAGAGCATTGAGGGACTGATCATTACTCCTTCTGATAGAGACATGGAGATGAGGTTTAAAAATAGTGGAGTATACATTACGTTTAATATCGTCACTGTCGGACAAAAACCTTGTATGTTACTTTTCAGGAAATTGGAAAAAGGACCTGTGTTCCAATGTATCCAATGCAGTTACTATTCATAAGCTCTTATTAGAGGAATATTTCACTTTCAAACATGTTTGGGGTCATGTTAACGTCTACTCAGGCTGTGAGCACCCTAGACAGTTTTTAAGTTGCTTGATTCAGTATTTAGATATTTGATATTCATTTTATCAGAAACGCCCCCTTCCTATACAAACCCATTGTAACTCCAAACTCCATTTTAATCATGATGACTGATATTGTCCTTCTAATGTGTGAGGGGCTGTGTTTCTTCAAATCACTTTTTTCATTCATTTTTTATATTTGTTTGGGAAAATGAAAAAAACAAAATACAATAAAAAAATTCAATAACATTTTGGAAAAAAACAATCGAAAAAACATGGTCCCCTCACGTATTAGGAGGGCAATATGAGTCACCAGAACCGAGGATTTCGATGAATCTATCATTGTTAAAATGGAGTTTGAAGTTACCATGGGCTTGTATAGGAAGGGTGTGTGACGTGTCTGATAAAATGAATATCAAATATCTGAATCAAGCAACTTAAAAACTGTCCGGGGTGCTCACAAGTCATTAAAAAGACCCCAAACATGTCTGAAAGTGAAATATCCCTTTAATACTTTTAATTGGTTAAATATTTATAAAACCCACAAGTAGACTTAACCACTTTCAACCTGGCGTCCCTATTTTGGGCATGTCATTAACATTTTCAAAAAAGCTTGTAGATCAGCTTTTTTTCACTACTTTTGCACTGTCATACAGCAAAGTATAAAATAGGGCATTGATTCACAAAAAAAACATAAAAAGAAGAAATATGGAGATGCAAGGTTTAAACAGCGACGATATAATCCTAAACTCCTTAATTTAATTAAAGGTAGGGTAAGTGATTTGCTTTGGTTAAAATAAGTGTTAAATAGCTCTATATTCTGATAGTACT
Organism: Gymnoscopelus microlampas; assembly: GCF_963454915.1. Lineage (NCBI taxonomy): Eukaryota > Metazoa > Chordata > Actinopteri > Myctophiformes > Myctophidae > Gymnoscopelus > Gymnoscopelus microlampas. Next base: position 15,953,531 of record NC_139948.1, read on the forward strand.
CATTGCTATAGAGTGTTTGTTCAGTAAAAGGAGTCTCCTTGTCTCTCCACCTCTTTATTAAACAGAAAATGCATTTTCGTTTCAGTTTCATTTCCAATTTTATCCAACCAGGACAGAGAACTCCATCAGGATACAGATTAAACAAGTGAAATTGGAAGTGATGACACTAAGACATGAGCAGACAAAATTGGAACTGGAACACTATACAAATTAAGCTTAAAAATGGGTATTTTCTCCTGATTGGCTGAGATTTTGACACCTACCGAAAAATGTATTTTCTGTTTATTAAAGAGCTGGAGAGACAGGGAGACATCTGTTACTGAAAAAACACTCTATAGCAATGATTACTATCAGAATATAGTATTTTAACCTTTTAACAAAATACGTTTTGTTTTAACCACAAAATATCACTTACCCTACCTTTAAAGTTGTTGTTGTGCCCTGGAGGAAAGTAGTACTCATACTTCCTACTCTTTGAGCCAGCATGTCACCCGGCGTTGATGTCAATGCACTCATGTGTTTGTTTGAATAAAACCTTGGAGCATAAAAGTGAGTTGCGAGCCCTATTTTTGTTTCAGTATCACTGTTCACAGTTAAAGCTCAGCACCAAAGAACGGAGGATGTGCGTTATTTGTTTTTCTGAATGCACTCATGTGTACATACACGCGCATGCATACGCGCGCATGAGCACACGCGCACGCACACGCACACGCACACACACACACACACACACACACACACACACACACACACACACACACCCCTGTACTCATATGAAACAACCTGACATTTTTATTACTGGATTCTGGTCCAGGAGAGGTTATTCAGGCATTAAAGAGCAAGAAGCCAACCTAATTACTTTTTTAACAGTATACCAGGTTGGCAAATATTCCCCCGACTGCTGATCTCAAACTGTCTGTGTCTAGGCTCAATCCAGCAGCTAGACTTACTAAACGTGTTTTATCACCTAGCTGAGGCATGAACGAAGCCAAGAAATATTGATAATGGACGTTTTATCATCATTAAAGCATTTGCTTTTTTTTGCCATAATGTTTCATATTTAGGTCCTTAAGAGGCCTATTGTACCCTTGTTAGAGACACAACTTAATGTTATTGCATAGGGCACTGGACACATTAAATTCAGCTCTAGGAACATAATGTCATACAGTGGAACCATAATGGTAAAAAGTATTAGCCAGAACACAATAAACAAGACCATGCACTAGTAGAAATAGGAGCCACACCTAGTGAGAGGTGGGATTTCTACTCTAAACCGTTCTGGTCGTTCTATAGTAAACATTAGCCAAAACCATCCATCAAGCCTTCATTTTCTGCAGCTGGAAGCAGATACATAGGTGGCAGCCAACAACGTCATAACTGCCCAATATTGACTTTATTACATTTTGTTTGATTATATTTTGGGCACTTATTATGGCTATTGTTGGCTGCTCAAAGGAGGCAGTGGCTGTCAAGGAAACATGAATGTTCCCAGTCTGATCCCCTGGCTCCTCCTGGCTCCTCCCACTGAGCAGGTTGGCGACTTGTAGGGGTGCAACTGTTAATCGAACAAATTGATTTAACAGATTATAAAAAAATCGATAATCGAAATTTAATAAGGTAATCAATTAATAATCTTTCCCTATTTTGGGCATATTATCAGTATAAGTAAAAAGCTTACTTTTTTTTTTAAAAGTAACAATTTTTGCACAAAACCTGGCGACGTATAAAATCACACTCAAGTGGTTAATCTAATTATATTATATATATATATATATATATATACATATATATATACATATACATATACATATACATATACATATATATATATATACATATATACATATATACATATATATATATATATATATATATATATATATATATATAACAAAAGAAAACTCTACTATACCATTAATCAAAAAAGTAATCGATACAATAATCATTAAGAAAATAATCAATAGTTGCAGCCCTACTGACTTCATGGTTGTTCCCACTGTTGATGTGTGAATGTGCATGTGAATGGCTGGATGTAAAAGCACATTGTAAAGATGCCATAGAAATGTAGACCATTTATAGAAATGTTCAAAGGTAGCTTCTATGGCTTGGAGGGTTCTTAAGAGGAGATTTTTAAGTGAAGTGTGAGGAAGAGGGCCAGAGGCGGTGTAAGCGTAGGAACAGTGATGTCCAAGAGAGCAAAAAACAGAGGTGTCAGAAACTGCTGCAAGAGGGAGACATTCCTCTCAAACCCTGAGCTAGTGTGTGTGTGCGTGCGAGAAAAGGGTCTGTTGTCATGGAGACCACAGATCACACTGCTCCGGGGTGGTACAGTATAGCTTTGACTTGTCCGGCACGACTGGCACCCCCCCCTCGCCCAATTTTTCCCCCTATCTTCTGCTATAGACTGGTTCATCCAGTAAAGGCTCTGTTATGCTTAGTTAAAGAAACTAGTCGATCTACAAGCTCAGAACGCGACACACACGCAAGTATAAAATCAGGCTTAAGCTGTCAATGGAAAATGTTGGTGTCAAGAGTGTACATTAATGTATCATTCTCACTGGATTAACACTGGATTACATGAATAGGATTTCTGTCCACAACATTGGCACCTCTCCACAGGGGTGCCCCAGGGCTCTGCACACGGCCCTCTCCTTTTCCATACACCAAATCCCTCGGCTCTGTCATCAAATCTCACAATTTCACATGATGTTCGGCTATTGACGACCCTAAAGGGTAATTCAGAACGCTACAATGTTCCAATGCTTAAATTGCATTAGATTGCATTAGAATGCTTAATGCCGGCATTAAGGCTATTTTTGGCTCACGCCACCGCTGTACAATGATGTATAAAATCAGGCTTAAAACTGTTTTGTCTCGTCACAAATATTTGGTCTTGATCTAGGCTTTAGGAAATATGTCTTCTCTCATCCTGGAATCCAGGCTCATTAAAATGTACCATGCCACCAAAAAGAATGCATTTTGAGAAAAAAATGTCTTAGAAAAATCAAGCCCTAGAAATTCTTCTTACGTAACCTCTTCACAGAAACAGGTGGATCCTAGTATATATTTGTTCACTTCAGCATCTGTGGAGTCATGGCATTTTGCTTTTCCCACAGAGGCTTGGATCAAGTCTTTGTATAAACCCCATGTCATTTCTACACAAGCCTGCTGCAGGTCTCTACTTCTACTGACCAGGCAGCAAGTGCACTATTTCCAGCCCAAACAACAACTTGTGCTTTCCAACAGCTGTATGCAATGAAAAGCCTAGAAGGCTACAAAGAAAACATTCTCTCTCATGTCAAAGCTGTGGTTCACAGTAAAGGGTGATTCATACTTAGTTGTCCGCTGGTGTCACATACTGAAAATAGCAGATCTACAAGATCACAACAGGTCACTGCACATGTTGTGAGCCTGTATACAGTATCTGCTATTTTCGGTGCGCAACATGCCGCTTATCCAAGTATAAATCAGGCATAACATACTCTTCAGCCAATGTGTGCTCAACAATTAGCTCATGGTTAGTGATTTGATTGATTGATTGATGAATTGATTTATTGTACACATCTGTCAAAAGGATAGAAAACAAAAATGCTTAAGAGCTTATTGTCTCCGCCAGAGAGTATGTTTTGCACCCTGTCTGTCAGTCTGTGTGTCCGTGTGTCCTTCTGTCTGTGGACAGCTAATCTCCGGCACTGTTGCCTTGATCGCAGCAAAACTGTGCGCACACACTCCCTGGATGCCAATTTAGAACCTTTTCACATTGGCCTGTTATAGCGCCACCAGGAGGCCACTTTTTGCAACAAAAAAAAATTGACAGTACTCCTACAGATTTTGTCCAAACATTACACAAATCGGTACACAGTATCTCTATAGTCATTAAACCAAACAGATTTCAGATTTTTCATATTCCATCCTCATTGGCTAAGAATGGCTTCCAAAGTTTGCAGGACTGCTCCGTTTGGAACAAAATGCCTCAAATCATGAACACAGCATGCAATTTTTGTGAAATTTCACAATTTTTGTGAAATGTTTTGTTCCTTTGAGAGGACCACAATGAGGATTAGTGAGATGCACATACAGTGCAGGTGTGTAGCCTACCTGTCCAGTGCGGAACTGAGTTCGTCCAGCCTGTGGGAGTCGGTGGTGTTGCCGAGTTTAGATGCATCCATCCTCTTCATAATCACCTCCAGCATATCACTGATTTTCCTCAGTACCCCGCGAGACTCTGGCCCACCAAGTACTAAAATAAAAACACACACACACACACAGTATTACAAACATACAGTCATCACCACAATATAGGCCACAGAGATAAAAAAAAAAAACAGTAAAGAAGATAAAACTAAAAACAATTATGTGAAAGGGTAAGAAATAAACCTGTTGAGAAAGCAACTAATCTTTATTTTGAAAGTGAAAATTCTCCTATTGAAAATGTTATATGACAAAACTGCAAAAGGTTGCATCTGAAAAGCATCAGTCCCGTCTCTCTAGTAGAAACGTGTGGAGAAAGCAACTAATCCTTATTTTGAATGTGAACTTTGTCCCCTTGAAAATGTTAAATATATAAACAACTGCCCATGGTTACATTTGAAAACCACCAGCTCTCTCCATTTATATTTCACCAGCTCTCTCCATTTATATTTCAGTTCACTGTACCTCTAGACATCAACATTCTGCTGTCTCTTATTTCTTGACCTTCATTGCTAAAGTAATGATTCACAGGGTGCCAGCACTCAACACAAACAGGAAAGGGACAAATGAGTCAAATGAGGACAGTGCTGCTGTTTTTATTGTTGCTGCCTTCTCCGCTGGCTCCAATTACTCTAAATTTGCTGGGAGAAATTGTGAATGTGTGTTGTTACCAGTGTACATTTATTTTTTTAGACTTTTATTGATCCCTGTGGGGACATTTGTCACCTACATTTGAGGACTATTATGAGCAGTGGGCAGCCACATAGCAGCACCTGGGGAACAGTTAGGACACTTCAACACAGCACCAGGAGAAGCCGGAGATCAAACCCGCTGCTCTACAGTATCTCCTAAGCCAACTGCCACGCCAAATTTAAAAATCTTTGCCACCTGTACCAAGTCAAAGCCACTCAGAAAGCTTAACGATCCTGTAAAGCAAAATAAATATGATACAATATGTATTCCCAGTTGGACACACCACAGAGTAATGTGTAACCAACAGACCAAATTTGAATGTTGAAAAAAATCTAAAATTATGTTTCAAAATGGATGAAATACAATGCAATATTTGTCCGGCCTCTCTGCCTCGGACTGTAAGGACGTGTCCAATGTACAGTATCTGAAGCCGCACCCATTCACGGAAGAATCTTTCGCCACGGTTTCGTCCAAAGAGGGTCTCGTCCTAACGTCGCCTCACCAGACTTTCCTCCACGGAAGAGAACGGACGGCCCCCACCTATTCAATTCAATGAAGTTGTTGCTCGCTCGTGTTTGTTTGTTTGTTTGTTTGTATGTGTATGTGTGCGCCACCAGAACCAGAGGAACCAGAAGAGATTGAGAAACCTCAAACTCAACCTCAGCTCTCCGTCACAATGGCGCTTCACAAAATCAATCCACCTCTTCTTCATTTGCTTTGGAAGCGCGAACAGTGAAATGGAACTGCTCTGGTGAGCCTGGCATCCAGGCAAAACGCATTTGCGCCAAGAAGCCATGATGATGGACTAATTTAGCAAATTCTGCACCTGAATAACTTACTTGATGTACAGTATGATAGTACAGTAGGCTCATTAAATATTTACAGTATCACTGTGGTGCGTCATCAAGTGATATTTTATTCCCTCCCAGAATATCCTACCCCAGATATTCAAAAAACTTAAGTGGTCTTATTTCACAATGCTGTAAAATACATTTTCAGCCATGACTATTTTACATGTATGTCAATAAACAAATAGCTTAATTCACTCTACAGCCACTTTAAGTCATCTTATTGGACTTTACACCATGATTTTAATTTGCTCCCCTCAAGGTGGAGGTTTAACCATCCTAGAGGTGAAACTGAGATATGAGGTATTTTATTCCATCAATTGTTATTGGCTTTTTACACAAAATGGGTGTGTGATGCTATCTGTGGGTGTGATTTCTTCCAGGCCGTTTCTTCTGATGGTTCTGGTGACAAATGACAACAATAATGACATCGTGCTGCTAACTGTGTACGTTTATGTATGCATGTCTATATTTTATGTATACAATGTATAAAAAATGTTGGGCCGTTGCAATCCAAATTGCCCCTTGGGAACATTAAAGCTTTACCCTAAAGGTCCTTACATACCGGCGAATATAGCGAATATACGCAAAATTCGGACTCGTTCCGAATAATTAAAAGACGCCTTTTCGCTTTTTCGCTCCATGTACGGAGCCATTGACTTTATAAGGTTTTTAAAAAAAACGCATTATTCGCACGAAAAAATCGCCCCGGTGTGTAACAACCTTTACTCATTTCACCTACTATAAGTCATAGTGAATCAGAAAAGGGCTCAATTTACAGTATGCTTCATCGCACAACTGTGTTGCTCAACAAATATTATGCATTTCCGTCTGAATAAATGTCCTTACAGTTGAAAATATATAATTGTTATGCGATTAATTATAAACTGCCGCTAGGGACCACATTAAAACTGCCAGTAGCTCCACCAAGGTCAACGTGGGTCTGCTACAGTGCACGCGTGTCATGCTTCAGAACACTGTATTGCTTTTCTGTAGTGACATTGAGCTCTAAACAGCACAACGAGGGTGCTTATTAACAAAACATCATCCGAGTCAAAGAGCGCAATTAAGGAAATCTTCATATAATTTACAATTACAATTTAGGCATTTTAGCAGACACTCTGATGCAGAATCATGTAGAAAGATCGGAGTAAATGGCATGAACCCTCGTTAACAAACGACAGGATAAAAGGTCATGTAAAAATCAAACCTATAGCATTATCAAAACAACATAGTATCAAAATAACATTCTTACATTTGTGGTAAACAAACAGTATTTATACGGTATTACCTTTGGAGCTGCTTTGAGGACTGAACCATTGGTAGCAGCCAACATTAGCAACAAAACATTCTGGGGGACTGTGAGTGAAATAAAGCATCACCTCTCAGTGTTCCCTCATCAATCGCATTAAGCTTCTAGAAACTGCATTGCGCAGACTCACATTCCTCCCCCCCACAGTGATAGTTCATTTGTCACTGTCTGAGAGAAAGTCACCTTTATCAGAAAAGAAAGACAGAAGAAACAAAGAAGAAACCAATTCAGAACCCAGAGCTTAATCAAGGGAAAACATCCCTGATTAGGGCAAAATCGATCTGTCTGTGCAGGTGACCTACCTACTCCTCCTATTGTGTGTGCAGTGAGTGTGTATAAAGGTGTGCGTGTGTGTGCGCATAAGGGGTTAGGAGAGGACACTTAAGTACTCTGCATTGAGTGCACACAGGGCTTATGAATGGAGGTTGTCGTGGAACACTGCATCTCATCGTGGAACACTGCATCTCAAAAGCTTACTGCACACAGATATCTCCAAATAACATTGTTTTTAGCCATGCACCTTTTATTGTCTCCGCCAGGCCGAAGGCATGGCGAGAGAGTATGTTTTACCCTCCGTCCGTCCGTGTGTGTGTCCGTCCTGTCTGTGTGTTAGCAGCTAATCTCCGACACCGTTGGCCCGGTTGCTCCGAAACTGTGCACACACACTCCCTGGATGCCAATTCAGAACCTCTGCCCCAATTTGGGCCTGTTATAGCGCCACCAGGAGGCCGATTTGTGTAAAACCTATTTTTTTTACATTACTCCTACAGATTTTATCCAAACGTCATGCAAATCGGTACACAGTATCTCTATAGTCATGTGATCAACACGGATCTGTCCGATTTCCCATATTCCATCCTCATTGCCTATGGCTTCCAAAGTTTGCAGGATTGGTCCGTTTTGAACAAAAAGCCTCAAACTATGCATGCAGCTTGCGATTTCCGTGAAATTTCACACGCACATTCCCACTAGGCCGAGGAAGAAATGCCACCCTTTTCACATTGGCCTGTTATAGCGCCACCAGGAGGCCAGAATAACGTACCTGACCTGGCGGAGACCTGTGCTCCGAGGAGCACTTTTTCTAGTTTAATTTAATTCTCCCTCATCCATGTACCGTCACCTCAGTCACCACTTGTGTCTTCAATTCAACTGGTCTCCAGAGCACCCGCTCTCCGTCTGAATAAATCAAAGCTAGACACCTTCCCCAGTCAGACATAAAGACAGCACCAAGCTGAGCGGAATAATTGGAATAATAATGATATTGTATAAAGTAAGGACACATACAGTAACTAAACGTACTGTACCTGCACTGCCTGTCAGTGTGGCCTATGGATATTGTCCAATAAAACTCATCAGAAGTATCCGTTTTTCAAATCCCTCCAAAAATGAAACTATTTACAACTGTATGTGCAAACAATCATTGGCCAGAAAACATGTTTATGGATTTTGCCAAGATCGGCAGCTTGAAGGAGATGGACTCAGAGTGCCTGCCAAGTTGTGGAGATGCTCTCTCTATTGTATCTGCTGCATTGGACACAAACACAGCTTCAAGGCAGAGGCTACATGTGGGAAGAAGAACACACATTTCTTCTCAATAACATTTCTCTCACACGCTGTGCTCATAAATCACCATTACCGGGAGCTAACGCAGTTCCTACACAGCACAATTTTAGAACTGTGCTTTATATATGTTTGCAATCAACCGTTCATCAGCCATTCCCTTGGGACACGTTGGCTAATGCATTTTTCGCAGGCAGGCGGGAGTCCGGCATGCTGACAGTATTTCAGCAAGGGCTGATACTATCTATGTGCTAATGTGGAGCTGCCTATGTGTCATTCCTCATCTGCTGGTTAATAAAGGGCCCATTTAACAGCAGCTAATCTCCTTTAACAACGCTCATTTCGGAAGTGCCACTGCACAATCGATTTTATGAACAAATTCCAATTAGATGACCATTTGTACTGTAGCCTGCATGCGTGCAGAGCACAGTGTTACCCAGCCGTCCATAAACAGCTGGCACTGCGGGGGACTTACTGGCTGTATGTTTCTACTGCAAAGAACGTCACAGTAAAGGAAATCAGGAATTATGAGTGAGAGTCTCCTCTTTAAAATGACAAATTTCTGCATGAATGCACACTTGACTAGATACGGATCTCTTACGCACTGGTTTTGACGGCTGGAAATGAGAAGCCCTTCTTTGCAGAGCGAATCCATTTTTCAACAATCTGTCTAACAACTGCCATACAGCTTTTCATTATTCACCACAGTCAATTCATTCATTTTAGGCATCTGACTGATATGATTGACAGAGTATTGTCTTTCAGTGAGCTCACACATGCTGTATTCACAGGACATGAGACGCTGACTTATGCCATCCTGAGTGACCTCATCCAAACAGAGCTTTGTTGATTCCTTCTAAGACACATCAGATTATTCATGGACGCAGTAATGGCTCCCATACTGTAAATCAAATGATGATACAAGGTCCTGCAGCAATAATACGTTTTATTGATTATCCTGGTCAGGTTTTTGACATAATATTAATCCGACTGAAGAGTCCCTCTCACCTTGAAGCACACCAGGAGGTGGTACAGTAATATTTATATCAAAATCATGTACATTGTATGAAATAAAGATAAAGACAGGCAACCCCTAACACAGGGACAAGGACTAAATGACCCAGGAAAAATAAATATTCTAGCATCATGGGAATGTCATTCAGAATCGATCCTAAAAGAGCACAGACAAGTGCACTAATCCTCTGAACACAGTGATCCAGACATACGTCGAGAGCACACACTACAGCACTGTAACTCATGTGTGACAGGTTGTGGCTTTTATTGCCATACGGTTCCTGGCACAGCTGCAGAGGCAAAGCTCCCCCCGTCGCGTGTCGTGCCACACTGGATCTGATTCTGCTCCCGCCACAAGCGCCCGCATCCTTGTGATGTATTTATTACCTGGATGAAAAATCACCCAATTTGTTAAACAGCAGGGGCACGAGCCTTGGACTGATGAAGTGAATCCATTACTTCCATGTGAGACAAAATCAATGTATGCCAAAGGAGCGTTCATGTCTGAGAAAGAGTCAGAGAGAGAGAGAGAGAGAGAGAGAGAGAAAGAGAGAAAAAAAAGAGAGAAAGGATTTGAGGCATTTTGTTCAACACGGACCAATCCTGCAAATTTTGGAAGCGAACCTTAGCCAATGAGGATGGAATATGGGAAATCGGACAGATCCGTGTTGATCACATGACTGTAGAGATACTGTGTACTGATTTGCATGACGTTTGGATAAAATCTGTAGGAGTAATGTAAACTAGCTAAAGTGCTCCTCGGAGCACAAGTCTCCGCCAGCAGATTTGGGAATGTTGGGAATGTTCTACTTCTTATGCTCTAATTCTTACAAAAAATAGAACATGTTACTGTGTCATAGTAACATGACACAAGTGTCCTATCCGTCTGTATAAGTGTCCTATCCGTCCTGTCTGTATAAGTGTCCTATCCGTCCTGTCTGTATAAGTGTCCTATCCGTCCTGTCTGTATAAGTGTCCTATCCGTCCTGTCTGTATAAGTGTCCTATCCGTCCTGTCTATGTAAGTGTCCTATGTAAGTGTCCTATCTGTCCTGTCTGTGTAAGTGTGATTATTCCTGTCTTACCTCACTTTGAAAGAGGCTAAGACTCTTTCAAAGTGACACATGTATTTATAGGCCGCTATACGTCACTAGCCAATCAGATCACACTATTTCACCGTATTGTCACGTGTCACGTGAGGCTTGACCAATGTTAGCTTGACATGTGGAAAGTGAAAACAATGTCTCCTGGCGGAGACAAAAAAATGGGTTTTGCACAAATCGGCCTCAAGGTGGCGCTATAACAGGCCCATGTGAAAAATTTGAGGCAGAGGTTCTGAATTGGCATCCAGGGAGTGTGTGTGCACAGTTTCACAGCGACCGGGCCAACGGTGCCAGAGATTAGCTGCTAACACACAGACAGGACACACACACGGACACACACACACACGGACACACACACACACACACGGACACACGGACGGGCGGAGACAAAAATAGAGCTGGTAGGGGATGAGAGGAGCTACTGTACCATGTCTGACCCAACTACATTTGGGGACCTAACAGCACTGCCTATTCATTCAAACATGCAAAAAAAGCCCATTTAAACATCTCCCACAGGTGATGTGCAGGTGTTGAAGAGGACCTGCTGTCTTCACAGCATGGGGGAAGCATTGCATTGTTACAGCATAATGGAGCATTTTGTTTTCAATTGCAAACAATGCTGGGCTGAGAGATGTTTTTTAGTTTGATTGAAATGCCTTTAAGGCCATTTCCTGTTGTCTGCAAGACTGCAACAAGCCTAACATCATACACCGCTTTTTTTGGTTTATCTTGAACTATTTCAAAAGCAGTGATCCTCACACACCGTGGGTCAGTACCTGAGCATAGGTTGAGTGATTGATAACGCTGTGGACAAAGAACATTTGAATATACGTAATAGGACTGCAAATTAAGAGGTGAAGCCAAATTTGCATTACGGTGCAAGTAAGAGCAATCAAAAGTCAATCTTGGGGTGGGGAGGGTATTTGTATTACTTTATTACTACTGTATGTCACTATGAAACATGTGATTTTTTTTTCACCCCAATAATACTGTTGTGTTTGTCTGTCTGTACCAGTAGTGTACATGTGTCTTATACACTGCTGAACTGCCTGTAAAAACGCAAAGAAAATTCCCATGAGGGCATAATGAATCAATCGCAAGTTATAGACTAAACACTGACTGAAAAATGTAGTAAAATTGTATGTGAAAATGAGTTGCCCGTGACAGTTACAGTTACTCCATTTACAAAATGATTGATTGGAGGAATATCAAAAACATGGTGTACATTTTTTAACATTTCTGCCTATAATGACATGCCCAAAATAGGGACACTATGTCGCAAGTGGTTAAAAAACACACACCTGAGGGCCATGGCGGCCTGATGATAGCATCTGTCATCTTCCACAATACCATTTATATGCTGCTCTAGTTTTCCCAGTGAAGACCTCTCCATCTCACCTGTCACAAGGCATACATCTCTCCCTCTCTCTCCTTCCCCCTCTCTGTCCATCTATCCCAGGCTTTCACTCCCAATCCAAATATTCATTAAGGGACTGGTTGATTGAGATTGAGTTGCCCTCTCCTCCATGGCGCCCATGGGGGAGATGTCAGATGCAGACCCTATTAGAGCAGACAACCTCTGTCACGTATCCTCTCTAAGGCGGCGGCCCCTTATTGTGCCTGACAGCCCGGAAAAGGAGGAAACTATCTGTGCTAATTTTACTATCTGAGCTTCTCGGCAGCTTCAATTAAAGTCTGCCTCTTCCCTCTGGTTGTCTGCCTTTTCCCCTGCTCCCATACCAATCCCAGCGCCACGCCATAGTACACACAGCTTACACACAAACAAACACAATGGTTTGGTTTCGACCGGGTGGCATAGACGTGAAACACAGCAGAGACCCAGGTTTAATTGATTGATGAAATACATTATTAACAGTTTGCAAACGGTACAGTTTACAATCCTACTATAATTCTAGTAACCTCACGGCGGAGTCTTCGTTGGTCGTTGGTTGGGGGGACTCTTGATCAAACTGCGCATGCGTCGTTGCCAGGTTTCGCGAGAGAAACAAGCAGTAAACAAGGCCAAACCAAACGAACCCTACAAGGCCAAACCAAACGAACCCTACAAGCAACGAGGTCTATCAAAAGAAGGCCAAACGAAGCGCCTTCACACATATACCTTGCCTATTGGAAAACAGCCGATCTACAAGCTCACAACGCGTCCACACACCCACCTGCACTTTCAAAACACAACACCACCAATAGTGCCACTAAAGCGCTTACAATAAGCGAACATGGCAACACCGCAACACCGAGACACATGATTCCATTCAGACTGCGAGACCGCGAGTGCGTTCCGTTCACCGCAGCACATCAACTGCTCAACAGAAACACGGTGACATCATTTACGCACGTTTACACAGAAAACATTCTTACAGATGTCTCTCTCTGTGTGTGTGTGTGTGTGTGTGTGTGTGTGTGTGTGTGTGTGTGTGTGTGTGTGTGTGTGTGTGTGTGTGTGTGGGGGGGGGGGTGGACGGGTCCGCGGCCTATATGCGTGTCAACGCATACACGGCTCGAGGGAGGGAGAGAGAGAGAGAGAGAGAGAGAGAGAGAGAGCGAGCGAGCGAGCGAGCGAGAGAGAGAGAGAGAGAGAGAGAGAGAGAGAGAGAGAGGAAAGATAGAGAGAGATCCGCGCGCCTGGTGTAGCCGCTATCATTGATAATCACTTGGATCTAAACAAACGCGCTGGACGATCTGTGTGTGTGTGTGTGTGTGTTCGCTACGGGAGCATGTACCGTGGACTTTACTATATAACTTGGGGTCCAAGACATAGAAATGCCATTAAATGGGGGTCCATAGCCCTAATGCATGTCAAACTGGGGGTCCTTGAAAAAAAACGCTCTTATGGGGGTCCCTGGCATAACTTTTCAAATGGGGGTCCGCGGGCTAACAAGTGTCAATTTGGGGGTCCTTGACATAAAAACGTTTGCGAACCACTCCACTACACAGTACAAACTCACTTTCGATCCCTGATACTGTCTGTTCTCAGCGCATAAGCCAAACTGCACACGTTGGGTGCTCATATTCCCCTACGGGTATGGTCTAGTAATGTTAAAAAGGATAACACAAAAAGCCCAGAGGGCTTGTTTCCATTGTGGTCCTATGTATTCAATTCTTCAATACATATCCTATAATACATTGCACAAACCAAAACCCATAATTTCCCCGTGTCACTGGGTCGGAATAAACACAAAAACAACATATCAATGTCACTAACAACACAAGCCACAACGCGCACAATTACTTCACGCAGTCTGTAAGCCACTTCTCACTGCTCAGCACACATCTGCCCCCTCGAAGCATAATGAATTGCGGCCAACACAAACTCACAACATTACGGTCGGCCATGTTGTTCCTTAGCGTCATCGCTGACCACCGCCCAGCGAGACCCAAACACCGCGAGGCGGACAACATTTCGTGTACACCATTGTGTTACCTTTTATTTCCTCCGAGGTGGAAAGACTGGTGACGCGAGGTTAGTTCCCTTTAGCTCTCAGCACGCTGTGTGTGTGTGTGTGTGTGTGTGTGTGTGTGTGTGTGTGTGTGTGTGTGTGTGTGTGTGTGTGTGTGTGTGTGTGGACTACTGCACGCTTTTGTGGGTCTTTGCGAAATCCCGAAGTGGAGTTTATTGGTCATTGGAACGGTGATGCACGTCACCCCTTTGTCAAGTGGGTATTTTCAAACCCTGGAATGGATTTAGGGGAGCATCAGAGTGTTTGTGTTGGAGCGCCTCAGTGCGGCTGCAGAGTTCATGTGCAACCTCTTGCATGCAATGTTTCGCGGGGGTCCAAAAGGGTCTGCGATGTTTGGCGGGGGTCCCGACACTCCCAGGGGACCCGGGGGTCCCCCATATTGAATATCAGTGTTGCCACATTTGCGCCAGAAACAAGCAAACACCTTCATGAAAAAAAAAAAAAACAGCCGAAGGGGTCCGCCATGTTCCAGGGGGGTCCCCGGGGGTCCTAACACTCCCAGGGGGTCCGCGGACCCCCACGTAAAAAAGAAATATAAACATTTTTTTTTACTTTTGGAAAGTTCTATCCCACCATTTTGGTACCCCAAAATAAGCGCGCCCTCACAGCCCTAGAGCCCTGTGCGCGGCTGGGGTCTCGGGGGGCGTAGCCCCCCGAGACTCTAGTAATAGCACAAGAAATCATCAATACTAAGAGCAGTAAAAGTATATCCTATTATAATTCTAGTAAGCTCACGGTGGTGGTTGGTGGTGGTGGTGGTGGTTGGTGGTAGGGTGGACTCTTGATCAAACTGCGCATGCGTCGTTGTGTGCCAGGTTTCGCGAGAGAAACAAGGAGCGAGGTCTATGAAAACGAGGCCAAACCAAACGAACCCTATAACACCAACATTGGCCCTAAAGCGCTTACAATCGGCGGACATGGCAACACCGACGCCGACGCTACACCATAGACCCCGCCCACTCTCTGCTGTGGAAAGTAAACACTCCAGATTTGTTTCCCCACACACGATGCACATTAGCTCCATAAAGAACGGTTCTATGTCGTTCTCTTCCAGGATCGGGCGAACGTCCGCCAAGGCTCCGCTGTTTACCCTTTTGTATACATCGTATCCCAAAACTAATGGTAGATTCTAAACCGCACGGATGTTTAAGGTTTGGTCGCCTGCATAATATTTTAGGTCGCCAGCGAAACTACCCGTTTAAATCGCTTATTTAGTCAGCCTGTGGCCATGTTTCCCATTGTAGCCAAACCGGGAGCAGTAGTGGCAGCGGACATAGGGTTTTTTTCCGGGTTGAATGGGAAACATGGCCACAGGCTGACTACATAGCCTGATAATAATGTCCAAAGCATGTCTGTGTATGTTTACATCCATTACTGTGTTGGCGTTAGTTGGGATTAATGTTTATTAGCCAAACCAACTTAATATGAGTCGTTAGCGTGATGCTAAGCTAACGGACGTTTGGCGCTAGCATGCGGCTAACGCTAATGTCGTCATCGTGACTTAATCAACAATGTAAACATTTCATCAACAAACTTTATGAACCTTACTGTGGTTAATATTATCAATGCTACCCAAGTAGTCCATTGAAAAGTATTATTTTGGTGTATTTTGTGTATTGTAACTTGGACACTAACTTAATGGTAGCTGGGGCGACGCGTTGTTGGCTCATGGTTCAGAATGCCTCATGGCTATTGTAGTCATTTTCTGCTATTTCGGTTCTACTGTGATAGACAGTGCTACATTACCAGCTGTTTAATTGTGAATCATATATGCTATGAATATATGGTAATACAATGTTTATTTTCCTGTATTTCCAGGTTTATGACCTGTGTCATCTATGACCTGTGTGTCATCTGTGTGTCCAGTACTTTGTACTGTGTTGGTTAAAAATAAAACTACAAAAAGACAAAACACGAGTTGTGACAAAGACGTGTGATTCTCTGATTAATGTTGTTAGTGGTGTAAAATGCCATCAAAAAATATACTCAAGCCTGCTGCAGGGCAACAGAAAATAGCAAGCCTATTTTGCTATTTTATATAGCAAATTTGTATATATATATATATATATATATATATATATATATATATATATATAGAGAGAGAACTATAACAACATAGTATTTATATATCCGTTTTTATATTTATATTTTGCTATATTAAAATAGCAAGCCTATATTGGTGCTATTTAATGTACTTATATACTGTTCTATGTTTGCATATAATTTGCAAATATTAAAGATTTGGAATTGTGTAGATTTCTTTCAGAGACATGTATGGACTGTTATATCTTGAACATTTATTCATTTCCACTTACCAGACACTTTTTTTATGGTAAAAATGAGCATAAAAAGCAAAATACAGAATTCAGAAATATTAAAATGGAAAAAACAGAATTTTGGAAAAAAATAAAACGGATTTCATATGGCTCTTGCCGCGACGGGAGCGACCGGGGGGGGGGGGGTGCCACGACGGGACGCGCGCGGGGGAGAAACCGCGCGACAGGACGTGCATTAACCCCACGTTTGCAACGACTTTCGTCTGCGCCCTTCACCGGGTATGGTCTAGTTTATATAAAAACTGCTATTTTGGCAAGGTAGAAGACTTGTCTAGGTCAAGACAGGTGCTCTTTTATGGTACTTTTGAAGGAGCGTAGAGAGTCACGCTTTTTGATGGCTGGTGGTAGGGCATACCACATTTTCGGTGGCATAATAGTAGAATGAATTCATCCCCATATTTGTGCCTAATCTGGGGGGGAATCATTGGAGCTCCCTCTGGTGTTGTGCCCGTGGGCGTTTCTCACTCTTTTGAAGTAGTCCAGGTGAACAATCTTAGTTTGCCGACATGGGAAGTGAGCGATTACGTCCTTATCGCTGCACTAGCAACCCCTGCCCTGCTGGATGGTAGAGGCGCCTGCTCAACGGGGAGGGGAGCTGGGGGAGATAGCGGGAACCTCTGCATGCTTCCTAGTGAGACTCCTCGCTGCCAGGTGAAAACAAAAAGCTGGTGATTCCATCTGTATTAGAAGACTTATTGTATGTGGGTCCACAGGTCAACAGTAGGGCTTGGTATTGACAGGGACCACAGTACACATATGGGGAACAACTAAAATAGGATGAACATGTTGAAAAACACAAAAGAAGACAAACAAACACATTGGGTGGCCGGAATTAAGTTCTGTTGTCGACTATTCTGAACACACAACAATGGAATGTGGAGCATATCTTTCTTAAATTATGAATTAGGCCAATGTAACCATGTTTACATTTAGTGTCTGATTTGGGCCGTTGTAAATCCAGTGAGAATATAAAAAAACTCCCAGCCATCAGCACAGCAAGGAATGGCTGACTCAGGCACAGAGTGCAAAGTCTGCTGATGTAGTATCCATATTATATGTGCACGCAAATGCAATTCCAATCCCATTCCTATAGTATGTGAAAATGTGGTATTGTGGTGAGCACTTTGTTTTTAGAATCACAGCACGCAACAACTTGCCAGGACAGCAGGCTGTCACTTTGATTTTTCCTTTTTGCAACACTATCCATTTTGAGAGCATTGCAGCATGAAAATATAATGAGCAGAGGGACTGCTGTATTGCCTTTAAAAACTTCTGCATGCAAAAACAACATAGTAAGAAAGATTCTACTATCCCTGAATAAATAATGAGCCTGGGTTAACTTACCGACTGACTATATGTCTACCTCTACATAATTGAGGACGTTTGATCAATAATATCTCTGCTCTACACAGTGTCAGTGGGCAGGGAGAGGTCTTGCATTGCAGTTAGAATCATCCGCTAAATCAATCAGGCAACCAGGGCTTTGATAGATAGATACCGCACTATCAGTCATGCTAATCCCCAGTCAACGCTGTGCCATGATAACGCACAGCAGCAGAATCTCTCAGAAAATTACTCACACCTCCAATTATCTTCACAGTATTGATTCATATTTAGATAACTGATGTGTCAACACAAATGTGTGTGTGTGTGTGTGTGTGTGTGTGTGTGTGTGTGTCTGTGTGTGTCTGTGTGTGTGTGTGTGTGTGTGTGTGTGTGTGTGTGTGTGTGTGTGTGTGTGTGTGTGTGTGTGTGTGTGTGTGTGTGTGTGTGTGTTCATAATGATTAAGCACATCATATGGGGCAATAGTTCATTATTGTAACAGACTACGAACAGAAAGATTTACAATTTAAAACGCAGTGCCTAGTTTGCCACTGGCATTGAGACAATTTAATCAATTGAAAGTTCTTTGTACTACATAAAAAAGCAATTTACTATTAATGCAATCCAATATTGGCAATTGTACCCTATGGCAAACAAAATAACATAACTTGACCTCAATAAGAATGAAAACTAATCTATGTGATGTCTATTTGCTCTGTTTTTGTTTGATTATTTATAGGCATTTAACACAAGAGCCATATTGTTGTTGTTATGTTATATATAATTAAAAATGTCAATAAATATATTGTTTTTAAAAAAAGGGGGGGGGGGGGAATGAAAACTGTAAAAAAAAAAATCTAAAATATAAATTATAAAACAGTATAAGAATGGATTGGAAGAATGAAAATTCACAAAAGCCCTCGCCCAACTTCTCTCCGTTGTAGCTCATCTTTTCATACTTTCTTACTTTCATACAGACTGACCTATCTGAGTCATGCACTCAGGCTGTCCACAATAATGATAACTGTAACAATAACTTTTTCTATAAAGGGTTCTAACTCAAGCAGAGTCCACACCACAACTCCATGTGGTTGAGTTTGTATACTCGCAAGAGTTCTGGGGGTCCTTGAAAGTTTGAGAACCACTGGAGACAAATGCCACTGCCCATCATGGTTGACAGCACAACAATCAATACAACGTCTAAAGCCTGAATTATATTTAGTCATATGACAGTGTATGAATCAAGCATTAGTGATGGCTGCCACACAATTCAAGAATGTGATCTCTCGCTCTCAGTGCCAGGCGACAGAAGCACCAACACATCTGTTTCAATCACACCTCTGCTGTGTTAAGCACATGGCGTGTGAAGTCACCAGAAGAATCGTCTTCAGCGATTCCTTCCTGCAGGTGAAACTCACTCTCATCTATTCCAGACGAGAGTACCAGAGTACCTTCGTGTCTGTCGGATTACTTCTCCCATTTTTCATTCAAATGAACTCCTGACAATACGGGCCCACGCTCACTGGCGGGCCTGCCGAAATGTCACATCTTGACTCTGACCCCCGTGACATAAATTTCTCTGTTTTATGCATCAGGTAGTGAAGACTGCTGAGCCGTGAAATAAAAAACCTCCATCAGTGTCTGTCAAAAAAAAAAGCCTGGTGTGCATACGAAGTGTGAGTGCGACGCACCGTCATTCCAGTCGGTGATGGATTAAAACTCTGTGGAATGAACAGGTTTTTGATTCAGGATAAAACAACAGGCCATCAACGGTCCAGCCATCGACCAAGCAGTGGTTCCTTCATTATTTTCCCAAAAAGAAAAAACAGAAAAGAAAAACACCCTATACACACTGTACAGTTCAAGCAATAATAGAACCACTCTGTCTTGACCTTTTAAGAAGAAGAGTTGCATTTTCTGCAACAATATAGAACAATAAGGGCAGAGCAGTGGCTCAAGACAAGTTCATGAATGAATTATTACTAGCGTTCATGTGGCTTGAGGGTCTCATAGGCTCCATGGACTTAATACCAGCACAGTACATGGCTGTTGGTGTACCACCATCAACATCCATCAGTGGCATTTAACTCAAATGCTGTACCTCAGGACGAACACAAAGACGGAAGGGCATCGATAGTTTGTCATCCACATAATCACAACACCCCCGGACTGTTAGGCAGACTGTACGCTTCTGGAGCTCATGCATATTATTTATAAATATAGGAACCAAAACCCAAGAATTTGACGCTTGTGTATGAGATACCGCATCAGAATCTAGCTTCTGGATCCCTGCATCGGGAGATGGTAGTACAGGCAATATAGTCTTTTTACTCCGCAGAGCTCCAAATGTTTAGTCTAAGTTTACTACAATCTGAAACATTAAGACAAACGTGCTCAAACTGAGACGAACCAGAGGGTGGCCTTGTTCCGTTTAACTCTACACACTGGCCACAGTTACATGGACAGTTGTATTCGGAATGAATACACTTCTATTCGGAATGAATGAATGGATGAATTCATTCCGAATAGATTTGCTCATGTAAACACCCCAATTGGAATAGAATATTCCATTCCAGTCTGACCCGAATGCATTTTCATTCGGAATAGGAGGGGTGGTATAGACCGTTTGAATCGGGTTAAATCAATCGGAATTGACCATGTAAACACTTTATTCCAAACGCTCCTGCCTGTTTGGAATACATGCATTCCTTCGCGCATGTCCGTGCTTAGTAGGGCTGTCAGAATTGTCCAAAAATGACCTATCAAAACTCTAATTCGGCCACGGTTGGTGCTGAAAAGCGCTCGCTCCTGCGGGATAAAATTAATGTTTCTAATAGCGTCATTTAATAAGCCTGTAATGGTTAAGCCCAGACTTGTCCAGGAGAACGGACGCTCTGAGGATTGCTGGGATCTTTTTCTAAACAGGTATTTTAGTCCTCAGTTTTTAAAAAGAATCCCTGGCCACATGACAAAGATTTTTTTTTTAAATCCCTATCCACACGTAAACGCAGAAACGCATTGATCATAGACTGTAGTGTTGCTCTCTCTCTCTCTCTCTCTCTCTCTCTCTCTCTCTCTCTCTCTCTCTCCATTTATTATTATAATGACCATGTGCGAATGCGCGATGACATCATCGTACGGTACCTACATGAGAAATGTGACAAATACTATAGGCTAGCCTACGTTTTACCGTGTCTGGTACCAATACAAAAAAAGAAACTGGTCTGAACTTGTAGATCTGCTACTTTTGCATTAAAACGGCGATGACAAAGGAACACAGGCTTGCACCGCATACAACGCTGCCTGGCCAGGAGTCGGTGCGTTGCTTACCGGCCTGCCTACGACCGATAGACCTCCGCCGCCGCGGAGGCACAAGGGGGCTATTGCCTCCTCCCATGCCCACCAGGGGAAGCTCTGCTCCGGGTAGTGGCCCCTGGTCCATGCCCGGGCGTAGGCGGGAACCACTTTGCGCATGTCAAAAGTTATATTCTGAATGAATGCTTTGGTCGTGTAAACGAGGAATACTTTTATTCAGGTCCCATGTAAACAGGTGAGTGGATCAGATTCCTCTATTCAGAATGAGTTCATTCGGAATGAATTCATTCTGAATGAATACATGAGTGTCCATGTAACTGTGGCCACTGAGACCTCTGTTGACAGAGGGACACCTCTGTGGAGGTGCTCTTCAAAGGTCTGATTAGAAAGCCACTATTCACTTCTGGAGCCTTGAAGATATAGAGCTGTGCTTCTCAACCTTTTCAGGCTGCGAACCCCCAATATAATTCTATTTGAACTGGGGACCCCCCACCCTGACAAGCACTTGGAATTGTAGTCGAGGCATTACATTTAGTTTGACTCGGTTCCAGATAAATATCGTGAAAATATCAGATCTACAAGCTTGTAGATCTGCCATTTTCAAAATGTTTGCCTCTTATATTATTTGACAATTTGGCTAATGTTTCACCAGTTTTTATAATAAAGCCTATGTTGATTACTTTTGATGCAGTAATGGTCTTTTTTTCTTTTCTTTTTCTAGGTATTAAAAAGGTATTGAAAGACCTTAAGGTCACTTTACTATCATCTGGGGACCCCCCCGACCCACAGGTTGAGAACCACTGATATAGAGGATCAAAAGGCTCACTATTTCAACACACTCGCAGGAAACGCTCGCTCTCTCTTCCCCACGCCTCTTTCTTCCACCCCATATCATTAGTTCCCTGTACCTTCAAAAGACAGGTAATTAAGTAAATGCATGAATTATAATCATGGATTAAATACTGAGTATAGACCACCCTAATGTAGTAGCTGAATAATATCACGCTGTAGATACTCAAGTCAACTAGGAAACTGGTTGTTTGGTGCTAAAGCATTGAGAATGGGAAACCAAATTGTGAAAAGAAGTTCCTAATCTGCCTCATAGATGGTGTATGGCAAGGGTCCCCAACCTGGGGTCCATGGATACTGATAGCCCGCAACGCCAGTCTGCACTAAAAAAAGTTGTATTTGATATATAATATTCACGACCGTTATGCTGTAGAACAGCCGCCCACAGTCGGATCTGATGCTGCTAATGTATCTCTCACCAATGTTTTGGATAGCGTACTTAACAAAAGATGATAGTCAACAACCCATTGAAACACATTGTGCAAAGTGCTAAAATTATAATATTAACATGTACAGCCACAACAAACTTGTTATTTAACAAGGAAGCGTGTGTTTTCGATCAATAGCAGATCAAGGACGTCTCCATGTTAAATTCAGCACAGGCTCTCTCTCCCTCTCTCTCTAAAAAAAGAATCCATCAATCCATGTTTTAATTTCAGATTTTGATCCGTAGGATCTACTGTAGGCCAGGGACTACCTTTACATTCCTTCCTTGTGGAAGAAGATCCACAAGGGATCAAAATGTTGTCTTGCTAGTAAATATGTATTTTTACCTTTAGTCAGGTGTGCGGGCGCTACTTTTAATTTAGTACACGCCTTTGGCTCAGCACCCACTGTTGATGTGCGCATACGCATAGTTAGATTAAATATACTGTAGTCATAATAATAGAGAAGGAAAAACACAGATAAACAGGACAACAATATAAAATGTCCCCAACTAATGTGAATAAAATGTATGTGGGTTCAAAATTAATAGGTCTACATATTTAATAGGTTATTTCAATGGGCGACCATATCAACCTCTCTCGGTGGTCCGTGAAATTACTGACTACATGAAAGTGGTCCTTGGTGCAAAAAAAGATTGGGGAGCCCCGATATATGGCGTTTCAAAGTTCAAAGTGTGAATGCCGCTCAGTAGTAGTATGAAAACAAATTCAGCCTCACGTAAACACATTGGCACACACACATAAAGAGGCTGTGAGTTTACAGAGGCTGGCTCTCCTTGGTTGGAGTTTAATGAGCTGGAGGGAAGATGCCTTCCCTAGACTGCAGCCTGAGAGTGGTTAATTAATCAGACAGTTCTCCTGACTCCACTCTCTCTCGCTCTCTCTCCCTCTCTCCATCTACAATCAACCTCTCTCCACCTCTGCCTCTCTCCCCCTCTCTTCTCCCTCTGTACCTTGCCACACCCCATCTTCCCTCCCCGTCTCTATTCCTCCACATTCAGTCTCCCAAATGTCTCTACACCTCCCCCCTCTACACCTCTCCTACACCTCTCTATTTATGCACCAGTTATATCTCTACCTACAGTACATTTATTGTATTCCCCATATTTCCTTATCGCTCTCACTCCCATACATCTCCATCTCTACATCTTCTGTATTTGTGTGCGACACAGAGAAAAGCATTATATGAAGACTATTCTTGCTTAACTTATGGATATTATCTAGCTTGAATGGAGCGGGGGGGGGCTGCATGGATCAAACATTGTCTCCACAAATGATGACACACTTTGGTATGTACTGTTTTACAGTATGTAGATAAATGTGACCCTAACCTAGAACTGAAGGGCATCTGTGTGAAAACTCTCTCTCACACACACACACACACACACACACACACACACACACACACACACACACACACACACACACACACACACACACACACACACACACACACAAACTCCTGGTAGTAGAAGAGCAATTTAACTCACTGATGGATTTGGACAGGGTGCAGTAAACAGGTAGTTGGCACATACCAGTTGGTAAGTTGTTCGATGAGGACAGGGCACAGTGTCAACACAATGCCAGGCTCTGATAAAAAGGTGAGTGACAACGGCCCAAAAGCCAACATTGACTCTTCCAAATGGCTTGAGCTAGCAGGGTTTATGTGCAGAGTCATATAAAACAAACACAGAGAGCGTGCCGGGAAAGCTAATAGACTTCTCTTGCCGATCATACCACTGCAATAGAATGGCATTCTTTGTCGGTCCCCGCGTTGGGTAATTTACATTTATTAGCATGTATTAGAATTACAGTTATGAGTTATGAGTGGTAATGCTACTACAGTACTACAATACTATAACTGATTTGGAACAATCATCAGGGTCATTTGTTTCTGCAATGCAAGTGGAAGCCTCCTGGGACCATGAGGAGAACATTACTTATGGCTTACACTACAGTATGGCTAAGGCTTTTTTTTTGACAGAAAGAGTAAAGAAACACCAACAAACCAACACACCAACACACCCCCTCCTCACACTCAATATT
Organism: Gymnoscopelus microlampas; assembly: GCF_963454915.1. NCBI lineage: Eukaryota > Metazoa > Chordata > Actinopteri > Myctophiformes > Myctophidae > Gymnoscopelus > Gymnoscopelus microlampas. Next base: position 15,978,043 of record NC_139948.1, read on the forward strand.
TAAACACATACCACACTAGCACATTACACTTTGCTTATCAAGACTGTACACACAAACATATGTACACTGGGTACAGTCATACAGTATACATGTAAAATATGTATTTAACGTGTATACACATACTGCGCAGTGTGCACATACAGTACATACAAGTAGGAACCACACTCACAGCACAAATGACTAAAGTATATCCTTTTTTTCTTGTGTATAAGAAGAATAACGTATTAAGAATAACAATAAATAATCTTGAAAATCACAAAACCACCACTGAGCCATGACTTTCTAGTGACGTTTTTATGTTGGACCACATTTTGACACCGAATGCATGCACTGAGACACGCTTCAGGTACTTGATTTATTTATATAGCATTTGCACCAGCCCACTAATGGGATCCATCCCTCGAAGCTGACAAGCCCAATAAAAACAACAACAACCAAAAAAGTATTTCAGCAAGCAGTGGCCACCTCCTTCCGCTCCCCAGCCGTACCGTTCCAAGGATTCTGAATGTGTAAGTGTATTTCATGAGTTCAAGGATGTCAGAGTGACACTACTCCGTTTCTGGGAAGCGGGGACACAGTGGTGCCACAGCCAAGTGCCAATGGACAGGAGGAGAGAGGAAAGGAGGAGTAGGGCAGTGCCAATGCCCCCCCCCCCTTCCCCCCCTTGAAGGCACCTTTATAAACCGCTCCTGATGAGCCAACCCAGGGAGTCTGTCAGCAATCACAGGCGCCCCGCCGCGCTCCCAGCATGCTCCCTGCCTGTTCATTACCAGTGCAGCGCACAGCCGCTGACTGTTGTCAGAGGCTGCCGCGTGGCACCGACACACACGGGGCCACGGCACAGGCTTACCTTCGGCTCGTATGGTGAACGGAGACTCTCCGGGTCGCTTGGCCGAGAACTGGCCCCCCAGGGAGGTCATTAGGAAGCACAGGCTGAAGAAGCCAATCCCTGCCACGAAGATCCTGCAGGGAGGGTGGGGGGGGGGACAAGATAACCAGAGGCAGGGTAAGAACTCATGGGCAGGGAGGGACAGATGAGAGAGGAGCAGTGTATAAAGCATGAGAGGAGTAAGGCATAACATTTTGGGGAAAAGAGTAAAGTGAGTATGTGCTGCAACTCAACAATGGACAATGTGGTGTGAGAGAGTTCACTTCACGTAAAGCAATTTGAGATGTAATGTAATGTAATGAAGAACTGTGCCTAGTTGTATGCACACGGTATTGATGTTGTATTCTGCATTGACATGGTTTATTTTGTGCACCCAAGCCACCCATCAAACCACACAAATTCACGGTGTGCTCCCGCTTGACTGTGCTATCTTAAATGAACCATTATGCGAATTGAGCTTTTTTTGTGTTGTGTTCAGTGAGCAAACAGGCAAAAACAAAAGCATTAAGCTACAGCTGAATAGCTATAATTCTTGAGTGCTGCGAATGCCTAACAAACATCCTTTTTTTGTTGTTGTTTTTTTGTTTCCCCATTAAAGGCTTTTTAAATGAATGCTTTGCACTGATGGGATTGAAAAAATGTAGATGGCTCGTTAGTGAGCTCCAAATATCCTGCTGAGAACATGCACATGTAAATGTTTGCTTTCAAACCATCCTTCGGCACAGCAAAAATGACAGGCTTGTAATTTTGATACATTTACACAGCCAAGCTCACTTCACTAGCTTTGTGTTGAGGATGCATGATGACAACTTCTCTACCTCGCTAGGCCTAAAAAACCCTGGCCTTTTCAAAAACAGATTTTTTTTCTTTGGGAAAGGAGTTAGTGCCTGAGAGCACTGTCGCAACATATTACTGTCCAATATCTGGGCTAATGGTGAGAAGTCTGGTTTCGGTGCCCAGGAAAGCATGAAGACTGTGTCTGTGAGAAAACGTGCATGCATACAGTACACACACAAGATCTCTCTTGCTCTCTCTCCACTCACTCACGATTTACTCCCTCTTTCAATTCATTCTCTCGCCCCCCGCCCTAAATGTAACACACACACACACACACACACACACACACACACACACACACACACACACACACACACATGTCTATGAGCAGTGTCACAACTTTTTGCTGTGCAAACATTAATGATTGTATCTGATCTGTTCCAATCAGCAGTAACTGCCTGGTGCTTCTTAGTTTCAGAGCATGATTGAATCAGAATATCGAGACATTGTATTTTTAAACTCAATTGATTCCTGTGGTACTTTGGCAGTGGTGGAAAGTAACTAAACATTTACTCAAGTACTATACTCAAGTAAAATTTGGAGGTATTTTTACTTTACTGGAGTTGGAGTATTTCCAATTGTACTTTTACTTCTTCTCCACTACATCTCAGAGGCAAATATTGTACTTTTACTCCAATACAATTATTTGACAACTTTAGTTACTAGTTACTTTGTAGATTTGGATTATTATTAACATACACTTCAGCCCTATATACAGGTACATTTCGGCCATTTGAAAATAGCCAATATACAAGCTCACAAAGCGTTGTGAGCTTGTATATCTGCTATATTATATGTTTAAGATTTGTATACACTTTTGAAAACTTGTGAAATGGGACATTCTGCATAATGAGTACTTTCTTATTTTGGTACTTTATTTTGATACCAATACCTTTGTACTTTTACTCAAGTACATCTGAAGTACATTATTTTGAAGAATTTTATTTGTAAGAGTATCTCTATATTGCAATATTGATACTGTTACTTAAGTTAAAAAAACAGTACTTTTTCCACCACTGTCTTTGGGCTACTGGACAAAATACATGACAGCAATGAAAGCTCTCTTCTTAAATGGCATTATGGCGGCGAGTTAAACTCCACGACATTGACGAATTGTGTTTAAATATCTTGTGTTCGCATCTCTGCTGCTGCTTACCTGAACGGTTTTAACGTCAGAAGACATCGTCTCACCATAATGGAAAAGTCGGCGTTCGTTGTGATCATTTCCCACACATAAAGAAAGCACCGCGTCTCCAAGACATTGTGTCACACACACGTTGTTCTGCGAGCCGTACTGTACGTGTCCAGAAGACCGCAACTTCCCAATCCTGAGAATGACGGCGGCAGGTGTGTTGAATGAAGCTGGAATATCACAACTTCAGACTATGATTCTCCACCGCACACACACATTCCCCCTTAGCCCTGGTCCAGAGCGTTTAGTGAGTTCTCTCTAACGCCCTGCCACGCGCGCTGCTCCACTCATAGACCGAAGAATCCACTGCCGTGCGAGGTCTCCGTCTTTAGTAAAACAAAATAAACAAAACTATTTCGCTACTCACCGAAAAAAAAGGCTGTTTTGTGTTGTTGAAGGTCTATTCTCCAGGGTGGGAAGCCTCTCAGGACCCCACCTTTTCTACATGATACACTTTTTTGGGCAGAAAATAAAATATGTCCGCCAGACGGAAATTATTTGATTTGCTCCACTGCGCCCCCTACAGATCTGGCCAATGGTAATTTATATTGAACTCACTAACGCTCTGGAGTCATAGAGTAAAACATAACTAAATCAATGTAAATAAATACCCCTGTAATACGGAGTATAAATTAGGCTTTACCAGTTTGCGAGGGGGACCAACTTCTGCGGGAATCCTGCTGCAGTGAAGGGAAGGGTGGTCGATCCGAAAGAAGCCCTGACCTGACAGATGATTTTTTTTGTTTGTTTTTAAACTGATGTTTGTAGAGTTTTCCGCTTGTTTAGTACAGCTCAAGGATCTGAAATGGCGGCATCATAAAGTGCAGCTATCTGGATGGCGTACATAAGCCTACTTTTCCGACCGTAATATTCCCATTGAGCCAAGAAGAATGTTCCGAGTTCTTTACAGTTCCTCAAGCTGCAGCTGAAATTTACTCACAGCGCCATCTAATGATCCACTTGGTAAAACATGAGGTAATGAAGTCAATTTTCTTGATTGATTATTCGAACAGCGAACTAAGATGACCTTGTGTGCCTATGATTCATCTGGACATGATTTGTTCTGTCTGGGATCGAATTTGTCCATAAATGCCTTCGGAGATATCACAGACAGAGTTGGCTGTTCTAAATGAAATAGGTTAAGCTATAACTCTTACATTAAAGTCATACATAATAATAAATCATATCAATACCTTGTGAAGACAATTTTCCCCTTGGGGACAATACACATTATTATTATTATTACTGTCTTATAAATAATGCATTGTTGCTGATATAGAAAGTTGAAAGTAGGCTATATTTGGAAAAGCTAACACTGCTCATTGTCTACCTGGGAATTGTCAGTACCACGGACAGCACTCTGAGGATAATGGGCAGACAGTAGCCCAACAGCACCGCCTATTGATATTATTATGAAATACACATAGAATGCACTTGGTAAAGGGCCGTCCACACCAAGCATTACTATAACCTTCACTACATTGTAATAATAATTATTATTATTATAATATTAGCTCAGAATCATATAGCACTTTTCTAAGTACCCAATGTCACTTTACATAAAAGAAAATGAAGGAACCAACTTTATTAAGAAAAAACTAAAAACAATAAAAAGATGTGCTAGATCAAAAAAAATGAAAAAAGGTTAAGCATGGGTTGGAGAGACATCTTAACTCAACCTCAGCTGGGAGTGGTTGGGGGGTGTATTCCAGAGGGAGGGGGCAGAAACAGAAAGCCTTATCACCCCAAGTAGTCTTGAGGAGGATTGGCTTCACTGGACCTGAGTTAGAACGCTATGGTCAGGGAGTGTGACAATATTGACAATATTGCAATATTGCAAGAGAGAGAGAGAGAGAGAGAGAGAGAGAGAGAGAGAGAGAGAGAGAGAGAGAGAGAGAGAGAGAGAAAGAGATATTCTACAGTACAGAGAGGGAGGGAGGCAAATGATCAGCTACAGAAATGGCAAAGCAATTCAACCCCATGCAATCTACACCTCTACAATGTGAACTGGAGAGGGGATTTCTAATAGCAGGTTATATGTGTGTTGAAAGTGTGAGACAAAGACAAAAGGAGAGGCTTCAGCATTGAGCCAAAGAGCCAATAGTCATCTTGCTGTTCTCAGAGAGCAGGCAACAGCATCCTTTGCTGCCATGGCAACTGTTTTCCCCCACTTTGGAACCTGGCTGTGTCTGTCACCTCTGGACTCAACATTGGCCCCTGCTTGTGAGCCTCAGGCTGTGGAGAATAGCTTCCCATTGGCTCTAAATACATCACAAGGCGGATCACATTCACTTAACATGACAACCTCACGGGCCGTTCAGCTGGCTGCCTGACAGTACCTTAGCAAGAGTTATCTGTGACAGAAAGGAGATTGGATGTAAGCGCACATGTGTGTGTGTGTGTGTGTGTGTGTGTGTGTGTGTGTGTGTGTGTGTGTGTGTGTGTGTGTGTGTGTGTGTGTGTGTGTGTGTGTGTGTGTGTGTGTGTGTGTGTGTGTGTGTGTGTGTGTGTGTGTGTGTGTGTGTGTGTGTGTGTGTGTGTGTGTGAGAGTGTGTGTTTGTGTGTGCTGTCAGCAGTCCGAAGCAAATATAAATCGTTTTTACATGACGCAACCATATCAACTGATTGATGAAATTTCTGGCATAGTGTGCAAAGCGATGTCAAGTGATTGGGAAAATAACGAACAAATTACTTTTAATGTTAAATAAGTCAGACATAGAATCACAGATCATATTTCACACCTTTTGATGAGGTGAAGGAGAATCACGTCAGCACGTGCACCCTCAAGGACAGTGGTTTTCAAAGCGGAGTCTGGGGACCCCCAGGAGTCCTTTAGGGGGTCAGAGGGGGCCCCCAGCAAAATCATTAAATATAGCATCAGCATCAAGTTTAACCACTTTAACCCTATATACATCAGATGATCTACAAGCTCACAACAAGTCGCAATGTGACGTTTGTGACCATGTAGATCTGCTAACATTTTTGAAACATTGTAGCAACACAAATCTGTCCTTCCCTGGCACAAAGTATTTTCAGATGGGGGTCTGCAGCCCAATGCCTATTAATTTGGGTTCTTTGACGTGAAAAGCCTTGAGAACCACTGGTCAAGGACGCAAGCTCCACTTCTCTCCCTCACCTCAAACGTTCTTCAAGGTGTTTTTGAGCATCTTATTCTGTTCATTTTTTCTCAGTCCTTTTCATTTTCTTTTTCTTCTTCTTCTTCTACTCATTATTTTCTTCTTCAGTCGCTTATTTATAATTGTCTCTCCCCAGTCTCCCTTTATCTCAATTCCACTTCAATGTGCTTTTTTAGGATGAAAGTTAGAACAATATTGCCAAAGCATCAAATGAAAAATATTGCTTAGTTTCTCTGCCTCCAACCATCCACTGGCATCTCTCTCTCTCTCTCTCTCTCTCTCTCTCTCTCTCTCTCTCTCTCTCTCTCTCTCTCTCTCTCTCTCTCTCTCTCTTTCTCTCTCTCACTCACTCACTCATTCTCTCTCTCTGTCTCTCTCTCTCTCTCTCTCTCTCTGTTTCTCTCGCTCAATCATTCAGTCACTGTCTGTCAGTCTGTCTGTCTGTCTGTCTGTCTGTCTGTCTGTCTGTCTGTCTGTCTGTCTGTCTGTCTGTCTGTCTGTCTGTCTGTCTCACTTTCTCTCACTCTGGTGAGTTCACAGAGGAAGACCACCTTTGGGGAACCAGGGAAGTCTTTAAAGTGGTTATATATTACACTGAGCCATGGCTCTCTACGGTGGACTGGAAACGATGCCACTGGGGGGAATGGAGAAGTGGAAAATGAAAGCTCATATGTATGATAAAACTGTTCGCCTTCACTCTGCCATCACTGCAAAACGGATGAAAAGAATCAATGGCTTTTTTACTCTGATTGCTTTGTGGTGGCAATCACAGTGGAAAAGAAGTCATATGGAAAAATCTTCAGTGTTTATTTGAGAGTGTACAAATGCAACTACATGGCCGCTACATGGAGGCTCTGTTTGGCTCCATTTGTACACTCTCAGAGTTAAGGCTGCAATCTGTAACTTTCATGACCTACACAGGATTCAAAACCGGGTCTCCCTGTAAAATCCTAAGTGTTAATTTAACACTTAAGACTCAACTTAAGTTCCCCTCCCCCCTCCTGGGTATGAATGTGAGTGTGTTTGGTCATTGTCTGCCTTTGTCTGTAATATGACCCACTCTGTGTGTTATCTGTTTACTGTTGTTTTTGTTGTTTTGTTGTTTTGTTTTTTGACAGAAAATGACAGACCTCTTTGTAATTATAAAGTGTCATGATTTCTTGTTTTTTGTGTCTGTGCAAAAGTAATAAAGAGATTTGTGAAAAATAAAATAATAATAATAATAACAGTGAGGAATTTACCGTGTGTAAAATCCCCATCCATAACACCCGTCCCAGCACTTGGTTGGTGCCCATTTGAATGTCCGTGCTTGCGTGCGTGCGTGCGTGCGTGCGTGTGTGTGCGTGCACGTGCGCACGTGTGTGTGGCTGAATGGTGGCATGGAAGGAAAGGAGTAGGCTGAAATAATGAGACAAGCAAAGACAAGTCAGATTATTCACAGCAGATTTAACTATTTTTGATTTACAGCAACTCTAACAGTTGCCAAGTCTTACTCCAGCCAGCCAAATGACAGCTGAATGAAGTACATTGTAGAATGTCAACTATCTCCAGTCATCCAGCACCCTGCCCCAGGTTGCTCTCCTACCCTAGGTGACTCCACGATTTTAAAATCAAATCACACACCATGACAAAATGTCACAAACAATGACTGTACATGTTATCTGTGGGAGCAGCGGAGACTAGTGTAACATTGTGAGGAAGTATGATTTTCCAAGGGAAAACATCAGTTCACACGTTTGCATATAATCCAAGCAAGAGAAAAGAGGTGATTGAACTGACAACGCTGCGTGCTTGCACGTGGGTGTGTGTTGGTGGGGGGGAGGGAGGGAGGGTGGGTCAAATCAGAGGAACTTTATGAAAGAGAGAGAGAGAGAGAGAGAGAGAGAGAGAGAGAGAGAGAGAGAGAGAGAGAGAGAGAGAGAGAGTTGTGGGATCTGAACTGACTTGGCCTTGCTTGACTTGGCACATTACTACACTCTCCAACAAAACTTCCTGTGTGTATGTGTGTGGGGGGGTGGGGTGGTGTTATGATTTTGGAAAGGAATGGCAAAGAAAAGAAATCTTGCATCGTGTGTGTTCGGTCCCGTGGTGGTATGATACAAGTCCGGGAATGGGCAGATGTGCGAGATGGAATTTAGTAGGGTGGAATCACATAGGAGATAATGCTGGTGGTGTGTGTGTGTGTGTGTGTGTGTGTGTGTGTGTGTGTGTGTGTGTGTGTGTGTGTGTGCGTGCGTGCGTGCGTGCGTGCGTGCGTGCGTGCGTGCGTGCGTGCGTGCGTGCGTGCGTGCGTGCGTGCGTGTGCGCATGCGCGTGTGCCTACCTGCCTTAGGGATGATCCTGTTGAAGCCTGTGTTGCCGTAAAATATGTTCACCATTTTTCAGGTGAGAGCATTTACACAGAATCTTTCAACTTATTCAAACCTATACAGATCAAAGTGCAGCGTCTTCATGAATCAAAATCTGTATAGAAAATGTCAGTACAATGTTTGAAGTTACTCTTATGTAACCAAATCACAATTGGCCCTTCTAGTGGTATGGATTCAATGAAACAAAATGAAATGCAACTACCTGAAGTGACAGATTGCAAAGGCTATCGCTGGTCTGTTGGGTACTTGAGGACTGAGCGCTATTCCCTGCAATTCACACAGTCTGCTGATGTGAAATTCTTCAGTGCTTGTTTTTGTAGAGCCATGATACACATGACAGTGAATTCAATTGCAACGGTCAATCATGCTTAATTGTTAGCATGACATACAGACCTAGACACCACAAGGCGATTCATCATCATTCATTCATGCCAATAGTACATTGATTTCAGGTGAAAACATTACATCATTCCCAAGTAGGCCTTGCAATTTACAAGATTTTATCTCTATTTACAAGAGATAATGTGTACCGATTTGCGACACAATTTGTATAGGAGTAATATAAAGCGGCCTCCTGGTTTCCCTATAATAAGGCAATGTTAGGTTGGCATTTGTTCCTCAACGTAGTGCAAATCTGCGTGCAAAATTTCCCCGCAATCGGATGCTGCGTTCAGGATTCGCGGCGTTTAGTTCAAAGCGGGCCACTCCTGCAAACTTTAGATGTAAATCTTAGCCAATCAGGATGGAATATGAAAAATCAAACAGATCTGTCTTGCTCCACGATGAATAGTTCCTCACATCCTTTATGTTTATTAGAGTACAAATTCAGACCCACAGGAAGAATGCATCCTAGATGTTCATCTCCTTATCTCCTTACGACACACTCCTGGAAGCAATGTGAGCGGGTTGAACATAGAGGTGGCACCGTCCTTCATCTTAACCCATTAAGACCTGGAACGCATCTGTGTCACTTTTTTTGATTTGAAATAGTTTTACTCATTCATCACAACTAACTCTTCTCAATATTGTCATGTTTTCACTTCACATTAAAGGTATGGTTCTCGATTCTAAGAAAAGGTTGTAGATAATTAAGCTCAACAGCCAATTACATTACACCTCTCCCTTCTGTGTTCCTGAAGCAACACTTGATTGGCTGGAACATTTTATGGCTGAACTGAGCTACTTAAAAATGTGAGACAAGAGAGAGCCCCTGAAATCTGTGTTCATTTTGAGGGGCCCTTTGATTAGGTGAAGCCCCAGCAGAGCCATTGACCAAGTACTCTTGAAAATAATGTATCATTTATTCCTGTAGTTCTTTCACCACCAGAATATCAGTGATGTCAAAATATGTCAGTGGGTGGTGTTAGTAAACTATATGCTGCTCACTACAGCTTTGCAAAGAACATTGACAATAAATATTGTGGAAGTAATTGACAAGCCACCGCTTATGACTTACAAATGGATATAAGAGAAAAATGGTTGGATCCCAGCCTTCCTCTCCATGCCTTATCGTTGCCCCAGGCTGTGCCATGCACAGAAACACATCTCACTTCAAAACCAATAAATCGCATTATTCCCCTACTGAAGTAAAAGAAGAGTTCTTTTAGATGCCTAAGAAGATCTGAAATAACATTTTCCTCTGCAAACCTCAGAAGTCCTCCCACAGCCTGGCTTGACAGGTGTGTGTGTGTGTGTGTGTGTGTGTGATCAGCAACGGGTACTGCATTGCAGCACTGTTTGCAGCTTATTGCCGCCCAAGGCGAAAGAGGCAGGAGATGAGAGAAAGGTTCCACTAGTTACGATGGAATGCTCACCCTTGGGGCATAGAGCACCTCCCCCAAATGGTTGGTTCAGGGAAATGTCCAGGGGAAAGCTTCAGTGAGAATATGTGCAGAACTCTTTGATATGTTTACAGCAAACATCCTTTAGATGAGGGAGGGACTACTGTTCCAGTAAAGGGAACAGACACTGCAGACTACAATATATTATATTATAAAGTACATCTTAAAATAGTACCAAAGGAAAGAATAGTAACTATACAGTAAATATAGGACTAAGCATCACAGGGGGGGGGGAGCAGTAAGCTCCAATCTGATCAATCTAAGATGAATGCATTGCTTCAGGTGTGGAAGATTTAATTCATTTTCAACGTATTATTCTATTCTTTAATGTTCGGTCGCAGACTTCTTGGTCATAAACAACAAGTGATTATCGTAATGACAACCATGGCCAATGAGCTGTGGCATTGCTCCATATTGTATGGTAAAACAAAATCATAAGTACAGTATACTGTGAAAAGATGAACCGAGCTGATACCAAGCAAGGCAACAAGGCTGCAGCATCATACTGTGTATACCGTATGTCTTCATTCTGCAACATTCTGCACTCTGTAAAGATAAAGCAAATCATGGAATACTATGAACAGATTAACCACTTTCAACCTGTTGTCCCTTTTCAGGGCAATTTTTTTTTTTTTTTTTAACTAAAATGTCCTCATTTTTCAGAAAGATTTTCAAAATAGGTCAAATATTTTCGAAAATGTTTGGACATTAAAGAATGTTTCAAAAATACTGAAAACAGCCGATTGACAGGCTCACAACACATCTGTAGATCTGCTATTTTTGCCACTTGGCACCGTTGTACAACAAAGTATAAAATAGGGCTTAAGTGGTTAACAAAGCTGCTACCAGGCAAAGTCTACTGCAAGGCCTTGCTCTTCATTCTGCAACGTTCTGTAAAGGTAAAACAAATCCACTAAAGCACTTTCGTCTCCTCCCATCTCTCATGCTATGGAGTGTGGCTGGCAGCCAGGAAGGATATCCTGTTCTTGTTCTGACACTTCAAACACCAGCTGCCTCAGAGGCTCCCAGCATAGGGTTCCTCTCATTCTTCTGCCTCTGAAATCATTCCAATTATACTTGTCCTGGAGCGGGATGACCCCTATATGGACACCTGTACGCTGACATAGGACCGGTTTCTTTTCCTGAAGAAAGGAACTTGGTTCGCAGTTCCTTTGCGCCATGTCTTTGTAATCCAGCATGCACTCTCTTTACAGTATATTCTCTATCTGACAGTAGAGAGAAAAAAGGAAGAGAATTAAAGAATGAAGTAATAGAGAGAATACAGTAAAAGCAAGGCTGTATTGAACTGTGACACCTCTATCTCAGACCCCTTCCCCTCCTCTGTGTTTCTTTTTTCTTTTAGCGCTAATAGCTGTGACTTTCCTCACTTATTTTCTGCCTCTTATTATCAGCTAAAGTGTCTGGCAGGGTGGTGAAGAGGGTTACATGGCGGCTTTCACCCTAACCCTAACCGCACGCGGAAGCCACTAGTCGGAGTGGCGAGATGTCGGCGTGGAAGACGGTTACCGGTGAGGTTGGGTGATGGTTTTTTTCTCCATGGATCAAAGTGGCATCTGGGGATGTCAGCCTCAGTTCACGTCAGCTTGTAAAATATATTTCCGTTCTGGATTCACAGATAGCTGGCTTTTTAATCTTGAGACTTGAGGGGCCTACTTCACAACTGACAGTCAAACACTGCCTGTTTTACATATTGTATAGAAACTGCATACAGTAAAAGTGTTGGGTTTTCTGAAATGTACGGTGTTCCTAATTATGTACAGCAAGATCTGACATTTCCTGAGCACTGAGTTTATGCTCTGGAGTCTGGATGATGCATGTACATATTATTTACTGTCAATATAGTGATGCATCATGCATGTTTGTCAATGACATGATTTAAAGAGACAATATGAGTCACTGTCTAAAGGAAGTGAAATTTCTCTACAGCAATGGAATATGCCTGGGGCAAAAAAGAAAACAAAAAATACATTCAGCCAACACCCTTGGAAATTTTGGAAATTCACCCAGCGTTGCCATCTGTTTTCACACATCTTACTTATTTGCTTATTTGGCAGCACAGTAAAACATTCTATGGCAAGCCGCAACACCTCGATCAAATTAAATTAACAAGAAACCAACTAGAAACACTGCATCACAGCTGTACGCCTGCAGTTGCAGTTTACAATTTACAATTTACAATTTACAACAATGTCTGTCCAGACTAATAATATAAGGTGAAGACTTACATTTAATAAAAGCTGTTGTGTATTTATTAGTGAAATGTAAGTTACAGTATATTTTTCATACATATTGACATGTATGAAATGTGTTTTGTGAGGTCACAATGACCTTGACCTTGACCACCAAATACTAATCAGTTCATCCTTAAGTCCAAATGGATGTTTGTGCCCAGGTATTCTTGAAACAAGACGGACGGACGGACGGACGGACGGACAGACAGGGACAAAGCCTCTAGCCACAGCTGTTGCCGGTGGTGACATGAAACTGTTAAGCAATAATCTAAACATGCAAAGTAACCTTGTATGTTTAGACTGATGTTTACAAGTGTATAAGATATTCACTCAAATTGTACAGTTCTTTAGTAAATGTACTTAGTTACTTTCCACCATACATGTTTCAGTAGGTAACACTCCTGAAACATCAGCTTCAGCAGGTACTATCAGAATAAATGCAACTCAGACAACGGTATTTGATGATGTACTAGCATAGAGTTTGATTACATGTACAGTAGTCATCATTGGAAGGTTCTAGTCCTGTTTCCCTCATGTTTGAATCATTCTAAAGCACAAGATGTGCTCAACCAAGTAACATAAAAAAGGGTCTAAAAGCATATGCTGTAGCTTTATCAGTCGGCAATCCAGAGGGACTATAATAGCATAACAGTGTGATTTTTCAGTTCATTTGGTAAAGGCAATTATGATGATCCTGTCCCATCCTATTGGAAGGATGGTGCTGTCATTAATTGCATCTGTGGGGACAAAGATTTGAATGGACTCCCTGAGTGTGGGCCAATACATTGTATTTCAGTCAGATAACTCACAAAGAGATTGAAAACATTCTATTTATAAAATATTAATAGCGGTACAAGTGTGAATATTGTATTTGATCTTCATCTTCAGGCCCTTGTGGAAGAAATTAGTCTGGAGGTAGGAATCTTTAGATACGTTGATTAATAGAATAACAAACAGAGCCATGCCTGCAGACACGACTGAAAAACATCCATTACAATCAATTAATCTTGCATAACTGTTTTCCTGTTTTTCAGAACATTCTGCTACAATAACAGTTATCTCAGAACTGTCTGGAACATTCTATTATTATTCTCTTCTCTGGTGACCTAATACAAGAGCTATTTCTGCTGCGCAACAACCACTGATATTATTACTGCGTCACAGTATAAACATATCAAACACTCTGCATTTATCATAGAAATATTGATGTGTTTACAAAGTTAATATATGGAATATATTAACACATATGTGGCTCAGGTGGTAAAGCGGCCGTTTGGGCATCGGAAGGCTCCCAGTTCGACCCTCTGCTCCCCCTGAGTTAGTGTCAAAGTGTTATTGAGCAAGACACTGATGCCTAACTGCTCCCGATGAGCACGTTGCCATGGTGCCTTGCATTGTTTCCTCTGCCATCGATGTGTGTATGAATGGGAGAATATAATGCATATTGTAAAGCTCTTTGGATAAAGGCACTATATAAATGCACCATTTACCATCAACCAATAGATGCTATGATTAATGTATAGGAGGCAACCATTTAAGGGATACATTATATATGTATGCATGTATATATATATATATATATATATATATATATATATATATATATATATATATATATATATATATATATATATATATATATATATATATATATATATATATATATATATATATATATATATACATACACACACACACATACATATGCCGTGTTCCCAATGGCAGTCGTTGCTAAAGGACATCGCCCCCTAGATATCCAAGCTCAGAATCACAGTACACAGCTGAACATTGAAAATAAGATAAGAGATGGAAGATTTGTAAGGAGTCTGAATCTCATACTGAAAATTGCACAGACAATGATGCTAAGGAAATAGGAATGATTCATTCAACTGCCAACCAAACAGCTGCTTGTTGGACACAGGTTTTCTGTGTTCAGAATGAGTCATTTTGAAAGAAATAACAGTGCTACAATTTTCAGTATCAGACACCATTTCAAACATTACTCCCTGTGTGTTTTTCCCCACAGCACAGCCAAATAGGTTACATCAAACAGCATTATTCAGGTCAGGCAGGCAGTCATCCGACACTATCTTTAATAGAGCTTGTATGTGAGATGGCCGTGTTGAGATATCAGAGTGCATGCATTATCATATCAATAAAATAACATAAACCAACCTGTACTGATATTTTCTCTATGTTTCCTTATGAATAATAACCACTATATAGGAGAATAACTTATTAAGAAGTTTAAAACGTCACAACAGTCTGGTCTTTGGTTTGCAGGTTACTTTATTCTTCATAATTAATTGCAAACATAAAATAACTACATCAACCTCCATCTACAAAAAAACATACCTTATTTCCGTTATACCAGGGGAAGCAGGTGAAGGTTATTTGCTACAAGTGCCTTGAGAAATGGAGCATGGCGGCACCAAGGTAGTGGCTCTCCAGGTCGACTGCGCAGCTGTAAGCAACAGGGACAGTGAAATCACCACAGCCCCGAAAGGGTCTCCAAGGCCGCGTAACGACTTCGGGCCTAGTTCTACTGGTTGAACTGCCGACAGGATGTGGAACTACGTATTTTCCCGCAAATACAACCTCTGCACCACCATAATAGGTCCTACCTGGAGCTCACACTCTCCACTACAACAGTACCAAGTGGGGACGCCCCTGGAACATGTGGGGGTCGACATCCTAGGCCCCTTTCCTGTCACTGGCCATGGAAACCGCATATGTGTCCCTACATAGGCTATTTGAAAATAGACGATCTACAAGCTCACAACGCGTCGCATTGCGATGCGTTGTGAGCTTGTAGATCTGCTACTTTCAAACATTTTAGTACTTTTACTTTTGATACTTTAAGTACATTTTGATACCAATACTTTTGTACTTTTACTTAAGTACATTTTTAATTCGGAACTTTTACTTGTAACAGAGTACGTCTACATTGCAGTATTGATACTTTAACTTAATACAACATATGAGTACTTTTTCCACCACTGCCCTTCTACACCTGAGCGGTTTAACTGCACCATGACTACATAGCAAACTATCTCTGACCGCCAGCAGAGAGACTGTGACCTCCACTTGCCCCATATCCTGTGGGCATACCAGACTAGAGTCCAGGCAGGGATCGACATGTTGTACCCCGTGGCTCTTATGTTTGGTCGAGAACTGTGCACCCCAGTGGACCACCGTCTGAATCAGAACTAAGGGTGGAGGCTGGGTTGGACTACTTATCTCAGCAACAGGAAAGAAGTTCCATAGCTAATAGACTTGGTCATACACTGTGCTGGCTAAACTCTCTGATGTGCTCTATAGAGTGCAGCTGCTTGGGGGCCGTGAGGCAGTCCTCCATCAGGATCTGCTGGCACGTTACCAACACCTCACCAGCACAAAACTGAACGGGGGGGATACGGAGAGACCCCCACAGAGGATGACTCTCACCGTGGATCACCAGAGCTTACCAGGCCTAGTGGGAAGCAAAGGAGGTGTCGGTCTCGGCAGCTTCTGGACTTTGTGTTAGGTATGCAGGTTTCTGGAGACAGTGTGCGGGCTGTGTGGCGTCCTGGGGTGTGCCAAAGTGACGAAGATGGACATCACAGCATGCCTCTTCGCGCACACAATACTTATTGTTTATTGATGTGTTATTGACATAGAGGTGGTTATTGTACATGTTATTTGAGTTGGGAAATGGATTGCGTGGCTTTATACATTTACATTTAACGGCTAAATAAAAAAGAACAATAAATTCTGTTTTATTTAACCGTGGGTGAGCTTTCTTTTTATATGTGATTTTGAGAACTTGCTATGGCTCTTCTTGGAAGCCTTCAGCCCACTGGTCATTACATTATTTCTACACAATTGTCAAATTAGAGGAATGCTACACACAGCATTTTTCTCCCCCCCCCCCCCCCCCCCTCTCGCTCGCTCGCTCTCTCTCTGGAAATAAGAGAGCGAGAAGTAACTTTACGTCATCAGGCCGCCGGAACACACGACCGGAACCTTCAAAATGATTCCCCTAGTTTAAAATGTGTTTAGTTTGGTATAATCGTTTAGTTTCATTTGGTATTATAATAGCGCGACTAGCGAGACTAAACTAATTAATTTGCATTAGGTGGGGAACAAAACAATGCGACACCAACCGGAACACATTTATTTCCCCTGGATCACGCGACTCAGTTTTAGAATGAATACCAGGCTTTCCTCTGTGGTGGAAAGCCTGGTGACGTCACGCAAGGTTAGTTTCAGTGAGTTTGTGTGTGTGTGGGTGTGTGTGTGAGAGAGAGAGAGAGAGAGAGAGAGAGAGAGAGAGAGAGAGAGAGAGAGAGAGAGAGAGAGAGAGAGAGAGAGACCAGTCATGTCTTTTCTTGAAGCAATGATCCCATAAAGATACATGGCATGCTGATCAAAGCTCACCCTAGAAGAGATCAAGTTTCTCCCCAAGGCTATTCATTGTGAGCGACTGAGCAGTCAAGATGATGCAGCTAGTACTTGTGTGACAAAAGAACAGAATAGAATTGATAGACCACCTGAAACTCTGCCTATTTTGACACCTAGTGCACCTGAACATTGTTTTTCTCCCCCATGTAACCTCGGGGCTCTGTAAAAATGTCAACAAAAATTTAGGTTGAAATGTGCTACACAAATAAACTTTCCTTGCCTTAACTTTTCTCAAGATTTACGGTAAACTGCATTCCCTCAGCACTGTTCATTGTTCAATACTCATTCCAGAGTCTCTGACATGACATGTCCATGCATGTTAGGTGAAAACACTGAAAGCCTACCTGAAGTAACCTATGTAGCCCTTCATTTGTCAGGTTCTCTTGCATGCACGACCATCTTCCTTCCTACTCCATACATACTTTAAGTTTACATGTGTTCACTCTACTGAGATAAGTATCTGACTGGACTAAAAAAAAGACAAATCTATCAGCATTGGATTAAGAAGACATCATGGTACAGTACAAACAAAATTGGCATACATCATGTTGTGTTTAAAGCTTAATGTTTTACCTTTGATTTTATTGTTACTTCTATGTTTAAAAAGTGATAAATAGTGACAACATTTCGTTGTATTCTGAATACAATGACAATAAACGTCTTATCTTATCAAATATTCCTTTAGATACAGACCAGAGGACCGAGTTTGTCCTGGGGTGTGAGAACAGAGCTTATCTATGGCTGTGTGTCTGTCATCTGGCTGGCTTCACTAGTTAGCAGCGCCGACATTGATGGTGAGTGCCACTTTATGATCAGACGAGGAGGAATGTATGGACGGAAAAGACAAAATGTGAAAAATGTGCAGTCCAACAAACTGTAGTTGACAGACAGCATCTAGTAGATTTTATTGTTATTTCAGTGGCGACTTCACAAAAAAAGAAAGAAAAATGTGCTAAACCATGTGCAGTGCCGCGAGGGCAAGGCTGAGAGGAAACTCTCATGTTGTGTCTTGTCCTCCGTAAGAGGAGAAATGTAACACTTTAGAATAACTATTCTGTAAAAATAGTTAATAGGTCATTCACAAACTACTATTTGTACTACAGTACCTTCTAATGACTTACGTTTAGTATTTGTTAATAGTTTATTAACAACGTTCAGTACAAGAAAGCTCTGCTGCCAATTCCTCCTACCATGTAGTCAAACGCCATTATACTGGAAAAGGCAGCACCAGAGCTCTTCTCTAGTCAGCTATAGAATAAAGTCCCAATAAGGTCTAAAAACTATTAACATGGTTGCAACAAATATATTATTTACTAACCTTTAATGATGATTTTTTTAACTGACTCTTTAAACATGTATTTTTGTTTAGATAATTCCCTTGATGGAAGGCCTGCTGGGTGGCTGTAGTGCTGTAGGGGCAGGGAGGCTGTTCATTAGTCTGACGGCCCATTATTTCAATGTCTCAGTATAGTCCGACAAATGTTACATTAGTGTGAGGTTAAGGTTAGGCATAGTGTTTTGTGAGTTTAAAAGGGTATTTCACTTTAAAACACTTCTAGGGTCATTTTAACGTCTACTTTGGCTTTTGTGGGCACTCCAGACAGTTTTGAAGTAAGCTTGGTTTGATATTTTGAGATTTGATATTCATTTTATCAGACACGTCACCCTCATATATAAACCCATTGAACTTCAAGCTCCATTTGAACCATGTTAAGACTCATTGAAAACACACTGGTTCTCGTGATCTATCCTTCTTTTTTCATTACTTTTTGATGAATAAAAAAAGAAAAAGCTAATTGAAAAACCCTGCCCCCCTCACTCATTACAATATCAGTCACCAGAACCAGGATTTCTATATGGGGCTGATGAATATCAAATATCTAAATACTGATTCAAGCAACTTAAAAACTTAAATAATCTGAGTAGATGTTAAAATTACCCCAGAGGTGAAATACCCCTTTAAGGTTAGGTTTAATGCACACCGTCATACCAGTGCAGGGAGGGTGCTGTGTGGTTTTAGTAGACCGTGGCAGGCTGGCTAGAGTGCAGGGAGGGTGCTGTTTGGTTTTAGTAGACCGTGGCAGGCTGACTAGAGAAGAAGGCTCTGGTGTTGCCTTTTCTAGTACTGATGATGTTAGAATAGTATAGGAGTTGGCAGCAGAGAGAGAGGGTTTACTTGTACTCAGTTATTAATCAACTTAACATGTTCTAATAGCTTGTTCATGGTCTACAGTACATCAGCTGTTTATAAGGCATAGTTTTTAATGATTAACCAACTATTAACACACATTTAATAAGTCTTTAATAACTCATTAACTAACAGTTTGTTGTGGGTTCGAATCCACTGTGGTGCAACCGGCTTTGTCAAGTGTCTACACGAACACAATTGGCCCGTGTTCGGGGGGGGGAGCCGGACGGGGAGGGTGATATTGGTCATTGCATGTATTCCTACGAGCTGGGGCGGCACCTGTCAGCGGGAGTGTTGGGCGGGAGGAGTAGAGCGAAGGCTCTACATCCTCCTGGTGGGGGCTCCTCACTGGCAGGTGAGTCAGTAGGATACGACAGTAGTGACTGACAACACAGAAATGTGTGCGGGGAGGAATTCATTGGTATAACGACTAAATTGGGGAGAAAAATGGGTAAAAAAGAATTGTCTACTCTATAAAAAATAAAAAATAAAAAAACGAACAGTTTGTTGAACGATCTATTAATAAACTAATTATATGTCATAGTTATTCTAAAGTGTTACCAGAGAGGAAACATGAATGATGAAAACAGAGAGGATTGGCCAATGATGCTGCATCTATCAAAGTAAACAAACCAAAAATTGCAATAAAGACTATGTATCTACTTTATTGAGGTTTCTCTTTCTGTCTCTCATCAGGCACCAGTCCTTCCAATGGTACAGTGATCAGTGGCCGTGCTGGCACAACAAGAGAGGTGCAGCTTGAGACCTGTCCTGAGGTACTGGCTCAGTGTGGTAAACCTGTAAATCTGACCTGTGATGCCAGCTCAGACAGTGGACTCGGCATCAAAGAAATGTACTGGTTTAGTGCTGTGACAGAGTTGTGTAGATTTGAAAATGGCAAACCACTTCATGAAGGCCCTGGGGTCAAGTGTGAAAGTACAGGATCTGAAACTGGACACAGGCTGACCATGACTCTCCTGAACGTGATGCCGGACAGTCAAGGACAATACACCTGCAAATTGCGCTCCATACGTGGAATAGAATATGCCAAAGCCAACATAACTCTGCAAGGTGAGCTTACCCACTTGTTCAAAAAAAGGAGAAAATACATAATCATCTACACAGTATGGTATTGAAAACCTTCCAGTGGAGTTAACTAACTCTCTTGTTTAGATTAATTTGTGTTTGAGTTTTCTTGAAGTAGCAAGCAAGTTTATTTTTTAAACTAACACAAGCAAGAATCATTATTGCTGCCTGTCAGATTATACATAGTATACGAATACAAGTGCAAGTGCAATACCAAAATTGCAGTAACATATTACTGTCTGGTCCAGTGTCATCTCTCTTTCTAAACCACTCCCTGATTCTTCCAGGATGTTTTGGAAATTCCAACCACAGCTCCGACAGCGAGTCTCAACTTGAGTGTCGCTTCTACGGTATTTACCCCTTAGGTACAGTCCACTGGTTCCAGGGCACTGTCGACCTGACACACGATGCCGCCACATACACAGAGAAGGACCAGAACAAACTGTTTACCATCAAAAGTACACTGAAAATCCACGAAGCTCCTGTCACGCCTGTCAATTGCTCACTGTGGATACCTGGCACGAGGACTTATCTCGCCACCGAAATGATTCAAGTGTCCCAAAAGGTCACCATGGTTCAACATGCCCCGCCAGTAGACGGATCATCACCGACATTGTTGGTCAAACTGCTGTGGATCCCTATCATGGTGGGACTCGTTGTGGTTAAATCCATCACTTGAATGACAGAATGACACAGCACCGGAAGACAAAAGTCAAAACACGAAACTAAAGTCAATGAGGCTACAATCTGCTCATGTGGAGTGGAACTTCAGCCACAGCTATTGCAATGTGAGGTTTTTATTTGAGCTACTGAATGAGCTTTGCTGTACAATACTGCCATCAAGCGGAGAAGTTTGATTTCAAACATGCACTGTACAAACAAACTGTTCCAAATACACTGGAATAGCCCTACGGAGACCTCACTGTTGTTGCCATCGTCTCTAAACAGTGGAGCCTGACAGAGTCTATATACTTACTTGATGAGGTTCAACATGTTCATGAACTTGCAGCTGTACCATCCCAATATAATCACTTAAATAAATATGGACTATGAATACCACTCACTTTAACCATAGACAAGAAACTGTGATTGCGTTCCTGCTGCTATTTTTATATGCTGGATATGTTTTCCACCTGCACAAGAAGAATTTCTGCCTTCCATAGTGCCATCTATATCCATTGTATATATTTTTTAAATCATGCACCTTATGTATATTGGACTTTGTATATATGATTAGTCTGTGCCTTCCTGTTATTGACCTGTTGTTTGTTGTGTTCTTTTCCTCTCTATTCTCTCTTCCCTATTCTAGATCTTTTTGTAACAGCAATATTGAGAGCTCACACGAAAATAATTTCACCCACTCTTTTACACCTGACCTTAAAGTTGATTCAGATTCGGATTGATCTGAAGTATATTTGACAAAGATAAGGATTTAAAATACTTCTAAATCACTATGACTGTCATACTGTGTCCTTTTTTGTACTTGCAGCTGAGGCTCTGGCAAACTACAGTATAATTTAAAAAATAAAATAATGTAGTCCCCTTTAGTTAGCAGACTCCCTCAAAGCTAACTACGGCTGTTGACTACACCATTGGTTCTCAAAGTGGGGTTCGGGGACCTCCAGGGGTCCTTGAGGGGGTTCCAGGGGGTCCCCAGATAAATGATGGATAGTTAGGAACCAAATGGGCCCTTATGTGGTTGTAACTCTGAGAGTGTGCAAATGGAACCAAATGGACCCTTACCAGTCCATTTGGTTCCATTTGTACACTCTCAGATGTATGGTGGTCCGTGGTCTAATGCAGGGGTTCTCAAAGTGTGGTCCAGGGACCCCCATGGCCCTATATATATATCAGCTATTTTCAAAACATCTTGACATTCTTTGAAAATGTCTGAATATTTTTGAAAATGTTCACACCACAAATCTTGTATGGGGGGGCACAAAATCTTTTCAGATGGGGGTCCACGACCAAATACACATTAATCTAGGGGTCCTTGACATGAAAAGGTTTGAGAACCACTGGACTAAACACACTCAGGAAACCAATGTCAGTGTCCCCTATCAGGGCTGTTCAAATGTCCCCTCTGCCTCCATTTCCTTCTGTCAGCCACTGGGAGGCGCAGTCTCCCCATCAATGAGAACAAGCTACATAATGGTTAGTGGAGTTGTGCCACCAGTAGCTGGTATTCTTGTCACATTCTGACCAATCTGGGAACCCATCGCCAAATAAAAAAGGAAAAACAGCGCCCTCTTCTGTTTTTGGGCGGTGTAACCGCCCCTATATGTGAGGTTGGGACATTGACATTTGCTGCTCTGTGATTGGCCACCCATTGTACACCCCTAACCCCTACACATTCAATGCAATCTATACTTTTCTTTAAGTGAGCTTCCATCACTGTGATGACCACTAGCTGCACTGTGATTGGCTGACTCTATTGGCTGACTCTATTCAGCACTGTGATTGGCTAGCGAGACACATGACACATGTGCATAGTCCTATAAATAGGACTGAACACTTAAAAAAAACAAAAATGTTTTTTTAAGTGAGTCATGGGTCTGTGATGACCACTGTGATGACCACACCGCCCACTTCACACTGGGTGTGATTATTTACTCTTTCACTTGACTCTGGGGGGGCTCAATGTAGCACCCGTGCGCAAGGAAACTGGGGTTTTTGGTCTGCCCGGCCCCTAACACTAACACCACTTCTCCCAGAGAACATGGGTCGTTTTGGTTATAAGCCCACTTGTTTCTATGATGAAAGAGCAAGTTAAAATGTGAATATCTTTCCGTGGTTTTGTTTGCTCCGAGGACGCTATTGTTAAATGAGTTTCGGTTTGTTTTCAGTAGGAAGCGAGAGCACAGGCAGTAAATCCCGGCCACTACATTTGATTGGGTAAAGCGCGGCCTGCTTCCTGCTCTGAAGGCACGCCCACTTGTAGGCCAGTGCGTACACGTTATGACGAACCCCCCCCGACAGATTCAAGCGGAGAGCAGAATCTGTTCTTGAGAGATTACATTCTGACCTGTCACTTATTTCAACCACAGGGAGCAGAATGTTTATTAATAATGATGATGATGATGACAATTGCCTTTATGAATGATGACAGGGGGTTTGTCTCTTTAATGTGGATTGGAAGTGTGCTCCATAGAGACGGGGGGAGACAGCTGAAAAGGTTTTGGGGTTTGCAGGAGGTTTGCATCACCAGTCCTGAGGCATGGGGGGGGGCTCTGGTGGAGGAGGTCAGGTAGATGGAGAACGATTGTTGTGAGTTTAGCGTGTGTTTGAACAGGAGCCAGTGGACTGGTGTGTGATGTGACAGATAGGAAGCAGAGTTCTGTACACTGATTGAGGAGTTTATTAGTGCTAGCGTAGTGCTTCTCAAAACAAATTATTTGAAGGACTCCCAGTTTCGCATTAGGCCACAGGCTCCCATGTGACACAAAAGCAAAAAGCATGAATGAGGATTTCTGCAGCAGTAGACAGTGACAGATTGGGTCAGAGACAAGAAACACGAAGGTGAAATAAGACTGTTTTGACATGAGGCAGGAAGGAGAGGGTGGGGTCCAGGATGATTCCAATGTTACAGTCTTGAATGGAGGGACTAACAATGGAACCATTGATGGTGAGGGAAAAATCCTGGGTGGAGTAGGGTTTGTCATCTCCTAATAAATGACTGTTTGTTTTTGTTCAAAAAGTAAGCCTATACAGTATCACATCACTGTCATTGTTTTGTAATACTTTTCCTTGTAGAAGGTTTTCAACAGGCTACCGATTTTCATGACAACCCTGAATGAGAAACGTATATTAAAAAGATTATATTGAAAGTTGGAAAATGTTGGTCCATAGTATGTGAACTTCTGCTCTGTGTGAAGACATCATATACTGATGTAGAAATGGACTCATAAGGGTGAAGGGCCTAGTTAAACTTACGATAAGCACAATTTAACTCAGAATTAGTTGTGTGGAAAACGTTGAGAGAACACTGACAAGGACAACTGAACATTAATGATGCCTTAGCCTGCGAGCTAGTTCAGGGAGACACACTCGAGAGGTTCACATGCATACAGTATGCAAAATCGCCCACTTCTTTACACCTGTAAACCTGTGATGTGACAATAAAGTTGGGGGGCTTGTTATATACGTATGCACCTCCCTGCTCTTAAATGGTTGTCTTCTAATGTGCTGAGCAGGGAGTAATATACAGTATAACAGAGCCTGAACACAAACATCAATAATGTATTTACACACTTGTATTTGCCTTTTATAAATACAATCCATTTGTGAGTGTGATCTGACTGAACTGATTTCATGTACTTCATCACTCAACAGTTTTTACTTGAAAAAAGTGTTGAATTGTATTTTTTGTCCAGTTGAAAATATGATATATAAAATATAATTATAGTAATACATAGAAAGATATTTGTGTAAATGGCTGTGCTATAAAAACAATACATCTGCAGTCACCCAGCAGATGTTTTGTTCGGATGGCTTTGATGAGCATAATGGTGGGGAGCTGTTAGGGGTCAAGTGTCATGCTCAGGGACACTTCGACACAATGATGGTTGACGGGAAGGTCTCTATACCCACTTAGATATACGGCCACCCTAAAAGCATAAATTAGCTTAAGCAGACGGTAGACCTCGTCAGTCTTCTGTATCATGTGTCATGTCTGTTCACTGGGTTTGCTGCAAAATGAATTGCCCTTTGGAATAAATGAAGTCATCTGAATCTGAATCAGAGCAAATGGAAGGAGAAAGCTGTTCAACACAGCAACCATGAGACACAGCACTGCAACATCACACATACACACACTACAACTCTCTCTATGCAGGAGTAAAATGACACGGCATTGTCCATGCATGTTTTGTTTAACAGGCCCATGTGAAAAATTTGGGGCACAGGTTCTGAATTGGCATCCAGGGAGTGTGTGTGCACATTTCACAGCGACCTGGCCAACGGTGCCAGAGATTAGCTGCTCACAGACAGATGGACACACAGACACACGGACGGACGGACGGACGGACGGACGGACGGACGGACGGACGGACACGGTGCAAAACATACTCTTTCGCCATGCCTTTCGACCTGGCGGAGACAATATTAATATTACATTCTGAAAGTAATTCCCATCACCAGTCATGGATCCACAAAGCCTGTCTGTTCGTCAGGATGTAAAGTAAAGGCCATGACCTTTCAAATGTGGACAAAAACAACCCCTTTTCATGATGTGTTAACTGTTTTTTGGGGCCTTCTGTCTTCAGGCTTTGAAGTACTGGAAACATGCTGTGCAATAAGAACACGCAGCATGCACCCACATTACATCACAGCCCTGTTATAATTGATACCAGTTGCCATGGTGAGCTTAAGCTGCCAAAGCCTGGTATGAAGACAATAGATGAGATATTTTCTAATTTGACACTTTCTTCTTTCTCTATGGGGAAGACCGTTACAAGTCTCTGAGATGGTGATGATTTGATGCATGTGAATAGCACTCTGAAATCGTATCCTGCTTCCACCATGTATCGCAAGATCAGATGCATTTGCACTTGTTGGTTTCAAACAGAGTAAAGCTTAGAACTGAGAGCACCAATCAAAACTCAGTTGTCCAATTTCGGTCACCTAATTTCCCTATATATTGCTTTTATCAAAATCTCCATTTAATTTCTCTACATTCACTTTCCAGTTCAGCATGTTGGATAAGAAGATGTATGGGCAAAATGTCAACTCTTCGCAGATTTGCCACCCCTCATACATACACGTCCTCAATTTGATGTTGATTGCATCTACACTTGCATCTGCACTGCCCTTCACCTTTGAGGGGAAGGGCAGTGCAGATGCAATCAACAGCTCACATTTTGCCAGATATCAGAACACACCCACACCCACACACACACACACACACACAAACACAACACACACACACACACACACACACACACACACACACACACACACACACACACACACACACACACACACACACACACACACACACACACACACACACACACTCTCTCTCTCTCTCTCTCTCTCTCTCTCTCTCTCTCTCTCTCTCTCTCTCTCTCTCTTATCTTCCCACCAATCTCATGTGAGAGGCTCTGACTGCCACTCACGCCTTTATCGATTAGCTCATCATGTAGATTATAGTCATCAAGTGAACTCACACAGATCATTTCACTTCAGCCAATGGCACGACCCCTGACCCCCAATCTATAAGCTAAACATTAACTCAAGTCCACATTCATCATGCAGCGGGGCGATGATGACGACGCTTCTGTCCCTATCAGAACATTATTCGGACGCCACTGAGACAGACAGAGGCAGAGACAGACAGACAGAGAGAGAAACAGATACTGACAGACACAGAGACAGAGAGAGGGTATGTATTAAGCCAGTGTTGCTGTGGGTGTTTTGAATACCTGTGCCCTCACACAGAGTTAGGTAGTGATGAGGCAGAATTTTATGAGTCATAATGACAAGGTAGAAATATAAGTGGTGAGGCCCATTGCATATAAATGCTTTACATTGACAGAATAATTGATGTTCTACTTCAGGATGACCATTAAAAGAAAGTCAGGCATAAAAAATGGACAGTTATATAACCCAACAATTATTTTATATAACAGCCGTTAGTGGTGCTCCACCCTCTCTCCATCTGTGCTTGTTCAACACCAGCTTTTCACTTTCCTTGACACTTCCATACTTCCCTCAGGTTTGTGGTGTCATGAAGTGTTTTCCAACCCCTTACAACCTGGCACCCCTAATTTGTGTATGCCATTACAGGCAAAACAAAAAAATTAACACATTTTAAACATTTAAAAAATCTTGTAGATTAGCCCATTTTTGATATTCATCCCACAGCAAAGTATATGGTTATGGTATACCAAACAAACCTCTATGGCACACAAAAGGCAAAGTAATACAATTCATTACAACAATTAAACCCAGGAAACCATCTCACACATTATACATTAACATTATATTATTAAAAGGATATATGTATTATAAAATTAAATCATACTGCATATTATTGAATCCAGGCCAAAAATGTGTATGTACTGTACACCACTGCCTTCAATTAAAAATCTCAGCCTACTCCTGTTTCTTTTTTGATGCATTTTAAGGTGAGGATTATTGGTTCAGAGTGTTGTTCTCTGTCTTATTAAGTATAGAGTAGTTTGGTATAGTGTATACTGAATTACAGTGCAGCAGTACATTCCAAGGTTAGAGATCCTTTAAGCATGTGGGTTGCTAGCACAGTATGAAATGCTCATTAACAATATGATACTCAAACAAATCTGATACATCCGTAATTGCCTTTACAGATTTTTGGACGGGGCCTATTTTTTTTTACAAAAAATGCTATATATCATGAACACAACATCTAACCATCGCCTTGCCAATACAGGGCTCACATAGACCTTGTAACCTAGCAAGATAGTGAAGAGAAAAAGAGAGAAACAGCTTGTTCCACAACTCCGGGAACAGTGTACGGTAGGTATATTGATCATAACATAGGCGAGGTCTGCAGTGACAATAACCAGTCACAAATGACGAGCTAGGTATTCACTGTATTCACGGCTAGGTGACTTTGTGGGCATGGCCATTGTAAGGCTGGCACAGCTCAATGTAATAATTGTTCAATCATGAAAATGGAAAGACATTAGAATATAATGGAGGAGCCACTGTCTGTTAGCCACATTAGTTTGACCCTGAAATAAAATGCAGAGAAAGAACAGTAAGATAGAAAGACTAAAGTGACAAAGGGTGTTGTTGTGTGAGTGAGTGAGTGTGAGAGAGAGAGAGAAAGAGAGAGAGAGAGAGAGGAGAGATTAAAAAAAATCTAAAATATGTTTTATAATCTATACAGTCTGATTTAAAGGTAGGTTAAGTGATATTTTTTGGTAAAAACAAAAGTTTTTTTGTTAAAGGTTAAAGCACTATATTCTGATAGTAGTCATTGCTATAGAGCATTAATTGTGTTCAGTAACAGGAGTCTCCCTGTCTCTCCTGCTCTTTAATAAACAGAAAATACATTTTCAAGTAGGTGACAACATTTCAGCCAATCAGGAGAGAGTACCCATTTATCAGCTTCATTTTTATAGTGTTCCAGTTGTGTAATATTAAAGCACTATATTCTGATAGTAGTCATTGGCTATAGAGCATTAATTGTGTTCAGTAACAGGAGTCTCCCTGTCTCTCCTGCTCTTTAATAAACAGAAAATACATTTTCAAGTAGGTGACAACATTTCAGCCAATCAGGAGAGAGTACCCATTTATCAGCTTCATTTTAATAGTGTTCCAGTTGTGTCCCCCCCCCCAAAAAAAAAAAAAAAAAAAAAATGTTTTATAGTTCATTAAATCGATTTGTTAACTAATTAACAAATTAACTGTTAAAGTGGTTCAACAGATTTTATGCCATATTACTGTAACTCATGTTGTCCCCAGACCCCACTTTGAGAACCACTGCTTGGATTCAGTCAATTGTGAAAGCTCACTAACTGCATCACTGTCCATTATCTCACTGCATTAGACAGCCAAACAGAGCTCCAGGTCAGGTGACTGGGAACCCAAACACAGAAAAGAAACCACCATGCCCTCTAAATGAAGTTCACCATATTCATGAATCACCACACTTCCGCTCTGTGTGTGTGTGTGTGTGTGTGTGTGTGTGTGTGTGTGTGTGTGTGTGTGTGTGTGTGTGTGTGTGTGTGTGTGTGTGTGTGTGTGTGTGTGTGTGTGTGTGTGTGCGTGTGCGCGTGCGCGTGCGCGTGCATGTGCGTGTGTGTGTGTGCGTGCGTGTGCGCGTGCGTGTGTGTGTGTGTGTGTGCGCGTGCGTGCGCGTGTATGACCTGGAAGGTAAGACAGTGAACTGGAAAGTCAGGTGAGTATTTTCGACGAAAAACCAGCTCTGTATACAAACACTGGGGTAGTAGGCTCTCCAGCATTGCC
Source organism: Gymnoscopelus microlampas (assembly GCF_963454915.1). Classification (NCBI taxonomy): domain Eukaryota; kingdom Metazoa; phylum Chordata; class Actinopteri; order Myctophiformes; family Myctophidae; genus Gymnoscopelus; species Gymnoscopelus microlampas. The sequence goes on from NC_139948.1 coordinate 16,007,232, forward strand.
ACATGACTGTGACCAGACGTTTACTGTAGCACTAATGTAAACTGAGCAACCATGTGGCAGGTTACTTAACAGTATTAAAGGGCTATCCACACTAGAGTACTATAATTATAACTACTGTACTGTATATCGTTCACCACTGCCATTGTTATAGTTGTGGTGTGGACTCTGCCATTGACTTGAGTTAGAACAATTTTAGAAACAATATATTTATACTGTAGTTTAGTCTATCTATGGTCTATACAGTACCCCAACCTCAAGATTGCAATTTCACCATAAACACAGAAAAAGAGGACATTATCATAGCCACCACCAATATAGCAGCTAATAAAGCCAACCAAACCTATAAAGCCGTTTTCATACATATCACCCCAGTGATATCACTGGGGTAAGCCTTTCAGTACAACTTCAGTGAGGTTTTGGAAACACACATAGTTTCATGGCAGCTAATGGAGTGTTAGCCCTACTGTACATATTGAAAATGGTAATCCTGGCTCTTTAAGTAAAAAAAATGCCAATAGCTATGTTATAAAACTCACTATGTCAATTAAGGATCATTAACTAGGGGCGGCCTTAGCACTTGTTGCACATCTCCACAAGGTTGATGAATTGCTTAAGATCTCCAGACATTTAACAAATGGTTCATTGTCTAGGGAGGTCTACGGAGATAAACCAGGAGTTCATAAAGGCAGATGAGAGGATATTACAAGCGGGTGTTGTTGATCCAGCAAGAGGTATGCCTCAAGAAGACAACAAATGAGATGGAACGATTTTCAGGAAAGTCCCATTGGTGTCAGTAACCACCATTTCCCTCAGGCATCTTTGTTACATAAAATGTCAAATGAATGATTCTCAAGTCTCTGGAGTCTAAGTCAGCCTCGCTTCAAATGTGAAAGCACCAATGCGTAGGTGCATGTGCACGCCATAACCAAGGATAACCAAGACCTAAGGCAAAGTGTCAGAGTGACGAACAGAGACTGTCTAGCAAGCTGTGAAATGTTGGTGGCAAATGTTCCACACAGACTGTGCTAACACAACAATGTCAACAAGACAATACATCATTTTTAGGAGGCATCATGCTCTCACCAACAATTGCTTGTATTGTTTTTACTTTCGTATTGTATTTTGTAGTTATCCCAAAACATTTGCTCGTAGGTATCTCTGGTGCATTTTTTTTTTCTTAAGTTGTACATGGTCCCTGCTAAATCAACAAAAAATTATCTGAAATGAACAAAGAAGCTATTTTACATGGTAAAAATGAATTGCAGCGCTAATAGACTCGCTCAATAAGCATGCAGAGCAGAGAGTGGTAGGTATCACATCTGTGGTGGCAGATGATGCATGCATGGCATACTGTACCATGTCACGACTAGATTACTTTTTCAGTGGAATGAATCACAGAGCAACCTCGACATATTAGCATAGATATGATTACACTGGCAAATCCTCCGTGTTAACTTACCTACAGTTACAAATGCATAAATTAAGTAAATAGCCATCGTCTTGGATGAATTTAACTGAAACATAGAGTATGCAGGGAATCAGGGGCTCTGCTGAGATACACATAAACATGATACAGTATTTTATATGGCATTTATTGGCTCCATTGTACTAAATCACACTGCCTGTCAACCCAATGTTTTCTAATTGGACCCCACTAGTATGTACAGTAGGATTCAGAGAGGAATCGATTTTGCTATTTGCATTCCTGTCTGTTTTAGGTCATGGTAAACCTATCACATAAAACAAACCCCATATCTCAGAGTCAGAGCAAATGTTTTCTTCCACTACAATTGACAACTTTAGTTACTAGTTATGTTACATATTTTGATTAAAACACACATTAACCCATTTAGAACCGAAGCCCTCTAAATCCTAACCTAAGTTTTTAGAAAAACGTACATTTTTCTGTCAAAATGTTTTTTTTAAATCCTAAAATGACACTGATGTTTTCCCGGTTTTAAAAGAATAACAACGTATAGGCTTTCCCGGTCTTAATAGGTTAACTGATAAATGATTATGCATTAGTATAGGTCAATCTACCCAGTAACACATGAAGTAATTAAAATCAACCCCAACTTTACCCACTGCAACATTAAACTGATAAACACTTTGTTATCAATTGTGAAATGGTACATTCTGTGTTATGAGTACTTTTATGTTTGGTACTGCAAGTATATTTCGAAAAGATTTGGGGCAGAGGTTCTGCTGTGGCATCGAGGGAGTGTGTGTGTGCAGTTTCACAGCGACTGGGGCAACGGTGGCGGAGATTAGCTGGTAACAGACAGAAGGACGGACGGACACACACACACACACACACACGGACGGACGGACGGACGGAGGGTAAAACATACTCTCTCGCCATGCCTTCGGCCTGGCGGAGACAATGATGCATTTATAAAGTGATTTTCTCCAAAGCGTTTCACAGTGTGCATTACAGTGCTCCATTCACACACACATTCACTTCACACGGAGGTGGAAACCATGCAAGGCATCAACCTTCACATCAGGAGCAAAAAGGGGAAGTGTCTTGCTCAAGGACACTTCGACTGATGCTTTGACTTAAGTAAAACATCTGTGTACGTCTTCCACCACTGCAATATAGGGAGAAACTGTTGCAATGCTGCAGTGTCAACAAACATGAACAGGGAACATGAGCGACTTCACTTAAGAAACTTATTAAGACTTTAAAAAATCACACCCTGTGTGAAGGAAGCGGTGCCTTTGGGGCGGGGCTTAACTCATTTCAGTTCGTCCCTATTGGTGGTCTGAGTCCACTTACCAAATTTGTACTTGGTAGCATGCTGCAAACTGGAATGATGGCTGTTTAAAGCCCAGCCAATGGGCAGACAGAGGGGGCGGGGCTTAGGTAATTACAGTTCGTCCCTATTGGTGGTTTTAGTGCATGTACAAAATTTGTACTCCGTAGCATGCTGCGAACTTGAGTTATGGCTGTTTAAAGGCCAGCCAATGGGAAGACAGAGGGGGCGGGGCTGCAGTAATTCATGCTTGTCCCTATTGGTGGTCTAAGTCCACATACCAAATTTGGACTTGGTGGCATGCTGCAAACTGGAGTTATAGCTGTTTAAAGTCCCGTGCCCTAAACGGGCGGACGGACATAACAGACGCTGGGGGTCCCTGGACCCCGCTTTGATAACTTCAGCAATTCATGCTCGTCCCTATTGGTGGTCTAAGTGCACATACCAAATTTGGACTTGGTGGCATGCTGCAAACTGGAGTTATAGCTGTTTCAAATCCCGTGCCCTAAACGGGCGGACGGACATAACAGACGCTGGGGGTCCCTGGACCCCGCTTTGATAACTTCAGCAATTCATGCTCGTCCCTATTGGTGGTCTAAGTGCACATACCAAATGTGGACTTGGTGGCATGCTGCAAACTGGAGTTATAGCTGTTTCAAATCCCGTGCCCTAAACGGGCGGACGGACATAACAGACGCTGGGGGTCCCTGGACCCCGCTTTGATAACTTCAGCAATTCATGCTCGTCCCTATTGGTGGTCTAAGTGCACATACCAAATGTGGACTTGGTGGCATGCTGCAAACTAGAGTTATAGCTGTTTCAAATCCCGTGCTCATCATCCCGTGCTGATACGGACGGACGGACGGACGGACATACGGACAAAGTCAAGCTTAGAGCGGTTGGCACCGCTAAAAACCAACACTGACCTTCTGAGTCATGTCATCAACACACATACAATCAGTTTGTCATCATAATCTACATACCCACCAGGCAGGAACAGCCTATACTATAGGGACCTTCCGAGACCTTGATGCCACAAGAACAATAGCTCCCTCCCCTAATTAAAAATTCCCTGATGAAGCTCATCAAAATCAAAGGCCTCCCAATAAAACAAGTTCAGGTCTGCCTATATCCACACACAGCATATCTATACCGCTGACAGTAAGGCAAGCTGACAACCCAGGGCCTGATGAGCATAAAAGAGATGGGTCTTCATACACTAAATTGGCGTTAAAGGCAAATGAGTGTCCCAGGACACAGCGGGGTTGACCTTTCAAGCTCATTTTCTATTCATGGTCCGGAGTGTTCCCGCATATCAAGCATACAGTACGTATCCCAACCTTTGAACACACAGCTATGTACAGTAGATTCAAGCAGGAGCAGATAAAACATGCATAAAAGTCTTCATCTTTAAAAAGAATATGCAAGTATTTGTGAAGCAGGTCTACAGAAGATTACGTCTTGCCCTGTCCTCAGTTGAGCAAACTTCTCTT